>NC_083276.1:68224321-68824321 GCF_963506605.1 Zootoca vivipara
GCAGCTGACAATTTACTATGTAATGTTTAAGACAATGACAAAAAATGATTCAGTTATTTGTTTATCGTTAGTTGGCAACAATGTGGAATTGGAAATTAAACATAATAGAAATGACTATTATTTGTTTTGGGAGAAATTAATCTCATGTCCAAATGCATTTTACCTTTTGAAGTGTGATGAATGAAAGCTGTAGTTCCGTCCTCAAGCTGAACTGCCTGTCCATCTTCTAAACGAAGACTATCTCCTGTATCAGGATAATAAAATGTCACTTCAATTACTTAATGCATTTATGATTTGCAAGACCAATTTTAACATTTTATCACCACTAGAAAATAAATTTGCTAAAGAGTAAACTTCAAAAGATAACAATATTTTAATTTTAAAGTGATAATTAAATAATTTATTATACAATATTGCACTCTGTCATTAAGTCAACAGCTTTAAACTTGTATTCACTGTAATATACTTACTACTTTTAGACAAGGGAACATGCTGAACGTAGGCAGCTGAGCCATCTTCTAGCTGAATCACCTGACCGTCCATTAATTTGCCATCTGGAATATATGCACATTAAAAATTCAAGTGACTATAACCTCAATCAAGAAAGAGTGAACTACATGCAGAAGCAATTTTCTTATATTTACATTTTATAACAAACAAATTGATATAAAAACAATCAGCACATTCCAAAGGTCACAGCTAAAGTAGCATCTTATACAATTCAAGCAGGACAGACCTGCCCCTTAAAATACTATGGTACATTTTTACACATCTGCATAATTTCAAGGTCTTGCTTGTGGCAAACCCCTCTCATGATCCTTAGGATCCCACAGTACGTGCTAGTATTCCAGTATTTCTTGCACTATAAAATATCCTTGTATGGCTCACCTGCACCATAAAAAGCTTTTCCTGAACACACCAGAGAATGACTGCTGCGTTGTTTCAGGGAATGAAACATGTTCCGAGTCTTGGAGCAGGGTGATAAGATCCATTTACTACCTTGAGTACAGGATCAGTATCCTACAATGCAACACTGTATGCATCCACTCAGAAGTATATTCCATGAAGTTCAAAGAAACTGACCAAGTACGTACATTAAGCACTTGTTTTCTACTTACTGGTATTTAAAATGATTAAACAGTGAGTCCAGAGATATTTGCTTATGGAGACTTTTCTCTCTCATGCGTTTAGACATGGAGCAAGCATTAAGAGTCGTCCGCGACCATGAGCACAGATGCAAGGGTGTTGTGTCTTCGGTGTTAACAACTAATGTATTCTTCTGTATTAAGAAATGAGTAGAATCCAGCTGTGACCCTCTGATCACCGGAAGGACTTTTGGCTAGTGGACACCCTGTGTTTTTATACAGTGGTACCTCGGGTTACAAACGCTTCAGATTACAGACTCCGCTAACCCAGAAATAGTACCTTGGGTTAAGAACTTTGTTTCAGGATGAGAACAGAAATCGTGCTCCAGCAGTGCAGCAGCAGCAGGAGGCCCCATAGCTAAAGTGGTGCTTCGTGTTAAGAACAGTTTCAGGTTAAGAACGGACCTCCGGAACAAATTAAGTTCTTAACCAGAGGTACCACTGTATTGTAAACTGCCCTGTGATCTTCAGATGAAGAGCAGTATAGAAATTTAATAAACAATAACAAAACTGAAAAAATAAAGGAGGCAATTCCTCTTGAAATATAGCACAGGGGGCTGCAGGAGGAAGGGTGAATTGGCAAAAACTGCCCCTCCCATTAGCACAGCTGTCTGCTGGATTTAAAAGCCCTTCCTATTAGAACAAGTGCGTCAGTTGGATTTCAGCTTTAGACAAAAAAAATGTGTGATCTTCTGTTCAAGCCTGTATTGATATTTACATAGAAACACAATTCAACTTTGTTAAGGAGATCTTGGTATGAATGGCAAACATCTATGATATTATTTGGTTTTCAATTAAACAGCTAGTTGGTTGTAGCAATTTTAAACTCGAAATATACCTTTAGAATTATGTTGAATGTAGGCTGTGGACCCATCTGAGAGCGTAACTGCTTGTAAGCTTACTCCTTCCATGTTGTCCAAGTTGTCTCCATCTAACAACAAAAAAAAATCTCAGCATTACTTGATGTTCATAACACATATTTGTCCACAACGTAATGATTGCTTAATGCATAAACTATAGAGAATCAATTTTAGGGTCAAGGAAAATGGTTCAGGCATTTGCTATAGGTTCTGATTCTCTTATGTGATGCATTTCAAAACCCAAAATGTCATAGTATGCGTTATAAATTCATCAAGATAGCCATTTTCCTGGTCTTGAATGCCACACTGATTGGCACTGGGATATTAATCCAATTACTCACCTTGCACAGCTACAGCCTCTGTTAAACAGAGTGTTACATGCTGAGCCTCCATCCCCCCTCCTGAAAATTCTGTCATTCCCTGAGAGTCTCGATTTATCTGGGCTAATAACATTGTCTACCTAAAGGGAAAAGAAAGAGAAATTTTAAAATATTAACAATGGATTCAAGACACTTAGAATTTTTTTTAATAGTATTCCTCACACCAAGTAATTTTTCTGATGAATTTTTCACTGGAAAACAAACTGTTTTGCCAGTTCTTAGAATTACGGTGCATACTTTGTTAGGGAGAGCCTGCAGAAACTTCAAGCCACAATCCTTTTTATATTGTAAGGATGTTGTTACAATTGTCTCATAAGGTCTCACAAAAGTATAGTCCTGGTTGTTGTTTTTAAGTTCTAGTACTCAAAGAATGTTTTGAAGGTTCAGAGTGTAATGAGTAAATTAACAGAAGTGTTTTTTAAAATATTTTGATAATTGTGTGCAGAAGTCCCAGTGTAACTCACTCTAAGATTCAATGCTGCCTTCTATTATGGTAACAATCAAGGGCAATGGACACTTTAGGAGCTTCAAGGAGTACCTCAGCTGCTCCAAAGCTACCCCCATTTCAGGGTGTCCAGCACCACCACCTTGGCACCTACCGTCATTGCTGCTGCACCCCCCCTCTCTCTCGCAAACACACACACCACACACAAACACCCCCCTTACCATCCCCGCTTTTCTGAGCCACTCAAGTGCTCCTTCTACTTGGAAGACAGCCGCAGGTGCAACTAGAGGTATGGAACCTTTTTACACCAGTGGACAAATTTCAAATTTTGAATGTGTCATATAAGCCAGTCACAAAACGGCTGCGAGTATGACATGTGTAGTGTAAAACATTAGAGAGTGTACGCTCATTGCTACTCCCCCCCCCCACTTCTTACCAGGGAAGTCAACTATGTTCTGCCGACTCTGATTATTTTTTGCCCCCACAAAATGAGGCTGTTGTTTAAAAACAGCATTCTCCAGTATCAGAAAAGATATGAAAGGTGGACACACCACACTTTCTCTAACACATGCACACACAGCATTCATGTGCACTCATCATAAACATGCAGACCAGGCACAAATGCCTCTATCTGCCTCTCTCACACACACTCGCACCCCACACCTACCGGTACATCTATCCCTCTCTCACATACAGAAACCACACATACTTCTATCAAATCCCGTGCCTGCCACATTTAATATGGCTATTCTCATTGTTCCTTCTTCTGCCATCTTTCTTTTAACCCTTCAAGGGGTCCACATGGCTGGCAACCAACATAGCTGAGCAAAGCCCTGTTGATCTTTCCTCTCTCCCCCCCCCCACCCGAAGAAAAGTCATACCATGCAGCGAAGGAGCCACGTGCACCAGCTCCACATGGCCGGTAGGTCACAAAGCTAAGCAATGAGACACCCCCATTTGTCCATGCTTGTGCAGAGGAAGCCTCACACAACCACAGACCACTACAAATATATATATAGAGAAAAGGCTTTTCTTCATTTATGCTACCCATCTTCAATTACTTTTGTTTGGATGAGTGCGCAAAGGAAGTGCATTTTTCCTTTTCCCAATCTCTGCAGAGATAGAACATGCTACTCCTGGCTCTCTGATGTGTATGTAGTGGAGTATATTGCCAGCTTTAACCTTAGAAACCTGAAATAATATAATGTAGTATTACTAGTGTACCAGGAAGTCTTTAATGCCACCATACTGTGTCCTTGCTAGAGTGATCAGATCACAAAATAATTAACCTTATTTGAAATCGAATCTAATAATGATGCACATAACAGAGTGCCAATGTGAATATTTGTATGACATTGAAGCATGGTTCAGATTTCTTAAAGAATACAATAAAGCCAGCTATCTCCAATATGTCCCTGGTGACTTCACAGAACAAATATTAGTAAACATTGCTATTCCCCTTTGGAACAATTATTTCACTTTTGAAACTGATATCCAGGCACTGTGCCTTAATAAAGAAAATCCTGCTATCATTTTGAAGGCTTGGGACAGAATCAACAGAAGCAGGAGTGGAGTTCTGCTAGACCAGCACACCCTTATCTTTTTTTCTCCTCGCCTATGCATGCCTCCAAAATCTCCTCCAGAGTCCTTGAACCTTCATGGCAGATTTGAAGGTACAGAGGGCTGAAGGAGAGAGGAGAGTGAAGACCAGCTGCATGAGCAGAACAGGTCTGTGTTCTCCTTGCACAAAAACAGCACTGGATACAATACTTTAACCATACTTTATTCTTCATATGGTTGAGAATTACATGTTTGTTTTTTAACACAAGAGCATTTTCCTAAGTTAATAACCTAAGAGTAGTGACTTGGCTTAGGTCACCTTGCAACTTCATGGCAGATTTCTGTAATCATTTCCCACATTTCACTAAAGCCAAACTAGAGAATAGTGGTAGTCGAATCTGGCCCAATGATGCAGAAATTGGTGTTTATTTGTGTAATATTTTGAGAGCCAGAAAGGGTGTGTGGGTGATGGGCACTGAACCCGGCATGTTGCTTCCCTGTCTGCATGCTACTGGGGCTCTGCTGAAGATAAGCTGTAGGAAAGGGTTCTGTGCTCATTATTATTATGCCCTTTGCCTATAAAATCAGAAACCTCCCAACTTCCCCATTCTACACGATCGGGGTGCTTCCATTTTTCAACACATGCAACTGCTACCATCACATCCAGTTTGACTTTTGAGCTCAGGAACATATCACTTTTATCAGGACAATAGAAAAGTTTGTGTACAATTCAGATGCTGACTTACTGATAGTTGACAGAGCATCCCTCTATTCAACAAGACTAATACAAGCAATCTGTCATATCAGTCTCATTTTAATAAATATTATTAGGAAAATGAAGAATAAATGAAAGTTCAGTTTTAGAAGCAACTTCAGAGTCTAAAAGCAAGTTCAGAGACTATTTAATGAATATATGTGCGAACCACCCTGAGATCTACAGATGAAGGATGGTATACAAATATAATAAAGAAGTAAATAAGCAAGGGGTCATAGAAGCAGATTGCCTTGTATGTTTTGTCTATATCCATGACTGTTAGAAGTGTTATATCTTCAAAACAGAGTTAGTTTGATTTTCCTGGAGATGCTTCTTGTGAATAGTTGGGGAGAAAACAAACTCTGGTATCAAAGAAAAACTATGTGGTATAAACAAACTTCTTGATGTACTCCCATAACAAAGTAGTAAAACAATTTAATTTTTACTTTGTGGTGCCTTGTCATCAGTTTTCGCATGCAGGGTTTGTACGCTTCTGAAGAACTGGTATCATGAAAGTTGTGCTTTACAGAGTTATGGAGAAGTTGCTCAACAGTTAAGAGTACCACTTAAGCTTTGCCATGATTCAAGAATGCACTTAACCTACTTATTTTAATTATAGTAGACTATTTAATTTTCCATTCTAGTATATAAATATAAGTGAAATGTTTCTCTGATATTCTTATTATGGAATTAATCTATGTGAAATATTTAGACTTCTCAAAGCATAATTTAGGCTTAGAAAACTCATGTGGCACATAAGAGTATATGGTTGTATGTTGCCCACCCTTGGCTTACACCCAGCTGCAGTGATACTTTTTGAGGATATCAGCATGCCTCTCCTCTGCCAACTATTAGAAAATGCACTAGCATTTTTTAAATGAACTGGAAATATTGGTATAAAATAAGCCATATCATTCTTTCTAAAACTCTGAAGATGTATTATGATCATATTTGAACAAATTTAAATCTGAAGCCATAGGGAGGAAAACTCACCCATGCAAGCAAGTCTTCCAGAAAATTCTATAGAGATATGTGAAGACTGGAGTCTCAGCTCATCCACTCTCTCCTCCTGTTTGCCATCTAGGGCAAGGCAGCTCCTTGCTATTCTATTTGCAAACAGAGCTTGAATTTGATGCAGTCCAACAGAAAAAGGTGCCTAATGGAAACAGCACCACATTTTGGCTGCAAGTGAAGAATTGATCATACTAGATTGCTCTCAATTCTTCCTTTGCAGCCATGGCTTGTAATTTCCCCACCTGACATCATATGGTATCAGGCACAAGAAAGGTAGATGTGGTTCACCCGAAGTGTTATCACAAGCAAAATCTGGCAGCATGGCAGGTCTAATCAGGCCTATGGGCTGGAGGTTCCCCACCACTGGTTTAGAACAGGCATCCCCAAACTGCGGCCCTCCAGATGTTTTGGCCTACAACTCCCATGATCCCTAGCTAAGAGGACCAGTGGTCAGGGATGATGGGAATTGTAGTCCAAAAATCTGGAGGGCCGAAGTTTGGGGGTGCCTGGTTTAGTACAATGTGGATGAGGCCAAATTAAGCCTTGAGCTCATGTGTGCCCATGTAGACAGGACACGTCAAATTAAGTTTTGCTTTTAAAAATTCTCAGCTGAGTATTCATTATGAAACGGTGGTTCTAATTTCTAAATAAGCTGACTACAAACCATTTGTTATGGAGTTGGGTTAGCTAGCCATTGATAATAATCAATTTTAAACCAGGATCCCTGGTTTGTATGTAGCACTACACCAAGATTCTTTGAAAGTAAAACTACATTAGGTGAGAGTAGAGGGTTTGTGTATATGGGTTCATGAAGGCTTGTCAATGTACTGCTAAACAATGGTTTTGCCTTAAGTGCGAACTGGGTGACACTAACAGATATGGGAACTTTCTTCTAAGTCAGGCATCCCCAAACTTCGGCCCTCCAGATGTTTTGGACTACAATTCCCATCATCCCTGACCACTGGTCCTGTTAGCTAGGGATCATGGGAGTTGTAGGCCAAAACATCTGGAGGGCCGCAGTTTGGGGATGCCTGTTCTAAGTTCTTGTGTTGGTTCTTGAGTCTTTGTAATTAGCATCCTTTAGTTCTTATGCTGCCTCTTGAACTTCTCTTGTCCTTCTTAGGTTTTATTATCTTGCCAGCATCATGAACTTCAAATTGTATCCTGCTTTGGGAATCAATCAGATTGAAAATTAATCATGCTTATAATGCAGCATTCTATGCTCAGGAGCAGGCACCCCCAAACTGCGGCCCTCCAGATGTTTTGGCTTACAACTCCCATGATCCCTAGCTAAGAGGACCAGTGGTCAGGGATGGTGGGAATTGTAGTCCAAAACATCTGGAGGGCCGAAGTTTGGGGACGCCTGCTCAGGAGCATTTTAAGTTAAGAGGTCTTGTAAAATACACCTTAAAATTTTCTGCGAAGTTTTCCCCAAACACAGCATATATGCAGATTAGTAACGTTTATTTTATATAGCTATGCTATTGCTAAATGGCATGTATGTTATTAAGTTTCGAATACTATTATGTTGTCCTTTAAGTCTCTCAAGCGACATTTGTTAAAGTTACACCTATGCCACAACATAACTCCATGAACTTAAATTTTCTATTGCAATCATGAAATTGAGTCTCTAAATCCTATTCACTTGGGACTCGCTTCCTTGCAAACATGTGCATGACTAGGTTGCACATTTTTCTTGGATGCTGGCCAGTGTGCAATGTGGAAGAAAATCCCGTCTACCCTCAACATTTAGCCTTGTTGTAACTGAATTTTAACCACAGAACCAAATGAGGATTTCAAAAACCAGGGCCTGTAGTAGACAGGCACGACGTTAGAGGAGGCATTTCTTTCCATAGGAGGGAATGCCTCTTCCCAGAGGGTCCCTGTCTTAATCCACGCATGCATAGCATAAACCAAATAAGCTATTCTGCTTTTTTGGAACCTGCCACCCTTAAATCTGCATTTATTTGCTTGTTAGCCAACCCAAACTCGCGTGTTTTATTTAACCGGTCGCTAACCGTTTGAAAAGCGATCGATTAAGGCTGCCATCCTAAACATGCTTCCTCGGGGACGAGTCTAGCGGGTTCCAACCACCCCCGTGTTTGCATTGCGCGTGTGAATCGGCCCTCGCAGCACGGAGGGCTTTATGGGGACGGCAGCCCCATCTGCTCGATGCTGGAGGAGACACGGCGGGGCCGCACGAGGCGCCTCCCGCGCAGCTACGCAGATGCTGTGGGAAGACGAGCCCCGTCCAGTGACGCAGCCGCCAAAAGGAGGCGCCCCCCCGCAGCCCACGCCCCGCGAAAGTGGCCTGAGCGCCCCCGTGGCCCGAGTATATTGTTTCATGTGAGAACTCTCTCCCTCCTAGGGGACAAGAGCATCGCGGGAGAAAAGAGCGGGAAGCACCGAGGCCTAGAAGGCGGGAATATGGAGGAAGAGGGAGGCGGGAGAGAAAGCGCGGGCGGCGGCGGCGCCTCGGCTTTTATTATTATTGTGAGCCGCGATACCAACGCGGGCTGCCCCCTTTCCCATCACTTTCCCCTGGATACAACGCCGCCGCAGGGGGACTAAGGCAGGCCGAACCCAAGAGTGAAGCGTCCCAGCCGGAGATGGCGGCGGTTAGAATAAGGCACACTGGGTAAAAACACATTTATATACGAACCTCGCCGAGAAATTTTCCAACAATTCCTCCGTCCGACCACCATGCACCAGGACAGGAAACGGCCGTCTCAGCGCCCGCCCGCCTACTCCAGCGCCGCCCAGAGCCGTGCGGGCGGGCCCCGCCACCAGCACTTGTATAAGGCTCCATTGGACAGGCTGCGGCAGAAAATACCGCCCACGGCCACGATTGGGCCACTGACCCACAGGTTTCATTGTCTATTGGCTGTTGCCGTATAAGCCCGCCTCCGCGCCACATTGACTCTCCTCTATGCTGGGTTTGGGGCCTCTGGAGGCGCCATTTTGTATCACGTCGCGCGAGGCGCTAGTGTGTCAGCGAGGGAAAGGAGGACGGGCGCCATTTTCCCCTTTTGTTAGCAAAGCGGGAGGATGTGCTCGCAGAGAGGATATCGGTTGGCTTTTTCTCCCCCTCCCCCGGCGGTAGTGGCTTTCAAGGGAATTTCCCCCCCCCCCCCGGTTAGGCAGATTCTAACATGGAGAAGGCGAGTGAGGAGGAGACAGGGGTGTTACGGCTGCTAGCAGAGCGGCCAACGCCGTCATTCGCCCTCGGGACTCGGTGGTGATCGCACTCGGGGGTAGGGGGTAGGCCAGTCTTTACTTTTTCACCCTGAGAAAGGCTGTTACAACCACCCGGGGGGGGGTTGAACTGCCTTAGGAAGTCCTTTAATCACCCCACACACACCCGTAAATCGACATCATGCATATTGATGATGTTATGTATCGGCTGGAGCCATTTCCTACATAGGTAAAACCTCTTGCAGGATGGACGATTTCCCACGTTACAGACAACGTAGTAGGCGTGCTTTGCAAGATACTGTGCATCGGAATCATGTTTCACCTTCACAGTTCACAGAGGGGGCAGTTTTCCACCATTGCAGTTCTATCGTGCACAAGCGGACATTCCATCTAAGGGAAAGATTTATAGCTCACATTTTCTTACAAAACGCTCAAGCCAGCATTTTATGGTTCCCTCTCCTGGTTTTACCTCAGAATAATCGTGTAGTGTAGTGTAGGGACCCAGGTGGCACTGTGGGTTAAACCACAGAGTCTAGGGCTTGCTGATCAGAAGGTCGGAGGTTCAAATCCCTGCAACGGGGTGAGCTCCCGTTGCTCGGTCCCAGCTCCTGCCCACCTAGCAGCTCGAAAGCACATCAAAGTGCAAGTAGATAAATAGGGACCGTTCCAGCGGGAAGGTAAACGGCATTTCCGTGCGCTGCTCTGGCTCGCCAGAAGCAACTTTGTCATGCTGACCACATGACCCAGAAGCTGTCTGCGCACAAACGTTGGCTCCCTCGGCCTATAGAGCGAGATGAGCGCCGCAACCCCAGAGTCGGACACAACTGGACCTGATGGTCAGGGGGCCCTTTACCTTTACCTTAATCGTGTAGTGTAGGTTAGGCTGAAAAGGAGTGTGATTGGTCCGAGATCACTTGGCAGAATTTATTCAATTCCAGATTGTAATGTTTCAATTGTGACTACGTCCAAAACTACTACTGTACTTTAGATTAAACATTCTATAAAATTAAAAAGAAAACTGCAATAGCTACTTTACTAATACCTTGCTTCAGAAGCCATTGTGTGCTATTTTGTACACAAAGCATGCATTTGTGAAGGGCCACCTTCATTAATGAAGAAAGGACACCAGGATTTGGTAAAATGTGTCAGAACAACCAGAGAGTATCCATATATTTGTGAGGTTGGATCATAGTACTGCTTACATACAAAAAAATAATAAATCCCTATGCATCCTTACCATCTGGGTTGCAATAACTAGACTGCAAAGAGCCCTGTGGCAGTTCAAAGATGTTCAGGTTAATTACTGACAAGGGCATTAAATTATTGTTGCTGAGTCAGTGGGCTGTGATCTTAACATGGTCATAGCAGCTCTATAGTTTCTACTACCACACATTGAGAGCATCTTCATGCACTGCTGCTGTAGCATGTGTTTTCCCATACATGTTTGGCAGTTGAAACCAAGAGGATGGGGTTTGTCACACAGGTCTTTTAAGAGCATACGAAAAAGCTCCAAAATGTTTGCACCCACACTTTGGAATTCCCTGCTTATTGAAATCAGGCAGGTACTTTCACTGTGCTTCGTCAGTGCATTTTTGATTAGACAAGCCTAGCCAGCAATGCAGGATGTTGAGGTGTTTTGTTTTTAGCTTATTGCTTATCTTTTATTTTTAAATGTTTTACTGGTACTTTTATTGTTCTGTAAACCACAGATTTTTCACAAGCAGTATAAAATTTTATGAAATAAAGGCATAAGAAACTTGGCATTACTGTCGTGTATCGAGTTATAAGCAAATAATGATTTCAGGATAACAACTTTATAAGCTGAAGTTTGCATGTATTATGAATAGGTGTGTGTGTGTCAATTTGAACTTACTCTATAGTTTATTATTGTAGATCATGGCAGAGGAAAGTTGACATAACTTAAATATGACATGAGATTCCCCATTATGAACCTTCCTTGACCCTAGAACCAGCCTTATCACAAACATCCTGAAGGCATTCAGGAAATGTATTAACCTTGTAAGGGTCCGCACATGTGAAAAAAAGTTGGGAGAAGTGCAGAGAGAAGAAATACTATTGTGTATCTGTACCAGTGAACAGGATGCCTTCATCTGCCCCAGATGCAATAAAATATACTTCCTGTATTGGCCTCTACAGCAGGTGCTGTATCTCTCCAACCATTTGATTTTACTCCCAAAGGCACACCCCATTGGCATCCCTCTGTCTCGAGAACACTTATTTCATATACCGTAATAAAGCAAGCTTTCTTTATTCCTTTTGTGTAAGAACTTCTTGTGGGCATAAGGTTAAGGGTAAAACACATGTTCATAAATTGAGGCATGTTATAACTCCAGCAAAAGATCCCAAACTTCTTTGATAGTGTATGTATGGATACATGAGTGCTGGGCAGGCATGAGTTCAGATACATACATTTAACAGTACAGTATTGACACCTTTTTATATTCTGTGTCAAACAGAATTTTGCTCCCCAAGTTTTTTACCTCATGCCAAAAAGCTGCCTAGGGTTGTCGAAGGAAATACATAGCCCTAAGCATATGAACATCAGCCCTGCTGGATCAGACCAGGCTTACTGATCCTTTGTTATTGTAGTGGCCAACTAGGAGCCTATGGGAAACCCACTAATGGCATAAGTGATTCACAGCAACCAGTACTGTATTCAGAAGCAAATTGCTTTTTGCTATTGGAGGTAATACAAACATTGTGGCTAGTAGCCATTGAGACCCTTTCCCATGAGGTGTCTAATCTTTTAAAGCCCTTCAAGTTGCTGGGCATCAATCTTCTGTAACAAATGGCAGTTTTACTTGCATGCTGTGTGAAGTAGTGCCAACTTTTGTCTTATCTCCAGTTTCACCATTCAACTTCATTGGATCACCCTGAGTTTTATAAGTATTGCAAGCCTCCCTAAGTTACTCAGCTCTGCAATGTAAACTAAGCCACCACACACTATATGGGATTTGTATACAGTGGTACCTCTACTTACAAATTTAATGCGTTCAGAACGCACATTTGTAAGTCGAAAAAATTTGTAAGTCGAATCCCATAGGAATGCATTGGGAGAAAAAAATCGTAAGTAGAAGCAACCCTATCAAAAAATTCTTAAGTAGAAAAAATCCTATCTAAACTGCATCCAAGATGGCGGACGGAGCTCCATTCGTAAGTAGAAACATTCGTAAGTAGAGGTACCACTGTAAATATATTAGGGTAGCCAATGGGGCCAGATTCCACTGGCCATGCTGGCTGTGGCTGATGGGAATTCAGTCTAACTAACAAATCACATTAACCCTACTCAATAAGTGTGTGCTCCTACTGTTTGCTGTTAGGAGCTGTGGTGCTAAGTCCAAGGAGAAAAAGTCTTATTACAGTAACCCAAGGGGCCCAGTTCTCTAAATACTGGAACCTTACCAGAGATGTCCAAACGAGAACAAAGCATTTGCAAAGTTGTACCCGCTACAAAAAAGAAAGAAAGAAAGAAAATCCGCAGGACATGAAATGTTAAAAAGCTCAAAAGACAGAACAGCAACGAAATGTCTACAGGACAGGTTCAGGAATCCAACTTTATTGTGCTAGTCTGACCAGAACCTGAATGAAAGGATAGATGGAAGATCGTCCTCTCTCAAGCAATTTGGATGCTACATAAGCCTGCCTTAATCCAATCCACATTGAAGCCCAAAGTCAAAAATGAACCCATGAGTGAAAAGGGAAAGCCCTTCGTCTGGCTTGAGACAAGTGAGAGGTAGGTATTCTGTTAGGAACCCTTACATTCCAAGCACCCCCCAAAATAGATACATACAAAACAAACACACATCACACAAATTGTTTTTCCGAAGACTGCATTTTTGAATATCATAATATATATGTTCATTTCAGTTTCATTTTATAGATATAAATTCAGATCATTTTTCAACCTGCCTTTAAAGTTCTGGAGGTTTACACTTAAATTAAGGTAGCTTGTTCAGCATCAATTGTAACAGCAGATGACATTGAATAAAAAAACAGCCAGGAGGGGGAAAACATTTTACTTAAAATATTTGACACCAGTGATCTCAAGGCAAGATCAAGAACCTCAGCATTTAAGATTTTATATATGTGTTTTATAAATGGGCCCTAAGCCAGGCCAAACACATCATTTTGATGTTGGCTTTTTCACTGAATCATTTTCATAGTGGTCCCAGTAGGGAGGACTTTGTTACCTTTCTAGTTAATATACTAATATACCACCTGGAGGCAAGAGAGAACAAATTGTAGCTTCAAAAATGAGACTTGGTAACCGTAAGGCCATGTTCACATGATCATACCTTAGCTTTATAAGCTGGAATATGAGCAAATCTTTTTGCCCAAGCATGCAGCCCCTTTGTGCAAGCCACAACTAAACCAGGAAGTCTCTGATTAGCCAGTTATCCATCAAACAAGCCAATCTCAAACACTGTTCGTGATCCTGGCTTATTCTGAAACTGGTAACCACCATTTACCAGTTCAGATATAAAGGGAAACCCCAGTTAGAGTCTCCCTGCTTTAATCACAGCTTACGTGAAAGGGTTATGTGCTCACGCAAAATACTTGTTCATATCTTGGTACAATAAGCTGGGATATGAACCAAGCCACTGATATAGCTGGATCAGGCAAATGAAAGAATGTCTGCTTTTGGACATCGCAAGGCCAGGGTGGGGTGGGTATGAAAACAAAAGAGACAGAATAGAGATATTAAAACCTCTACCCAGGTCCTAGAAAAGGATGAGAATAATCATATTCCCAAATATGGGAATAAATTTCAATCAGATCCAACCCGTTAGCCAAATTATTTTTTTAATAGATTGCATATGTAGATGTTCACCACCACACTTCAAAATACACTCTTGTAAGAGCAAATCTTCATGTCAGATTTCACATGCTGCTGAGAAAATGAACTCCCCTCTCAGCACTTTAAAACATGAAGGTTTCTGTATCCAAAATTCCACTTGTACATTGACAGCTTTAAGAAAAAACAAAGGACACAGAGGGTGTTGCCATTTTTTTTCTTTTTTAGCAGCAATGAAATACCACTAACCCCTTTTGTACATAACCAAATTCAAGTCACAACCAGTGGTGACTGCACCACAAAGTCACCAGGTACAAAACTGCTAGTTTTAAATAATTTGAAACTTTTCCCCAGAACATCCCTTTTTTATAAACAAACATTTTGCTATTTTTGTACATAGGCTAGCAGGCTTGTTTCAATATGAAAATGCTAAATCATTTACAGATTTAATCAGTTATGTAGTGCTACAATAAGTGTCCGATATTCTACATATGAACAATCTTGATAAATGGAAATGATGAAGTGTTAAGTAAGGCTATCCAATTACCTTTATGTACATTAAAAGAATAGATACCCAGCAGGAGAAAGGGTAAGGGGAAAAGATTGGGCAAATACTCATAGTCCCACAGGTGTAAAAATTAAATTGGCCTTCTAGCTTGTGTACTGTAAATGAGACCTTTCCAACAGTCCTGCAGCCAATGCCTTTTTTTCTTCATAGAAAGGAAGCTGTCTTCATGACATTACCTCTTGATTTCTGATTTCCACAGTGTGTCATTTGAAGCTCAAGTGTCAGGTTCTTCCTATCTTCATAAAACCTTTCCAGTATTCGGTTGCATGATCAAGTCCCACTTCCCGGGTTGGCTTTTCTTTTTAAAATGTTCAATCTACCAATTCATTTAGAGTGAGCTGTAGATAACATGAACCAGTTCTGGAACCACTATTGGGAGGAACACAAGCTCTTCACTACAATCACACAGTAGGAGGAAAAGTAGTGATAATTCAATTCATTCCTGGGGCTGGACCACCAAAATTGAATGAACTTGGCACAACTGGAGCATTGAATTTGTATCCACCATGCTTTTCAATCATTTTGGATTCTGAAAGGGAGAGAAAAATTCTAATTATCTGAAAGTCACAAACCATGTCTTGTCACAGCTGTATTGATGTACACATTCAAGCAATGAAGGGCTTCCATTTTTTAAATAAGAAATTATATTTTCAAATATCTTCAGAGACAAACTCAATTTCAAGCAGAATACTAGGACATGAAATATCAGGGTTCAAATTCCCAAAAAGGGTGGGGTGGGGGGAATGTGTATGCCACCTTGAGTTCCTTGGAAGAAAGAAGAGTTATAAAAGCAGTAATAAATACATAATCCAAGCTTCATTTTTTAACTACTGCATTACAGGGGGTTGGACTAGATGACCCTCAGCAGAGTTCCTTCCAACTCTACAATTCTGAATGTATAAGGTATTACAAAATCTGAATGGTGAACGTTAACTTTGTTAATCCTATGCAAAGACCCACTTGTATCAGGGGCAAGAAAGAGAAACAGGGCATGCAAACTTGACACAAATACCAGCTGCCAAACGGCAAAGAAAGAGAATCCTAATTTTTTTACAAAAAAGCAAAAACACTTGGAAGACAGGCAGGTCCACAGCCATGCCCTTTATCCATCTGAATTTCTAGAAAACACATACACATGCATATGTGACTTCCAGGAAAACATCAACGGTCAATTAGGTGGCATCAAGCCCAGAAATTTCTGTTTCAAGAATTGGTACTTCAAGAAGCTGCAAGCTCAACACAAAGCTTGTCCCCTACAAGCAGGTCCTCTTTTTTCTTAGAACAGGATGAGATGGAGAACTTTTAGGTCCCTTAATAAAATGCTAATACTATAAAGGTAAAGGGACCCCTGACCATTAGGTCCAGTCGTGACCGACTCTGGGGTTGTGGCGCTCATCTCGCGTTATTGGCCAAGGGAGCTGGGCGTACAGCTTTCAGGTCATGTGGCCAGCATGACAAAGCCGCTTCTGGCGAACCAGAGCAGCACACGGAAACACCGTTTACCTTCCCGCTTGGAGCGGTACCTATTTATCTACTTGCACTTTGACGTGCTTTCGAACTGCTAGGTTGGCAGGAGCTGGGACCAAGCAACGGGAGCTCATTCCGTCACAGGGATTCAAACTGCCGACCTTCTGTTCAGCAAGCCCTAGGCTCTGTGGTTTAACTTTACCTTCCAAGTCCCGGACTGCAGAATCCGGGACCGGCAGCCGTGTGACACCGGAAGTTGCGTCGACGTAACTTCCGGTGTCGCTTTGCCCTTCTATGGGCACCAAAAATGGCTGCCGCCGGCTTCGAAAGTCGCTTCTACGCATGTCAGGAAGTGCGTCGACGCAACTTCTGGTGTCGCTCTGCCCATTTATGGGCACCAAAAATGGCCGCCAACACCGGAAGTCTCGTCTATGCACTTCCGGACATGCGTAGATGCGACTTTTGAAGCCGGCGGCGGCCTTTTTTGGTGCCCATAGAAGGGCAAATCGGAAAGAAAAAAATGGCTGTCGGCAGGAGAAAATAACGGAGAAAAACAGGAAACAAAGTGATACGGGGGACCACCAGGAAAAGGTAAGTAAAAACGGGGGTTTCCCAGGGAAAACGGGGTACTTGGCAGCTATGGGTTTAACCCAGTGTCACCTGCGTCCCTAATACTATAGCCAGCACTTAATAGTAACAGATTATATCAAACATAGTGAAAATATGCATACCATGGGCTGCTCTTCGCTGATCTGCTAAAGTTGCTACATCCTGTAACTGTTTTCTTTGTTCTTCATTAAGACCACGTGTCAATGCTTGGTACCACACAGGGTTACGATTCTGAATTGCTACAGAACAAAGAGACATGTAGACATTTAACAGACAGACTAAAGATAGGCTAAGAGTTCAGCAAGGTAATGATTTCTTGTGCCACAACATGAAAAGTAAGATTTCTTCACTCACAGACCAAATAAAACTGCCCACTTTCAAACTTAACCCATATCATGCTTGCAGTGTGATGGAATGCCTCAGCTGCAGTTTTAAATCACATTCCTCCCTGAACTCTAATTGCACACCTAATTGCCACCCCAATTCCCAATTCCAATGGGAGTTCCTGCCGCACAAAAAAAAGAGAATACCAGTTTTCTATACAAGATAAACAGCAGTTGGACTTACTCTGAAAAATTGCTTTAAATATCTGATATTCATCAACAGGATTATCTTCATCATCAATAATGGTTGAATATCCCTCCAAAGCAGTCTCTTCAGCATCATCTTCTTCCCAATCTTCATCATCTCCATCTTCTCCAGCCTGCTTTGCCAGAATCTCTAAATATTCCTGTCCATCTTCATCAATATCATCTTCATCACTCCCAAGTTCCTCTGTAAGAAGATATGGCTCAAGGATAAAAAACAGCAGTGTACTGTTCTCCATTAATTTATGTAATATCTGTACTTCATAACAATTCCACAATTTTAATCTAGGGCTAGGGTCTAGGATTCTGTTTTGCTTTTATCTGGGAAAATTCTATACCTTTACAATGCCCTAGATGAAAACTTTCTCAGTTTGCACTATACAGCGTGAAATGAGAAATAAAAGCCCAACACGGAGACATAAAAGGAAAAAGACAAAAATTGGACAATGTGAAAAGGAATGAAGCAACAGTGAAGTCTGCTTAGGTTTGCTTTTCAAAAAGCAAAATGAAAAGTAAAGATACTTGGCACAAAAAACTAAGCTACTTGGTCTGATATTAAAAGTGTTCATAATACAAAGATAAAGCTGAGGAAATACAAAATGAGTGATCATAGCAAATATAGTGTGTAACATAGGAAACAGAAAAAGAAGCAGATGACAGGCCAAGATACAAACATTTGAATCCTCTTTGAAAGAGAACAAATAAAGCAAGGAGGTAAAAGCAAGAACAGGAAAATCAAAAGACAAGACGTACCAGAATTAAAAGTTCATTGAGAAGCTGTCACCAGAACATGATAAATATTGGTGAACTGCTACCAGAGGGGTCAATGCTTTACCTGCTTCCTCGTCATCTTCTGCTTCATCATCATCATCACTATCATTTTCATGCTCAGCATGGCAAGCATATGCTCTTTTCAAGCCATTAAATAAAAGGATGAAAGCTGGCAGGATTTGGCCCGAAACCTGATTTAAAACCTGTGGTATTTGTTCCAGATCAATAAGTGCACACAAGCCTAGGACACACATTTTTCTGTCATGAAGCCTGAAATGCAAGAGGAAATTTCATATTACATTATTTTTCAGCTTTAGGAAAAAGAAGGCAAGTAGCATTTTACCCAATGGAGACCTTAATTCAGAGAAGTGCAAGAGCAAAGAGGTCTTGAATGTACAATAAAGCTTCTTTTTACTTATCCCCAATAGATGTAGCCCTGCAGAAGCCATATGAGAAGGTGGGTGAGAGCAATGAGTGCACACAATTTCTTGCCTGTGCATAAAAAAGTTCAGAGCACCGTGCACCAGCACAGTGATCCCCAAGACACAAACTTACCCCAAGAAACAGTCCACATCATTAAGCCACTGTGTAATGAAGTGATTTGTAACGGGCTCCACATTATTAGGGAAGCGTAGATTTTCCAAAGTATTCAGAAGTAGATGAGGATTGTAATACAGAGCAGCTATGGCAACCTGGAGGCACATCGTTCGCAGTTCACTTGTTTTAACTTCTCTGGTCAATCGCTCTAAAGCAGCTTCCACAAATAAAGGTATACACTGCAGAGAATTGGGGAAAAACCTCTTAATGTTTCAATATAGGATGCCAATACTTTAACAAAACATTTATAGTAACAACATTCAGTTATAACCCCTGATTTTTACATTCATTAATAACCCAACCAGGTGCCTCCTTTAACTCAGGACAGCCCAACTTTTCATACCAAGTGGTTCACCAGAGTCCTTTGATGCAGAACTCATGGGCCATACACTGTCTTGTCATGGGGGGCAAGTCCAAAATTTGACACCCACCCCACCCAGCAAAGTGAGGCACAGGGCTTTGGGAAGGAGGTACAAGGCTCTGGCAGGATCCAAGAGCCCTCCTCCTCCTCCTCCTCCAAGCCGGAAAAGCACAAACTAGGTTTTGGGAAGGAGGTGGGGGGGGGACTCTAGAACCCGTTTAGAGCCCTCAGGCCTCCTTCCCAAAGCCCAGCACCTCACTTTTGATTAAACATGAAAAGGGTAGGTGACTATGTCTCCTCCAGAGAGCTGCAGCTATCATATATTTTAGGCAGTCAAAAGTCCTTTCCACTTACCTGATCAATGCCACGACCTTTACACTGTAGAATGATCACCTCTAACAGTTTTGCTGCATGACATTCTGCATCTTCTCCTGCCACACCGGTAAGGACCTAAGAAATACAATTATACCCCATCAGTTTCAGTACTGGATATTTAGTAGCATTTATTCTTTGTATTTTCAAAGAAAAAAATTGTTAAGGAAACTCTCAGTCATTCTACCTCCCATCTGCACAGGCAGGCTGCACTGTTTGTATCAGAACCATATGAAAAAAATATTAATTGTGTAAAGAAGTTACTGGCTGAAATCCCAATACTACTGTTCCATTTGCAGAATGGCTTTGATCCAGTGCTGATGTCTGCTAATGTAAGTGGAGGGGATTTTCACTGCTTTCTCCTTCCTGCTGCTGCCTTCTATAACTTCCAAAAAAATCTGTTCCAGAGGATTGGGGGACCCTCCAGACCACTGTGGAGGGTGGTGGTGGGGGGACTGCAGGGGGAAACTGGTAAAGACTGTTTCCTTTTCTCTGTTATGGCAGGTGCTTTGCAAGATCAAAAGCTGTTGTGCAAGTAGAACAGCAGTGTTGGATTTCACTTAGGGAATATTATTTTACATCCACAAAACTGAATTCCTGCTTAGGTTGGCCAGTAAAGGATCTGAATGGGACTGACCGTTTTTATACATTCAACTGTAACTTAGGTAAACATTTGTCAGTAATTATATCACAGAACTTAATTTACATGTGAGTGTTTCTGTCCCTCTCACCAACATAATTTGCTGTGTATTTCAGTGGAAATAGAAAATGTTCTGCCAACTGAAATGAGCACAAAGCTACACAAAATGCAAGCCTAATCCAGCACTGGTGGTCCAGGTGAAGAAACAGACTTGTATATACAGATTCTTCTTCCAGATTTCAGACAGACATAGCATTTTCTGTGTGACTGTGGAGGGGGAAGAAAAAACTGAATAATCTAGCACCCAGGAATGCTGCCCCATTCTGGAGATTCTTCTACACAGAAGCAAGCAGCTGTGTGCATGTTAATGTGCAAGAATATACCTTAGTGTGAAAATACATTATTAGTACCAGTAAAATTGACAGCACCAATCGAAAAGTTAAATGAAAGCCAGTATACACTTAAGAGCTCATTTTTGATGTTTGCATTAAAATTGGGAATCTCTGGTTTAAAATAGTGTATTAGTAGGACACAATTCAAGGAACCTCCTTTGCATGCATGTAAGTGCATACATTTCAATCTTTCTTCTTCACTGAAGTTCCCTGAAACTTGGGAGCAGGTTGGGGGACAGACACCTGTCCCATCTTAGCAAGGAATCACAGGTGTTAGACCTAACTGCTCTCAATAATCTGTTTAGCAGAGTGAAATTGAGAAGGCACTGGGATTTCTGTAGTCAACCACAGCATGAATAATTTTCCAGTTCAACTCAGCTGCAAAATCACTGTGAGGTCATGTACAAAAACAGCTGTAATGGAAACTGGTGTGTTCATGTTTAATCCAACTAAAATCATCCACCACTTTTTAATAACCTGACTTTGAAGGCAAGGTTATGATAAAAAACAAACCACAATACCACACAGTAGTAAGCCGAAGCCTGAATACAAAGAGATGTGTTTAAATTACACTTAGTATGAGTCCAGCCCACATTCATTCTCCATGTTTGAGAGTTTGGAGGCTGGTCAGTGGTAAGCTTGTCTTTCAACATCACTGCACCAGTACTATGATCTCAAGTTGCTCTTTGGCCACATGTTGTATGTGAGCAACACAGTCTAAATGCAAAACACAATTTTTTAATCCACTTCAGGGAAAGAGTAATACAGCTGCATGACAGAAGAGGTTATGGACTAATACAGGATTAGGAAATGTGTGGCCCTTCATATCTGACCACTAGCTGGAGCTGATGGGAGTTGTCCAACAATATCTGGAAGGCTACAGGTTCCCCACTCCTGGTCTACTGACTCTGTATAGTTGGATCCACCACATATTTTTAAGCAAAATGGACATGCAATTCCAGAGGTCCCAATAATTTAGCTTATCTAGGTCTGTGTGTAGTTGCTAGATCTTGCAGTCTCTTGAATGTGAATTTGCATTGGCTGCTGGAAAGGCACAAGTCTTTCTTTCCTAGATCTATACTGCATAAGGGATATCTATGGGATTTATTTATTCAGCAAAATGTATCTACTGCTTATGTGTAATAAAACATCTAAGTGGTTTACAAAAAACAACAACATTAAAATTCCAAACAAACCCCAGTTAAAGACGGGCATTAAAAAACTTTCAAAAGAAAGGTGTCTGGATAGGTTTGTCTAAACAATTATTTAAACAGACACTGAAAAGAACAGAGCGAAGGCACTTGCCTTATGTCAACAGGCAAGACGCTCCAAATGAAATGACTGATTTCTCACAAATGTGGAATAAATATTATGTGGCACCTGTAGCAGTGCCAGTTCTGCAGATCAAAGCACTCCAGTGGTATAAATTTAGCTACAATGATAGGAGGATTAGTGAGTTACTTACCTTTTTGCACATACTGTAGATCATTTCTAGGAATTTTGTATCAGACAGGAGTGTATCGGTATCAACAGTTACATAATTATGCAACAGTGGCATCATATCTGTAGTAAAAAGATTAATAAACAGTTCTAATTTATGTTACAGGTAGGTAGCCGTGTTGGTCTGATGTAGTTGAAACAATTTTTTAAAAAAATCCTTCCATCTGAAGAAGTGTGCATGCACACGAAAGCTCATACCAATGACAAACTTAGTTGGTCTCTAAGGTGCTACTGGAAGGGTTTATTTATTTTGTTATTTATGTGTTCTCTTGGTCAATATGAAAAGCTGCAAGGTACAAAAAGGTATCATTATCATTCAATTCTGCAGTGGCCTGCCTATGCTCAATGAAGGCAGACAGACCTAACAAGGAAGTTCACCTGTAAAGTAGTCAAAGCCGTCCTGCTGGAATACTTCAAAGACCAGAGGCAAAAGCTGCCACATCTGTGCTGAGACCTGCTGACAAGTCAGACTGTGAGCCAAGGAGAAGATTTCCTCATAGAATTCTGGAACAGGAAAAGATGTCATGAACCTTGGCTTGATCCAATCAGTGCACCACATGCAAAGTAATAGCTGCAGGGTGGGGGGACCTCTTACCCAGAACATGCTGTTGTAACACTGTTCCTATTACTTGCAAACAGATACCTTCCAACTGCTGGGTAATCTGAAAGGAATGGTTTAAAGGAAACATGGTCAATGTCATAAATTGCTTGTGTTAAGTATTGGAGGACGGATTTGGGTCTTCAGAAGTGGAGTACAGTAAAACTATTAATTAGATGGGATTATAAATTATGAGGGTGGATGGACAATAGGGTGGGTCATAAAAAACTTTTTTTGGAAAATGTTTCCTCCCTTGATCTTATATCAGGCGTATGGTATAACCATAGTTAAATTTCAAATTTGGGACACATCGGTTAAGTACTGACAAAAGGTATTTGTGGCAAGTTACATCTGCACTCATCTATGGAGAATTCAGCAGTGACTTACAGCTGCTCAGAATTGGCCCATGCAGCCATAGCAGGTGGCTCACTAGTGCCTGTCGTATCTGCCGGCTGTATGGAACAAATGATAAAATGGTCGGAAACTGGCACATATGAGCCACCAATAATCAGGAACATGACAAACAATGAACTGTTAAATATTGTGACCACTCCATTAACAATTCCAAAATTCAAGTGCCATTCGCAAATGGTTGAACGTGCAGTGAAGGAGGTTACTAGAGCATCTAGGATAGTTATTGGAGAGAAAAGACGTGATGCTACCATCAAAACAACAATGAACAATCGCTCTAAATTTCCAAAACAAGAGACAAATAAGGACTTTGCACCAAAATAGACATCTAGTGTAAGGCATAAAAGCATATTTTTAGCATGATATAATATGGTGTACATGTACAATGTATAATATTGCATAAGGCATAATTTTATTAATTACACAAAAATGTAAGCATTTAGTACAATTTATACCTAAGTAATTAAGTATAATGTGGTGTTTTGACGCAACACATAATATTATGTTTTATTGTTTATTGTTTATGCTTACTTGTTTAGTACACCGTTTGCTTAATTGTTCCATATAATTTGTTCAAAACCATTGGTTTTTCATGTAAATTATCAACATGTTTTATCTTAAATAAATAAATATTGCAGAAAATAATAGTATGCAACTATTATTGCTCTACATAAAATCTAAAATTTATGTTTATTAGTTCACAATTTAACATACTGGGAATAAATGAGTCAAATTCCTATGTTTTCATCACTCGTAGTGAGGCAAAATTTCAATCTGTAGGAGCAGGGTCTAAATATTAACCGATTTGTCCCAAATTTGAAATTTGACTATGTTTAAACCATACGCCTGATATAAGATCAAGGGAGGAAACATTTTCCCAAAAAAGTTTTTTATGACCCACCCTAATGGACAAGGTTTCTAATAGCACCTTATCTTTGCTGCTTTTGTCTTAACTTGGCTAATAATATCTGGATCGATATAGAATTGCTGTAACTTTCCCTGAACCTTAGATTAGGATAGGTTTTAAATATTGGAAATGGTCCTAATTGGTAGCAGCTTCTTGAGGAGCCTTAAATGTGAGTACAGACAGGAAACAGAGAAATTTGAGTGAAATCACAACCGTGGAGACAGAGAGAAATTTGGAAGGAAAGAGGGCTGAAATCGGGAATTGTCCTAATGGGAATCTTCTTCTGGGGGTGATTTAAATATGTCAAAGTAAGAAAAAAGAATGGGTAACAGTCTGGGAAATATTTTTATTTAGGGGCCAGTGGTTGTAAATAGATTGGGACATCAGCCGACATGGATTAAACGCTTGCAAAAAGCAACAGTAAGGATAATTTTAAAAGGGGAAATAGCCCGTAAGCATAGATGTGTAATGTATAAAGCGGTCTGAATGATTTAAAATATCTGTGCTGTATATCACAAGTTTAATTGTTTAGTAGTTGGAAAATTGGATAAAGGAATCTGGAAGGTAAGATGATTTGGTTTATTTAAAGAACCAGAAGAGGGGGTGGAAGGAAATCCGGTGACTGGGGGGGGGATGTGTTCATTTTGGTTATTTTTCAATGTTAATGAGAAATGTGCAGGGTAATCTGGTATTGATACAATGTGGCATATACAGTGGTGCCTCGAGTTACAAACCCAAGTTACAAACGCTTCAGGTTACGAATTCCACTAACCTGAAAGAGTTACCTCAAGTTGAGAACTTTCCCCCAGGATGAGAACTAAAATTGTGTGCCAGCTGTGCAGCGGCAGCAAGAAGCCCCATTAGCGAAACACGCCTCTAGTTAAGAACAGTTTCAGGTTAAGAACGGACTTCCGGAACGAATTAAGTTCGTAACTAGAAGTACCACTGTATTGGATTTTTGTAATTAAAAATTAATTAAAAATATTTAACAAAAGAAGGATAAGTTTTAAATAAAACACACAACCACAAATTACTTGGGTGGGTGGCCTGTTTCAAAAAGCATAGAGTAATCAGAGGCAAAGCACATTTACAAAGGTGATCACTGCCATTATTTGAAGTGTTTAACACTAGGACTGTTTTATAAGCATCAGAACAAAAAAAGTTAAGTTCTGATCAAATTTATGTCTTTAATAGATGTTTGAGTACTAAAGGGTTAAGCATATTGGCTTGTTATCTCTGTCACAGAGAAGGTTGTTCAACAAAGTTCTCATCCATTTCACTGAACACACCTGCTAGGTTCATATGTCCTAAAGCACACATGACGACTCTGAAGCCACTGGTCTCAAATACAAGGCATGCAGAGAAATCAGATATTGCAGGGTCACCACCTATCTATTGTTTATTTATATATCTGAAACATTTTAAACCTGCTATTCAGCCAAAAGAGGTTCCCAGAGCAGCTTACAAAAATCAGTTTTGCAATCTAAAAAGTCACAACACAATAGGATGGAGGAAGGATTCTAGTCAACATGGCTGTGTGCCATTTCATACTCATGCAGCACAATGAAGAGTCTGGGAGATTCATTTGTTTCCCTCCCTTTATATATTGTGACAACTGAATACTTTTCTGTTTAATTAATTTGTTACCACCATCTTAATTATTTCAGGCTTTCTACTATTTGATTGTTTTACCCACTGCTTTTTATATATCTAGCTTTCTGGTTTATTTTCACAGCTTTGTTTTTATGTTGTTATGAACTGCCTGGAGCTTTTGTTTGGAGCTGGAACAGCATGATAGAAATTCTGCAAAGTCAGTCTTTAAATCGCCTCTTAATTGTACTCCTGTCTTGTTCATACCTACTGTGTCATCTGGCACGCCTGAATAGCTTTGGAGCTGCAAGTTAGCCAGGCACCCCTTTCTAAACCTAGGGTCATATCCTAATAATTAGCTACCATAGGGATGGAGGGAGCTGGATGGCTGGATGGCTGGATGAATGAATTATAGGGATAGTTTGTGAGGAAGCTTCAGCAACAAAGCATTAAGATAAAATGTAAAGGGGAAGGAACAAGGAAGACAAAAAAAATAAGACTGCCCACCACCACTAAAGCACAGTCAACAAGTTTAACAAAGCTCCCTTGAACTCACTACTGTACATAGGGCTCTGCTATTTTTATATACAAGAAGCAAGTTTTCTGAGTAAAATTATCAGTCATAGAATTCAAAGATCAGTAACGAACTAAAACAGGGCAGTCCAACACATGTCCCAAGGGGTGCATGCGGCCCTTGAGGCCTTTTGTGGTGGCCCTCAGCAACACTGGCACACACACCCTGTCGCAGCCTTCACGCTGCCTTCCTAAAACCAGGGAAGCAAGGCACTGGGCTTTGGGAAGGAGGCCTGAGGGCTCTAACGAGATCCTAGAATCCTCCCACCTCCTTCCCAAAGCCTAGTTAGTCCTTTCACAGCTTTGGGAAGGAAGTAGGAGGGCTCTAGGACCCTGCCAAAGACTCGCACCTCCTTCTTAGCCACTTTTGGGAAGGTAGCATGAGGACTGGGTGTGTGTGTCAAATTTTGACCTCTCTCCCCGCCCCCATGGCCAACAGGACAATGTGCGTCCCATGGGTTCCATGTTGAAGTACTCTTGCAGCTCACTTGGTAGGAAAAGTTCATAGAATCATAGAGTTGGAAGAGACCACAAGGGCCATCCAGTCCAACCCCCTGCCAAGCAGGAAACACCATCAAAGCATTCCTGACAAGTTGGACTGCTCTGATCTAAAAGAATAGGAAGTTCAATGGAAACTTCATTTTCAGAAGCGTGGGATCGCTGAACACCAGATACTGGGGACATACAATTGCTTTTTGCTGTGTTTCTATGCTTTTTGACGGCATTTGGCTGCCAACTAGACTATACAGATCAGTTTTGATCCAGCAAGGCTCTCTTGTATTCCTATGAAAACTCATGAACCAGAGAGAGGGCTATGAAGTATTGTTATCTGCTCTATGGATGACATCAAAGTCCCTGTCCCCAGCAGGGATCAGGACCCTGAGACCCTCCTAATGTTGGATTACAACTCTCATCAGCCCCAGACAGCATGGCCAGTGTTCAGGGAGTTGAAGTTCCCCATCCCTGTCTTAAAAGCTATCAGCCTTTCCCCATTGCTAGGAGCAGAATCATATTAAGAAACATATGCAAATATACTTGTTTCATATCATTAATACAGGTCAGGTTTTTAACTTTGGGTCTATTTTTAAAGCACAGCAGGCCCACACATAGTTCCTCACAAAAATGAATTCTACTAAGTATTGATTCCGTCTGGAATCTGCAAAGTGCTGAAGTACTTAGAATAGCAGGTGTTTGTCTTGTGACCTCTATCTTTCTTCAAAAATAATTTGTATAAAAGTGCAAAGCAGTTTTGTAAAACTCAGTCAGGACCAGAGTTTGTTTTTACAGTTTAACAAAGGTTAACAACAGAATAGTAATGTATTTTCAATAAAAATATGTTCACAGAATTTAAATACTGGTGCTGGCTTCCTACCAAGCCTCTTAAAACGAGGCTATTTTGCAGCTTTTTCTGGATACAAGTAAAATAAATTTCTTACCTCTTTGTGATCTTCAACAACACTGAGGAGTGTATCAATGGTATTCAAGATGCCCATTGCTGTTACTGCTTTATCATCACTGCCTTCTTCATCTGGCCCTGTCTGAATCACCTGGTTAAAAGTCATTGCCTATAAGGAGGAAGAATAAAATCTCAGTTAAGAGTTATAGGAAGCTCAACAGCACACTAAAGAATCATAGTGTAACAAACAACAACATAATTTTCAGGAGTTTGCAAAAGAACATTATCAAATAAGACTTGTATCAGGGTGGGGATGGGAAGAACTCAACCGCAATATAGAATTTGGGCTTGCTTTAATTTTTTTATTAAAAAAAATCTATTAATTAGGGATGCACACTGATAAAAATGTAAAAATCTATTTTTAAAAATCAGCTAAGCTAAGCATTTGCATGGGTGGGGGGTGGGGGACTGCTAAACAAAGGAGAGTAGGAGATTTTTGCTTTCTACCCAAAGGCCCCAGCACCGCTTCCCAAGCTTAATCCCCCTGGAGCAGCCTTCCAGAGAAAAGAGAAAATGGCAAATATTACCTCCTCCTGTTCTCCAGCAGACAGTCCCAAGAGCAGACTTCTGCTTCTTGTAACTCTGGCTCCAACCCCAAATCTTTAAAATAGCCCAACCCCAAATCTTTAAAATAGCCCAACAACACTATTTGGGATTTTTTGTTGTATTAACTAAGTCATTTTTATTGAAAAGTTCAGAGTATGTAAAAAATGTTTATTTAAATCTTCTCTATTATGCTTTAATAAAGAATTTCCTGTCTATGTTTTGCTACCATCAACACACTAACATTGGCAGCAAACCAAGCAGGTTAGAATATGTAATTGACTGTCTACATTAGCACAACACCAGGATATTAAGACAGCAGGCCATGCACATGGTAAAATAGTGTGACTTACCAAATGCTGGGTCATTTCTACGGCTATAGGAGTAACCTCTTCACTATATTCACAGATCATTTTCTGAATCACATTGGTAAGATCATCATTCTCAGTCTCTCTAATAATATGAAGAAGAGCCTGCATTACAGGTCTAATGAACGGGGTAATATATTCCTTAGCTGCAAAAAAAAAAAGGCAGGAAAACAGATTACTTTATTGTAACTTACAGGAAAAGAGCAAGTACTTTAAACAATGTGGTTCCCTCCAGCTGTTGTTGACCCACCACTTCCATCAGTCTCCAGCCAATGAGGCCAAAGGTCAGGAATGCTATCACCTGTAGCCCCAACAACATCTGAAAGGCACCAAGTTGGCCACCCCTACTTTAGGCATTTTTTTTACAAAGCTACACTCTGATAAAGGCCATTTCAAGTAATGCTCAGCTTCTTGGCATAAATGTAGCTTTCAATCATCTTTTCAAACGTATGTACAAATTATAATCTGCAAAACACCACTACCACTTCCCCCACACTTTCCCCCCTCCCTGTTCTGGTTAAGTTGTGCTCAGTTTCTTGATATGGAAAACAGATTGCCAACTCTGGACCATGTGCCTCTGCCACCCACCACCCTATCCTTATTATGGATGTTACTCTAGGAATATTGCTTCCCCAGCATAAGATGCCTCAGCCTCCAAGGAGAGAATCCAAAAGCCTCCTTCAGTCTAATTATGCACCTGTCGTTGGATCTGGTGTGCACCACCCCTCAATCCCAGTGAAGCTGTTAGATTTAGGAAAAAAGCTACCAGTGAAAATATTTTTTTGAAGCCTATTCGCTGTGGAGTGTGGAGAAGAAGTTTTCAGGGGGAATTGAAGCACATGTGGAGGTTAATGTTTTTCTCTTCAGCTGCAACCTCCTTGAAAAATCCCCTCCCAACCACAGAAAACTTAGGCTTAGGGGGGAAAGGCTTTCATTGTCACTACAAACACATAGATTACTGTGTTTTATTTTTCTGTTGGAAGAGTGGCTGGGGAAACCCAGCCAGATGGGCGGGGTATAAATAATACATTATTATTATTATTATTATTATTATTATTATTATTATTATTATTACTGGGAGCTTTTTTCTTAAGTCTAATTGCTGCACAGGGAAGAGGGAGAAGGGGAGGCAGAAAGTGCACAAAAATGCAGAGGGAGAGGAAGTTAGAGAGATAGTGGGGTGGCCCCACACTCCACTGGCCGCAACCCCACCGAAGGAAATTCAGCCCTCCAAATAAAAAAGGTTGCCACTACTGCACAAGACTGTAAGGTTACTTGATAGGTCAAAGGGTATGAAAAAGCACCTCTCTCTTGATTACTAATCAAAACCTGCAGTGCTATGGCAGCTTCCACCTTCACAGGCATCTCTCTGTCATCAATTAGGCATCTTCTTGTCAGTTCAAGGGCTGTCTGCAGATTCTGGTCACTTTTAAACTTTACTTCACAGAAATAGTGAAGCACCCAGCAAGCCTGGAGAATATGATATGCAATTTTAGGTGATTATGGACATACCTATCCCACACAACAGTTGTGAAACACATGAATGCAAGACAGAAATGCTAGAATCACACTGAAATGTTTATTTCCCCTTTAGATAGATATGTATGAGAGTTTGGAGGCTGATCAGTGGTAAGCTTGTCTTTCGACATCACTAGACCAGTACTATGATCTCAAGTTGCTCTTTGGCCGCAGGTTGTATGTGAGCAACATGGTCTATAAGCAGAACGCAAATGGACCATGCCACCAGGCATAGATTAGAAGCTACGCACACAAATGCCTGCAGCCTTTTAAACCATTTCATTGGGAGAAGTCAGGAGTCAAGTGACAAACTGCATGATGGTCTCTTAAAAAAGGAAACTTCAACACATGGTGCCTTTAATTGCATGAAGAACCAACTGCCTCACTTTCAGGTTGTACCATCAATAAACTACTCTTAAAATTTACAAACCACAGCACCCCTACCCCACTCCCACAGAGGAGTTATACTAGCAGGAAACTTACCCGTGCTCTCATGTAGCCTAGCTCACTGCTGAAGAGAGGAAACACGTGATTCTGCAGCATGTACTCCATCTGATCTTTGTATATCTTTTTCTATTGGAATATAAGACAATAGAATGTAAGACAATTAGAGATCAATCTACCTTGTCAGAAAGGATGGGTGAAAGGAAATAATTCCTCTTAAAATTAAGATTGCTAACCCTTCTGCGAAGGTAATTTTAAAGTAAGAGTATGTCAAGATGTAGTTAAATTTTAAAATGAACTTAAGACAAAACTAGCAATTCCCAGATTTAACAGCAGCAGCAGCAGCTGCTAAAAACTAGACTATCAAAATGAAGAGAAGAGCCTGTGACAGACCGGCGCAAACATTTAAATGATTCATGAAAGAAGAAAAATTCTCCAGCCTCAGTTTAACAAAAGCCTTTTATGGAAAGTGTCAAAAATTAGATGAGTGCTAAAGTTTATTGTCAATTCATAGGATTCTAGAAATCCAATAAGAAAATCAAGCATCTGGGTCAAGAGGTAGATAGATATCTACACCACAGCATCTCCTACATTGGCAGTTATGTAAAGTGTGCAAATTCAAGACAGCCAATACACTGCATTTAAGCACTCTTGTCCCAGTCCTGATAGGATTAACCCTCTCTCAAATAGCCTAATACACCCAAATCGCAAATGTTTTTTGGGGAAGGTAGGGTTGCCCACCTGGTCAGTTACAGCAACACAATTCCACCTTTCACAGACGGTCAGAGATCTCACTACTAAAGGTTCACATTTTGGCTTGGCTTAGCAGTCAGGCATCATTCGTGGGTGGCACCCTCCCCACTTCTCTGCATGCGCACACACGCACACGCACACACACACACACACACACACACACACACACAGAGAAAGCCTCTTAAGGGGAGTAATATTTTCTCTCATTTTCTTTTGGGATTTGGAATAAGTATGCAACAGCATTTTGCTGTTTCCCACATGTCATGAAGCCTACTGCATAAAAAGATCCCACCCCCACCCCCGTATCTTCTACACATTGAAAAACTAGCAGACGGTGTGGCATCATGTTACACTTCACACTGGGCTTTGAAGAAGGGAAGTAGCTGAAAAGGTGAACTTCACTCCACACGTGCAAAAGTTGTGTGTGCCTGTCAGAGGATTCAGTATTAGATTAGATCCAGTCCATCATCCATCCAATGGACTGGATCTAATTTAGCCAGGCAATATAGATTCGTTGTTAACCACTGCCTGGAAATATTGGGTCTCCATCTTCAAAAGGTGATAAATCAGCCACAAAACTTGGCCAGGAATCAGCATTCCTCTAACAATAGCAAAATACAAATTGATACTAGTGCCAGTCATGTCACACTTCGAAAATGCGCTAACAAGGGTTTTTAGTAAATATAGTTGTTGCCATGGGAGAAGATACCACTGTAATTACTTGAGTTAACAAGATTTATGTGTTGCTACAAAATTTTTAAAGTGTCTTCTTCATACGGCAAAAATTAGGCAGAGAAGTTTTGAGTGGATATTTTGACTATCCTTAATGTGCGCTTACTTTCAGAAGTATTTCAGCCAAAGAACCAATCATATGCAAAGCACCATCTTTTTTACGAGGATCAGCATTTGGCTCTGTGAGGATCTGATAACAAAAGCCCATGGTCTTTTGCAGAACCTAGTATAAAGAGACAATTTTAGATATTTCAGTTAGTATTCAAAATATTAGAAAATATCCTTATGTCTATGATGTCATTTGTTGATTTCTTTTCATTTTTCTAATAAACGAACACTGCTCAGTTACTTTATAGGTATTCAGATGCTACATGGCTGTTTTGAAATGGTAAATGGCCAGTTAAGTACAGCCCAGATTTAAGAACATTGTTCCCCTCCAATTTGCTAATCACTTTTAGGGCAAAATCATTTCTATTTACTCTGAATTTGATATCACAGTTGAAACAGATCTTGGTGAGATTCGGGAGCACTATCTTGTGGGATCCATTTATTATTTGTTCACTTTTTATACTACATAATCATATAAATATATTTATACAGTTTGAGTTGCTGTGTCTTGAGGATGTAGACAGGGTATCTATGGAGGTTTTGTGGACCTGTCTTCTCAATCCTTCTTGGCATGTGCAAACTAGCTGTGATGGATTGACAGGGGCGGTCCAGGGAATGATTAATGCTGCAATATGGCATGGAGTAGTGCCTTCCATCTAGAAGAAAGCAGTTGTGTGGCTCCTCCTGAAGAGGCCTGTCCGTCTGTGTGTGTAGATAGGTAGATGATAGACAGATATAGGTAAGGTAAAGGGACCCCTGATTATTAGGTCCAGTCATGACCGACTCTGGGGTTGCGGCGCTCATCTTGCGTAATTGGCCGAGGGAGCCGGTGTACAACTTCCAGGTCATGTGGCCAGCATGACAAAGCCGCTTCTGGCGAACCAGAGCAGCGCACGGAAACGCCGTTTCCCCCTATTTATCTACTTGCACTTTGATGTGCTTTCAAACTGCTAGGTTAGCAGGAGCTGGGACCGAGCAACGGGAGCTCACCCCACCACGGGATTTGAACCGTCAACCTTCTGATCGGCAAGCCCTAGGCTCTGTGGTTTAACCTACAGCGCCACTCACGTATATAGTATATAGTGTATATATATATAGTCCGATATGGTCACGTTTACCCTGAACAGCTATGTGAACATTGTGTTTTTAATAATTGTTCCTTTATGAATATACTAGTTGTGTATTTGTTTTAATCAGTGATTTAATTTTGTTGTCAGCTCTTTGTTGTGGATCACCCTGGGCTCTGCTCAAGCAGTGATGATTCAGTAAACAAACAAAATTCTAACAGCAGCAGCAGCATTAAAACTGTTTGTTAGAATTCAGTTTAAACATGACAATAACATATAAACTGTAGTGGCTAAGTATTAATCATAGGAAACATTTGGGGCCTGAAACCTATATGAGGGCCCACACAAATACCAGAAAAAGTTACTGTTCTTGGATTACAGGTAATCCTTAAAAAGCATACCTCTTTCCTTTTGCCACATGCTGTAAACAACAATGTTTGTGCAGCAGTTGTGGGGGAAATGAAGTCTTCAAACACATCTATTAAGCAAAACACAGAAGTCTAAATGTTTGGTATTTGAAGCATAAAAGGAACTAGTGCAAAAGAAGAAGTGAATTCAGACAACAGAGCTACTTTAGTCCTCACTCACCAGGTTTTGTTATTTAAGTGCAGCAATTTCCTCTTTCAACTTATGCAAGGAATTTTAAAAAACACAAACAATAATATAAAGATCCCAATACTGTAAAATGCCTAACATGTTGGAAGTAGTAACTGGAAGTAGTAAACATATTAATTTCGTTTTCAAAACCTAAGTATTGTAAAATATATCCACAAAGTACTTTCTGCGTTAGGATTAACCTCTGCATGTTACAAAATAGTTTGTGCAAGGGGTGAAGAGAGGCATTTCCTTTATTGTGAAGGCTTCCTGTAAAAGACAAGCAGAACAGACCTGTCCAATTATGTTCTGTGTTCCTTGTACAGGATGCCATAGTAAAAGTGGTGGTGCAAAGTTCTCTTACAACAGCTAGAGGGATGGGATTGAATGTCCCTAACATATACAGCATCTCCTCATTATTACTATCTAGCTGGAAAAATAAACTTAAGTTTTGAACTACTTACCAAACTTCATACGTATATATTCATACGGATCTTCCTGCCATAGCTCTTCGTCAGCATCTGTGTAGCACATCAGTGGGAAAATAACATCTTGGATAATTCCCTGCAAATAATAAGGAATATAATTTGTTAGAAGCATGTTTGGCATTTATAGGCTGCCTTATCAAAAAAAAGGTTCTCAGGGCAGTCTACAACATAAACTGAACAAGTTAAATCAGAACTTTAAATAAATCAAATGAAAACTTGAATTAGCCGTTATTACGCCGCTGCTTACCAACAGTTTTTGTGCATAACACCTAAAAGAACATCATTTGGATGCCTATTAGATCCTGTACCACACTGTTTTAAGACTCTGTCCAGATGCAGACTCACAGCATTACCATCAGTTATATATTCTCCACCACCTTAGATGGTAATCTAGTCAGTGCAATGAAGAGTTCTCAAGAACTTGAAAGCTTGCACTTTATTTTGTGACAATTTGGTTGGCCTACTCACAAGTACTGCCCCAATATGGATTTTCAGTGTTTTCTATGGCCAACATAGTTACTTTTACTATATGTAAATTTGATTTATTTTGGCTTCATATGACACAACAATACGAAATTTCTGAGAAATATATTATTATTTATTAAATATCTATGCCAATACCTTACAAAGAATTTAAGGGAAAAGAAAAATAATCTAATGAACTCTGAAGTTTTACTGCTGTGGAAAAAAACATACAAGTGTCTCAAATATGCAAAAAATAAAATAAATAAAATATTACAAAGATACCTAGAATCAAAAGAGGTCTAAAGTATTTTTCTGTAGTTAATTTCTCTGGCACACCAAGTATCTTCTAATTGATGGCTTTGAAAACAACTATGGGTATTTACTGAGGATTATTTTCAATACAACCAAATTAAAAACCCCTTAACATAGCAAGCAGCTCAAGTTCAAATTCAAAATACACAGGGCTAGAAAAGGCTTAAGGTATTCATTCTGTTATGCAGTCACCATTCAGATAGGAGGATGGGAAAAGAACTTACTTGGATATGGGGCTTCAGGTTCTTCCAAGTGACTGCATGAGACACCCCCTGATTGATATAGTTCAGTGTCTGCTGCAGAACTCTAGGAGCCATGTACTGCTTTTCCTTATACTGATATAACACTTTCAGCAAAACCTTTAAAAAAGCAAAAGAACAACTGCTGTTGGTTGTTTCTAAAGATTAAAGCATCTTGCTGATACAGTCATACCTCGGGTTACGCACGCTTCGGGTTGCGTACTTTCGGGTTATGAACGCGGCGGACCCGGAAGCAAAAGCGCTATTTGGGTTACGTACTTTTCGGGTTGCGAACGGCACCCCAGAACAGATCAGGTATGTAACCTGAGGTACCACTGTAACTGCTAAAAACTAATCTTAGGTTGTGTTTAGGTGGCAGCTTTCTGCACACATGATTTAGAAAGTACCTATTAGCATGGGAAGGAATTCATAAACGAGAGCTTGTACCTTTTGGAGTGTGCCAATAACACCTGTTCTGGTAGTTTATATAAACCCGCAATGGTCAGCACATCCCTACATGATTTGCAAGTAACAGGAGCATTGAAACAATTTCAACAATTCATGTGGAAGCACCCTAGATTATGGTCTCACAAATTATGTTCCCCTTTGGGAATGGGCCATAGCTCAGTAGTAGAGCCCATCTTTTGCATGCAGAAGATCCCACATTCAATATCCAATATCACAATACAGTCATACCTTGGTTTTTGAACAGAATACGTTCCGGAAGTCTGTTCAACTTCCAAAATGTTCGGAAACCAAGGTGTGGCTTCCGATTGTGCAGGCGTGCCAGAAACAATAGCAGAAGCATCGGATGTTTGGCTTCCAAAAAACCGTTCAAAAACCAGAACACTCATTTCCGAGTTTCGATTGTTCGGGAGTTGAAACATACGAGTACCAAGGCGTTTGAAAACCAAGGTACGACTGTATTAGAGAAAAGACACCCTTCTCAAAATCTGAAACTCAGAGCCGCTGCCAATCACTGTGCTAGGTGGGCAAATAGTCTGACTTGATAGATGACCTCAGGTCATTCAAGCTTCATTCAATACCAGGAATGGAAAACCTGTAGTCCACATGTCTTTAGACTCTCAGCACCTCTCATTAACCACAGTTAGCAGGACCAATGGTGAGGGGTATTATAGTCCAAAAATATCTGGAGGGCAACAGGTTCACCTCTAATCTATACCATCATTAAAGACCTTGGTAATCCAAAAATAAATGGTGCAAAACACCAAGAACAAGGGATCAAACACTTTTAAGCAGTAGCAGTTTCTACTTTATTTTGAGCGGGGGTGGGGGTGGGGCACTAGAACTTTTATTTCAAATGTTTTCTTAGCAAGCTTAGTATGATCTTTCGTATTTGGAGAAAAATAGGTGGGGGGAAAGGATGGTAAACAGCAAGTAATTAGCATGTGACTTGAAAGAGATTTCCTACCTGCTGAACACCAACAGCAAATGCCTTTAGGAAAACTTCTGCAAACTCATTGTACTCCTTGGAAACATTTCCAGGACTTCCATACCTGTTGTATTAGTGAGAAGTCCAATATAATACTGCAATATATTGTGCACATCATCACAAAAGTAACATTTAAAAAAAAATAAAAAGGAATATTGAGGGAAAGCATTACCTTTCAAAAAGTCTAGCCAATATATGCAATGCCCACTTCTTACATTTCCACCATGGTAATTCAGGTCGATCATCTTCATCCACTTGAAGGGTTTCCTTTAGGAACCAATAGCAGATTAACAGAATGAGTGTTTCACATTATTTGGGGGGTTCTGAGAAATCAGGATCTTTGCTTAAAGTATACCATGCAATTATTTAAAAGGCAAAAATACTGTATATATTCTAGTGGAAAAAATAGCTTATAGAAAAGGGCCCCCAAATACCTTCAGATTTATATGTTTTCAGATGGTCCAAAAGGAACAGTTCACATGAAACCAAGGGAACCACAAACATGTTGGGAACACTGTTTGCAGTTCCAGCACGGCAATACCCACTTCTGACAAGCCAAGCCATAGTTCTATTTGAAAAGTAGCTTACCACATTGGGTGTGGGAAATACAGAAGCAAAAACTATGAAGAAAGTTTCAGCTTACACATATGGTTTCTTTGCATGCTCATAAACTGGCTGGCCTGAATGTAACAAGCACTTACGGCTGGTACATCTCGATCCACAACTGTTTTCAGAATCTCAATCCATTCTGCTAGATTTTGCTGATTGATCAGTTCCATGGGTAATGTGTACTATTAAACAAACAAAGAAAAAAGGAATGGTTACGAAATATGCTCAAAATATATTCCATGTGAATATGTTTTTTGGGGACATTCCCTTGATAAAGACCAAAATAAGCTCAAAATGAAATAGTCTACAAAACCCACTCTGGATCAAAATAATCCCAAATGAGTCATTGACTTCCTTAGCTAAGCACTGATGAAAAATAGCTTCAGACAGTAGCTACATTATTTAAGGTGTTATTACACTAGGAATGAAAAAAATATTCTTACCTGAACAAGAGCATAGAAAATTTTGAAGATCTGTTTCTGGATAAGGACAGACTGATCTGACTGATCAGGGAGAAGCTGGATAAAACGATCCTTCAGAACAGGCAAAAAGTGTTGCATTGCTGCTATCAAAGGAGTCCGCTCCTCCGGTTTCTTATATCTTTGAGGAGGAAGAGAACTGACATTAGAAAGAATTTAGATGCCACTGTGATTAAAATAAAGATGTCAAGGGACACCATTAGACTGGTGGATTAGTGCAATGGAGCGTGGCAGTCAGATTTCCTTAATGTTTGGGGAAAGCATGACTTTGAAGAAGTGAACACCTGTGATTAGACAAGTTGCATCCCAGTTCTCCTCCAAGGACCTCAAGCATCTTAATTAAAGTTCCCAGAAAATGTCCCAAGGAGCAAACCTGTGTAGCTTCAGCAATAAAACTATGCAATGTGCTCCAATCCATGCTCTGGGCCAGGCATTTAAACTTTTAAAATCACCTCACATGACCCCTTAAGTGAAAGCATGTTAGACACTTGTAAATCATCTAGGATTATAAAATTTGAGTAAAATGGTGGGACACAGAACAAGGACTTTGGGAGGAGAGAGTAGGAGACTGGGGAGCAGCACCCACCATGTTCTGAACTTTAAGACACTTTAAATAAAAGGCTAGTACAGGGATCCTGATAGAAGTAGTCTTTGCACTCGCAACCTTCCCTTCAATTATCAAAATGGGTCATTTCCACAGCTTACTCAGTTTGACATTTCAAACGACTCTACTGTCTAGGAACTAGCTGTGTAAACTACAAGGAGATCTGGGACCACACATCTCTGATGTGGCTCTTCTATGGGTTTACAAGACAGGCAGGAACTTACTCATAGTTCTTCACAAGTTGATAAAGACAGAGAAGAATTCCAAGCCAACAGGCGCTATTATCTGCCTGAAGATAAAAGCCAATTTTCTCTACAACCGCAGTCCAACGACTCGGATAATCATGCTTGATAATGTGGTGAATGCAAGTAGTAAGCTGTACCCTGGAACACAAGAAGTTACAAAAATATTGTTACAATGCATTAGCTGGGTTTTTTTTTTTAGGATAGCCAAATAATTAAAGTGAGCAAGCAATGTTGTACTAAATGAAATTTCAAGTTTATTATTAATTAATTCATAATTAAGTAACAAAAATAAATTTCTAAACCACCCTCCATCCAAGGATCACAGGGCAGTTTACAATACTTTTATGCACACAAATGAATTTATTTAAATAGCCATGCTTCTTCAAAGTAATACAGCTAGATCTCCTCCCTTGCCTCATTACCAAATTACATGGGTGTCATGTTCATACCTTTTTCAGCACCTACCTAGATTTATTTGAAATCATAGCAACATCAATGTTACAATTTCTAGTGACAATGAAGGCTTAAAATAACAAGGAAAGAGTTAGGAAAGAATGTGCTCTGTGATCATGACTCAGAGTATTACCTAATGAGCTCAGGAGAATGAATAATGGCTTCTACAATATTCTCACGAATGCAATGTCTATCTTCTTCCGGTATTGAATAAGTTGGGATGTCTCCTGGTGTAGTTTCCCGGTCAGGCCAATACTGAGTTATCATATTTTTCAAGTAGATAACACCTGTCAAGAGAAGCATTCAAAATTAATATTGTCCAAGCCCATTTTTAAGATTATGATGTCTCTGTAGTAATACTGATTAACACATTTTTTCTTTAAAAAAAAAACACCCAATGAAACATTATTTGGAGACTGAGCAGCAGCTTGTGACTAACATATCTCAGAACATATCTAAGGGAGAGTGTCAGTGTGATTTAAGTGGTCACAGTGTCACAACTGACACCTGTGTACCAACTTCCTACTCAGACATGAAGCTCTATTAGTGATCTTATGCCACTCACAATCAGTCTAACCTATTTCATAGGGTTACTGCACAGCTAAGATGAGACAAGCCCCCTATAAGCTCTTTGGTAGAATTAGGGGATACAGGTCTGATGTCTGATGGATATCCTTAAGACTGACTTTAAGCACTCTTTTATGCTATCACTATCACCCTGTCACCTTTGGACAAAAGTGAATCTTTTGAAGGGGTATGAAATTTCTTCACTGTCAAACCTACCCAACTTCACATAATCTTTCAGAATTACGCTGAACTTTCTCATTTGTGCTGATGTTTGGGGACTGAGGTTAAGGTGAAAGGGACCGAGTTGTTAATACTACTAAATTCAAGAAGAACAAATCATTATTTTATCCATGTGTATATTTCCATTTCATCATATTGGTATAGAACTTAAGATTTTATGAAGTATAAACCAACTGTAAAAACAAAGTATTTCAAATGTAACTGTTCCATGATGCAAAAATATAATACAGCTGCAGTCCATGCAAACAAAGCCTTCAGAATGCTATGGAAGTTACTTTAGCTCAGCTTATATCACAAGAGAACCATAGCATAGTATTTCCCTTGTACACCTCAGCTGGCATGGAGCAAATCTCTATGCCTACATCCATGACTGGACTCCAAATGATGTGCAAAGCCTGCATCTCAAACACAATTAGCTTGAAGAGTCCGTTATTATTCCAGCAGTACTATTTCTAGCAAATAGGTTACTTCAGCTGCCATTATGTACTTTTTAAAGAAATGCAATGGCAGAGAAGGATGAGATGAACTTTCATCTCAAAATATTAACACACCATTGTCATGTAATCATAAGCACATTGAAGACACAGAGCTTTGTGTGGAGAAATATGTATGTTAGTTCTACCATTGTTAAAGGATGACTGGTAGTACAAGGGTTTCCCCCCACCAAAACACCCATACCTATTTTCTAATACCGTATGGGTTCTGTTTATATTATCCAAGTTACAAAAGCTTTAAGATCTACTTATCATTACTTATTTTTGCCCACCGCCAAATAATATTAACATACATACTATAATAAATAAAATAAAATCAACACTTGCCTGCCTGCCTCACTGGTAAATCCAGTTGCTCCGACATAGTGATTTGAAGGAGAGTTGAAACGAAGTTCACTGATTTGTGAGCCTGTAAAGTAAGTGAATACGATGTAGTCAGATGTCAAAATAATTTGTGGAAACCATTACAAATAAAGCTTTGTAGTTTTTATAGTGCTGTATGTGCGCGGTCCCAGCTCCTGGCAACCTAGCAGTTCGAAAGCACATCAAAGTGCAAGTAGATAAATAGGTACCGCTACAGCGGGAAGGTAAACGGCGTTTCCGTGAGCTGCTCTGGTTCACCAGAAGCGGCTTCGTCATGCTGGCCACATGACCTGGAAGCTGTACGGCGGCTCCCTCGGCCAATAATGCGAGATGAGCACCACAACCCCAGAGTCGGTCACGACTGGACCTAATGGTCAGGGGTCCCTTTACCTTTACCTATGTTCTTCAACTAAAGATAGATAGAGGGAGGTAGGGGGCCCTACTCTTTAAGAAACAGCACCCAGAGCCTCTTCGCAGAGGACACACTTCTGGTTTTCCCCCTCTTTCATTTCCTATGGGCGTGCTTCCCTTCTGTTTTCCTCCCCCTCCCAGATGCCACTCCCATTTGGAAGAAGATATGCCTACCACATTTAATGCCCTTTACTCTTGCATAATCTTATTAAGAGCTATCTGGTTGCGTGAGATGTTATCAGCTTTAACACAGGAAGTGGAAATATATGCATCACTTTCTCTTGCTGCATTACCTGAATTTTCTTCAAGAGTGTGTAATAAAGATCATAGAACCAAGGCTAGTTAACCCTTTACCACTCCACTGTAATCACAAGTAGGATGTTGAGCATGCTGTAAGTATGGTGTTTCCCCTACCCTTTCAGTGCATGCTTCTGAAAAATCTTAATCCATAGAAGTGATTTTGAGAATGAGACTAGGGGTAATAATGTTTACAGACTAACTATGAGCAGGTCAAGCAGATAAGGAACTCTTGGCTCCTTCCCTGAAATCTGAAGCTAAATCCCAGACCACATTCCCACCAGGCTGTTCATTTTCCATGGGTGTGGGTGCATAGTCACATGGTACACACTCCTTCAGATGAACAGAGTTGTTCTTCTGGCTGAATTTACCAATCCTTCATATTTACATTGTAGAAGGAAGTGAGTTTGAGGAATACAAGCATGCTCCCATAAAATAATACAGTAGACTCAAAGCATATGCACATTTAACTTGCACGCATTCAGCTTTATACGCTTGGCAAAATAAAAAATAAAAACTTTACAAAATTAAGGAGGAAGCAGAAAGGGGACAGGCATCTGGGGGCAAAGACTTTGACAATCCTAACCACCATTGCACCCAATGTGTTTTGACTATATGTGATTTTGGCTTTATGTGCTATCCCTGGAACATAACCCCCCCCACATAATTTGAGAATTGACTGTACTCAAAATTGCTCTACCTCCCACACAGCATGTCTGGAAAGATGGCAGCTCAGGAATCCTTCTCTTCTACCCTCTATTACAGTTTGATTTTTGAGCTGCAGGCTATTCCTTCTTTCCCTCCACATTTCACAAACAAAGCAGGTGCTCTTCCCTCCTTTCCAATCTTCCTGGTTTGAGAACACTGTGCCTGTGGATAGGACCTTATCTCTATCTTAAGACTCCACTCTTATGAATCTGCCAATGTTTATTAGGAACATGCTGTTTATTAGAAACATGCAACACAAATATATGCAGAAGGAATCAAAGTTGAGTTTAAAGTCCTAGGGTGTGTGTAAGAGACAATTCCTGCTGTTCATTGCAAGTGACTTACACACTTGTAGTACCAGGAAACATTTTGTAAGCATGCTATCTTCCCTCCTCAACAAATTTATACAAATTTAAGATGAGACTACTAAAAAGAGCTTCAACAACAATTTAGGAAACCAACACAATCTTATTCTTGATGGGATGGGGGAAGTCTCAGACTACACCTATCAACCTTGAGTACTGATTACGAGATCTTGTCACAGAGGGATATTTGCTTTAGAGGAACATCACAGAAATGGAAATGCTAACGACTCCCAGGTTTACTTTAAAAGTTTCTCCAGAGAGATCAGAGGAGAAACTGTTCTTAAAAGTCCTGCTACAAATAGGGAATGGCAGCAGAGATAATGCCCACAGCCACTCAGACTGGATTTTAAAGGGGACATAACAGTATCAAGCAGATATTCAGAATCCCTAGCCCTATAAACACACACAATTAGCAGCAAATATTGAAAAGAAAAATACATCTCCAAGCACCTGCCTGCACCTTTTTAAAGAAGTCCCAGCACTCACCTTAGGAAAATCACAGGTTGAGTATTGAAGGAGGGGAAGAGTATACAGATCAATGGCTATAAGCCTAAACCCTTAGTTTCATTTGAGTCCAAACTACAATTATCAGCCTCTTGCAACAAAGGTGTCAGCTGTAGTGGAAACACATGTATCTTTTGATTGTTGTAAGAATTTTAAGGTCTCAAATATAGAATAAATATTAATATTCATAAATACACACATTCATGGTGCATTTAATTTATACAGGGTGAGTCCTTTTAAAGAGGCCCCGTGGATACAGAGTACACATGTTCCATGGGGCCTCTTTTAAAAGACTCACACACACACCATGTCCCCATATGTCTGAAATAGTATGGGAGAGCAATCCTGAAACCATTTTGACTCTCCCAATGACCTCAAATATTCCTCTGCAGTAAGCTAGGCAAATGGGGAAAGCCTTCCCATTATCTTTTTGCTTGCAAATGCTAAGGCGCATTTGTGCATGAATAGGGTGAGCCTGTGACCTGGATTCAGGAACTAAAGTATTGACCATCACAAAAGAATGGCCAGATTGCCCAGGTAATACAATCAGTGACCACTATTAGGTATCCTGGCGAACATGATTTCTGCTGTAAACCACTTCCGCTGCTGTATGTGATGTATGTCTAATGTTTCAGAGGTGTGGTCTTGGGCTACAGGGTAAAGGTAAAGGGACCCCTGACCATTAGGTCCAGTCGTGACCGACTCTGGGGTTGCGCTCTCATCTTGCATTATTGGCTGAGGGAGCCGGCATATAGCTTCCAGGTCATGTGGCCAGCATGAAAAAGCCGCTTCTGGCAAACCAGAGCAGCACATGGAAACACCGTTTACCTTCCCGCTATAGCGGTTCCTATTTATCTACTTGCATTTTGATGTGCTTTCGAACTGCTAGGTTGGCAGGAGCTGGGACCAAGCAACGGGAGCTCACCCCATTGCAGGGATTCGAACCGCCAACCTTCTGATCAGCAAGCCGCTTTGCTTCTCAATATACTCTGTTGGCCTCTATTACTTTCTCCTGCAGAAAGGGAACCTTAGAAGGGCTCTAAATGGGCTCTGGAATACCCCATAAGGGAAAAGGAGCATTTTTTTCTTATAACATGGTGTTGTGACCACTACAGCTGTCACCCTTGCTACAACCGGACTGATAAATCAAGAACTGTAGTTTAGGTTCTAATGAAACCATTAATCTGCATCTTTCTAAAACTCTTAATTTGTACAATACCAAATTAACCATCCAGGAAAGAAAATAAAGAACTGGAAAAAGATCACCTTCTGCCACCTAACATTGAAGGGGCCTTAGTCCTATGGTTGAGACAAGTTATTCTATTGCATTGTGGAACTACTCTTTGACTACACATTTCATTCATCTAAAATTCATCTTCAGCTTTGCTAGTGTAAGGACTGCCATCAGTACTCCACTTAGGTACTGTCTAACCCAATTAAATCTGCACAATATTTATTCCATTTTATTGCAAACTATATATTTTGGTTTTTCATCACATTCAATAATATGTCCTCCTTCTATATATATTTTCCATAACATCTAGCCTGCTGAAGAGTTCTGGTGAATTTGAAATATGCTCAAATAGGCCACTATTTTTGGTCTAGTGCAGGTGTAGGGAATTGTTGATTCTCCAGAAGCTGCTGAACTATATATTCCATCATCGCTGACTATTAGCTATGCTTGCTTGAGCTGGTGTGAACTGCAGTTCAGCAACATCTGCAGGGCAAGACACCTGGTTTAATGGATCAATCGGGTGACAACTTTTTCTCTCTTCTCTTACTAGAGGCATGTATAGATAGTAGATTCTACTGTACTGGCAAGAACAGTTTCTAAAGCAGAATGATTGTTTCATCACACCTTTCAAAAGCACCATTTGCCCTCAATGTGTGTATGGAGAAACTAGGACAACTCATTGTAAAATATTTTCCCTTTAACCACCAGACAAAGCCAAGTCATCTTAGGAGCCGATTACAAATCCAAGTTGTTTGAACATAATGAACTACTCACTGGTGACTCACTTTTAGTTCACTGCCAATATAAAAAAAAAATGGCATAGTGACAAACAGGCATGACATAAAAAGAAACCTATTCAGCAGAACAGCATGAACCCAGAACAATCTAATCTTGGTTCAAATATGCTACCTAAAGAGGTGTGATATAATCATGCTACTGATACAAATTTGGCAAAAAGATGCATTAGCTTTAAGCTGACCACTTCTATTTAATAGAGGATGCATTCATTCATCAGACTTTGTTGTTGTTTTATAATTGTTACTAACTTAGAAATGCAGTCTTGGTAAGCCATAACTGAGAGAAAATGAGACTGTGCTTCTGATCTCATCTGCATGGAAATATTGCTCTCTTCCAAGGTGCTGCGTTACTTAACTTGTTAGAATTACAAACAGAAAAACTGTCCTTGTAAACAAACTGCAAGGCTGGAAAATGCAAACACGCTAAAGCAAGAGGCGCAAAATGGCATGCAATGGATGCTGTTAATTTAGGAATTCAGTTCAAGCAAAAAGGTGATATTGTATCATCTGCTATTTGTGTCAGTGTACATGAAGCTCTCTTGTTAGAAAATGCTTAATAAGGTACAATTACAGCCTCAGCCATATTAAAGTTTAGGGATTTTTATTAATGTAACTTCAAGAAGACTTTGGTATAATCACATTTTTTTAAAAAATAATAATTTTAAACTGTATTGCATATAAACCACATGCCAGTCTAAAATTGGAAAGCTGAGAACAGGGAACATAGCTACCAAGTTCTCCCTTTTTTTAAGGGAAATTCCCTTATGCTGAATAGGCTTCCTTGCGAGAAAAGGGAAAACTTGGCAGCTATGACAGGGAATAAAATGGAAGGTGAACACTTCAATCAATATTTCCATTCTAATCTTCTGTAGAGTACACTTGTTTTTCAAGAACATCATGAATGCTTGCTAGATTTCTCTGGACTAGATTCTAATTTCTAACCAACATTCAATATGGAGGCTACTTAATTTTTCAAGGTTTTCTTTCTCATTGTCCCATTTTTCACTCTTTCTCCTTCTTCCTTCCACATGCTGCTTATTAAGTATCCTCAGAACAGCTGCTGTAATGCAGGTGTCCAGCAGCATTTCAAATTGCCACATTTATGTATGCTTTCCTTCCTTTATACCAGCCTTTTATTCTCACAATCTAAGAGAAAGACTTGAAAAAATTGTGGCTTATCACTGGTGTGGCACAAATTACATCATAATGCAACCTAATTGTCTCTCTCTTAGTTCATCAATAGAGAAGATAGTGAAACTTCTCTTCTGCATTCTATCCAGCCACTAGCAGGACAGGGGGGAGTCTAGGACCCAATGAAGAATGATAGTGCTTCCTGTCTCCCAGTAGGAAACTAGGCTGTGGCAGTACACATAAAGGCAATTTTGACAGCTGGCACTAGCCCAACATTTTGTGGAGGCTGGAGATAAACTAGGAGGGAGGAGGAGGTGTTAAGAAATCTCTGCTCTCTATCACTGAAGCTTTTCTTCTTTAGACTAGGAGGACACATTACACTGGAGAAATCCAGTAGCTCTCAGAAAGTAACGTGCTCTAGATTCCTTACATTGTAGGAATCTACGCAATATGCAAAAATTAGCATTCAATTGCTTAAAAAAGGCACACTCCACACCAATTATATGAATCTTTAAAACTGAAAAGCAATTCTCAACACTTACGGTACTTACAAGTAAGTTCTGCTGAACTCAATGAGGATAATGTCTGAATAGGCAGACACATATGAGGTTGCAATATAAGTTATATTCACAGTGCACCACTATGCACTTCATCAATAATCTTAAACTGGGGTGGGGAGCCTGTGAACCTCAAGATGTTGCTGGAACTACAACTCCCATCATCCCTGATCAATGACCATAATGGTTGGGTATGATGGAAGCTCAAGGGTTACAGATTTTCCCCATCCTAAACTTCGAGACTTATGTATTGCATATCTGTTTAGCTACCTATTGCATTTATCTCTCACACTTCAAGTAGAGAACCCAGGACACCGGTTTAACCTCACAACTCCATGATGGATGGATGGATTTCATAAAACTTATCCTATATAATAAAGTGCAAGTGTCTCTGCATCCAGTATTCCCTGTGTCCCTGGGTTTGCGCTACTGCACGTGCCCCATGGACACAGGGATTGGACGCAGAGACTTGGAACGCACACACGCGCGTGCTCTCCCCCCCCCCACCTACGGTTTCCCTGCGGCCGCCATCCGCCACTCCCGGGCAGACTGAGCATTGGCGGGGGGGGGGGAGAGCGTGTGTGTGTGTGTCCAGCAAGGACAGGTCCCGGGGTTCTCCAAACCCCGGGATGTCTCCTTCGACGGCTGAGGGAGAGGAAGTAAGGAGGAGAAAGGGCTGCTTTCTCCTCCTTCGTACCTGTCCCCCTGCCGCCGACAGGAAGGACAGGTCCTGGGAGCACTGGATCGAGGAGCCGGTCTGCAGAGTCAGTGCCCAGCAACGCCGTGCTGGATTGAGGAGGCGATGCTCCGTGCGGCGCTGCTGGGCGCTGAGTGCAGACCGGCTCCTCGATCCGGTGCTCCGCGCAGCGCTGATCAGCGCCGACCCGGCAGGCCGCCGGATCAAGGAAGCGGCGTGCCGGGTCAGCACCCAGCAGCGCTGCACGGAGCAGCAGATCGAGGAGCCGTGGACCCTTGCCTTGCCGACGTCTTGAACCTTCGCCTTGCTTCTTGTTCCCTGAACCTTTGCCTTGCTCCTTGACCCTTGGACCTTCGCCTTGCTCCTTGACCCTTGGACCTTCGCCTTGCCGACGCCTTGCTCCTTGACTCCCAGACCTTCACCTCTGCCTTGCTCCTTGACCCTGCAACTGCCTGCTGCTGGACCCTCAGCCCTGCACCTGTTCCTGCTTCTGCACCTCCATCTTGCCTCTGGTCCTGACGCCCGCCGACCGGACCGTGACAGTTTGCTGTGGCCAAACCTCGTCCCGGCCAGGGTGCAAGATGGACGGAGCCCGGCCTATGGACCTCACTGCTGTGCTGCAGAGCCTCCACACACAGGTAGCTACACTCCAGGGGGAGGTTCGAGCATTTTGAGCAGCCCCTGCTGCAGTTCCAGCCCGCTGGCCATGCTAGTGGTGCCCCGACATCAGGAACTATTAGTCTTTGACCTGATCCAGACGCCTAATTTCCCGGTGGTCCTGGGTAGTCCCTGGTTGATCCGGCATGACCCCGCCATTTCATGGGCGCAGCGGACACTGTCTTTTTCATCATCCTTCTGCCAAGATGTCTGCGCTCAACCCCCAGTGTTACCTCCATTGCCACCAGCGCCGGGGAGGCCTCACCAGCCGGCCCTTAGTTCGTCCACCTTACAGGGGACTGCCCCTGACAGAATAGCATCTCCGGATGTCCGGTTAATCCCGGAGCCCTACCGGGACCTGGTGGACGTGTTTGAGAAGAAAGGGGCCGAGACTTTGCCCCCCCATCGGACTTATGATTGCCCCATTGATCTGCAGCCGGGAGCAGAGATACCCTTTGGCCGCATTTATGCCTTGTCGGCCCCTGAACTTGGGGCCCTCCGAGGGTACCACCCACGCAATCATCCCTGCACCCCCGTGGCTTCTCTCGTGCCTTCCGCCAATGATCGGGTCTCCCACATCCAGGAGACACAAGCCGACCTGGCACAGCACCTAGAGAGGGCCAAAGCGGACTATAAGGTGCAAGCGGATCGACGGCGGTGGCAAGGACCTGCATTCTAGGTTGAGGATAAGGTTCGGCTGTTCCTGGAACGTCACTGCACCGGACGTCGCCCCCCTGAACTTGTAGGCTCCTGAACTTGGGGCCCTCCAAGAGTACCACCCACGCAATCATCCCTGCACCCCCGCGGCTTCTCTCGTGCCTTCCGCCAATGATCGGGTCTCCCACATCCAGGAGACACAAGCCGACCTGGCACAGCACCTAGAGAGGGCCAAAGCAGACTATAAGGTGCAAGCGGATCGACTGCGGTGGCAAGGACCTGCGTTCCAGGTTGGGGATAAGGTTCAGTTGTCCCTGGAATGATCTTGGGAACCAGCTGACTTCGTGCACGCGCCCGCCAAGGTTCAGGCCTTCCATCGGAAGTTTCCAGATAAGCCTGGGCCATGACCGGGGGTGGAACCCCGTTTCCCTATGGGGGGGAGTACTGTCAGGAGTATGGGCAGGAGTCAGGCTCTGGGGCCTGTAGTGCTTTGCAAGACTGGGGCCTGCCTCAGCTTGTGCTGGAGCAGCAAGGTGTGGCCACACAGGTGAAGACCTCAGCTTGTGCTGGAGAGGCAAGGAGTAGTCACCCAGGTGGGGCCACTTGATATCTCACTGCACCTGGTGGCAGGAACTGGGAGGGATAAAAGCCCAGCATTTCCCTTCAGCTCTTTGCCACAGCAACGCTATCCCTGCCTGGTTGCATCTGGCCTCTTGATTCTTGCTCCGTGGACCCTTGCCTTGCCGACGTCTTGATCCGTGCTCCTTGGACCCTTGCCTTGCCGACGTCTTGATCCTTGCTCCGTGGACCCTTGCCTTGCCGACGTCTTGATCCTTGCTCCGTGGACCCTTGCCTTGCCGACGTCTTGATCCTTGCTCCGTGGACCCTTGCCTTGCCGACGTCTTGATCCTTGCTCCGTGGACCCTTGCCTTGCCGACGTCTGGATCCTCAACCCTTGGACCCTTGCTTTGCCTTCGCCTTGCTCCTCGACCCTTGGACCTTCGCCTTGCTTCTTGTTCCTTGAACCTTCGCCTTGCTTCTTGTTCCTTGAACCTTCGCCTTGCTTCTTGTTCCTTGAACCTTCGCCTTGCTCCTTGACCCTTGGACCTTCGCCTTGCTTCTTGTTCCTTGTTCCTTGAGCCTTCGCCTTGCTCCTTGGACCTTCGCCTTGCCGACGCCTTGCTCCTTGACTCCCAGACCTTCACCTCTGCCTTGCTCCTTGACCCTGCAACTGCCTGCTGCTGGACCCTCAGCCCTGCACTGTTCCTGCTTCTGCACCTCCATCTTGCCTCTGGTCCTGACGCCCGCCGACCGGACCGTGACACTGATCAGCGCTGCGCGGAGCACTGGATCGAGGAGCTGGTCTGCACTCAGCGCCCAGCAGCGCCGCACGGAGCATCGCCTCCTCAATCCAGCATGGTGTTGCTGGGCGCTGACTCTGCAGACCGGCTCTTCGATCCGGTGCTCCGCACAGCGCTCACATATGTTCTAGTGCCCGTTTATTTAACGGGCTGAGCGACACTAGTACAGTATAACGCTTGACTGCAGAAAACCTCAAAGTGATTTACAAAAAGAATGATGTACATTAAACTGATATATAGGTGGCCTTCAGTCAAGCACTAATGGTAGACTGATAATTGTCCTCATTCAAGTCCGATACATGGTTTTCAACCAAAGTGCAACCAGTCCAGCAATGGACACCCACTGCATTCCAGATGCAACTGTCTACTGCTCAGTGGTTGTTGACCAGCTGTAAACTGATTATGAGTTGTATCCAACACTGTCAGAACCCAAGAATGCACTTCTGCTGAAGCAAAAAGATGTCACGATCCTCTCTTCCCACTGCTGCCCTCAAGATCTACTTGAAAACTATTTGGGGAACCCTCCAGAACAAATTATTGGAGCACAAAGGGGAGAGAGAGGAAATGAAGTCATACAGCACAAGCAGGTGTGCATTGCTGAATTTCACCTTATAATTTTATTTTGCTCAAATGTGATGTGATGACATGACATCTACTCCAGTCACATACGTATAAAGGGCTGTTTAGTGAAGGCCTGTGGCTCAATATTAGGCCATATGTTTTGCATGAAAAAGGCCCCATACTCATTTCTTGATGTTACCAACTATGGCCAGGAAAGACTCTCAACTGAAACCCAGAGCGCTACTGTCAGCCTATGACACAAGATTGAACTAGATGGACTAACACTGTTGCATGATATATGACTGCTTCCTATATTCCTATGTTAAGCAGCAGATGAGAGCCCGATTTTAAGAGTAAGATGGATAAGGTGATCATTGTACATGATCAGCTACCTAGTTCCCATTACTAAGAGCATATTGAAGTTTCGTTTTACCACATATAAGCATAACTCAAAGATCCACAAGCACCATAGTTAGAACCCATTAATATCATTAAATACTGAATGAATTGCTTATAACAATATATGACCTAATATATGAACAAAGCTCTAGGGTCAACGCACATTTTTCAAAATAAGGCTTAATGAACAAAGCATGCACAATATACACAAATCATTTTATTTACCTATATTGATGGACATCTCACAACTTTGAGAAGAAAAAAATCTAATGACAAGAAAGTTTCCAAAAAAACATTTTTAATATATACATTAGAAAAAGGATTAAAAGTTTCAACCTGTATACACAGTACTTCTCTGTAATCTTTTTATTGGCATTATTTATCAGGACAAAAATCCTGAACATGCATTTACTGTGTATAAAACATACATTTGAAGAACAATGCTGTTAACATTTTGCCATTAGCTATAGAGCTCAGACAAGAGGCGACTTTGCTATTTAAACATATGCCAGGAAAACTATGGGCTGTGCTTTTCAAAATGCACATCCAACAGGGAGATCGTGATCTACCGGTAGATCACTGGACTTCTGTGGTAGATCACTGGTAGATCACTTTGGCTCCCCTAAAAAATGCTCAACATTTTAGCCCTTCACCCCCCAAAACAGGGCTTTCCTCCTGCCTCAGAAAAGCTCAACAACTCTGACCTGAACCCCTAAAAATGGGCCTTCCTCCTTCCAAAAAAATCTCAACAACTTTGACCTGAACCCCTAAAAAACGGGGCTTTTCTCCTCCCTAAAAAAGCTTAACAACTTTGACCTGAACCCCCCAAAAGGGGGTAGATCTCTACCAGTTTTTAACTCTGAGTAGATCGCAGTCTCTTTGAAGTTGGCCACCCCTGATATAATACAAGTCTGAATAAAGCTTACAATATAATAACATGTTTCAATGCACAAAAAGCAATTCTAGACCATTAAGTGAACTGGTACCACTTCTAATGTAGCATTTTACTCAATTGGATCACAATATTTCCTCTGGCAAAAGCTTCAAGCTATAAGCATATTTTGCACTTATGCAGAATATGACCATAATTCCAAATTTCTGCTGATCACATGTTGTGTAGCAGCCATAATAGTGATCTTTTTGATACTACAATATTAATGTGTAGATTTTATTCAAAAAACCCAAAATGTTGCATATTAGTCATATATTAGCATATTTCCTAGAACTGTATGCAACTGTTAGTTTATTAATTCAGTTTCATACCACAAGCAAAATATGATGGAACATTGGAAGGTGTACTTTTTTTAACCTATGTAGACAAATAGACTGAACAGGTTTGTTCACAAACAGCAATAATTTTAAAACCACAATATAAAAATAGATCTAGAAAAGCAGCTTTCCCCAATTCCTCTTGAAGCCATGACACAATCGTTTCATTTTCAACACTGCAGGCTACATGACCACATCTGTTAACAAGTCCAAGCCCCAGTCTTATTTGGCCAATTAGTATGTCTCTTTTATACCTCCATAGTGATGTCATGATGTCACTTCCCACACTTTCTGGGTTCTAAAACCATTGTTACCTACAGTGACTCAGGTATCGTCATTCTACCTTTCCAGAAAGAGTGATTTACCTTATAATAAATCACCTTCATCTGTTCTGAACCATGTGTGTAGTACAGGCCAGATGACCGTCTTATTACAAACCAAAGAATATGAAAAGCATACTGGTAGCAGATTCTTCTAGTGTCAGTTCTTCAAGCTGCCACTGGAAGAGTACTACCATCCTCAATTATGTGACTGTTGCCACATAGGCCCAAGTCAATTCAGATAAGGTATCAGTCAGTCAGCCATAAAAATATATGAGGAGATGGCCCATTTGGGCATAATTTTACTATCTATATGAAGCCTCCTTCCATTCTAATATTTAACATGTAGGTCTTTCAAATGTTTTAGTACTGTACATTCATCTTCAGTTAGCTTAATCGATGGAAAACTAAGGGAAAGTATGGTGTGCACAGAAGTCCCACAAACCATGTGCCAAAAACAGTCTCGTCCATCGTTCTCCTGCTGCTTTTCGCAGCCTCAAAGCTTTCAGGCTATGTTTGGAAGTTGTCTGTTTAAAAAGAATGCCACACTTTTCAAAGCAGGCACCGTGTTTTTGAAATTACACCAAATGTTAGCATCTAGTTAGTCTTTATTCTTTTAATAAAAATACTCTAGTTTGATATGCCATTAGAAAGTCCATCACTCACTGTTCACTCAAACACACAGCATCATACTGATGTTTTGTTACTCCTTTCAATTTGAGAAGCATGTTAACTAGTTTATGAGTAATAGTAACTATAGCATTTATACTAACTCCTTAGGAATTATTTGAGAAGACTTGTTTTGGTAAAGTTTCTCTGGCCTAACCAGATTTCAAGTCTCAAGGAACAACCTGAACAGAAAGGAGCCCAGAAACTGTTTCTGAGTTAGGAAGTTCGCTAACCAGCAGTCAAACAGACAGTTCGGAGCAGAACTCTGTGTGCTGCATTACTTATGAAACCATTAAATTCGAAAAGCCTTAACAGGCTTTCCCTTCTGATTACTAGACCGTCTCAGATCTCTTACAGGGCTCTATTACCCACCAACCTCCTTTCAGCTTGCCTAACCTAAAAACTCAGAAATTGCGCCCATATATGGGCTAACAGCATCCTAGGCTACCGCTTTAAAAACCCACTTTTCGAAAGGGGCAGTTTAAAAACTCCGTCGGTGCCACGATCGGGCGCTCCTGCCTGTGAAGAGGCGGCGGCGGGACTGGAGCGGCTTCAGCCCCTGCCACGCTTTCCCCAGGGCTGGATGAGGCTGCCATGTGCCTGAGGACAATGCTGGAGGGAGCGCGAAGGCGGCCTGACAGCGGGGCCGACCACGGGCAAGGCCTTCCCTTCCGCCCCGTCCACACTTCGCCAGCAAAGGCCTCTCCGCTCTCCCTCCACGCCGCCTACTTCCCTCTTCCTGCCCACGTTTCGCACAAGGCAGCTCCGCGCGGCGGGGCGGCTCTCCTGCTGCCACCGGCCTCCTCCCGCAGCAGCCCCTCCGCGTGTGCGTGTGAACAGAGAAAGTGACACGCGCGACAACCCAGTTTCTCCCACCCCCCCCTATGGCCAAGTTTCCCTTCACTCCGGAGCTTGGAGGTGACCTCCCTTGTACCCTTCACAGGGCTCCCCCCGCCAGGCTCCCTTCCCCTCACCAGACCCAACGCGCACGTAGCCTTCCCCTCACCCCGCCCGGCCCCGCATGGCTGTTCCTCGCCTCCACGCCCAATCTGCTCTCCGTCGGCGCCCACCGCCCGCCCGCCCGCTCGCGGGCCTAGGGCTGCCTGCCTCCTGCCGCCCGCCGTCCGGCCTGGTCGCGGGGGTTGCCCCTGTTGGCGCGCTCCGCTCCCGCCCCGGGCCGGGCCGGGCCGCGCTGGCGTCTTGCCGCTCACCTCGTTGAGCTGCCTCTCGGCCGTCTCCCGCAGCGTGGAGTCCATGGTGCCCCGCAGGGCCTCGATGATGGTGTTGGGATCCATGGCGGGAGGGTCGAGGCCCGGCGACGCGGAGGAGAGCAGGGACAGCAGCGCCGCTCGATGCGCACATGGACCCGCCGCTCCACAGCGGCAGCCGGCGGCGCGAAAGGAGGAGAGACGCGCCAAGGCCCCGGATAGAGCTGCTACTCGCGGCCGCTGGGAGGCCCGACGCCTTCCGCTCTGCTCTTGCAGCCGCTGGCGGGCATCACGGGAATTGTAGTCCGTTCGGAGCGCTTATGCCACTCAAACGAGAGGGGGGGGGCGCAAGCATTGGTCGTGCAGAGGGGGGAAACGAGGACAACGTGTAACGTGTGGATGCTACGTGTGTAGAATAAGGATCAGAAAACACAGTGCTTTCACTGGTTCCATTAGTGCAAATATAAACGACTCTCTCCCTTGTGTTTTCGCATAAGGCAGATGCGAGGGAGGGGCTAAGAGGCAGCAAAAAGTGATGGACCGAGCCTTGGAGCGCTGTGTTTCCTCTTTGGGTTGTCTGTACGCCCGCGTTTTCTACTGCTGTAACGTTGGACAACCAACCGGTCAGCACCGATGTGTGGTATTGAACACTGGCCGCAAATATGCAAACACAAGATATTAACGTCATCAATCACCACTATATTAATCCTATAGTGTTTTTATGGCTATGCCCAAGTACATATTCATGGTTTTATAGTCTTGGGTAATCAAATTCACCCGAAAGCTCATCCTTCTGATTTGCAGCCCTTTTAACCTGTTATACCCCTTATTCTCCCAAGAAAATATCCAGTCAAGCTGGAACCTGCAGGCCAAATCATTTATGTTCTGCACCTTCTGCTGGCCAAATTTGATAGGTGGGCAGGGCCATCCTCATGTCAATCAGACAAATGTACAGAGTGCAGATTGACTTTCAGAATATTCTACAAGACCTAACCATTAGCCAATAGGGGGCTTTGGGGGCACTTTAAAAGGGGTTTTGCAATGCCTGACAGTCAGCTGATCTGCATAAAGGTAAAGTGACCCCTGATCATTAGGTCCAGTTGTGACCGACTCTGGGGTTGCGGCGCTCATCTGGCGTTATTGGCGGAGGGAGCCGACGTACAGCTTCCAGGTCATGTGGCCAGCATGACAAAGCCGCTTCTGGCGAACCAGAGCAGCACACGGAAACGCTGTCTACCTTCTGGGGTTGCGGCGCTCATCTGGCGTTATTGGCTGAGGGAGCCGGCGTACAGCACATAACTATAGTCTCTGGAGTTTATCATGTACATTTTCTAAAACAATTTTAATATGTTCAATTATTCCTTCAGGTCAGTTTAATATATGTAAAATCTGCTGCCAGAACAATCCCCTACAATATTTTCCATTTGAATAGGACTTTCCTGCTATTCAGAGTCTCACCAGTTAAGTGTTGGAAGTAGGCAGGTCTTTTGCAAGTGATGAGTCAACACTTAGATGAACTTTAAACAGTCAACATATTGATGCAAGGAGGGAGGAACCAAGACAATGAGAGCCTGGGGAGAAACAGCATGATGAAAGATGAAAGAGACAGAGGAAGTATGTAATGAATGTGAAAGTACAGGTATAGGTAGGAAACTATTGTAGTATAGAACAGAATATAATTATATGTAAATTGCTTTGCTTTGGTATAATTACACCATAGATAAATAAATCTGGAACAATTAATACAAACAGTATTTTCAGATCATTTAAACATAGAAAATTATTTATTGTTTAAATCATATAGAAGTCTATCTTATTTAGTCTTTTGAGAAGTCACCTTGCATCTACCTATACCACATTGTGAAATCTACCCATTTTATGACAAAGAAGACAAAGAAGATGAAGCCCAAAATCTTCATTGTGTGGAGGTGTGGTGTGCACAATCTCACCCTCCACTAACTTGGAAAGGGGCTTATGAAACACTGTACTTCCACATCTATACATTGAGTATCCTCTCCATGCGCTTCCAATTCTAACAATTATTTGTCCTTGACACTAAGCCTATTTCTCTGCCCTTATTCCTTGTTGTATCCCTTCCTGCCTCTTTACTCCTCCAACACAACCATAGTTGGCCTCTCAAAGTCTCCCAATATGTTACTCTGCCTATTACTCCTTTGTGATCCTTACACATAAAATATACAGTACATACAAGATAACACCTTCCAGAACACCTGTGTGAAACCTCTTTTATTGTTCATTTTAATATTTACCACCTTGGTAATGTTAGGTTGAATAATATTTATTTTTATTTTTATTAGTAGTAGTAGTAGTAGTAGTAGTAGTAGTAGTAGTAGTAGTATTTACATTCACAAACCTTGTAAGTAATTTTGGATATAATCATGCATAGCTGCCAAGTTATCCCTTTTTTTAAGGGATTTTCCCTTATGCTGAATAGGCTTCCTCGCGAGAAAAGGGAAAACTTGGCAGCTATGAATCATGATGTTTCTTGTAGTAACCAAAAATGTTAGGGGGACCACCTCAAAAATATGTTTTTAAAAGAATACCTTGAGTCCTTCTTATTTTATATATATATAAAATAAAATAAACAAAAAAGTTCTCTGCCTGAAGCCCTGGAGATCCACTAAAGTTGAAACAGACAGTACAGGGCCAAATGGCCAAATATTCTAACCCAGCAGAGGGCATCTTCCTAAATTCCTATAATGCTAGATGGCTCAGATTTGGGGATTGCTGTCAGGCACAAAAATGGGCATAGCCAGGGGGCGGGGTGGGCACCTGGCCCCCCCGGTCAATTAAAACAATAGAAATAACTAACTGACCATTAAGATCGGTTCTGCCCTCCCAACAGCAGTCCTGCCCCGCAACAAAAATCTTGGGCACAAATGTGGTCATTTTGTAGCCGTATGGTGGGAATGGAGTATTCTGAAGTGAGTGAATGAAAAAGTACCCTTTTGCCTTTCCTGCCTCCTGAAACATTCCTGTGTAGAAAAGAGAAGGAAGTTATTTAACCTCATGGCACACATCCTCCCAACCCCAATCCCCCCCTATGCAGGAGACTTCTTATAAGCTACTATGGACTTGCAGTGCTGCCTTTTGCTGTGGTATAGCAGAGCTCTTCAGTTTTTAGATAATTTTCCATACATACCGGTACTTAAGAAACCCATTTGAGTATGTAAATACCACTGCCCTTTTGGGATGCCCCAGTTTCCTTCCATGCTCAGTCACTCAGTAATTGGAGCCACTGCCGACAGCAAAGTGTGATGGAAGAGAGTGGAAGAAAAGAAAATATTGCAAGTGCAATCTCCTGGGTATCTGTACTGTTTTGTACTTCCATTTGTTGTTGCTTATAGGATGTATAGCCTGCCTTCCCTTTCCAAGGAAAATCAGTAAATACATTGTCTTAAAAACATATTTAAAACAGTTCAGGTATTTAGTAGGCACTGAAAAGACAACAGAGACACTGCATGTCCAATATTCAAGGGAAGGCATTTCAAACAGCAGGTGCCACAACACTAAAGGCCTGATTCCAACATGGTGTGGAATGGACTGCTGGAGGTCCTTACCTGCAGAGTGCATTGATTGACTGGATATATATGGGGTGAAATTATCTTTCACGTATTCTGGTCCAAAGAGGCAACATCATGTGATCCAGCCCTTGCCTCACCTCCTGTCAACAAGATGGTGAGCTGGCCAAGCTGATCCAGCCTGCATTGCCAAGGACACACCATCAGATGAGCTGGTGCAAGAGATCCAGCCACTCACAGGAGTCCCTTATTGCTTGTCCAGTCCCATTGCTTGGGACAAGAACCGCGTGAATGACTATGTCCTCCCTGCTCTTCAAAAGAGGACACCAGAAGTCATTCAAGTGTTGAGGCAACATCTTGGTTTGTGCCTAGCCACATACTGTATCTTCAAAAGTTCTGCTTTTGAACTTATGAAGTGTGTAGGAGATAAGTTCCAGTGAATTTTGATATCACATAATTGACGGTTTGTGGTTATTCCTCATTCTTCTACTGCAAGAAACCATCACGGCTCTGTTAGGAACCAAAGTTAAAACATCCAGATCAAAATAAATATCTGGCCTGCAGTGTTCAAGATGAATGCACAGATTTCATGCAGATCGTTCCTTGTGGGGTGAAATTAGTGTAGTACTCGTAATCTCCACACCACCCTCCCAAATAAAACACTAATCCTGTTTAGCAGCTAAGTCCACAGTGGCTTTTCATCCTCACATTAACTGCTGTAAGTGACACTATGCACCTTCCAGGACAGACCTTTGGGCTAGTTCTGTTTACTAATCTCATTATAAGAAATACTCCAAGTGTTGGGAGTATTCTGCTAGTGATAATTCACCTGTAACTATAGTGCTCTTTTACAATAAAAAATAAACTTCAGATTATCAAAGGAAGAATGTTTAAGTAGAGGAAATAAGGGAATTAAAGTGTGGAGAAACAGCATAATAAAGAAAAAAGCAGAGACAAATTAATAAGGGCATATATGGAGAGGAATTAATCTATCATAATTGGATAATGCAATTTTATTTACTTTGAACTAGTGTGTTTATACATCAAAATGATTCTTAAATAATAAAGAAAAGTGGAATTTACAAATAATTTAGAATGACCAACTCTTTTAGCCTTTTAGCTGCAAACTCTATTTTTTAAACTCCTGCTAATTTTATCTTGTCTCTACAGAAATACCTTTCAATAATTTAACATTTGTAGCAGGCTTCCTCAAACATGGCCCTCCAGATGTTTTTGGCCTACAACTCCCATGATCCCTAGCAAGCATGACCAGTGGTCAGGGATGATGGGAATTGTAGTCTCAAAACATCTGGGGGGCTGAGTTTGAGGAAGCCTGAACATTTTGTAGGAAGGTTCTGCAAGAGAAAAAACCTGCTTTAAGGGTAGAAAATTTGTAACTCAAAATGTTGAATTTTGAACCAGACAGATACATTTCATTGAGATATCAAAATGTAGTGGGGAAACCCATTTTTCAATTGAATTAGTTGAATTAGAGGCCTAGAAAATGCTGCCAGATTACAAGGCTTCAGCAGGCACATATTATGATTGTGGCAGTTATGGTTTAGTGGAGTTTGATGCAGTCTTACTGAGGTTATTCAACTCTAGGTCTGGTCAATGCTTGGATAAAATACTTTCAAGGAACCTCAAGTATGCCACCTTGAGTTCAGTTTAGTGCAGGGGTCCCCAGACTTACCGGCGTTTGGGCCGGTTCCCACCGCACCGATCGCGCGGCGGGCCGGAGGGCGGGGGAGCGTGCACCTGTGCGGGCTGGCGGGCGGGGGAGTGCGCGCCTGTGCGCATGCACACGGGCGCTTACTGGCGCGCTTCCAGGGTGGGAAAAGCGCCGAAAATCCATTGTGCGCATGCGCGTGGGCCTCCCCCGACCCGGAAGTGCACCAGAAATGACTTCTTCCGGGTCGGGAGAGGCCCATACGCATGTGCAGAAAGGATTTTCGGCGCTTTTTTCCCAACCCGGAAGAGCGCTGCCGCGCTGCGCGCCGTAAGAGCGGGCGGCGGGCGGCGGGGGTCGTCGCGGGCCGGATTGGCTGGCTAATTGGGCCGCATCCGGCCCCCGGGCCGTAGTCTGGGGACCCCTGGTTTAGTGCTTTGGACAGCATTTTGCTGAAGTATGAGTCCAATTTGACTGCTACATATTGTTATGAGTTGGGGGAGGGGTAGGCTATATGCCTGAGTCCTGCTTCTATTTACTGGATTCAACACGGATTCAACTGCTAGAAAAGGCAGGCCAGTCTGATAATGGCCTGCTAAGTACGAGTCCTTAAGGGAACAAAGCGAGTGGCTCTGTGCCAGAGAGCAAATGGGTGGGCCTCCTTCCCTGGTTGGCTAGAAAGACAAAAGGCCTGAGGCAAGCTGGGAAGCCAGAGAGACAAAGCAAGATGTTGGTTTTCTGCTCAAATCCAAGGTTGTGGCTATGGGAGAAACAAGACCCTTTTAGGGTGCTAATGCTGTGAACCCCTCCATCGTAGGTTCATGTTGTATTTATGTAAATAAACTACATTATCACAAAGACACCACAGCCTCCACTGTCCCTCATTCCAAAGAAACCAAATCCTGGGTAAGCGCCTAGAACCCTTAGCATCATGGGCGTACCCAGGATCAAAACTAGGAGGGGGCAAGGGGAGGGGCCAAGGCACGGAAGGGGAGGGGCCACAAAGTGGGCAGGACCGGCGAACTCGCGCTCCGCCGGGCTGTGCCCCTCCCTAGAAGCAGGGCTGGTGGGCGGAGGCGGAGCCCAGCCCAGCGGAGCGCGAGTTCGGCGTTCCTGCCCACCGCGCCGCGCTCCCTGGTTCCCCGCCGTGCTTGGCCTTGCCTGAGGGCGCGCCGGGGAGCTGGAGGGAGGGTGCGGCGCGGCGGGAATGGCGAACTCGCGCTCCGCCGGGCTGTGCTCCGCCTCTGCCCACCAGCCCTGCTTCTAGAGTAGGGCAGCTGCCCTAACTTGCCCTGTGGTGGGTACGCCCTTGCTTAGCATCTCACACCGCTTGGAGTAGCATGAAACAATATTAACATTACAGACATTCTGTAATGTATAGAACTTAGCAGCTAATGCTGCTTTTTGAATATTTGAATGCACTTGGCCTTCGGTGTTGTTTCACAACCCACAGACAGATATGCTGCATAAAGTTGCCATATTTTTAAAAATAAAAACCAAAAGTTGAGCTTTTTTTTTTTTTAGCAAAGCCCCCCAAATGCAGAGCTTTTTAAAGGAAAACCCCAAAGTTGTTGAGATCCCCCCCCCCAAAATAAACACCTAATGCTACATCGTTAACCAAGTCATGTACATCCTGTTGTGGTTTTCTCAGTACAGGAACTTCCTTCAGTTTTGTATCAAAATGAATTTGAAGCAAATGTAATGGTGGTATATACTTAGGGTTTCCGCTTGGCTGGTTTTAAACTGGCTATTTAAAGTAGCTAGTTTTACTGGATAGCCTTTTTGATGAGGGGAAGGTAGGTTGTACGCCATTCACTGTTCTATATATATTGGAAGTGATATCCCTTTGAGGGAGTACCAGGGAAAAAGAGGCAAACAAAGAAGCACAAATCTACAATGTTCAACAAACAAGTTTTACTAGCATGTTTTATTTAAGTACTACCAAGCTCATAGTACAACCTCTTGCATTCCTGCTTGTGAAGAAATCCCATACATTTCCATCAAGTTGCAGCCTGCACCCCATTGAACTCTGTGGCTTATTTTCAGAAAGGTGTGCAGATAAAAAGCCTGCTCCTCTTTTGTCCTGGAGCCAATTGTACACCACTATCACTCTATGCATATTGCATAAGAACATGGGAAGCTGCCTTGTACTGAGCCTGACCTTTTAGTCCACCTAGCAGTATTTTCGACACTGACTTGGTGGTGGCTTTCCAGGATTTCATGCAGCGATCTTTATCAGCCTGATCTAGAGATGAACCTGAGACCGTGTGCATGCAAAGCACATGCTGTACTCCTGAGCTACGGCCCTTACTTGGAAGGAAGTGCCACCGTGTGAGATCGGACTTACTCCCAGGTAAGAAAAGATAAAACCCTGGGTTTCAGAAGAAGAGCCTTGCCGGATTAGACCAAAGACCTATAGCACAGCATCCTGTTTTCTGCACCAGCCAACCAGATGCATATGAGAAGCTCACGAGCAGACAGCCATCATAACTAGCAGCCACTTAGTGAAATGTCCCGCAGCGCTTCTACTCGGTGGAACCAGTGCTGGATTTACATATAAGCTAAACAAGCTATAGCTTAGGGCCCCACTCTCTTGGGAGCCACAAAAAAATTTAAAGGAAAAAAAACACCTGGATGTACATTTCCAAAATATAAGGGGGGGGGAAACAAAATAAAACCTACATATAGCAACAGCGTTTTGTGTTGTGTGTGGACCTATTAGGTCCATAAATTACCATATAGCATATATTCAACACAAAAAACAGCAATAATTTGTTGCTGACAAAGGACAGCTGGACATACTGTATAAAGGGCCCTATTACCTTCAGTAGCTTCAGTAGCTCATCAAACCTAAATCCGGCCCTGGGTGGAACTCATGGACGCAGCTGCCCTTCTCCCCGCCCCCAAATCCATAAAAATACATAGCAAACTGAGGTTCTGTTCCCCCCCCCAACAAAAATCCTGCCTACGCCCATAGTGGAACCACTGCGTTCCTTCCGAATCGGCGTCTTTTGGAGAAAGAAACCGACTTCCACGGTATTTACTAGAAAACGTGGGCAGCCTTTTCGGGAACCCAAGAGCAAAGGTGCTGGCAGAAGGGCGGCAGGGGGCGGGGAGGGAGCCGAATCCTGGGCGGCATCACAGAGTCCGCGCCTGCGGCCTACGTAGCAGGCGAGCGGGTGGCGTCGGCGCTGAGGGGAGGGCTGTGGCCGATCCCGCCTCCTCTCGCGGTTCTTGGCGCCGGCGGAGGCTGAGTCCGGCCTGTGTGTTGCCGGCCGGCGAAGGGGCTGGTGGCGTCGCCGAAGGGGCTACCATGGCGCAGCCGGGCACGAGCCAGCGAGGGTCCGGGAGGACGTCGGAGAAGGAAGAGGCGTCGGCAGCAGCGAAGGAGACGGAGGCTGCCTTGGAAAGGCATCAGGAGCTGCTTGCAGGTGGGAAGCAGAAGCGACAGGAGGAGAACGCGCGAGATATTCATGGATGGATTGGGGGGGGGGTCCCGCTGGAACCAAACCGGCGGTGTGCCTGGAGGTGTTCCGGGGTCACTGGAGAATGAAGAATAGTAGACGCGAGAAGGGAGAGGAGGAGGAAGAGGAAGGAGGAAGAGAGGAGGAGGAGGGTGACTCAGAGGGAAAATGCACATGCTCCGAAGCAGCATTTAATGCCATAAAACAAGAAGTGCCGGGGTTCAAATTCGCCTAGAACTGGCAATCCCGATCAGTCCTCCCACATAATCCGTGACCGGCCTGTACTCAGTTTTCTTGGGCACTCTGCAGATGCCCAAAGGGACGCTGACATTTATTAAGCCTTTTAAGTCGAGGCCTTCTTTTGAAAACAAATTCGGGGGTGGGGGTGGGGGGGGCGAGGCCTGTCAGGCGCTCTCATGGGTGTGGAGGCCCATATGGCGTGATGTGGGGCAGTTCTTCCACGTTAGACCTCAAAGCAGATCATTCAGGTTCAAGACTCTTTAGTCATAAATCTCTGAAGGTGATGTTGGGCAATTGGGATATTGTGGGTGGCCTATGGCATTAAGCAGTAAAGTTGTGTTCATTTCTATTGGACAAATTTCTGTTAGCCTGCTTTATGTATTTATTTACGTTTATTTCATCATGGAAACCAAGGTTCCCAAGCAGTCACCCCTCTGGAAACTGACCAGATCAAGACCAGTTTAGCTTCAAGCATTGTGGTGGCTTCAGAGTTTGAATCATAGCCATTGGTCTTCTGAGAACAGATTTCCTACAACAAGAAGTGCTTTAAATATGATAAATACTAATGATGAGCATTATAGAATCATAGAATCATAGAGTTGGAAGAGACCACAAGGGCCATCCAGTCCAACCCCCTGCCAAGTAGGAAACACCATCAAAGCATTATTGACATATGCCTGTCAAGCCTCTGCTTAAAGACCTCCAAAGAAGGAGACTCCACCACACTCCTTGGTAGCAAATTCCACTGCCGAACAGCTCTTACTGTCAGGAAGTTCTTCCTAATGTTTAGGTGGAATCTTCTTTCTTGTAGTTTGAATCCATTGGTCCGTGTCTGCTTCTCTGGAGCAGCAGAAAACAACCTTTCTCCCTCCTCTATATGACATCCTTTTATATATTTGAACATGGCCATCATATCACCCCTTAACCTTCTCTTCTCCAGGCTAAGCATACCCAGCTCCCTAAGCCGTTCCTCATAAGGCACCGTTTCCAGGCCTTTCACCATTTTGATTGCCCTCTTCTGGACACGTTCCAGCTTGTCAGTATCCTCCTTGAACTGTGGTGCCCAGAACTGTATGAAGGAGACCAGTTGTTAGGTGCCTAGGAAAGTGGTGTGGAGTAAGGAATGTAGTTCAGGAAATGACTACAAAAATGCATTAACTTTCAGCTGTTGTATTCAAAGTGTAGTATTCACAATGGGACTTCTGTGTATAGTTCCAGCTGTGAGGTTATGACAGGTCCCAATGATCCTTAAGGTCTTAGAGACAATAATAATAACTTCTTGCAAGTCTTTCCAAACCTTCATGTGAATAAAATTGTCACAGTAGTTGTGATTGAATTAGAAAGCGATGTCTGCAATGTCATATGTGATACCTGCCATAAAGTTATCAGTAATGGGGTATGTCTAGCATCTTCAGCAAAGATTCCTTGGGAACATATGTTGAATGAGTATCCCAAATCTGAGGTGTCTTTCACTATACCATTGCAATCTCTGTAGACTTACTTGGAAGGATGTCCAATTGTTCTTGGTGGGATTACCGGTAAATTGCTTCCCCCTAGGCTGTATGAAAGACTGTCTTCTGGGTGATTTGCCACCTTCCACAAGCATACATTTCCCACCTGGAATAGATAGCTGATAGTTGAAAATGAAGTAGGATTATGTGTTGTGTTTTGCGGGAGTAGGCTTCGAAAGAGAAGTTGTTTTATTAGAATAACCTTGTGATGACCTAGTGTGTCATTACTGGTTCTGAGTGGAAATTCATTTTATTGATACAGGGTAAAATTGAACTGTGGGGAGGCAGAGTAAACTGCTCACAAGTGAGAAAATGCTTCTCTCCAAAAACATTTTTCTCCCATCATATTAGTGAAGCATGTTCTCTTTGCCATAACTTGCATGTCTTCAGAGAAGACAGGTCTCCTAACATCTTTCTCATGCTTTTCTGTCAGGTTACATTTTAGATGGGAACACTGTTCATATACGGTTCATGCAGGGCTGATCAGAAAGGACTGAGCCTATTCCTAGCCTCCCAAGTTTTTTACTTGCCTGCTTTTTTCTTAAGACAGGAATAGAGGAAGTACAGTAAATGCTATTTTATGATTACGTGTTCTTACTCTGACTCTTAAGTGGCTGTGGCAAATTCTTGTAAGTGAAATTACTTGTGTCAAAGACATTTAAAAAGTTGTCACAAGGACTTTAAAATTAAGGTATATATTCTAGTTTTAACATAATTCCTTTGGTTCAGTGGGCTTATCACAACAGTGCATCAAAATAATGTTCAGTATCACTTTTATATTGAACCGTTTTTCATTTTGGAATAGTAATTGAAGTGCCTTTGCCAAATTGAAGTTGTAATTACAGATATCTACTGTACTTGAGATGATTGAGTGCAGTTAAATGTTAACTCTCAGTTCTTTGCATATAATGTCACTTGAGTGGTCCTAATGATTTTTTTGAATTTATTTGCAATATAATTTGTTCCAAATTGAATCATGATATACTCCCTGTGCAAAAAGCACTCTAATCAAAGTAAAATTTAAAAGTGTAATGCATTGGAAACTTGTAAGCTTTGTTTAGCCTCCAGTGCAATAGCAATTGTTAGAAATTGGCATGTAATGTGGAAATTGAAACTTTTAAAATGAGCATAATTACAAGAGCTTAAAAAAAATGTAATGGCAGAAAAAATAAGGTAAAAACCGTTATCAACTTATAGTCTCAAAACCCTTGTTGAGTTTGGCATTTTTAAATTTCATATGTCCTTGTGTGCATATTTCAGACCTAACATGAATGCACATTCATACAATTACCTGTAGGCATAGCTGCCTACAGGACAGATACAATGCCATGATTTGTGATGTTGGCTTGCTGGAATAGCAGTGTGACACCCTGAGTGTACATTTGCTGTTGTAAGAAATGTGAAATTCAGCTGCTACTAAACAATTATCTTTCTTTCTGCTGACAGTAATGATTTTATACAGTTTCTTCCTGGGAGGCACTGATTTTAAGAGGAGTAATGAAACTTCAGGTGCAGCTGTGCAGATGGTGTGCCTTCTGAAAGGTCTGAGGGACAGTGTGCTTTATGAAAGCATGCTACACAAGTGTAGTAACTTCAAGGCAAACTGCTAAATTCAGAACACTTGTTATGGTATGTCATATGATTTTCATACTTATGTGGCAGTTTCATCATCTCTGTACTCCTCCTGCCAGCTCATAACCACGTAACATCACAAGAGGGAATATTAAGTACACATTGCATAATCATGGCACCACCAATTGTAATAAACACTCTGGGATTATTATTATTCTTGACAGATAAGCAGGGTGGATGATCTAGCCAGTTTACTATATAGCAGCACTCTCACACAGTTTCCTGCCTGAGTGAAATAGTTGTTTCAGGCAAGTTGGTCATCGGCATGTTTCCTTTATCCATCAATAGAAGCAAATTTAAGAAGAGATGAACTTATTGCTTGATTATCATCACTTAAAGTAAGCTGGGGAAGTCGACTTGAGTCAGCTTTAGTTACCTTGTCAAACTGGTGTGATTGTTTCTCAAAACACTAATTCATGCTTGGTATTTACTGTGACAAAAACCAATGCAGAGTTAAGTATGCTTCAGCTCACTGAAATAAATGGGCAATGGTGGGTGGTGCTGGTCTGGTCTGCCTCATGCCATTCTCTTTGTTTTGGAAGGTGGTAGTTCCAGGTCAGAGGTCAGCAAACTTTTTCAGCAGGGGGCTGGTCCACTGTCCCTCAGACCTTCTGGGGGGGCTGGACTATATTTTGAAGGAAAAAAATGAACGAATTCCTATGTCCTACAAATAACCCAGAGATACATTTTAAATAAAAACACACATTCTACTCATTTAAAAACATGCTGATTCCCGGACCGTCCAAGGGCCGGATTTAGAAGGCGATTGGGCTGGATCCGGCCCCCGGGCCTTAGTTTGCCTACCCATGCTCCAGATTAAAGTGCAGAATGGGAACCAGTGTGGTTGCTTATTGGCTTACGATGAAGAAAACTTGTCAGGCAACGATGAAGAAATAGATGTGCTTAGGAAAGTTTTCTGGTCATTTGGATTGGCTTGCAGCACTGGAGATCTTTGGGGAAGAGTATTAAAAACTTAAAATAAGGTGCTAACCAGTGTTAGAAACTAGCCAGCAGACATGTGTATTCTACAATTTGCACGGGTCCAGTTATGACCACATGGAGTTCTCTGGACACCACATTGGCGATTGTGGAAAACAAAATGTGACTTAGAGAAGGATCTGAAATATTTCTTTTGATATTTTAATGTGCTGTAAACCACATTGAGATTTGTTCTTTAAACTATGAAGTGGTATAGAAATCATCATCATCATCATCATCTGCACCGAAAAGGCACCTAGACATTCCACTGTAGTGCCCACAACCTAGGTTCAAGGTGCCATTTGACAATTAGATTATGTCTGAGTATTTAACACTGGCGCAAACTTACTTAGAAATTCTTGAATGATCTCTCCAGAGTGGAGCAGCCTCTTCCTTCTAATGAAGTGTCCTGTATCCCACCACAACTTACAGTTTATAATGTCTCAAGATTCTCTGTTGTCAAATGATGTTATCATTCTGTGTTAGCTCTCTGTGTCTTCCTGGTGAAGAACATTTTTATTTAATATAGACAGGACAATAAAGTGTAATATTGAGAGTTGCCTCTTGTTTGGCTTGGATCTCATATATCTGTTGTCACTTCTTCTGCAACTGGTTTAGAAAGAAAAATGGTATGGAAAATGCTTATGACTTCATGCGTATGAAGTCTAAGTGCCCCTCCTCAACTCAGCCCCTCAAATATGATATGTAAGAACTCATGAATTAATTATATTTTTGTTCCATTTCAGGAAAGGCCCATAAAGAAGGTGGATCTGCACAAACATCCCTTCTCATATTATTATCCATCTTCTTAATAGCTGCATCTGTTATGTTTCTGGTATATAAAAACTTTCCACAGCTGTGTGAGTAAGTATGACAGAGAATTTGCTTTGTTTCCAGCAAATGTACCTAAAGAAACTTACGAACCTATAGAACTCAGAAGTGAAGGACACAGTTCATTGAGTTTTCAGAAAGGAACCATGTGTATAAATGTCTAGTTTTGATATCAGAATTTACCAGTAAGCTGCAAGGTACTCTACCTGGCTCATTCCTGTCAGAAATTTGACATAGCCATTTAAAGATTACTGACAAAAAATTTGTTCAGACAATACATTATGGAAACTTTTTGTACTACTATATCAAAACACTTCATATCGCTGGTTAATCCCAATCTTAGTTTTAATATGTCACAGTATATAAATTTCCCAGGTGGATAGTTGTATATTCTGGGATTAGAGGTTAAACTAACCACCTGTTAATGTCTGGCAGAGCTGAGCTGTCCAATTCAAAATTATGTCATCAGACAAAACTTGGACGAATCCTCATTTCACTACACATTCACACTACACAAAGCTGTTATGATACTGGGTTCAAAGTAGTTTTTAACTATTGGAGCTCCCCTCTGCAAAAAACCAAACTCTGGAATTGTAGATTTTTGATAGTGCTGAGCACTGCTGTTTCAAGGATTTGTGATAGTTAGCTGTTACTGTTTATCTGACGTGAAAGCAGTGTTAAAAACTCAGATATATAAGCTAAGTGGTAAATAGCACCTTAAACCTAAGTTATGGTCGCCGCAGTAGAATATCTGTTTGCTAGGGGTTTGCCAGATTGTCCTTGGGGGGTCCCTTTCAATGCTATAATCCTATGATTCTATGATATCAACTACATTGCTTGACTGTAGCTTGCTCTTAAAACAATTCACTTGTCCCAGTATGCAAGAAGGAGAAACACACACAGTGGAAATGAAAATGGTATTAACTATGGACTAAGCCAGAGGTTTTTAAACTGTGGTCTGTGATGATGGAGGAGTAAGATGACCAGCAAGGGGTCCATGATTCACAGGGCAATAGAGAAGCACAAGATGCATGTCTTCTGCTGTGCACAAGTCAGCTGGCTCGGTGCAGATAGCAATCACCAACCTGTCACCCAGAAATCTCCACGTAGTTACAACTGGATCAGCTCCAGTAGCAAAACACACCTGGCACCTGGGGAATTCCAAATACTGTGTGGAAGTGGCTTACATTTGTAGTGTAGATGTGGCCATAGAGCTTCTTTGTATGTTCTGCTAAGAATCAACCAAGCGTTTTCCAAAAAATAATATCTACAGGTATTTGAAAGGAATTACTTGCTTCCAAAGATGCAGAGATTTGGGGTATTGTCTGTAGACGTGTTATCTATTGAAGCCCTTCTCTATCTCTGAAGGTATGTTTTGTCCAGTTTGAAAGCAAAGTGGATAAAAAGTCTAAACACCAGAAACAATTACTTTTCTCTCCTAAAGTATGTGTTCCATCTGCTTGTAGAAGTTATTAAAAGTTATTAAGTTGTGCCTGAATATTATGTTGAATACAATGTGCAGCCTTGCTTTGAACATTGACTTTGATTAATAATTGCTGGTGTGGAGGCAAAGGTTTTGATAATATCAAACTGTCCAGTAATTTCTGAACAACTGATGTTTTGATGCAGTACCTTTAATACCTCAACAGGTTACAGAATAACATCAAGTAGTAGTTTAAAGCTGACTGTATGTATTACAAAATCCAATAAGTCAAACAGTGTAATTAGTATTTTACATGAAATCCTAAGAGTGCATGATACATTATGTCACAGTGGCATAATGCTGTTGGGGCAAGCATCTGTTGTTTATGCTGGTAACTTCATCTGATTTTTTTCCCCTGCAGAGAGGAGAGAGAATGTATAAAGGTTCCCAGAGACATGGATGATGCTAAAGCCTTAGGAAAAGTTCTCTCTAAATACAAGGACAACTTCTATGTACAAGTCTTAGTGGCCTATTTTGCTACTTACGTTTTGTATCCTTATTTGAAAAATACACATAGCTGTGGCTTTCTGGAATATGACGTGAAGTAGTTTCTAGGCTCTTTTTTCTGTGTGGTAAGGGACCCTCTTGATAACATGGCTTGGGTCTGAAGATAAGTGAATAGGTGGAAGTTCATAGAAGAAAAGATACCCACCACCTGAAAGGGTCGGGGGGGGGGGCTTTTGAACAACGTGGGATGGAATGTGGGGAACAACTTTAAGAGCCATTAAGAATTTGTGTGACCGTACTTGGCATCTTTCCATATGGAACTGCTGGTAGTTAACAGTGTGTGGTTTTCACTGAAGTGTGCATGTACACAAAAGCTCATACCAATAACAAACTTAGTTGGTCTCTAAGGTGCTACTGGAAGGATTTTTTTTATTTGGTTTTCATTGGTTTGTATAAGAAGGCCCTTTCCCCACTTCAGCATTGAACATGTTTATTTCAGAATTTTCACATGTAAGATTGGACCAGAAAGGTAGAAAAAAATGAAAAATGGAGTACATGTGAAAACTGCATAAGAAGTCAAAGGGGTTAAGAGCATTTAGGAAGACTTTACTTACGGTATTTGCATAAAGGAATATTTTTGTGCTGTGAAGTTGTTTGTTACAAAAGATTCTTAACAGATAGGCAACCTCTTAAAACAAGCAGCTTTGTTTTTATTGGTGGTTTTCCCCCTGTGGGGATAGAATATGCTAATTTGCTATTGCTAGGTTGTTAACAACACTTGGATAGAAATGAGTCTTTGATTCACTTAGATATTTAAAAGTTGTTTCCATTAGTGCTATGTGAGCAACTTTTAGCAGCTGTAAACAAGGCTATTTAATGGTACTATTGAATAGCACTTCATAGTACAAAATTATGTTTTGTAAGATTTTGGTTCACAGAACTTAAGTAGCCTACACAGAGGTAAAGCTGAGATTGATTTATTATATTCCTGCCCTGGGACCCAATAAAGGTTAGAAATACCACAGGTTTTTTTATATAAAAAAAACCCAATGTGAACCTTTATTGGTATCTTAATTAGTAGAACAGCATAGTCTGTGAACCGCCATGACACCTCCAGGTATAAGGCAGTAAATTCAGTAAATAATAATAGTCTGTCCTATACATTGCTGAATGAACGTTTCAGATTTATGACTGAGAGCCAGGTACCAGCACAAGTCCTGCTAATACAATGGGGCTTTCCCCTCTCTTCCCCCTGTGACCCCCCCCCCCAAACAATTGACTGTGGGGAAGGGAGAGCGTGTTAGAGGATCCTGCAGAAACGCACCCAGGGGAGAGGGGAGATTTTCCCATCTGGCAAGCTGAAATGCGTGTGTTGACAAAACGATTATAATGTGATGTTGAATTCCTCGCAGAGTACTCAGCATCATATGCTGTGGTGTTTTATAAAACAGTGCCTGTAATGCAGGCATTCCCAAACTGCGGCCCTCCAGATGTTTTGGCCTACAACTCCCATGATCCCTAGCTAACAGGACCAGTGGTCAGGGATGATGGGAATTGTAGTCCAAAACATATGGAGGGCCGAAGTTTGGGGATGCCTACTGTAATGTTTCGCTCCTCCTCCTTGTTGATCAGTGGCAGTCTCTGATATACCAGCTCCCTTACAAGCACACCTGTATGACAGTTTTTCCCCTGCAGATGTGGTTGCCATGTACAGTGGTGCCTCGCAAGACGAAAGTAATTTGTTCTGCGAGTTGCTTCGTCTTGCGATAATTTGTCTTGCAAAAGCATGGTTTGCCATGGCAAAAAAAAGCCAAAAAAAATTGTCTTGCGAAGCACGGCCATAGAAAACTTTGTCTTGTGAGTCACCAAAAACATCGCAAAACGCTTTCGTCTTGCAAGTTTTTCATTGTGCGAGGCATTCGTCTTGCGAGGTACCACTGTATACCTAAAAATGAAATATATGAAGAGGCCCTGTGTAGAGAAGTTTTAAGGGACCACATGCCTAAGGTAGCCGTGTTGGTCTGAGTCAAAGCAAAATAAAAAAATTCCTTCAGTAGCACCTTAAAGACCAACTAAGTTTTTATTTTGGTATGAGCTTTCGTGTGCATGCACACGAAAGCTCATCTTTTAAATTGTTTTCATTTGGCAATACTTTTGATATATAAATTATTTAAAATTGTATTGGTTTTAAATTTCTAAGGTTGCAATCCTATATACCTTGGAGAAAGTTTTTTTAAAAAACAGTCAGACCTAACTTCTGAGTAAACATGCAGTAGTTTACTCTGCATGTTCAAAACACGAAGTAATGTTGTCCTTAACTAAACCTACCATCCAGTTTGCAAACCTTTGCTATTCCTGGATCAATATTTCTGAGTATACTTTCAGGATTTCTCTATCCTTTCCCCCTAGCTCTATTTCTTGTTTGTTTGGTAAGTATTAATTACAAATACGGAATGCTTATCTTCAAAATATTTGTTTAAGGTATTTGCTATTTAGTGCAGCAGCAGATGGTGTGAATAGTACAGGCATAACCTTTTAATATGTAATGAACAGGGGTGTTCTTATTAATTAAATATTTAGCTATTAAATGTTTAGCTATTACTTTCTTAGGCAGTTCAAAGCTGTTTACAATAAGACAGTAACAAACAAATTAGTAAGACAGCATTGAAACAGACACAGAAAGCAACCTGAAAACCTGCTGGCAGAGGTTTGCCTCAGGGCCAAAATACACATTACCGGTACTTACTCTAAATAGATTCTTCCCATTTAATTGCAAGGGTCTCTTCTCTGGTGTGCTGTGAGACTGCAGCATAAGGAGTAGTTTAATTTAACCTTTCTGTTCTGCTGCAGTGGGTGCCATTGGGAACTTTTCCCTTAAGGCTAATTGAGATGCAGGGGGCATCTTGATTGGGGTCATTGGTAGGGAGAGAAGATCCAAACTTCCCTCCCCAGTGGAGCCCACATCTGTAAGGAGAGAAGAATTGTTCTGCTTCTGTACACTTTATCACATGTGTGTTTATCTTTTTTTATTGGATTTGAAAAGGTGCCCTCAGGTTGTATCCAATGTTAGTCATATTCAGAGGAGACCCACTGAAATGAATCGACCCAAGTTAAACACGTACATTAATTTCATTGTGTCTACTCTGAGCAGTTGGGTGCACTGATTAGAAGATAGGGTAAGGATATTTTAAATATATTCAACTGGCTCTGTTAAATCAGTGCCCAATAGCAATAATTGTTTTATGTAAAGTAGGACTGGCTTTTCCTCCACTGAATTTTAACGCTAACAAATAATAGAATAGTTAATAGAAATGTAGCATTTACTAGTGAGTATAGTATACTAAATCTTGCCCTCCTGGGGCAGCTGAAATTTGCCTTTGACATAAGTGGTGGTAGTGATAAATCAGCTCTTAGAAAGGAGTACATTCTAATGGACAAAGTTGAATAAGTGATAGCAAAATAATAATTTTTCTAGCTAGTATTCAACTAAGTTTAGCCTGCAGTAGACCCAATGGAATTACTGAAAGTGACTAAGTTAGGTCCATTAATTTCACTGGGTTTACTCTGAGTAAAACAGAAACATTGGGTGGGATTCACATAACAAATCCTGCTTCTGCAACAAGGCTTACCCCTTAATTTCGGTGTTCTCCCAAATCCCCCAAAATTGGAGGGGGGGTCAGTATAGCGGGCGGGAACAGTGGCCTGGAGGAGGGTTGTTCAGTCTGGCAAGCTAATATGCTTGTGCAGACAGAATGTTTGTAATAGTGCAATGTTCAATTCCACCCACTTTTTCTCTGGTGGCTATAAAAGTGGGCGACAGGAAACCAATTTAAATGCATTAATTAGGGTGTGATGTACACCCATTTCCAAGACTTGAAACAACTTTTTTGGAAAAAGGAAGGGCATTGTGGTTAGGGTCATTTGCAAAACGCTATGTGGAGGTAATTTGAAAGTGGTGGCCTCAGTGCACCATGTTGTGGACAGCTAGTCACTTGTAACAACAGATGGCCCCAGATGCAGACACACAAAAACCCTTGTATAATAAAAGTTTAATTCAAACCAGTTTAAAATGAGTTTTCTGTAGTTACTACTATTTTTAAGCTTCTTGTACTAGAGTTGAAGTGTGTGTTCAGCAGAATCATACAGACAACTCATACATGGTAAGAGTTGTTCTAGACTAGTTTTCTCCCAGATGTGCTAGTTTTCTGCATGAAAGATTTTATTTTTAACATAAAGAGGAGTACTAACAAAGCAGTCCCCTATAGGTGGTCTGAGGTGATACAATTCTAACTAAGAGAGAGTACAGTAATATTGAATGTATAGATAAATGTTTAACTACATTGATTATTTGAAACCCTATTGCATGTTAATCATATGAAGGATGAATGTATAAGAGTCTCGTTTTCCATTCATTTGCAGTGCTCTGGACTTGGGGCCTCTTTCTGTTATATGCTGTCCTATTTAGTTGGAAGACCTGTTGTTTATAGATATTTAACAGAGAAAGCCGTGAAATGGTCACAGCAGGTAAAGTCACTCTGGTGGAACATCTGTCCTAAATGCTTACATTTAAGTATAAGAGGATAGGAATTACACAAATACAGTGGTTCCTTGGTATTCGAATGGCTTGGCTCCTGAACAAATCGGCTGCCGAACGCCACAATCCCAGAAGTAAGTGTTCTGGGTTGCAAACGTTTTTCAGAAGCCGAACTTCCAATTTGGCTTCCGCTTGAGTACAGGAAGTTCCTGCAGCCCCTGCAGCCAATTGACTGCTTTGCCTTGGTTTTTGAACGGTTTCGGGAGTCGAACGGACTCCCAGAACGGATCAAGTTCGAGAACCAAGGTACCATTGTATCCATTCCCCCCCACGTCTGGGCACAACCTGGATTTCATGCTAAACCATAGTTCAGTGTGACAGGAATGAGTCTAGAAGTAAATTTTGGGCTTGCATGCCATTCGTGCTAAACCCTAGCTTGTGTCGTCTGATTTGACAAACACTGATTAATGTTAATTTCAAGCAAGCCAACTTGAAACCAGTTGTAGCATATCTCTTTCCACCCCTACTTTCCCCAAAGTAACAGCAAATATGGGGATTTCACAATATGTCAACCACAGGTTCTCTTTGTTGACAATGAAATGAGTTGCTAGTGGGCTGTTATGTCTGTGCCCTCAACCCTGGAAACTCACAGGTGCTTTCTGGGCTGTTTACTTATTATTAGTACCGTGTTTCTCATATTATAAGACATGTCTTATATTTATTTTTTCCCTCAAAAAAACACACTGTGGCTTATTTTCAAGGGATGTCTTATTTTTTTCTTCCTCCTCCTGCCGCGGCCGGCATTGCTGCTGCGCCTATCACTATGTCTTATTTTCGGGGTATGGCTTATATTCCTTGAATGCTTAAAAATCCTGCTATGGCTTATTTTATGGGTATGTCTTAAAATATGAGAAACAGGGTAGTAGTAGAAGTAGTAGTAGTAGTAATAATAAATTTTATTTTTTATTTTTTTCTGTACATACATTCACACCCCTACCTAGAGAATCCCCTATGTAGAAATTGCTTCCTTATTTTGGGGTAGCCCAGTTTAACCCTCAACCACCTGAATTCACTATTAGAGGGGTAAAATCGGACCTACTACAAAGCATTGCAGTATAGGATATTCCTGTTCCAGTCAATCAGCCATGGTCCTCCATGATGCTCTATTTTGTTCTCTCTCTTACCCAGTTCGGGGGAGGGGTTTTTCATCCAACAGTCAGCATTCCTTGGCCCTCCGGGCTGTTTTGGGGTTTGCCAGCATCCTTAGTTCCGCCCCAAAAGTTTTGTTGTTGTAATTCTGTGAACCTTGGGAGTTCAACCAAACTTGCTGCTTTCTCCCTCCTGTGTGTGAATGGTTCCATTTTAGCTACATGAAGACAAGCACTCACAAGTAAACTTTGGAAATAGAGGGAAGGATTATGCAATTAAGATGGCTGGTATATTTCTAAAATAGGATTCTTTTAATTTGGAATTTTTATATCCCAACAGGTTGAACGACACAGAGAACACCTCATTAACTACATAATATTTTTGAGAATAACTCCTTTCCTTCCTAATTGGTTTATCAATATAACATCTCCTGTAATAAATGTACCATTGAAAGTATTTTTTATTGGTACTTTTCTAGGTAAGAATTCTGATTAATATTAAAGATTTGCTAAACGTGACACTATTTTCCTTTCTGCATGCTTCATTAGTACACAGCCCCATCTCTTGGGCAGTTGTATAAATTTTGAATAACTGTTTTTTGCATATTCTTATTTTAGTGATTTATTTATTTTTAGTTGTTAAGGAACGCATGCTGTAAATTTCACAGTTAAATAAAAATGAGCTGAAATTCTACATATCTATCATAGGATACATTCCATTTTAGAGCCTACTCTGTGGCATGATTGTGGTGAAGAAATCCTATATCGCCACCATTGTTTTGTCAGCTCATTGGATCTGTTCGCAGTAGTAAAAAGGCTTGTTGCAGTCTGGCCAGCAGGGGGATGGTGACTGCTTTGCAAGAAGCTTTTCAGATAAAGTTTCTAACATCCACTACAGTGTGGATGCTATGGTTATTTCTGAATCAGCGCCAGTGATCACACACAGGGCTCCTGACTGTTCACTTTGTATTCAATACCTTTCAACTTGTGCAACCTGAAGTTGTGAAAAAGTTATCTGGAGAACCAAGACCCATGATAGGCGCTTTGGATCCTTGGCCTCTCTGGCTTATTAAATTTTCAAGGCTTGGTTGGGCCAGTCAGTTGAGTCACAGAAGTAGAGAAGGTGAAGTGTCAGTGATACAGAAGCAGACAGAAGTGAAATCCTGGGTTGTAGCTTACAGAAGGTGGACCTTGGTGACTACTGCTTTGGCCTGTAGCTTTTGGCCTGCAGGATGCCACAAGGTTCTGTCTTGACCCCATGCTTTTTAATGCCTGCTTTTAAGCAGGCAGCAAATACATTTTTATTTAGGCTGGGTTTTTGTTTTGTTTTTGGAATTTCCGTTTTTCATTCTTGATTGCTTTAATTATTGGGGGATTTATAAGCGGTATTTTATTGTATAAACCATCTTGTACATGTTAGTTACAAGCTGGAATATAATTAATACTGTAGTGTAACCTAAATAAAAATGCTTTAAAAACAGAATCATATAATTGCAAAGTTGGGGGAGAACAGGTTATTCCTTCATGACTTCTGAATCATCTATATTAGATTTGGTGACATTAAAAAACACACAACTGTTTTGAGTTTATTTTTTTTTCTCTGATCCATTTTCCCATCTTTTATTTCCAGGTGTTGCACCACCATCTTTTGTAGCAATTAAAGCTGGAACAACGCTCTACCAGCTTACAACAGCAGGTGAAGCAGTCTCCTGGAACTCTGTTTTCATTCTCATGATTCTAGCTATTCTCTCCATTCTACCAGCTATTTTTCAGAAGAAACTTAAACAAAAGTTTGAATGAGAATTAGCCTGGATCTTCACGTCCCATATTTCATCTCAGGATCAGCACTATTTCTATGGTCACTTTTCTATCGCATCCTTCACAATTTGAAATGAGAGAATTATAAGAGATTAAAATGCTTCTGGACTTTTTGCTGAGTTTTATTTATGGGGCACAAAGACAAAATAACTGCTGTCAGAAGAAATTAAGATGAACCATATACTTTTTAAAGTATTGTTCATTTTAACTAATCAGTAATATATGTATATGTATGCCTTATCTGATTTTGTTTGTGTAGGCTTAACATGATAAATTCATTCCTGTTTCCCTCTCATCTTTGCACCATTCATAATTCTGAAAAAGTAATAGACTGCACAGTTCTTTCTGCAGCCCAGTGGAGTAATGGATTGTATGGATTCTTTATTAATGAGCTCCTTGTGGGAGAGCAGGAAGAGATATTTTGACCAGTGTTTCAGAAATTCCTGGGTTTCATTTTGCTTCATGCCAACTGTGGAGACACTGAAAGGCATTGAGTGACTTTCCTGTCATATGAATGTTTTTGCTGGGGTTGGGGTTGATCAGACTTTTATCATGGCACATGAAAAACTATATATATATATATATATATATATATATATATATATATATATATAGCGCCAGTATTTCATATGTATGGCAGCTGTTTCCAAAATTGCTAATATTTTATTTAACTAATTAATCAGTTGTCAAAAATAATTATTTGCATGCATTTATAAGTGCACGCAAAAATGTGGGAATCACTTTGAGGAATTATCAATTTCAGTTAGTAAGCAGAAACTATGTCATTATAGTTAAGTATATAATGTTTGCTAGGTTTTTATTTAAGCAGCATGGCCATATAGCATAACCTCTGATGTAAAGATCTATTGGTGCTCCAAGTGCCCAAACAGTGGTCCTTCAGGCATGGAATCCCTCATTTGTTTTCATGCCCCTGCAGTTGAAACATTCTGTAACTGCCTCAGTATGAGGAAGCTCCATGCCTACATGCATACTTTCGTTGGGTTAAGGTTATCATGTACAAATTGTACATCTTGTAAATAGACGTGCTAGAAAGATGTGTCCCTGCTCTGATGGAAGGCTAACTGATGATTAAATTTATATTTGAAATTTTAAGAGCTCTGTTATGGTTTTTACTCCCCAAAGTAATGATACCTTTCCTTGAATAATTATTGTTGCTAGGGCTATTTTGTTTCTGTTTCTGGGCTTCATTATATTGTTCCAGTTCAGAATGCCACTCAAGTGTGCCCATCTCTAGGCCTGATTACTCTGTGCGGTTATTTTTGTTATGAAACAATTTTAGCCATTTTACAGTTCTTACAAAGCAGACTACTTGCCAGCTTTTGCTGTCCTCCTTTAAATCAAGGCTAGCATGCCAAATTTAGTCTGTAGACAGTTAAGTACTACATGCCTGCTAGTCTGAAGAACTGCTGTATAGTACCTATTCCATTCCCGTATGTTGGCACTCCTTCCCTCTCAAAATGGCATTCTCCTACCTGGTTTACAACTCCTCTGAGGTACACAGTGTCCTTCTGTCTGTAACCAAAGGCCCTTTGCAGTTCCCTTGAGCTGTGCAGCTCTTCAGCAGATAAGCATTCACTGAAGAATGCTACAGGTCTCTTCTGTGATTGCTCAAAAGCAGTGGTGAACAGGTGGACATTGGCGGTGTGGGTGGATGATTGCTCCAGTAGTGAAAGACTGTGAGGTCCATAGATGTTTGGCAAGCAATCTGATGTACAAGAGGCAAAATTATGCTGTTTGAAATGCAGAAATAGTTATTCACTAAAACGGTACAATCTATTAAAAGCTAGTTGCAAGCACCATTGAAAGCAATGGAATGGGTAACCTTTGCTGTAGTGTGCCCTTTTTGAGTTTAAGCAAGACACTCTAAAACTCAGTTGGTAAAAGTGGAGAGTACTTTACATGGTTGAAATTGCTCATAAGTCTTATTTTTGAAGTTGCATGGTGCTTAGTGCTCAAGTGCATTGGATTATTAGGAATAAAAACATTCTAATAATTTTCTGCAATCTTATAAAATAGCTTTCCTCTCATCCTGAAAAGCACCACTTTTCAGAGGAGCTTTTGAAATGTAAGAGTGTGTGTGAATATTGGCAGGTATCAATACCTACTGCAGCCTTGTTCTTTTGTAATATAATATGGATTGAATCATTTTATTACAGTATTATGTATAAATGCAACTACACAGAAGGTACATTTATATACTTCGTCATTTGTGTTCTGCATATGCCGTTTTTGTTGCTTCTTGCCTATTTTTTATTTTTTAAAAAGTGTTGACCTGACCTCATAATAAATGGTATAGCGGCATAACCAAATGTTATCTTACTAGGTATACTGTTATTACTGGTTAGATTTTTTCAGAGGTTGGTTCAGAAATGTCTAAAAGTACACCTGTCACAACAAATGCCGCATTATAATGCTGAACCATTTTGACCTTAGTAAAACTGTGGCAGGTGATTTGTGTACTGTAGTTGATACTCCTGCTCTGCCGAGTCCAAACTGTGTAGTATTTTTGTTGATTTGAGACAACATAAGAGGTAATCTTCATTTTGTCTTTGCTGTTCAAGATACAGTACAATGAACTGGTTGAATTAAGTTTTCAGACATCTTTTTGCACTACATAACAGCCTACGTTTTACAGAGCTGTATGGTTTTAATTCTATGTAATAAACTGAAAATAGAACAGTTTTGGTTATGAAATTTGCTCCATAAACACAGTAACTTTTTATTTTGCACATTTATCATTGCTATATTGTCAACATACATGGCTCTTCACAGTGGAACATAAACAAAAAACTCCATACAGTTCTTGTCCACTGAGGTCCTCTGAAGAAGCTCTTCTGTGGTATGGTTGGTAATAGAACGGAAGATCTTGGTTGCATCATCCTGCCTTTGGAATCCTGAGATATCTGTTTGGCCTTCTCCCTAACAGTATTCTGCTGCCACCCGGGTACTTTTTTCTGGTATGGCTTTATCTTATCATTGTTTCATTATGATTGGCTCCCTTGTTATTGTTTTTTATTTGCTACTTCGGAAGAGAAAAACAGGAAGGGGAGATGCAAGGGTTATAAGGGATGAACTTAAGAAGACATATTGGCTGTGTTTGGATAATAAAATCTCAGCTAAATAAGTTAAGATACACGCATTCTTCAGGAACCTGAATGCAGCTGAAAACAAGGTTTGCAAACAAGCAAAGTTAACCATTGCTGTTATGTCCAACCTTGAACTAGTTTATGCCTTCCAGGAATGGCAGAATATGAAGCCATGTTTTAAAGCTGGCTTCTATATCCTGGCTTATTTGGACGCTATCAAGATGAATTTTATGAAACTCTGGGAGGCAGTGGAAGACAGGAGTGCCTGGCGTGCTCTGGTCCATCGGGTCGCGAAGAGTCGGACACGACTAAACGACAACCCATAGCACCTGGTTTGCACATAACGGAAAGCTATGGTTTAACTACCGGTATGACTTCTTGGCTTCTGTCACCGCTTGGTGCAACAGGAAAAGCAACATTCATATATCTTGGCTTATCCAAACATAGTTACATATTACTTCAGTAAGATTTTGTTTCATTATTTGTATTTACCAAGGAACATAACCTGCCTCATGAAACCTAATAAATGGAGACGGTTCTTTGGGGTCTCAATTCTCCCCACATGTGGGTTCAGTTTTTTGTGCCGAGCAACATTCACAATTGCCCAAATATTTGTTTTATTTCTTTAATTTTTATTCCCATTTGTCTCAACAGAACAGCATGAACAGTAGTAGCACGTGGTATATTATCATGCCCTTCTTTCAAACTGATTAAATTCTGATGCAGAAAATTATATGTTGAGTATGGTTGAGAGATTTATATCCATGCAGAAAGCAGCTTTCCCAAAGATGAAGTTCCATCTGCTTAGTTAAATGTATGTGACCTAATTCTTCAAATGCAGAGTACTACGCTCACTGAAAGTCTTGTGAAAATGCTTTTTTTAAATTCATTGCTTTTCAACAAAATATAACAAATCAAGATGGCGACAACACCATAAAACAGCCAAACATACGTAAGAAGAACCTGATTAATCAGGCCAGTGGCACATCTAATCCTAAATCCTCTTGTCAACAGTGGCTAGCCAGGTGCCTGTGGGAAGCACACCTGCAGGAGCTGAGCACAACTCCCCTTCCACGGTTTCCAACAACTGGTTTGTATGGGCTCAAGTGTAACTCAAATAGTATCCCTCAGCCCCCATCAAAGGTGTCTCTGAACACCCAGGTCTGCTTGGCACCTAAATGGCACATTGTGTTGACCTTAGGCAGACTTCCTAAGGGAGAGCATTACATAAAGTCAGCACCTTCCTGTTCTGGTAGAATTAGTCTTGTAGAATTGTAGAATTAATGTAATACAATGTAAATGGTAATTGTACTTCCGGCAACAGACATTCAGTGTGTCAGATGTTTATTAAAGTGCTAAGGGAGAATCGGGGGGGGGGGAGCAGGTTTAAGATACCTTTAAAGCCTTAAACAGTATGCAATCTTAGTACGAATCAACATCTTCTGTTGGGCCTGAAAATCAATAGTTAAGCACTACAGATATAATCTGACTACAGACTAGACATGAAAAAACTTCAGTTAAACTGGTTACAGTGAGTAGGATAAGAAAACTACTTACCTTTATATGTTTCTACTTGGAACATATATAGCAATCTTTTCTTGAAATTAAAACAATGTGCAGTCTCATTGGCTGTATGTATGTGATAATGTGTTTCTTTTTGATTGGGTTTCCTAGTCCCCTAGGAACTCAAACTGAAATATTACTTTTATACCCCTTTGAAAAGCAGACCCCCATATTATTGTTGGTATTTTCCATTCCACCTTTAGTTACAGATGTGGGATTGTTACATGTCACATGTCCGTTTACATTCCAGCACTGTTTGCTGGCACAAGCGGAACTTACATTGTGGTGTTGTTGCTTTTGCTTTTCTCTCTCTCTCCGATGAGACAGCAAGGAGAGACGACATGTTTCTTTGTTCTGATTTATGATTAATAAATCCATAGTTTGCTAGTATGTCTCCACAAGCCTCAAGCCTCTTTTTGTTGCGCAGTTTGCTCTGCTAAGTAAAGTAAAGTGTGCCCATGTCAGCAGACTTGGGTCACTGTTTTATGTCACACCAGAGGTTGAGGGATCTTCACAGCTGGGGGCTAGCCAGCTGGCCGTTCAACCCCCAGATGCCAACAGTTATATCAATATTTTTGAAATTTCTGTGAGCTTCAGGGGCTACTGTTAAATAAATCCATGTTCAAAGTGCCTCTGCCTGTATGGAGCTAGATGTGAAGTTCTTTGGACCCAGGCTAAATAAATTGAACTAAGAGTATCCTCCTCATTTCCACGTTTTTTTATTGCATGTGAGCTTTTGTATGGAATATCTCTATTAAACACTCAGAAGGGTGATTGGAGGGTGGATTGGTTGGAGGATGGATGGCGGCTAACAGATTGAGGTTGAATCCTGACAAGACAGAAGTACTATTTGTGGGGGATAAGAGGCGGGCAGGTGTGGAGGACTCCCTGGTCCTGAATGGGGTAACTGTGCCTCTGAAGGACCAGGTGCGCAGCCTGGGAGTCATTTTGGACTCACAGCTGTCCATGGAGGTGCAGGTCAATTCTGTATCCAGGGCAACTGTCTATCAGCTCCATCTGGTACGCAGGCTGAGACCCTACCTGCCTGCAGACTGTCTCGCCAGAGTGGTGCATGCTCTAGTTATCTCCCGCTTGGACTACTGCAATGCACTCTACGTGGGGCTACCTTTGAAGGTGACCCGGAAACTACAAGTAATCTAGAATGCGGCAGCTAGACTGGTGACTGGGAGCGGCCGCCGAGACCACATAACACCGGTCTTGAAAGATCTACATTGGCTCCCAGTACGTTTCCGAGCACAATTCAAAGTGTTTGTTCTGACTTTTAAAGCCCTAAATAGCCTTCGTCCAGTATACCTGAAGGAGCGTCTCCACCCCCATCATTCTGCCCGGACACTGAGGTCCAGTACCGAGGGCCTTCTGGCGGTTCCCTCGTTGCGAGAAGCCAAGTTGCAGGGAACCAGGCAGAGGGCCTTATTGGTAGTGGCGCCTGCCCTGTGGAACTTTCTCCCATCAGATGTCAAAGAGAAAAACAGCTTACAGATTTTTAGAAGACATCTGAAGGCAGCCCTGTTTAGGGAGGCTTTTAATGTTTAATAATTATTTTATTTCATTTTTCTGTTGGAAGCCGCCCAGAGTGGCTGGGGAAACCCAGCCAGATGGGTGGGGTATTAATAATAATAATAATAATAATAATAATAATAATATATTATTATTATTATTATTATTATTATTATTATTATTATTATTGAAAACTCACCCCTCTTCACTCTTTTCTCCACAATACAAATATTACAAAACTTTTCCTAACACTATTGCATGTGTACCTGCATGTTGAGTCAAATATATTTTGTCCTTTTTATGTGTGAGAAGTCTGAGGTAACCTTCAGAATGCAAATCAATGCAGTGACTGCAGAGAGTATGAAGCAATAGAATTGGCTGGGAAAGGAATGACCCAGGAGAATTTTCTTGTTCTTATGTGTAGCATTTAGGTGTAAAATGGCATCTGTTCCTATTTGAAATAATAAATATTAGAATGGTAGATAAAAACCTGAATAGCAAATAAGTGTCTTTGTCATGTAGAGCAAAGGTTTGAAACAATCTGCCATTCTATGACTAGTGTTTTTAGATTGGAGTACTGTGAGCATTTGCTACAGTAGATTTTTGGCATACACATACAACACAGGATGAATATCCCAAAGTGTAGCTAATTTTGTCGTACTAATAAAGTTCTGATTTTCTACTTATTGGGAGTTGGATGATGTCCAGCTGCTGAGGTTTCTACTTAGCCCTTAGTATTTACAGCATTTTGAAGCAAGCTACCGTACATGTGCCTGTTGTCTTTGTCCATGGAGTTTTCTTGGCAGGGATACTGGAGTGGCTTGCCAGTTCCTTCTCCAGGCTGATCGCCGAAGAATTGATGCTTTTGAATTATGGTGCTGGAGGAGACTCTTGAGAGTCCCATGGACTGCAAGAAGATCAAACCTATCCATTCTTAAGGAAATCAGCCCTGAGTGCTCCCTGGAAGGACGGATCGTGAAGCTGAGGCTCCAATACTTTGGCCACCTCATGAGAAGAGAATAATCCTTGGAAAAGACCCTGATGTTGGGAAAGATTGAGGGCACTAGGAGAAGGGGACGACAGAGGACAAGATGGTTGGACAGTGTTCTCGAAGCTACGAACATGAGTTTGACCAAACTGCGGGAGGCAGTGCAAGACAGGAGTGCCTGGCGTGCTATGGTCCATGGGGTCACGAAGAGTCGGACACGACTAAACGACTAAACAACAACACCGTACATGTGAAACACTTTAATCGTTAAGGTAGCCAAATTTTAAATTCTTAAACTTTCAGTTTAAGAGCTGGAATGAGTTGTTGAGAGGATTTGCAGCAATAAAGGCTTCTGCTTCACTGCTACCAGTCCCTTAATTCAGTGTTTCTCAACCTTTTTTGGGCCAAGGCACACTTGTTCCATGAAAAAGATCACGAGGCACACCACCATTAAAAAAGTTAAAAAATTTAATTCTGTGCCGCCCTATATTGACTATATAATTATGACTGTAAGAAACACTTGCCAATTGCTGTGTTGGTTGCAATCTCCTGTAATAAGGCTTCACAAGCCGCTGATTTCTCTGCCAGCACAATCCTTTGCTCAGCAAGTTTCAGGTTGAGCTCATCCAGCCAGCTTCTTTAAGTTTGTCTAAAACCACCCTCCCGTGGTGGTGGCTGTTGAGAGCTGCGCTCGCTCCGCGTCGTGACCCGGCCGGCTTCCTTTCCGGCGGGCCAGTGTTGCTTATTGGCGGCCGCCAGGCACGTGACAATGCAAATCGCCCTTCTCGTCGCCGCACGTCGCGGCACACCAGCCAGCGTCTCAGCGGTTGAGAAACGCTGCCTTAATTTACCCATCTCTCCTGCCTGATAGAGCAAGAAAAACTCTCTCTTTGGCTGACAAAAAGGCCTGTTTGAGTAGCAGAGCAGAAGTCTGAATCTCTGCGTTAGCATCCAGCAACATTAGCCCTTGTCCCCTTTTCTTGTTTGCTGCATTTGATTCTACTCCTCTGGTAATTACCATGGTAACTCTGTGCATCTGTTTCAGTTGACTGCTGCCAGGAGCCTCATGTACCATCTCTTTAATACTGGCCCTATGGGATACTTGGAACAAGTGCAGAATGTTCCTGCAGCAATTCAGATACCGTAGTTTTAACACATAGCTACTACTGTTGAAAAAGCCTGAAGTATATAGCAGCAGGGGCACTTTAAAGTGGAGTAAACTGGAAGCATAGTGCTCATGTGAATGCAGACTTCAGCATAGGGCTATGCAGAGAACTTTGTGCCTGCCATTCTCACAACCCTAATTAGTTCCAAATAAGTTCTACATTTTAATGGCTTTTAGAGGGTCTCCTTGGAAAGCAAAATTAATTTTCAATCAGTTAATGGTAAACAGTTTCTTATGCTTCTGTTTAATTCTTTGCATAAAACTGCTACTTCTTGGAGGCAGGGAGGGGGAAATGTTGTCCACATTATCTGCCACACTAGGTGGTATTGCCCTCCACCTGCATGCTTTGACCCCAAGCGACAAGCCTAGCTGATCTACTGCCCACAGCTGCTCCCTGGATCTGGTCTTCTTCCTATTACTATTGGCAGATTTATGGTCTGTCGAGGCCCCATGTACAACTCTTTTTGGGGGGGCCAGTTTCCTAACACTACCTAAATGTAACTATGTTAAAATTAGGGTAACAATCATGTTTCAAATTAGATAATAATAATGTTTCTGTCTTTGCGTTGTGCTTGCTCTGTGAAAAAACAATTTGGGAACAATGCCTGCTGTGAGCCAAGGAGGAGGAGGAGGAGGACAGTGATAATAAGAATCCAAAACCTTTGTAACAATCAATAAAAATCTGATAATAACTATAACCTCCTTTCTGCCATGCGGCCAAACAACATGGGCACAAATCCAGGAGAAGGTGCTAATACTGATGATGCTTCTACACTGGTCTCCCTTCCTCTCCTTCCAGATGTGTGGTACAAAGGAAGCAGGGTTTAACAGTGAAGGAGCGATGAGGGCAGCAACGCAAAAGGGGAGCGAGAAGCAGAGAGACGGAAATGTCCGTTGAGAGAAAAGACTGGGCTCTAACTCCGGGGTGCTGAGGAAAGAACCAACAGCGGGAGAGGAAACGGGCTTTATCCCCTCGCGCCGCTCCTCCCAGAGTCTTCTCAAGAAACCACACTGCAAGGAGCATCACGTCATCCTTTCTGCTCACTGCGCCTGCGCAGCATTGCGGTCCTCGCTTCTATTCCTCCTTCTCTCCCGCCTCCCCCCCCTGGAAACATCTGGGAAGAGAGGAGCTGAGGGGGGGGGAGCGCCCTGTTATGTGTGTTCCCTCGCCCGAGTGTCAGGCCTTGCTACCCACAATGCCATGCGGCCCTGGCCGCTCCGTCATGGAGGCAGCAGCAGGGGCCCCTGAAGCAGCCGCGTCCGCCGCAACTGGGCGGCCAGGAGCCTCGGCGATAGCGCCCCGAAACGCTCCCTCTTGCTGCTTCTGGGCGGCTTGATCCGTCCCGCCTCGCTGGGGGGGGGGGCGTCCAGCATGAGCGGCGACGGAGGTAGCAGCGGTGGTGGTGGTGGTGGCGGCAGCGGCTCATCTTCGTCTGCTCCTGGCCGCTTCGCCGACTACTTCGTGATCTGCGGGCTGGACACCGAGACTGGTCTGGAGCCGGACGAGCTCTCGGGTGAGTCAGACGGCCGCTCCGCCAGCCTTCCTCCGAGAGCCCGAGGGCTGCTCTACCGCCCGGCGTCGACGTGCTCTGCCCTGAAGGGAGGGAGGCGGCGGAGGGGAGAGTGAATTAGCCCAGTCGGGGCATCACCATCATTTTATTTAGGCCGGAAGGGGGACGCTTTTGACAGCGGCTTCACTTCAGCCCCTGCCTGACGCGGGTGAGGGGCGACCCAGTTTGGGGTGAGGGGTTGGCGTCGGTCCCTTTAGAGAAGCGGCTTCTGCTGAGGCAGGAGGCAAGAGGGACTGGATGTCGTCTCCCCTCCTTGCCAGCTCAGGAGGAGCTGCTGTGCCTGGGCTACTTGGCAGCAGCGGCGGGTGGAAGCAGCCACTGCTTTGTTTTGGCAGCAACAGGACCCTCATTCTCTCCCCTCCTCCTCCTCTTCCTCCTCCCTCCTCCCCTTCTCTCTGCTCCCAGAGCACTTGGCCTTCATAATAAGGAGATGTTGCATCTTGCTGTCGCTGTGGGATGCAAAAGCAGTTTTAAGGGTCATGTGGCAGCGGTTGCCACAGCAGTGGCATTAATTTCGCTGCGGGGAGGTGAAATCTAGTGCACTTTATTTTTGTGTGTGTTTACACTGTTGTTCCTTTAACCTCTTCCTGAAATACTGCCCTGACTTCAGATTAACATCCTTCTGTCCACTTATTCCTGACAGTGGAAACTGGTACTGTATTTTTTTTTAATCCTGCAAAATAAATAATCATTTAAAAGATGTGGTAGGACGCAAAGGGCTGCTCATGGAGATGGAAGAGGAGGAAAAAGGAAGACACTCGGCCACAAGATGAAACCATTGGTAGCAGCAATTTAGGAACCTTATTTGCAAGTCTAGAACTCTTGCCTTTCATAGTCTTTTGGCACAACTTAATAATTTCCCCATTCAAAACCTATATAACTAGTAATTGTTGTTTAGTCATTTAGTTGTGTCTGACTCTTCGTGACCCCATGGACCAGAGCACACCAGGCACCCCTGTCTTCCACTGCCTCCTACAGTTGGATCAAACTCATGTTGGTAGCTTTGAGAACGCTGTCCAACCGTCTCGTCCTCTGTCGTCCCCTTCTCCTTGTGCCCTCAATCTTTCCCAGAATCAGGGTCTTTTCCAGGGAGTCTTCTCATGAGGTGGCCAAAGTATTGGAGCCTCAGCTTCAGGATCTGCCCTTCCAGTGAGCACTCAGGGCTGATTTCCTTAAGAATGGATAGGTTTGATCTTCTTGCAGTCCATGGGACTCTTGAGAGTCCCATAACTGGTCTTCATGCATATAAGAGATGTTGGTGGCTCCGTGGTCTAAATCACTGAGCCTCTTGGGTTTGCTGATCAGAAGGTTGGCGGTTCGAATCCGTGTGACGGGGTGAGCTCCTGTTGCTCTGTCCCAGCTTCTGCCAATGTAGCAGTTTGAAAGCACGCCAGTGTAAGTAGATAAATAGGCAAGGGCGTACCCACCACGGGGCAAGTTAGGGCAGCTGCCCTACTCTAGAAGCCAGCTGCCCCCCCCTCAGGCAAGGCCAAGCACGGCGGGGAACCAGGGAGCGCGGCGCGGTGGGCGGGAACGCCGAACTCGTGCTCCGCTGGGCTGGGCTGGGCTGGGCTCTGTCGAACTCCCGAACTCCCGCCCGCCGCGCCGCGCTCTCTGGTTCCCCGCCGTGCTTGGCCTTGCCTGAGGGCGCGGCGGGGAACCAGAGAGCGCGGCGCGGCGGGCGGGAACGCCAAACTCTCGCGCTCCGCTGGGCTGGGCTCTGTCTCCGCCCACCAGCCCTGCTTCTAGGGAGGGGCACAGCCCAGCGGAGCGCGAGTTCACCGTTCCCGCCCGTCGCGCCACGCTCTCCCTCCAGCTCCCCGTCACACCCTCAGGCAAAGCCATGCACGGCGGGGAACCAGGGAGCGCGGCAGGGGGGCCTTCCTGCCCTGGCGAACTCCTGCCTTGCTGCCCCCTTTCCTGGTGCAGCGGCGGCTGCACTATTGCCGGCGCCTCCCCAGCTTTCCTCTCTGTGACAAAGGCGCCCGCCTTTGGCCAGGGTCTTTTCGATTGGGCCATCACGAGGCAGCGGGAGGAGCTTGGCTCCGTCATCTGCCCGCATGCAAAACCGTGCAGGGGTCGGCAGTTGCTGAGAACAGGGTCGCAAGGAGAGAGGGGCGTCTGCGCGGTTCCAGATCTCTCTTTTTCTCTCTCTCTCTCAATCTCTCTCTCAATCTCCCAGCTGGAGGGAGGTCGCGCCACGGTGCGCTCTGTTGGGCTGTGCTCCGCCTCTGCCCATCAGCCCGGGGCCTCTGACTGCACTTTCCCCGCCCACTTTGTGGCCCCTCCCCTTCCGTGCCTTGGCCCCTCCCCTTGCCCCCCCTAGTTTTGATCCTGGGTACGCCCATGTAAATAGGTACTATTGCAGCATGATGGTAAACAGCATTTAAGTGTGCTTTGGCTTCCATCATGGTGTCTCATTGCGCCAGAAGTGGTTTTGTCATGCTGGCCACATGACTCAGAAAGCTGCCTGTGGACAAACACTGGCTCCCTTGGCCTGAAGCTAGATGGGTGCCGCACCCCATAGTTGCCTTTGACTGGACTTAACCATCCGGGGTCCTTTACCTTTACATACATATAAGTAATTATGTGGCTCTAGTCCAAGAATGTTTATGCCACAATAACAGTGTAACCCACTCTATGCATGCTTTTGTGCAGCAAAAGGTAGTATGCATAGAATTGCAGCCATTAATTTTTAAGGAACCCCAAGATTATTCATTCAATACATAGAATGATTATCTGCTGGTTGTATCTTGCGTTGGTTTTTGCCTGTGCCCATGTCTATGCATTTCTTAATCTTGTAAAAATAATTAGATTACCTTTTATGTGCTGTTGCTTACTCTTACCAGATCAGTTCTAGATTCAGGTAGGTAGCCGTGTTGGTCTGATGCAGTCGTATTTAAAGTCCAGTAACATTTTAGAGGCCAACTAAGTTTGTCCTTGGTATCAGCTTTTGTGTGCATGCACACTTCTTCAGATACACTGAAACAGAAGTCACCAGACCCTTAGCACTATACTGTATATAAGCGTCTGGTGACTTCTGTGTCAGTGTATCTGAAGAAGTGTGCATGCACACGAAAGCTTATACCAATAACAAACTTAGTTGGTCTCCAAGGTGCTACTGGACATTATATATATATATATATATATATTACCAGATCAGTGTTAACTTTTTCTGTTTTGGCACTGGTAGTAGATTGGTACATATAAACTGCTGTACAGACCTTAGCATCTACAGTACTTTAATAAGGTACATGTAATTCCTTGGAGGATTAAATTTACTGCATAATTTGGTCTGTAAAACAAATGGTTGAAAATGAAGAATATTTGCATGATTGGGAGTTCTGTTTATGTTTACTGCCTTGTTGTTTTTCCATATTGCCTCATAGATTTTGAGGCATAGATTTCATATAAAATGGTGATGAAGTATTTTGTACTAAGCTTTCCATACAGTGTGCTACTTAGTGTGAACAAAGCTATGGAAATACTAATCTCTGGATCTGGAATAAAGTCTGGTGTGATCTTGTGTTAAGTGATATATAACATTCCAGTCTAGTATGCAGACTTATATGTCAGGAGAGTCCATGTATCCCCATATCCAATTTTTCCTTGTTATCCTGATCTGTTTCCCCAAAACGCCCCCATGCAATTGCTTTGGAAGCAGGTCCACCCAGAGGGTTATGGAATCTGAAGCAGGCGTGATGCTTGGGGCCCTGCTGCTACCCTTTAAAAGGGCTTATGAACCTGTGTGCAACACTGGCTGGAGCACATTTGAGAATTATTAATTCAGCTGCTCCTTACCTTGGAAACAAGCAGACTTTCTGCACTTGTTCCTGTGGCATGTACAGCTGGGCATTGACTTTGAGACACGTTAGTAAGGCAAAATGACCCTAATAGTTGACAAGTGAAAAATTTATTATATTTACACTACAAAGTTAAGACTCAAAAGACAAAATGAGAAGTACAAAGTCAGGGATAATTTCTGCCTTTAGAAGCATGCAAGGGGAATGGAAGCCTCTTGGAGTAAACGAATGAATAGAGACCCCGCTGTGTAAAAATGAGTCAGGGTGGAATAAAGCATTGTTATTTATTAGATGACAAGAATTAAGCCAGATGACAAAAGTGATGTAGTCTGGTGAAGCCACTATATTTTAAGAAGAAAATTTCAAAGAGTAAGTTTAGGGTGAACTTCAAGTCCAAATAAATTAGGTGAGGTGGTTTCCATCTTGTTTTGTGCTTTTTGCAAACTATAATTGTGTTGTGTGTTGTGTATTAAAGCAGTTTCAACAGTTTTCATACCTTAGTCCTTAGATTTAAAATTGACACAGCTCCTACTGCAATTCCTCTGAGATCTGCAGTTTGAATTTTGCAGACTTTTAAATTTTTGGTGTTTCCTGAAATATATCTTTACTGGAGTAAAAAGGGATATTGTATGTAGGCTTTCCTTTGCTGAATGCATTTTTAGCTATAAAGGCATCTTTGTTCTACTGAAACAATTTGTCTAATAAGTGGCAATTGTTCAAATAAAGCACTGATACTACAATGCAGAGAGGCGGAGGGAAGGAAATTCCTAAATCCAGGCAGGATTCCTAAATAAAAGCTATTCTTAAAAACACTAACAGTAATTTGCTGCAAGCTGCAGTTTTTTCCAGGGTTAAGGTTGCCTTGAACACAATATCTCTGGTTTCATAGGATGGCATTCAACTACTTTTACTCAGAGTAGATCCATTAATTTAGTTAATATGACTAAATTAAGTCCATTAATTTTAATGGATCTGTTCTGAGTAAAAAAAAAAGAACACTACTCATAGTAACTAAAATTCACTATGGGAAACTGATGGTTGTTGCTTGAACACTTAGCAAGGTTACAGACAAATTTATTCTCATAAATAAATGTGTTGCCTTCTAGGGTTTATTCAATAATATAACTTACAAATGGTAGTTGTATATTATAACAGTTTTAGTATATGTGATTTTATTATTATAAACTTTAAAGTGATATCAGTTACAGTAAACCAATGGTGGGTAACTTGTGAGCTTTGGCCCAATTTCAGACAACCTCTGTAAGTGATCAGTTGAGACCTTCTGCAAGAGTGAACTGTCATTCATGGGAGGAGAATTTGTAATAAGGCAGAACATTGAGAACTTTTCTGGGGAGAGAGCATCCAAACCAAAATATTGCCCTTGCTGTACCCACTTGTGAGGAGCTAAATGGGTGGTGATGGGAGAGAAGGGGCTTGTGTCCTACCTCCCACTGTGCCAACTAACTTGCAGCTATTTGGTGGCCTCTTTCTTGCTGCCTTGGGCTGTAGGGGAAGAGGTCAGGTTTAGGTATGGACAAAGGCAGGCAGAGTACGTCAATACCAGTGGGTGTGAGACAGAAAGAAGGGTGGAGGAGGCAGTAACTGCTCACTCACCTGCTCCTGTTGGCACAGATTGGCCTCTTGTCACTCCACCCTGAGCAATGTTCGAAACTCCCATTGTTCTAGGTGCATTTTGCAACAGGGAATTTCATTAGCACACACAGTTTTTGAGCTCTGGGCGCAGTACTGTGCCTAAGATTTCAGATCAAAACTGCCGAGTGGAAGGAAAGGAGGACCTTTACTGCCTCCCTACTTCCAGTTACTGTCTGAAGACTGGAGAAGAGACCCTCTTAAGAATATTAGGGGGGTGGGCAGGGGAAGGACTAGACCATGTGAAAAATGAATGCAGTTCATTAATTTTCAGCTTTGTATTCTTATTATTAAAAAATTGCACCTAGACATTCTGTTGTTGCTAGGTTTAAGGTACCATTTAGCTCCTAGCTTTCATATCTCAGTTTCTAACACTAACCTGAAGTGAAGCAGAGACACCATGGATATCTTTTCAAGTGAAAATTTATCAGGTGGCCTCTTTCCTCTCCATGCTGCCCACTGAGTGAACCAGCACGTCAGAGGCACCATAGATGCCTTTCCTGGGTAGATCATTTGTTTTCTCTCCACCCTTCCTGAGTGAAATGGCACAGCCACAGAAACTATGTGGGCCTTTCCCCACCTCCACTTGTCAATGATGTGGTGTCCTATTGGCCTTTACTCCATGTCTGGGAATGGACTCTACTCTTTAAGCAAGTCCTTTTTGTTATTTTTCTTGTTCTGTGCTTGAGCTGTCTCTACAATTAAAATTCCAGGCTCCTGCCTGGGTAACTCCCTCTCACACACCTTCAGTTTCATATAAACTTAAGAACAGCCTGCTGGATCATGGCAATGTTCCCAGGGCCGTCTCGAGCAGGTTGGGCGCCCTGGCGCTGAGGCACGGAGATCGCTCCGGAGCCCCCGCCCTCGCAGCATGCAGCATGGCTTCCGCGCGGCTTTGCCGCGCAGTGCCCCCCCGCCAGCCCGGCGCCCTGGCACCCCGCGCCACCGGGAGTGCACCTAGAGCTGGGCCTGAATGTTCCATCCATTCTAGCATCCAGTTCTCACCATGGCCAGCCAAATACTCATGAGAAACTATAACAGGACCTCAGTGCAGCAACATTCTATCACTTGTCAATCTCAGCAACTGATATTTGGAGGCTAATTGCCTCTGACAAAACTTGATGTCTCCTACTCCAGTGTCTTCCCATTGCTGTATACTGTAATAGCTTTGTCAACGTCTTTATCAACAATAGTATGTCAACTTCTTATATACACTTATTTCTGATATAGTCTTAAAGGACTGTATGATTTACTTCTAAGCAAACATGTATAGCATTGTACTGTTGATTTCCACAGCATTTTAATTATTTAATTTATTGTTTCCCCCCTCCTTTTATTTGTTATTATTATTTATATTATATTTTAAAGTTTTCTTGTTCTATAAGCCTGAACGTTTTTTGGCAAGGGAAGCTAGAAATAATTAAATAAAATTGGATTGTGATAATAATAATAATAATAATAATAATAATAATAATGCTGCACTGGATTATGGAGAAAGCTAGAGAGTTCCAGAAAAACATCTACTTCTGCTTCATTGACTATGCAAAAGCCTTTGACTGTGTCGACCACAGCAAACTATGGCAAGTTCTTAAAGAAATGGGAGTGCTTGATCACCTCATCTGTGTCCTGAGAAATCTCTATGTGGGACTAGAAGCTACAGTTAGAACTGGATATGGAACAACTGATTGGTTCAAAATTGGGAAAGGAGTACGACAAGGTTGTATATTGTCTCCCTGTTTATTTAACTTATATGCAGAATTCATCATGCGAAAGGCTGGACTAGATGAATCCCAAGCCGGAATTAAGATTGCCAGAAGAAATATCAACAACCTTAGATATGCAGATGACACAACCTTGATGGCAGAAAGCGAGGAGGAATTAAAGAACCTTTTAATGAGGGTGAAAGAGGAGAGTGCAAAATATGGTCTGAAGCTCAACATCAAAAAAACCAAGATCATGGCCACTGGTCCCATCACTTCCTGGCAAATAGAGTGAGAGATTTTACTTTCTTGGGCTCCTTGATCACTGCAGATGGTGACAGCAGTCACGAAATTAAAAGACATCTGCTTCTTGGGAGAAAAGCAATGACAAACCTAGACAGCATTTTAAAAAGCAGAGACATCACCTTGCCTACAAAGGTCCGTATAGTTAAAGCTATGGTTTTCCCAGTAGTGATGTATGGAAGTGAGAGCTGGACCATAAAGAAGGCTGATCACCGAAGAATGGATGCTTTTGAATTATGGTGCTGGAGGAGACTCTTGAGAGTCCCATGGACTGCAAGAAGATCAAACCTATCCATTCTGAAGGAAATCAGCCCTGAGTGCTCACTGGAAGGGCAGATCGTGAAACTGAGACTCCAATACTTTGGCCACCTCATGAGAAGAGAAGACTCCCTGGAAAAGACCCTGATGTTGGGAAAGATGGAGGGCACAAGGAGAAGGGGACAACAGAGGACGAGATGGTTGGACAGTGTTCTCGAAGCTATCAACATGAGTCTGACCAAACTGCGGGAGGCAGTGGAAGACAGGAGTGCCTGGCGTGCTCTGGTCCATGGGGTCACGAAGAGTCGGACATGACTAAACGACTAAACAACAACAATAACAATATGTCTGACTGGATTGTCCCAGCTACTCTGGGCGGCTTCCAACAAATTAATAATAATAATAATAATAATAATTTATATGGCCCCATCTGACTGGGTTGTCCCAGCTACTCTGGGCGGCTTCCAACAAATTAAAAACATTAAGCACAGTAAAACATTTAAAACATTAAACATTTAAAACATTAAAAAGTCAGAACCTTGGGTAGAGAAAAGTCTGAGCTCCCTTCTTTTTCCCTATCCCTGATGGCCTCCAAAAGGACTATTTTTTTTCAAAAGCATCTGTTGGGTTTTCAGTAGATACTTGCATGTAATGATGAACAAAGATGCTTCAACATGGATGTTTTATATCTATATCCAAACTTGACTGTGCGGCTGCACCTCACCAACGTCTCCACACAAAACCTTCCAGGATTGCCAGTGTGAATATTGGGGCGGGAGAAGCATAGCTGCAGACTTCAGTGAGCTAACTCCTGTTTTCTGTGTTGTATGTGAGTAGACCACTAATGGGAGCAGTTATTTCCAAAGGCCAGTTAGCTGCAGTACATATGCACTAAATTAAACGGATCCTAGTTCATTCCCAAATTATGTAAATTGCACATAGAGTTCTTAGTGACTAAACTTATTCATTGACTGGTATTAAAATTGATGGAGAAGCCATTATGTAATGTGAAATGGCTTTTATTTCATAAATTCTGCAGCAACATGGCAAGAATTTGAGGTTGAGGTTTGCAATGCATAGCTGCCAAGTTTTCCCTTTTCTCACGAGGAAGCCTATTCAGCATAAGGGAATTTCCCTTTAAAAAAGGGATAACTTGGCAGCTATGTTGCAATGGCACTTGTGAAATCCTCTGTACATGTTGCTGCCCTATATCACCCAGTTTTCTTTCTCCCCCCGAAGAAGCTTATGCTGTTTGCCATGTTGCAGAATACCAAAGAGCTCTTTTGTTTCTTTGGGAGCTGAGCAGACGTGCTGTGGTAGCTGATATTGCAGTGAAGAATGGAGTAGCTGATGCAAGTAAGAGCAGCTGTGAAGCTTCTTTGGAGTCTGCAGGCTGATATGATAGGCTGCTTTATGGCTGATGTTGTGATACCATGTTTTTGTATTTGGCTATATATTTTACAACCCTGAGTAGGAGAACATGATTTATAAAACCTGAGTAAACAAGTCACTCCTTTGTTTATCTAAGCAGCCTTTAAAAGTCTGTCTCTTAGCTTTACAATGTGTGTCTGCAAAACCCAAAATTGACAGCAGTAATTGACTCTGCTCAATTCAATATTGAGACAAATATTTAGATCTTGGTAAACTTCAGAAATGTCTCAATGTGTTTAAATATTATGTTATCTAATTCCACAAATGAACAATTAACTTTTAAAACTTCAGCTGTATGCATAATATTAAACTTTACCTGGTTACATATTGTGTTATTAGCTAAATAGTAACTCATTTTGTATTTAAATATTGTGAATCGCCCTGTAATCTTCAGCTCAAGGGTGGGTATACAAATTTCATAACAAACAAACAAACAAATATTTCCCCAGACCACTCATCAGATTTGAAAGTCTATGAAAATGTTCTAGTTATAGGTAGGTGGCCGTGTTGGTCTGCCGTAGTCAAAACAAAATAAAAAAACCCCTTCCAGTAGCACCTTGGAGACCAACTAAGTTTGTCATTGGTATGAGCTTTTGTGTGCATGCACACTTCTTCAGATACACAAGAAGTGTGCATGCACATAAAAGCTCATACCAATGACAAACTTAGTTGGTCTCTAAGGTGCTACTGGAAGGAATTTTTTTTATTATGAAAATGTTGTTTTTTATGCTAGTACCTTAGGACACCCAATCTTGCCTGCAAGGGTTTGTGTGGAAAAAATAATTCATATAATGCAACATTGTCAGGAATATTAATCTAACTGTACATGTTAAATTGATTATTCTGCTCAGATTTGAGGTTGTCAAACAGACTGTAGCGACTAGCAGGGGAGTGTGGGTGGGGTCATGTTGCATCTTCTCAATGCCATATGTTGATGTCAGTTACCAAGAGAGGGAGAGACAAGGAAGTGGGGAACTCGATGTGGGTGCAATGGCAGGAGCATCAGATTGTTCTACCACTGCACCCTTGCTGCAATCCTCACTGCCTTGTGGCTCCCCTTTTTGGTAACTGTTAGTGACACATGGTACAGGTATGCCAGGTCAGCAACACTGTTTTCCCCCATGGGCCACTACTACAGGTAGATAGTGTTATTTCCTCTTCTGTTTAAAACTGTTGTGCTTTGTTCCACAAATAGGCCACAGTTATTTGCAAAGTTGTCATTTAGGGTCAGTTGCTTCCTTTACAAGATATATGGCTTCTTGGTAATACTTTGCATTATTTTGGGCTTTACATATTATAAATTGAATTTTTAAAAATTAGATAGGATATTGGCCTAAAAACATGAATTGTATTAGTCTCCCTACATTTGAAGTAATTTGGTTCTTTTATTATTATTATTATTCATGAACTTAATCAAATTGCCAAAATTTATTGCTTTATCCTCAGGCATAAATCATAAAATGGGAGAAACTGCCCAATAGAGTCCAGATTATGGTGTATATTTAACTGCCCTGTGCTGCCTTAGGAAATTGAATGTTGCTAGAATTCAGCCTCTTACCACTTAATAAGAGATGAAAGCTAGACTGGGGTACTGCACTACTAAACATTTTAACAGTATACAAACCCTCTGGACTGCATGCACAAGTCATATGAAATGAAGGGGAAGGGGAAGGACTGAGAATACTGAGGATGCGATAGAAAAAGTTACAGGAGGGAAGTGTAGAAAAGATGATGAGGCTATGGTGGTCAAGACAAAACCCCACAATGGAAGATACAAGAGTTTGGTGTGTTTTTTTACACATTCAGAAGTGGGTAGAGTCTTCATTGCAGTAAGTGAAAAGTAAATAATTTGAACTTGTGGAATAAATTAGTCACAATTTGATGCACAGGTATGACAGGTATGTGGAACCTGTGGCCCTCCAGACTCCAGCTCTTATTCTTGTTGTTGTTATAATAATTATATCCCACCTTTCCTCCAAGGAACTCAATGTGGCATACATGGTTCTCCCGTTCTCCATTTTATCCACACAACAACACTGGCCAATTGCCATGAATAGTCTTATCCAGATATTCAGCTGAATATTTGAGGGCAAAGACTATGTAGGGAGTGTGGGTTGCTGTCCCCACTCGTTTCCTTCTGAACCTTTGCACATTTAGTGTGCAGGACTGGTGGCATAAGTGGGACTGCACTAGCTTCCCAACACTGCACATTGCAGCCAGTTACCAAGAGGGAAACTGCCACTGCACCTGTTCCTGTACCAAGCTCCCTGCTGCCTTATCCCTCCCCTTCCCTGTAACCAACAGAGATGTGCAGCATTGGGAAACCAGGTCAGCAATGTAGCCCTATCTCTGGTGCCACTCCATTCACTACTGGATTCTGCATGTGACTGAGCACTTAGAATCCCCCTTCTGACTTTTAGCAAATGCATGAAGGCTGGGTGTAGAGGCAGTCAAGGCATACATAGGGACATTAGGAGCAGCATGGTCCACACACCCTTTAAGAGCAGGGGCTCATGCATTTGACTGAATATCTGAATAGGGTTATTAGAGGCTAATAAAGTTACACACAGACTAATGCTGTGTTAAATTTTTGGAAAAGTCTCTTGGGTGTTTTCATCAAGCTTGTAAGACTCATGAATGTCATCATAGATGGGTGGCAGTACCGGTAGTAGGTTATTTTTAGGTGTACTTTACCCTCCCCTCTAGCGTCAGACCACTTCGCAGTTTGCTCCACCTTCCCACCCTACACTCTTGTCTTCCATGTGCAGTTACCCCCCTCTCTGCCCAGCAGTGAAGAGTCCTCAAGATGGTATTGTATGTCCAGAACATCTAGTTTGATACCTTGTTCAGGATAACCCCATTCTACAGGAACCAAAGAAGCTGTCATTAGTAGCAGAGCAAGGTGCAAGCATAAAGAAGTAGAGCAGGGCTTCCTGTTATTTCTCTCTTGGCTGCCTGCCTAAAACAGGAAAAGTTGTAACTTGCTAATATCAAGGTCACTAACAAATTAGTTTGTCTTGTTAATTGGTATCATATCATTCAGTAATGGGGTTAAGAAGTAATTGGTCACTCTTGAAGCTTGTTGTGTGTGGGAGAGAAGAATGTTTTTGATAGGCAGAAATTGCATAAATATTGCTGATCAGGTTGCCAGTATTTATAATGTGTGTTGGGAAACCCAAGCTTGGCTTTTTAGTTCAATGTTGCTAACAGTTTGATTTTGAAAACAAGACTTAATCAGCTAGTATACTGAAAGACTAACTTGGATCAATATTTGTCTGCTTTACAGATAGCTTAATACAGAAACAATTAGATGACAGAAGGTTGGATGATATATTTCTTTTTATTGCTATTTTACGTAGATTAAATTTATTGGGAGTCAGTGGATGGATAAAGATCATGCTTATTTAAGGTCATTGTTGTTTGAGCTAGCAACTTTTATTGCATCTTCATGTGTTTATACCTGCATTCTCCTAAATGTGTGCTGTTAGTGCATTAGTGAGCAAAAGGGGAAATTGATACATTTCCTCTCAAATAGTCCTTCAGGCATTGTTCTAACTAGCTGGACTTGAGCCTTTGTCTGCAATCCCAAATCTAACACAAGTTAGATGAAAGAGTAAGTTTACCATGGCCAAACATATTTTTTGGCTCTCTGAACGCTTCTGTCACCTTTATTATCTGACCTTTTTATTTTATTTAGTTGAAGTAGATTGCTATTATGGTGTAAGTTTAAAATTGGATATTAAACAATGTACTAATAAAACTCAATTCTCCGGGTGTGTGTAGTTAATACAGTAGTATCTATATGCAAGAGGGAGGTATTGACAGGCTTAGGGGAGCCCTAAGGTTTGCAGACCTACAAAAAAGATAGGTGAGTGTGATTTCCATGGGTTCCTTACAAGGTAAATAATTTGGCTGGTCTGCTGAGTCCAAACTTCCCTTAATTGTCCTTGCAGCACCTGCTGCCACCAGATGCTTACCATGGGATGTCAGCTACATGCTGCTGTTCTTGATTGTGAATATCACACAATATTGATCCCCACCCTCCTGCACAATGATACTGTTATTGTCTAGTAAAAACAGGGTTACCAGGAAAAATATACAAAGTGGCCACCACACACACACACACACACACACACACACACACACACACACACACATGTTCTTTCTCTGGCATTTCATATATACATAGCCACACATACACCTCTTTCTCACAGACCACATATCCATGCATACATCTCCCTCACTTTCTGCTCAGGTGTATCTCTCTCTATGACACCCATAGATACAGAGTTTTATCCAATACATTATGTGCACAGTTCCAGTTGCACAGTGCGACATGAATTTCCTCCCCTTCTGCTAAAGGTAAAGGTAAAGGGACCCCTGACTATTAGGTCCAGTCGTGACCGACTCTGGGGTTGCATGCTCATCTCGCATTATTGGCTGAGGGAGCCGAGCCGGCGTATAGCTTCCAGGTCATGTGGCCAGCATGACAAAGCCGCTTCTGGCAAACCAGAGCAGCACACGGAAACGCCGTTTACCTTCCCACTGTAGCGGTTCCTATTTATCTACTTGCATTTTGACATGCTTTTGAACTGCTAGGTTGGCAGGAGCTGGGACCAAGCAACGGGAGCTCACCCTGTCACAGGGATTCGAACCGCCGACCTTCTGATCAGCAAGCCCTAGGCTCAGTGGTTTAACCACAGCGCCACACATCCCGAAAATCTGCAGAGGGTCTTACAGTGCTCTGGAGATAATTTTGAGGCTGCAAAGGGGGCTGAAGGAGATTTGAGAGGAAGTTCCATTGCACACATTGTCCATTGTGATAGTGGAGCTGCAGTGCTGGATGCAACCTGTAGAGCCCCTTTATTGGGTGAAGCAAGTGCCCACTACTAGCACTTATGGCTGGCAGGCAACAAACAAGCAAACAAGATTCCTGTTACTTCTCCCCTCCTTAAAAAAGAATAATTAAAAACCAAGTTAGCTCAATGCAATAGGGCAGGCTCTTCTAGGAACTGCTCTGCATTATTCTGTTATTCTTCCCACCCCCAATAGCTGGCACTGGATTGGTAATGTTGGATCAATCCATCAACTTCTGATGGATGATTTAGAAGGATTGGGTGTGGCAACACTTTCGCTGCGCATGTGTGCCAGTATCATACTCAGCAGTGTTACATCTCAAAACAGCTCCTTCCTTGGAAGTGTCTTTGGGGTTGGAAGTACACACAGTAGGCAATAAACACTCATGGACGCCATAAAGATTCAGTAAAGTGTAGAAGTTTACTTGATAGGCATAAAAGCATATTGATATACAGTACAGTGGTACCTCATGTTGCGAACAGGATCCGTTCCAGCTGCCCGTTCACAACATGAAAAGGCCGCAACATGAAGCACTGCATCTGCACATGCGCGTGATGCAATGCAGGACTTCTGTGCATGCGCAAAGCGCGATTTAGCACTACTGCGCATGCGCACAGGTGATGGGCACGCCGAACCCAGAAGTAACCTGTTCTGGGACCAGCGTGTCCGTAACCTGAAAAGACGCAACATGAAGTGGACGTATCCTGAGGTATGACTGTATACAGACATTCACCACTGCCATGGTCATGGCATGCTTAGAGTCCAACAAGAGTCCAAGACTCTCTCTCTGTTTCTCTCACCACAAGACACAAGCAAGAGACTCACAACAAGATACACAGAACTATTGTTGTCAGTACTTCTTGTAACACTGTGCATGGCTAAAGAACAGTTCCCACAGAAAATGACCTTGCATAGACAAAACAATCTCAGCCTTCTGCTGTTTCTTGAAACTTTTTCTCTGTTCTTCTGTGTTTCTGGAACAAATTATTCTCTCTCACACAGAGAGAATATCCAACAGGTAAGCCCAGCATTATTCCTATATGTGAGCTACCTGGTGTGCCTAGTTGAGGCTGCAGGATGGAATGTAACGTATTTCATCCTTCTTTCAGGAATTTTTGTGGTGTGCAGGGGGTTACACATTTAATCTCTAAACCTTTTACTTTTCCAAACATTTTATAAAGTAGACCTCTCTGTGCGTGTTCTGTGTTGTCATGAATCTCAAGTCCAATGTTGACAACATTTTTTGTAGAATGAGTGTGCCCTAAAGAGTAAACACTAAAGTATAATCTGGAATCATTTTCCATTGATGAGTAGAACACAGTGAAATCAGCTTCTTTTGCCATTTAATTACTGTACTATGTATTTGAGAATAAATGAAGTATTGAAATGGCTCCCCCCATCTCATTTTGCAGGTGGTGATGAAAGCTTTGCGTTTATTTGAATCATGTTAATTCATGTAATTTTGGCTTATTGTTATAGCAGCTGTCACCCTCTACATGCTCATTTTCCTATTCATTTGATGAAGGTTTATTTTTGGAGTAAAAAAAAAACCCTTCTTTATTTAGAAAGCATTTATATCTGTATGAAGTATAGTGAGAGAAGTACTACCATTAAAAGCTATTAGGCCATTGCTCATAGTCCTCAGGTTTATTAAATACTCTGTAGTAAACTACTTGATTAAGATTCTCAAATGGCATTTGTGGCTGCTATTAGTTTTGAATTTGAAATGTTCATTGCACAGCAGTATACCTTTTTGATTACCAGATGCTGGAAGCAACCAAGGATTGCTCAAAACAATATAGAAGTTTTGAGCATGGGTGAGGAATCCTTTCCAGACCAAGGGCTGTGTTTTCTTCTGGACAACCTTCTGAGGGCCATGCCAGTGTTGGGCAAGGTCAGATGAAAAAGTGGATGAGGCAGCAAATGTAAAGTGTACCTTTGTACAATAGGCTAGTTTCTACACTCTCACACCACTCTCTGTCTTTCATCCAAGGAAGCAAGAGGCTTTCAATTCAGGGAAGCATTCTAGCCAGGTAAAAGTACTTGGAGTGTAAAGCAGAGCCAATGAGGGGGATTGCATTGGCGAGAGACGATGTCACCTTGGTAGAGTTCAGAGGCCCGGAGGGGCGTGGAAGTAGAGAATGTGAGCTTTAATAGGCTTGTGGTATGATGTAGCATAGCAATTTTGACCATTTTGTTTGACCTTTAGCACAGTAAAATTCTTGGTGTTCAGAGCATTAGTAGTATACATGCAAGTTATTCATCTTTTGACTTACATTATTTTTGCATGGAATGGCCACTTTTAAAAGGAGCCTCCTCTTGAATTCTATAATTATTTAATGAATTTAATGAAAGTTGTCCATTTGTCACCTGAATACAAAGCATAGTTACACCAAAATAATTAACATAGCAATACTGTATGTTCTTTGAGGTTCTTTTTTTTTTGGCAGGGTATTCATATGTCTCCAGTAGAAAGAAGCATAGTTTACTCAATATTAAACTACATTTGCCTAAGGCAGCAATCCTATACATTCTCATGCGGGGGTGGGGTGGGAAGTCCCATTGAACTCAATGGGGCTTTTTCTGAGTACCAGTGCATAGGACTGTGTTGTGGAATCACTGGTAGTCTCTCATTCCTTTAGGTTTTTGGGCAGACACTTTAGCCATTTGGCCTAGGAATAAACCTTATCAACATTCCTGTTGCTTTAAATATCTTTATTTGTTGTTGTTAGTGTTGCCTTATTGCTTAGAAGCTCACATGGCTATTCACCATGCTTCTATTTCACGTCTATTGTTCATTATACATTACATTCTTATGGTCACTTTGAGCCTAGCCTAGCAAGGCCAGTGTAGCCATGATAATAGCTCCACTGCAGTTTCTAATGCTAAAACTGCATATTTATCCGCTTGAGTGCACATCCATGTGAATTAGCCAGGATCCTGATTTGAGAAGAGTGCCTTATCTGTAGAATGGGGAAAGCTCTACCAAGAAGATGATCCCACAAGAAGCTGTCACATGTCTTTTCTTGTTTGAAATTATACTTTGAGCACAAAACCATCACAGTTCATCCAAAAACAGTACAGGTATATCCATATCAACTAACCAATTCCAATTCCTGTTTCTCTTAAAGGAACTATTCGAACCTGTTCCTTTTACTAAATATGAATGTTTCTTTAGGTGACTGACCTTGATGTTTCTCATTTGCTGCTCAGAGGTCTGTTGCTATCCAGTTTGAAAAGGGATTTTTAATGTAACACTTCTTTGATATCCTGAATGCATTTGGAAAATATGGAGATAGACCTGTTGAGTGAAATTATTTTTGAAGGAGATTTATAGTTCTAATAAGAGTTAACACTTACTCAATCATAATACAGTGTTCTTTTTATTTGTTATATAGCATTATGCCAGTATATACAGGCCTCTAAAGCCCAAGATGGTGGTAGCCGTTTCATTTCAAGTTCAGCAGAAGGTAAAACAAAAACACAGGGGGAAATGATCAAAACTTTGATTCATATGGATATTTCTCTTCTAGTATTTCTGTCCCTTGACCATTTTGTGCCTTCTAGCTTTCCCTTCTCAGCTGATTTCTCTAACAGATTATGGATTCTAGGTATAAATACATAACAAAGCTATTAACATTGATCTTGTATGTACTAAATTTTGCTTAACTTTAGCATCTGTTACCTATGTGTGCGTTTCCTGGATTACTTTTAAAATGGGGTTTGGTTTTGGTAAACAAATAAACATGCTCATGATAAACTTTTGAAATAAATGAAGCAAATAAAATAGTTTGGGCTGTACCTATTTAAGAAAAGGCACACATAGCTAATTGTATGTAAGATGCTACCAATATTATAACCTCATTTTGCTTACTTTCTTGCTAACCACTACTTTCCATTTCCTGTTTCTCTTAAAGGAACTATTCGAACCTGTTTCTTTTACTACTCAGTGTGCTTTCTGGCATTACACACACACAAAAAACTCCTGGAGTGAAACTATTTTGATTCTCGTATTCATTTTTCAGGTGAAAACTTTGAACAAACTCCATTAAGACGCACATTCAAGTCCAAAGTTCTTGCTCGTTATCCAGAAAATGTTGAATGGAATCCTTTTGATCAGGATGCAGTGGGAATGGTTGGTTCTTAATTTTCATTGTTGCACTTGCACTAATGGTCTGGTGCTATAAAATTCATATTTGTATGTTCGACCAGGATGCATACATTTATGTAGATTAGCATCAGGCCAAAGTATGAAGACTTAACTAAGAGCAACTTTTATTCCAACTTCAGCATAGCCTAGAATAGCCATTCTCAGTACGGAGCCTATCAGGTGTTATTCAGTTCCAGCTCCTATGAGCTCCAGCTAGCATGGCCAATGAATAGGGATGATGGGGTTGGAGTCCAACAACATCACGACAACACTAGGCTTGGGAAGACTGACCTACAGTGTGGCTGATTGGGAGACACACACATGCACATGAATTCACAGAGAGATTAAGAAGGGACAGGAAATGGACTACTTAAAGTTACTTATAAACATATATCACATAGGCATATTGTTTCCTAAACCTATATCATGAAGGTATATTGTTTCCTGTCCTCTTACCCATGATGTCTACCTCTATATGTTCTTTTGGCCCTCTCTCCTACTGTCCTAGCTCCCGCTACAGACATGATAACAGAGGCAATCTGAGAGTGAAAAAAAGATGTTAATTAAAACAGAGTACAGTGTAGGTGCAGCAACAGATAAAAAGCTAACCCAAACAGAGCTTCTACAAACAGGGTGGAGGAGTTAACTGAGCTAGGAGCAAAGCCAGAATTCCAAAGTCCAAGATTCAGGGCACGGTGTTCAAAACCATACAAGAGCAGCAAAGTTGTCCCAACCCAAGTGCCCCCAACCCAAGCTTTGTAGCCAACATGCATTACTTGCGAGAATTAGTCTTTTGAGAATGTATAGACTGCAGGCGCACACATTGTTGGAGTGGGAGTGTCTGTTCCCATTGGTGGATCCATTCTTTGGCCTTGAAAGACAATACTGTACTAAACTCTCCACCTTGGAATTCTGTTCAGCCACCCCAGGCTGCAACTCTGAGGTTTTCCCAGCCTCCAACAGTGTGCTCTCACAGGGAGGGAAGTAGCAGCTGGGACTCTTGCTCCAGCTTCCCCTCTCTAGTCCTCCTCATTTGCCTCTTCATCTTCCTCTAGAGTTTGCTCTCCCAGGTTTGTGCCTGAAGGGGCTGAGTAACTCATGACACCTACCCAAGTAAATATATTTCAATAAGATAGGTGCAGAGGAGATACCGTAGCTTAGCTACCACAGTGTCATAAGCACCACTGTCAGTATGGCAACCCAATAGTAGCTGGCCTCTAAGCAGCTCACAAAAAATTAAAATGCAATACAAAATAAAAGCAGCATAAAAACACAAGTATTTTTAATTGTGTGTTTTCATCTAATAAAATACCTGGATGAATAAAAATAAACATTTACATTTCTTCATTTCTCCCACAGCTATGTATGCCTAAGGGTCTGTCTTTTAAGACACAAGCTGATGCCAGAGAACCTCAGTTCCATTCTTTTATCATTACCCGTGAAGATGGCTCTCGGACATTTGGGTTTTCTCTCACATTTTATGAGGAAGTTACCAGCAAACAAATCTGTAGCGCAATGCAGACATTATATCACATGCACAATGCGGAATATGATATTCTTCATACTCCACCTACCAGTGACAAAGATATCTGTAGCACCATAGAAGACTGTAATGGCACCTCTGTAACAAAGCTACAACGATTTAACTCCTATGATATTAGCAGAGACACTCTTTATGTCTCTAAGTGCATTTGTCTGATAACCCCAATGTCTTTCATGAAGGCGTGTAGGAAAGTGCTTGAGCAACTTCATCAAGCTGTAACTTCACCTCAACCACCACCATTACCTTTGGAAAGCTTTATCTACAATATACTCTATGAAGTTCCCCTACCACCAGCAGGGAGATCACTAAAATTTTCAGGAGTTTATGGACCAATTATCTGCCAGAGGCCAAGCACCAGTGAATTGCCATTATTTGACTTTCCAGCTAAAGAAGTTTTTGAGTTACTTGGAGTAGAGAATATGGTTCAGCTCTTCACCTGTGCTCTTTTGGAATTTCAGATATTGCTTTATTCACAGCGTAAGTATAGCTTTTTATATTATAAATGATGGTCAATGTGGTAAAAATACAACTGTTCCTGGTGCATTGGATCCACAGTAAAGTACACATAGCAGGGCTGGCAGAAGCTGACTTTCTTACTCCTGCTCCCCAGGGCAGGTCTCCCTGCCCTTCAAAATGCTTCACTGAGGATTGGAAAGCACTGCTGAATGGGAGCAGGCTATAGCATAGGACCTTAGACAATATGGGGTGTCCCTAAAAACCAAGGGGAGGCACCTTCCATGGGTGGAGCTCCACATGGATGTTGTCTCTGTCCAGTTTTTCAATAAGGATTCAGTAAGGGTTGGGCTTGCCAACCGAATCCAATTCCCCGCCCCTGGCTTAGGGATATAGTCTGAGTATACCTTGGTGACCATTAAAATTATGAAATAAAAAAATCTGTTGATCTTGTAAAATGGGCCTGCATTTCATTGATGATGATGATGATTTATATGTCATCCATCTGACTGGGTTACCACAGCCACTCCGGGCTGCTTCCAACAAATTAAAACATCAAACACAGTAAAAAGTTCACAAGTCCCCTACTGGAGTAGGTAGTTAGTGCAAATGAGTTTAAGGTGGTGAGGTCGGTTAGATAAAGCATAGTCAGGATTAAAGTTGGATGTCATTGGTAAGGCTGCTAATGAGATAAGTGAGGATGCTAATGATATCTCAGAATAAGGCTCATACTGAATTCACATTTATATAAAATCCATTAATTTCTAGCAGAATGCTTTGTTCTAAATTTTGACTGTCTTAAAAAAACCCACCCTTATCTGTATAATTGGTGATATGTGTGCTTGACTATATCTGTATAATCGGTGATAAAAGCTGCCCTAAAGCTTAAAATGATATTGTCTCTCTTCAGACCTGTAGAAACCTTTATACTAATGAAAGTTATACTGTGCTTGCAGGATCTTTTCTAGCTAGATAAAACTATTTTCTGCATCAGTACCAAGTAACTGAAAAAGTAATTAAATAAATGCTTACTGTGCAATCCTGTGGTTGTTTAATTGAAGCAAGTTCCATTGAATGCAGTGAAACTTGCTTCCAGGTATGTGGGTATAAGATTGCAGCTTTAGTGACAAATATCTATAAAATAATAAAGTGTCGTTGGGCTGGTTCCAGAGACCCCATGATTAAAGTTGCCACCACAGGCGCATAATGGCTGTCACAGGTGAAGGGAGGGCAACAAGAATGACGCAGGAAACTGGTATTGGATTGAATTATGCCACAACTTATTGATTACAGGAAAGAGTAGATTTGGCTAAGGCATTGGGTATGTATTCTGCATCAGGCAGCTTGCCTGCTACCTGATAGGAACCAGGTGGGGTCAAACCTGTGCTGGCGAGTCACTCCAACATTGATCAGATGCCACAATCCTGCATAGGCCACCACTGGGAGTGTTTTATGGACCCATTGGCCCCACAATGGACCCATGGACAGAGTCACCCCTCCTGGACCCCTCTATGGGGTACCTCTGAGACTAAGGATGCAGCCCAATGCCTTATCTGCCAAAGTTGTGACGGTTGCTATAAGGTAAGTGAAAACCTACAAGCTTGCCAATTTGCTAGCAGGAGAAAATTTCTCCCTGGCCCCAAATATGGGGACTGAATAAACCATAGCAAGGTCCATAGCAAAGCAATGTGCCTGTTCCCCCCGCCCCCCGGCCGGCCGGACCCTTTAAGACTGGGTGGGTGGGTGGAAAAATCCCACAACAATCCTCCAAGAGGGCGGCCAACATCTGGCCACTCCCTTAAATAGGCTAGGGGCGGGCTGCTCGCAGCCCTCAAGCCCCAGCCTCTGATTGGGCACTGCCCATCCTTACCTGGGATCCTGACATGGCCAGAGGTGGGCAGTGCCAGCAATCTCCTTCCCTGGCCGCACTGGAAGATGGCAGCTTCCCTGAACCCACCATGGCCATGCCATGCGGCAATGGCCGTCCACCTGGAGTCCCAGGTGAGTGGATATTCTGTTCCATGCAGCCTCCTGCTCACAGAAGAATATGGTTATTTTAGCTCAATTCCCCTTGCATTTTCTAAAAATTCTGGTATATAAATATCTACAATAAAAAGTGGTTCAGGTATGTTGGATAGTCCTTTAGCATAGTGTGGGAGATAACATGGTGCTTAGCAGGGGGATGGGGGAAACTGGTGAAAATCACCTCCGATTTGTGTGAGTAGGAAGACCCTCAGTCCAGTTGCCAGCCTTTTGTTTATGGAAGACCTGCTCTGGATATCCCTGTAAACATTTCCAAAGTATATAAATGCCCTAGAGACCCCTGAGGACCATTTGTAATCTTTGGGATGGCGCTTCTCTCTGGATCACTTAGGATCGTTCCGGTGTTAACCTTTAAAGCCCTAAATGGCCTTGGGCCTATATACCTGAAGGAGTGTCTCCACATACATCATCCAGGCTGGACACTGAGGTCCAGTACCGAGAGCCTTCCTTCTGGTGGTTACCTCACTGCGAGCCATGAAGCTACAGGGAACCAGGCAGAGAACCTTCTCGGTAGTGGCACCCTCCCTGTGGAACACCCTCCTATCAAATGTCAAGGAGATAAACAACTGTTTGACTTTTAGAAAACATTTGGAGGCAGCCCTGTTCAGGGAAGTTTTCAATGATTGACGTTTTAGTGTTTTTTAATATTTTGCTGAGAGCCACCCAGAGTGGCTGGGGCAACCCAGTCAGATGGGTGGCATATAAATAATAAAATTATTATTATTAATTTTAAAAATTGCTTCCCCAGCCAGAACAAGGGCAGGAGTCACCTAACCAGCGCTCGGCGGAAGTTCTGCACAAGGACTTTTCCACGTGCAATGGGGCTTTCCCCCTCCCTTGCTACCCCCCAAAATTGATTTTGAGGGGCAGAACAGTGCATGGGGGAAGGAGAGGGAGGATCATGCCAACTGGCATTAGTGGGACATTGAATTCCACCCATAGTCTGTGTAACAAAGCATTTAGTCAGGCTGAGTTCCTTTTCAGTGCTTCGATAAGATTCTGCAGAAGGTGCTGGAATAGTAGCGTTTGGTCCTCAGCCGTTTTTCCTACCCCCCCCCCCCCCCGTTCAGGTATATCACAAGAATTAGTAATGCTCTTTTGAAGGCTCTGGGGGAAAATATATATTTTTACTGAGAATTTCTGATCAGAATCCTCTGGAGGGTGTTCCATCCACATCAACTCCTGAATTGCTTGTTCCTCCTCTATTGCTTGCTCTTCCAATCTAGTCTGGGAGTTGGGTAGTCCTTTCACCCGGAGAAGCAATTTAGAATGCCCCGGCCTAAGTGCTCCAGAGGGAGGCACCATCCCGAGGATTAGGAATATGAGGACTGAGAACAAAAATTTGTGGTAAGAAAATGACTGTTTTTTCTTTCTCCCTGAAACATTCAAACTAAGTTTATAAACAGCCTTTTTAAGAAACATGCTGATCATAATAATGGTTGATAGGCAACATAAGTCATACTTCGAGTTAACCCATTGAAATAAATGACTTACTTAAGTCCATTGACCTAATGAGTCTGCTCTGAGTATGACTTATTCCACTGTCACTCAATATAGTAAGCTATCAAATCATAATAAGTTGAACTGGTTTGGATAAAAAAGCTCGAAGTCTTTTTTTGCAGGTTCAATAGTCCCTCTTCTATTCATCCCTCATTGTATTTCTTCACATTGTTTTAAAGTTCCTATTAAAAAAAAAAGTTTAAATATTGTCTCCTCTTGTTCAGATTCCTTCTGCTGTTAAGTTCCTGTTAAGGCTTGAGAATCAAATATAGCCTTTCTGGCTCAGCTAAGCCACATTAACAATTGGTGATTATCTGAACTGAATCAACGACCGTTCTTGAATTTTTTTCCCCTGTAATAATTTATGTAGACTTTGTAAATACTACAACTGGTTAACTAAAAGTGATAAAAACCTTTCTGTGGAAACAAATTGTCTATGTGTATCAATGGTTTAATACCATATTGAATAAAAAGTTCATTACTGTATTAAAGTTCAAGCTGCAACAGAGTCTGCTGAAGATGCAATGGCCATATGGGTTGGATTCCAGCAGGCTCAATATCGTGCTATTTCCCCTCTCCTCAATCCCACGTATTGGGGAGAATGGGAGGTTGGTATGTGGCTCATATATGATTTTCCTTTCTACTGGATGCAAGTTATTTTTAAAATAAAATAAAAACGTCTCTGCATGATATCTGGTAGAAAGCTATGTTTTACTTTATCTTTCATTTCCACAGAGACTAAGCAACTGGTATTTTTGGAATATGTATTGTGCAATGCCTTGTGTTTGTTTCTTAGTGCTACTTATATAAAGACTCTAGGTTTGTGCTGATGATTGCATTTTCATGGTGGCTCTCAAAGTGTGTTCTCTTCTTCACTACTTCCTGTTTTTAGATTACCAGAGACTGATGACTGTTGCTGAGACAATCACAGCACTGATGTTTCCATTCCAATGGCAGCATGTCTATGTTCCCATCCTTCCAGCCTCTCTCCTGCATTTTTTAGATGCTCCTGTCCCATATTTGATGGGCTTGCACTCCAATGGACTAGATGACCGGTCTAAGCTGGAGCTCCCTCAAGAGGTGAGAAATTTTACTCGAGTCGGGCTTCACTACTTGCTAAACTGTTTCCAAAGGAGAGAATTTTGAATTAGTGTTATTCCTGCTCTTCCACTATAACAATCTCTCTATAACAATGTGTGATTTGGTTTGGGGTAGATTGGGTAAAGGACTAGTTAAAGGGGGGGGGGAGCTGACACACTTTCAAATTGATAGTTGTAAGTAACTTTAAAATTTAGAAATTGCTTTAAGAATTAAAAGTGATTCTCAGGATATTGAATCTTTTCCCAATATGACCTACACTTGAGATTGTAAGACAAAGGTATGCTTTTGGCTACATATTTTTCTTAGCAGCATCCCTTAGCCATGTTCCTTTTGCTAAGAATAGTTTCTCAATGGTAATTTTAAAGTATGTTAACAAAAATGGAACAGAACTCATGCAGGGAATTATAACAGGTAATGTGAGTTGAGTGGTTAATGTGCAGTACAGCCAACCACTGTGCACATAATTTATCCATGAAGAATTATACATATTGCCCAGTTAATAGACCTCCTCTACAAAAGGACTTAGGTGTGTGTGCATATATAGACTCCATTTTGTACAATCTCTGGCTAGTATGCACATTCTCCTGCAATCGCCTTAGCACTACTTTGAATTCAACCCACAATATATAGCCACAGCAGTTCATGAATAAGATGAAAGTGACTCTTGTAGATGCTTCAGTGTTGAAGTTGGCCTCTATGATTCTGGCTCCCGTGGATGAGGATGAGTTTTTAAGAAATCCAGACAATAAAAAGGGAGCAAATTCTTAGGTTGTGTCATGAAACCTCAGCTCCTAGCTATTAGAGCAGCAGCAGCTGCCACCTTCATAGCACATGTGTCCATGTTATGGGCCAGGATCTTACTTAAGAAAAAGCCTTAGGCTGACATTCATGTTAAGAAGGACCTTAATAAATTGGCCAAGACTGTTGCCTTCATGTTGTATGCAAGCTTAGATGCCCTTCAGTTCTCTTCTAGAGCACTGGATGCTGGAACTGTCCAGCATCAGTTGTGGCTTTGGAACTGGAATGTTGACTCCATATTTAAGTCTAATGCAAAGATGTTTGCCCTCTGCAATTCTCTAAATTGTTTGCTACAGTAAGGAATTGTTTTTGAGGGCATAAACAATTTTTACGTGTCTTACAAGTTTCCTTTACGGAAATGCAGATTACTTTCCTTCCTGCATTTCAAGCACAGCTGAAAAGAACAGGATATGTGTGTTTCCTCTTAATCTACTGTGACCAAGCATTGTAAATAATCTGACACTGTATCAAGGAGTCAAGAAAATATATCAGAAATAAGACCTTCTGATTTTAGTAAGACTTACTCCAAAGTGTGCCTAGGAATTCAGCCTTAATTCTTTCCAGTTGGGCAGTTATCCTACTTTCTAATTCAAATTTTTCTCCCTCAAGTTGCTATATACATTTCCAGTTTTTAATGAGTGTGTGTTTACACATTACGATGCCTAGGATTTCTTTGCACATTGCAAAATGACAATACAGGCATATTACATGTGCAATATGTGTCAAAGTTTTACACCTGTTCATGATTTATCCTATATCTCTTCTGACTTAATTCTCAGGCAAATTTGTGCTTTGTGGACATAGACAACCACTATGTTGAATTGCCAGAAGACTTGCCTCAATTTCCAAATAAACTTGAATTCATTCAGGAAGTCTCTGAGATCCTTATGGCTTTTGGGATTTCACCCGAGGGAAACTTGCACTGTAGTGAAAGTGCCTCCAAGATGAAGAGCCTCAAAACATGTGACATAGTCTCTGATAAGAAAAATGGTAATCTAGGAGGGACAACTTTAAATTCATATGAACTGTTGAAAGAAAATGAGACCATAGCAAGACTTCAAGCACTTGTTAAAAGAACAGGTGTGAGCCTAGAAAAGGTAATTTCATAATACTTATGGAAGCTTCACACTAGAACATTGTGCAACTGATACAGGATTGCTAAGGAGCTTTACTGTGAATCTGCATTGCTACTTGGTTCTAATCCCAGTTTTGTTGCATGCCACTAAGCCTGTGTAATTTTGAGATAGACTTGTCTGCTACAGAGATGTATGGAGTTTATTTTATGTATGGAGCAAATATGTTTGCCAACATTTACAGTTGTAGTGCATCTTGGCTGCCTATGAGTTTTTGTTTTAATTTGTGGTGCTCTAGTACCATTGATCTAGTACCAGGTCTTAAATGAGTATTGCTTAAATTATGCCATTCATTTATTAATTTGTACTTTTTATTTCCTTATTGCAGTATTTGAATTGTATCCCATAACTCTTCTCCTATAAGGTTGATTTTTGTTTGTGTGTTCAGAATATTTTTATTGTATTTTTTTTAGTAGTAGTCATGACAGCAGGCATAGGAACTTTTGATGTTGGCAAGCTTTTGATATTGAAATGCCTATGCTATAGATGTTCCTCACCTTGATTTTCTTTTTAAAAAAAGATATACTTGAAGCTTGATATGGAATAGTATTTGGAAACTGGACGTTAGTTATGCCAAAAGAACCCCCAATTATTTCTTTTTTCCCTTTTGCAGTTACAAAAATAAAGTCATATTGGTAAAAACAAAACATACATGCAGCACCATGAAATCTATTATTCTAAACCTTGGTGAACAAAGAGAATGTTTGTATAAAACAATTAACCAAGTTTGACTTTTCCAACTATTATAAATAAGTTTAGACATTACTGGGTTGCTCCAAATCCTGAGAAATCACTTAGTAACATGATATGGACACATATTTTCCCCAAATAATAAGTAATTTATGATTTTACTGGCAGATGATAGTAGTCAATGTTTTTAAAAATGACTGTGAACAGGTCTGTTCCTTTCCCCTAAACCTGAAATATTTTTTTCCAGATTCAGCTGGTTTACTTGTTTGTAAAAACAATTTCACTTGGAAAACAGTTTACTCAAAATGCATTAGGAAAAAGGCGCTGTTGTTATTCCGCTCTTGCCAAGAATATAAACACAGTGACATCCTGTATCAGCTCTTGTAATTCCGTAAAATATTCATCATGGACATAACCCTAGTCTCTGACAGGCTTAACCTCACATAAGTCAAATGCAGAATTTCTATGTGAATAATTATAGCTTCAAGTTCTTTTTCCTTATAGCTTGAAGTTCGAGAAGAGACTGGTAGCAGCAAGAAGGATCTCAAAGTGCAATGTGATGAAGACGAGTTCAGAATTTACCAGTTGAATATTCAAGTGCGGGAAGTTTTTGCTAATCGTTTCACTCAGATGTTTGCAGATTATGAAGTATTTGTTATTCAGCCCAGTCAAGACAAAGAGTCATGGTTCACCAATAGAGAGCAGATGCAGAACTTTGATAAAGTGAGTATAAAAATGGACACCATGAAAGCAGAGGACAGGGGATCCATATGCATGATGGCAAGGAGAGTAGGGCACATGAAGCATCATGGTGCAGTCCCCATCATACAAACCATGGTTTGGAGGACTGGGAACTGAGACACCAAAAGAGTGTTCATTTGTAAAGAAGCCCTTTATATCAGCCAGAATTAGCTCTAATTGTGTTAAGATTAATGTGGTAAATTGTGAGAAGGATACTGTATGATGACTTAATTCCTTGGAATGTTTAATGGGTGGTGTGAATCAGATTTTGTTAAAATGATAGATCAGAAACAAAATATTACTTTTATAAACTGACTTACCGTATTAGTCAGAGGTTTTTTTCTTCTCCCCCACTACGTTTCCTTTGTGTCTGCCAATAATAATAATAATAATAATAATAATAATAATAATATATTATTTATACCCCACCCATCTGGCTGGGTTTCCCCAGCAACTCTGGGCGGCTTCCAACAGAAAAATAAAATAATCAATTAAACATTAAAAGCCTCCCTAAACAGAGCTGCCTTCAGATGTCTTCTAAAAATCTGGTAGCTGTTTTTCTCTTTGATATCTGATGGGAGGGCATTCCACAAGGTGGGCGCCACCACCGAGAAGGCCCTCTGTCTGGTTCCCTGCAACTTGGCTTCTCGCTCCTTGATGATTCTAGCTGGTAAGGGCCAATTGAGACAACCACTGAGTGAAGGGGTGAACTCCCATGGCTCTGTCCCAGCTCCTGCCAACCTAGCAGTTCAAAAGCACGCCAGTGCAAGTAGATAAATAGGTACCACTGCGGCGGGATGGCAAGCGGCACTTAAGTGTGCTCTGGTTTCCGTCACGGTGTTATGTTGCACCAGAAGCGGTTTAGTCATGCTGGTCACATGACCCGGAAAGCTGTCTGTGGACAAATGCCGGCTCCCTCGGCCTGAAAGTGAGATGAGAGTCACAACCCCATAGTCGCCTTTGACTGGACTTAACCATCCAGGGGTCCTTTACCTTTTTACTTGTATACTGTATCTGTTTAAAAATAGAGTGTATATCAAAATATATAATAAAATAAATACATGTAAAATATTGTAAAATATAAAATAATTTGATTGTGTAGATAATGGAAAGTATTCATCATATCCTTCAGAAATTATTTAACATGGGGAGACAAACACATTTTCTTTCAATTTACTAGGCATCATTCTTGTCTGACCAGCCAGAACCTTATTTACCTTTCCTCTCAAGATTTTTGGAGACACAGATGTTTGCTTCCTTTATCGACAACAAGATTATGTGCCATGATGATGATGATAAAGACCCTATTTTGAGAGTGTTTGATTCTAGAGTGGATAAAATTAGACTGTTAAATGTTCGAACACCAACTTTGCGCACTTCCATGTATCAAAAGTGTACTACCATTGATGAGGCTGGTAAGCGCTGAAATATTATATTTAAAGGCACTATAGTTATGTCTACTAGTAAAACCAAGTTAATGCTCAGCTAGGAGCAGATAGAATGAAGATCTTCAGAAATGCAGTAGTTTTAAAATACTATTAATAAATGACACTATTTAAGAGATGGGTTCAAATGGAAATATGAATGTTTTGCTCTCAGGGGGGTTCTTTATACTCCTTTAGCACTCTGAACAGAATACATATTTCTGATAGTAGCTTTCTAACTTGTGTTTCATAGACTTAGGGTTCCTGTCTTCCCACTTGCCTCTTTTATTCTCCTTTTTAATCGCGCATGGCGACCTCTTGTCAAAATGATACGATTTAAGATGTATATGTAATGGTTTTGTTTTTCTTCAGAGAAAGCTATTGAATTAAGGCTTGCAAAAATAGATCATACTGCAGTCCATCCCCACTTGCTAGATATGAAGATTGGACAAGGAAAATATGAACCTGGATTCTTCCCCAAACTTCAGTCTGATGTTCTTTCTACGGGGCCAGCAAGCAATAAGTGAGTAAGCTATGTTCGGAAGATCTTCTGCTTAACAAATTGCACAATTTGGGGGCCATTCAGCTTTTTAATTGGTAGTTGGTTGTGATAACTATAAGATGTAGTCTGCTGGTGACAGTTGAGAGTTGTATGTAATGGTGACAGTCATGAACATATGAACTTACAGATGATATGCTAACCCAGGCATCCCCAAACTGCGGCCCTCCAGATGTTTTGGCCTACAACTCCCATAATCCCTAGCTAACAGGACGAGTGGTCGGGGAAGATGGGAATTGTAGTCCAAAACATCTGGAGGGCCGAAGTTTGGGGATGCCTGTGCTAACCATTCTAGAGTTAAGTTTTAAAGCTACATACTAAATAAGGGAACAAAAGTGAGAAGTGAGAAATTAAGCATCCATTTTTTTTCTTGTAATCTCCACTTCCACAAATAAACTTTGACTATCACAGTCAGTTTTCAAATATTAATAATAAAAATATGTTGAGTGGGGTTTGACCTAGTATAGGTTTCTGGTATGTTGTACTACTGTATATTGTACTACTTTTGACACTATCTCCCTATTGGCTGCAGTCCAGAACGGACATATATACAGTATTCCTTATTTCAGTTTGTGAGCTAGAATACATTTTTAAAATGCTGATTATAATTTTCTAGATGGACCAAACGAAATGCACCTGCACAGTGGAGGCGGAAAGACAGGCAGAAGCAGCACACAGAGCACCTTCGTCTTGACAATGATCAGAGAGAGGTGAAAACTGTTGAGCACAATTTCCAATCTAATGTCTTTATTTTCTACAGAATAATAATGTAGGTTATCAGACTGTATGTATAAGATACTTTTCCCAACCCCATGAAAAGCATACCCCAGTTCTTCATCTGATATAAATGGTAACCTCTTCTAAAAATAAAGCTCTGTGCCAGGGGTTGTCTGTCTTTGGGGGCCTTTGGACACATTTGAAATGGGAGAAACTATTGTAGACATCTCTCTCTCTCTCTCTCTCTCTCTCTCTCTCTCTCTCTCTCTCTCTCTCTCTCTCTCTCTCTCTCTCTCATACACACACACACACACACACACACACACACTGCAAGCATGGCTACTGTACATATACAGTATTTGCTGTCCTTCCCACCAGCAGTTAGACTTTCAAAAATGTGTTTGCTTTTTTCTAAGCTAGTTGGGAGGTGGTGTGTACTTCCCGGAGAATGCAGCTGCAGTCTACAGGAAGGTCACTCTCCACAGCAATGAGACTTAGGGGATTTGATGGTCCCTTCATATTGGTTGCAATAGAAGGCTTCTTGCAAGCATAATTTCATCAGAGAAGGGGTAGAGCAATGGGATCTTGTGGGTGCCAAAAAGGCCTCTCTGGTCCATGTGTACCCATGGGCATTACATTGGCAAGCCATGTTTTGTGCCAAATGCAATTGTGCACAGCAGCCTAAGACATCATGGACTTAAACCCTTTAAGATTCCCTAAACCTTCCATGAACTGCCAACTCTATTTCTGCAGGACCGTAAATTTGTGTCTCACAAATTTACCTCTTTCCTTCCCACATTTCTGCATTGGCAAGTGTAAATTTACACTGTCACATCAATTTACACAGTCACCTGCCTTATGTGAGGGTTGGATTGCACACTCCTTACCCCTTAGTGACGTTCCGCTGAACTACCAGTTCCCACTCATGACACAGAGTAAAGGTGGGCTGGACATCTTATTGACATCTGTGAGGACCCATGCTGTTTGCATGTATGTTTTGGGGAAACAGCCTTACAGTGTGGTTATGCAGTGTGGTTATATTGGGTATTTTTTGCTGTAGTACAGGCATCCCCAAACTGCGGCCCTCCAGATGTTTTGGCCTACAGCTCCCATGATTCCTAGCTAGCAGGACCAATGGTCAGGGAAGATGGGAATTGTAGTCCAAAACATCTGGAGGGCTGAAGTTTGGGGATGCCTGTTGTAGTATGTACCCTGTTTGCTTTCTCTCTCATGCCTTTCCTCTAGCCTTGATAATGACTTCTCCACTAGACTTTCTGAAGTTTGGTTGTCATCTTCTAATACCCAAAGAATAATCTCCCACTTGCCTAATTGCTTGATTTGTATTACACCAAGGATGCAGAGGAATCCTGTAAACTTTTTGTATAGAGCCAAAAGTATCAATATGCCATTGATGTCGGGGGGGGGCAGTTATTTAATCACTGAAGAACAGTTTTCTGTTACCCCAAATATGTAAAAACTTGAGTTCTAAGCTTCTGTCATTTTCTTTTTTTAAAAAAATAATCTTGTCTTATGTGTTGATGCATGCATTTTATTCTTTTCTCTGTTGAAATCTGTTATTTATAAATTGCATTACATCATTATTCTTTCTCACTTTGGAAAGACATAAATTGTCTTAAGCAGCCTCTGTCCTGTTTTTGCATGTGTGCTCTGATTATTTTATGTCTGCTTACCATGCTTTCATCTAACATGAGCTATATGATTTTTGGTTTGTTTTTTGTTTTGCTGTCTTTCCTGTTTTGCCAGCAGCTGGATTTTCCTTTGCCAGACCTTCAGTTGCAATTTTGTTTAGACTTGGACCAGCATGACTGGCCTTTCAGGCACTCTTTTAAGTCTGTTTCAGAACTATACCTGGTATGTTGTGTTTATGTAGGTACATTTGTGTGTGTGTGTGCGTGCGTGTCTAGTTATATATAATATGAAAACATGGTGTTCGGTTATGGTACTGAACAAAAATACATAGTTAAGTATGTATTTCAGAGGCCAAAGAGAATTTCTCTTACAGTGGCTGAAAAGTTCAGTCCAAATGCATTTTATTTGGTATAAACGTGGGATCATCTTATTATTATGCTATCACAAATATATTGGGTAGCGTAATCAGTGCAATGGTTCTCTATTCATGCAATAAAATGCTTCAGTTTATTCTTGAACAATAACAATAGCCAGTTATTGAACTCCAGTAGAACAAAATAAAATAAAAGGCATTAATCCTTTGAGAACTCAATATGCCATTTTTTTTAGATATTTCTTTGACAAAAGAGCAAAACATATACTTACGCATATAAGTGCTTTAAGCATTTTAAAAGTTGTGCATTTCTATATACAGTATGTATGTTCCTCTTTGTTTATAGAAGTATATCCAAGAAGCTCGGAATCTTGGCAGCACTATTCGGCAGCCCAAATTGTCTAACCTTTCGCCATCAGTAATTGCCCAGACCAACTGGAAATTTGTTGAAGGTTTGCTGAAGGAATGTCGAAATAAGGTATTGTGCTGGTCTTTATTGAGGCAGCCTTTGCTAGTACTATGGAGCTAGGTAGTAGACTATGTCCTAATCTTATGGTGCCTTGATGATATTTTATATTCAGATGGAAGGCTCCTCCATTTACTTCAATGGAGGGAGGAATTTCATGCCTAGAAAGGGATGTGCCTCAAAATTGCTCCCTCTTGTGTAAAGTATGGGGAAGTCCCCTTGTACAGGAATTTTGTGGATAGTCAAGTTTAAACATAAGTTTAATCATAAAAAAGAGTACAGTTTTGATCATGTACTCTTTTCTCCATATTGTGGTCATGGTTTCTTCTTTTTTGGTCTCAGACCCACAACTGATGCAATTCTTCTTAAGGCTGTTTTATGGTGCCCATAAATGTTGTGATTTTTTTGTACATGATTGTACATACAAGGAGTTGGATTCAATTATCCTTGGGGTTCCTTCCAACTCTATAGTTCTATGTAGGAACAAGGAGGAGCATCTAACCTTGGTTTTCTGGTACAGTATTTGCAGGTTTCTGCTGTATCCACATATCAGTATTAAATGTTTTGCATGTATCCATAACTATGTGAAGTTTTGAAGCAGATCTTACCTTAAAGAATTATGTTGATTTAACAGTGCCAAGGGTTAGCCTTAAGTAATCTGCTATTAGTCAACTAGAGGAAGATGGATTGAACAGTGTGTGTGAAATCATGCTTGTATTTCAGCTGAGCCCATCTATTAGCTAAGCCCATCTTTCAAGACTGATAAATTGGAATTGTTAAATTATAGCAACAGTTGGTATAAGAAGTAAAGGATAACAAAGGATAAACCTCAGAGGCAAATAATATATCTGTAGGAAAAGACAGAGACACAGAATTGTCTCTGCTTTAAAGTTGTTACCTGAGAAAGACGAGATGCTTTTATTGATAGTGGCAAAGACCTGTGTAAAAAATAAGCTGAAACTCTATCATGTTCTGTTCCTGTCACAATTGTTCTATAGCTCTAGCATTTTATACCATCTTACAAGAACAGCTGTAAAGTCTATTATCAGTTGTTTAATTTTTTCCTGGGGCTTTTGGAGGAAAATGTGTTGCTGTGTCAGATTATCAGATTCCACTTAAGGCTTAGGTGGGGTGCAGGATCCTTGGGATCTTTATTTGTATTTTCCTAATTCAAAGATGAGAATTATAGGGCACTCACAGTAATTTTCATCCACAGAGATAATGTGTTTAGGATTATCAACTTTCCATTAAGGGAAAAAATATTTCTGACAAGTATAGTTTCAGAGTAGTTTGTGCAGGACAATGGCAACATATGTTCTACAGATTAGAAATAAGTCATATAATGCTTGAACTCAGAGGAGGATACAGAGTGCCTATAGTATGCACAGAACACACTTTTGTTTTCCAAGCAGGGTTGTTTCCAAATGCCTTTTCTGGCTGTAGCCGCCTGTGCTACACCCCATGACATGCCAGTGGGGCCGGTGGTGCTCATGTATGGATTTGGGGGGCACAAGGGCTTCAGCAGGAAGGGTGTGAGTGGGAAAACCCTGTTCAGCAAGTATAATTCTCTGTTCACATTTCTTTTTGTGTTTTGAGTCTCCTGTTTTCTTATTACTGTATCTGATTTCTGACATAAATAATATTGCAGAACAGGTGTTATGGATTTGCACACACGTGCTAATTTAAGCCAGATATTAGTTGCAAACCATAGACTTACATTCACTTGCTGTCAGCAACTTTTCCATTGTGCTGAACAAGTTTGCCATGTCTGATTTCTACAGAAAAACAAGGCAGAAAAGTGAATAATGCTGGCAGTATGTCACAACAGATAATCATTGCCAGTTTAAACAACACATTTTATAATTAAAATCACTGTATTTTACTCAGCTAGCATGTTGCTCACATGATGTGAAGGATATTCTGGTGGTTTCATCTGACAAATATTAATTGTCCATTTCTCTTTCTGTCTCGAAAGACAAAGAGAATGCTAGTGGAAAAAATGGGTCGTGAAGCAGTCGAACTTGGTCATGGTGAGGTGAACATTACAGGTGTAGAAGAGAATACATTAATAGCTAGTCTCTGTGATCTCTTGGAAAGGATATGGAGCCATGGTCTGCAGGTGAAGCAGGTAAGAATTGAATTTACCACTCTATAATTTTTCAAATATTTACTTACCTTTTTTAAATGTGCCATCTTTTTGTATTGTTTTCAGATATTAAGAATGAGTTGTGCTGATACATGCTTGAATTTTTTTTGAATGAGATTGAAATCTTTTATATAAATTAGAATTTACATTTTAGGTAAAGGTAAAGGGACCCCTGACCATTAGGTCCAGTTCCGGATGACTCTGGGGTTGTGGCGCTCATCCCACTTTATTGGCCAAGGGAGCTGGCGTACAGCTTCTGGGTCATGTGCTTAATTTAATACTAAGGGTTTGATCCAGCGGAGGATCTTGTGAATGGAGGAGGTAGAGATAATTTTGACAGATTCCTCTTTCAGTGCTCATAGTTTCCTCCTCACTTCTGAATGCTTCCCCAATACCCCAAGGTAAGTTTTTTGGGGGTTGCTGGGGAAAAGGAGAAACTCAAAAAAATATTCCCCAATCCATCCACAAGAGAGAGAACACATTTTCTGTGAGCAAAGCTATGCTCACGGGATTTCTGGATCCAGTGCAAGAAGTCCTGACTCTCATTTTCCCTTCGTTTTTTTAACCTTTACTTTGAGCTTTTAACTAGGAAATGATGAAGTGAAGCACAAAGGCTCATTCCTTTAAAGAGAAACTGCACTGATGGATTTCCTGTATGAAATTGCGCTACTTATACATAAGTTCAAAGGAGAACAAAAAATTAGAATTTTGGTTATCTAAGAAGCTTTGGTGGCCTTTATATCTTGTTTTGTAGATTAGAACTTCCTGTTTTTTTTGTTGATCACTTAGGTAGAGCTACCTTTGCCCAAATCCACTTCTAGACTGTAACAGTTTTTGTGTGTGCAGGTATATGCTGTCTGACTCTTACCTTCCCTCTTATACACTACATAGGATAGAAGCTGTACTACTTTCATCCTAGAAGATAGAGCATCAGTATACTCTGCTACAACTCAGATTTGGGCCTTTCAGACCAGCAAGCGGCCAACCCTACATAAGGTTAATTCTTTGAATTGATTGAAGATGTTGGCAAACAGTGCTGAACGGTCTGTTGTGGTAGAGTATTTAGGAATCTGATGGAAGAAGTGCAGTATATCCAAGCACTTCTGAAATAAAGGTGTAAAAAAAGAATCACAATTCCTCCTTGTAAAACCAGTTTTGGTTTTCAACCACAGAAGCCTGTTTCTGTAAATTTATTGTTTGAGAAATCATCAGTAGAAGATTATACCCCCAGCTCCCTCCATACTACACCCAGCTTTTGCCCACCCCCTTGCTGCTGGATCGTCTTAGCCCTGCCTAGCTACTAACTTGCTCTTCCATTTGTGATTGCGGCCTGATATTTATCAACCCAGTTAATGTTGTGAGGTGTATGATACTGTTTACCTGTCAGCTTTGAGAGTATTTTTCCTTCTTTGTTGTCATCTCTTGTACGCATGCCAATCTTCTCCCTTGACTTTGTCCATATCTCAGCATGCAGTTCAAGGAAATGAAATGTTACCTTTCATGTGAGCTTTTCATTCATAATTCCACACAATATGACTTTCATTTACTTTGAGCTCACTTGGGCTTTTGTGCTCTTTACGTGATCTGTTCCAGCACTGGAGCCAGCATATATGTTGTTCATCATGTAAGTGTAATATTGAGAGATATGTTTACAATGGTGTCTTTATTTATGCATTAAATTTCTTTTGTATTGTCTGCCTGCCTTATTGTTTACAGGGTCATCAGTACCATAAGTCCTAAAGCAGAATTTAAAAGAGCCTTCTAATCCAGTCTCCTACTGCAAGGCAGGATCATTTACTCTCTAGGTTTTCACAAATCAGGCAGTGAAATCCAGGCCACAAAGGGCCACAGGCAGGGGGTAGGTGTAACTGCAGAAAGTGCATGCTGATTTTCTTGAGTCATATGAAGTTAAGCCAGGGGTAAAGGAAAATAAGTGGTCAAGAATCCAAACATCTTGAGGGGAGAAAATATTTCTTGGCTACAGTTTGATGGATAAGAATGAGAATAATATATTCATTGCATATTCTTGTCCTGATACCTGTATGAGGGAGCCACCAGACCAGAAATGCCAATACAGCTTACATTAGTCTGACTGTTAGTGTATTGAGCCTATTCAGTTTCTTTATTCCTATTTTAGACTTTACCAGTTAAATGAACATTGTTTTAATTAATAATGTAAGAATAATTTCAATATTTACTATAAATCAAATGACGTTTGTTAGAAATAATGAACTTGAATAATTAATTACTTCAACATTCCTTAGTAGCCTATGCATTTTTCTGTGTGTCTTCAATAATGTTCACCTATAACAATTAAAAACTACATTCTGATTCCTGACCATACATTAGTGAATTTTAGCTGTCAGTATTTATACTCATACACTTCTTGCCCTAAGTAACTTTCCTTAGTAATATGTTACCCTCCCTGATAAATGTTAAGTTGTAAAAGGCACTTCACATTTTGAAAACACTCAAGAAATCATTGAAGTCAGCAACAGTAATAATAATAAATTTTGTTATAAATCTCTGGTCATTTCTGCTGTGTTGTTATTAAATCAGGTGTATTTATAAGATGGGTTGGCTTCCATGTTAGCCTTTCTTTAACTTCTCAGCAATTTATTTATAGTGAGTCTGGGCTATGACCCCCCAAAAATTTCTGTCAACATCTTTATTAATTCTGATATCATCAGTGTTACCAAGATCTCCCTTGAAGGAAAAGGCTAATGAGCACTGATTCCTTCCCTCCCAGCAGCCCTCCACCTTCTCTGGTTGCTGCTTCCTCAGCTCTCTGTTTTGGTCTTGGTAACCTTAAATAACAGCAACTCTATCCAACACTAGGAATGAAGTTCAATAGCAGCTGGGTGAGAATTACTTAGATTGAGAAAGGCATTTTTAAATTCTCCTGTTAAATGTACAATAATCAGTAATATGAGATTAATTCCCATGTTTGCTTGAAATATAGTAATGTTTGTTATGGGAGAGAATGAATAATAATAATAATAATAATAATAATAATAATAATAATAATAATTTATTTATACCCCACCCATCTGGCTGGGTTTCCCCAGCCACTCTGGGCAGCTTCCAACAGAAGAATAAAATAATTGATTAAAGATTAAAAGCCTCCCTAAACAGGGCTGCCTTCAGATGTCTTCTAAAAATCTGGTAGCTGTTTTTCTCTTTGACATCTGATGGGAGGGCGTTCCACAGGGTGGGCACCACTCTGCCAGAAGGCCCTCTGCCTGGTTCCCTGCAACTTGGCTTCTCGCAACGAGGGAACCGCCAGAAGGCCCTCGGCACTGGACCTTTTATATATTTAATCTTACTTTTTTCTGTGTCTAAATATCAATGCAAATCTTTTTGCATGTTAAATACTGTTTTGGTGTTAGTTATAAAATGGAATATGCAAATACTTTAATCCACTCTTCAATACTTAACACATGCACACTTATCTGGGAGTAAGCCATACTGGAAACACTGGGCGTTATCGATGAATAAACACGCTGAGGACTAGGCTGCAGTTGTATAACATTCATGATCTGCACTCATCCAATATGGTTATAAGCAGCTATAAACTTGAATTAGTTTAGTTTTGTATAGTCTACATTTTATCTAATTTGTACAAGTATATAATTTTACTGGAATGTGAAGTCAGAATAGGAAGGATCCTATTTGAATATTTGAGGTCATATGTATCAACCACTATTCATTAATTTTCTCAATATTACCTGCTATAACAATCTTTACCATTCATCAGTCAATTTATAGATGCTCTTGAGAGGGTTAGTGTATCACATTTTTATACTCCAAAATAATGCTATATCCTAATTTTGTTTAGCTAATGTGTAGTAGTATTTGTTTTATGTTCTGCTTTTTGACCCGCATTCTCAAAATAGCTCTTAAAATTTATTAAATACATTGAGATATTAAAAACCATATACTTAATACAAGCCTACCATAGAGTCATCTGATACTGACTTTACCTGCCTCCATCTTTCTTTTTGTTCTTTCCATCCCATGTTAATGATAAAAGGTCTTGGAGTAGGAAGGGAGAGCTCAGTTGGAGCCGAAGGCAAACCTGGTTTTTGTCTTCACCTGATTCCCTCCTTCACCTTTAATGCTTCAAAGATACAGCCTACACAGGTTTTATTTCTGTACAATAAGTTGTTTAATTCATTTGCATCATATTTTATGAATGCTTTGTTACCACTCACATCTGGTGAGAAGCACTGGCTTTCTGGCAGATCCTTATGTGTGTATGATAGAACATGTTAATTTTGACGTTTATGATAGTGTCAGATTTAACTAATGGATCCCACTGGTGGAAACTTGTGTGATTTCAACTAGCACAACAGGATTTCCCACCCTCTCCTCCCCCTGTGTCCCCCACTCCCATATTGGCTTGAAGGGGTCAGGAGAACCCTCATAACAGTGCACAGGGGGGAGGAGAAGGGAGGTTGTTCCATCAGGCAAGCAGAAACTGACAGAGTGATCTCCTTAGGGCTGAATTCCTTCTAAGGTAAACTGATTTTGGTTACATGGTGTGATCTCCATGGAGGAAATCACTTATGTGTGGAGTTGCACTTATTCTTATGCTTCTTTTCATTTAACTATAGCTTGCCCATGTTTTATATTTGGTGGTTATTAGCCCTGTTATCTGTGTGAACTAGACCTTTAGGGTATTCTGTCCCACATGCCTTGCAAACTATGTTGCAGTCATAATAGGTTATAGCATGTTTCTCTTTGAAATAATGGGTTCTCTCTTACAGATATAATCACCCTGCTGCTATTAACACGAACATTTAGTCTGGAATGTTGGGGAAGGGTGACAGGAGCCAAATTGGGTCCTATTACAACTAATGAGTGAATGGGTTTCATTATGTCCTATTATGCTAGGTAGATATCAGCTTTCAAATAGTATTTGTGGTGATCTGTAGATTGCTCTGGACAAACCCACATGCTGGTTGGTCTTTGTGCCACTCAGGAATTAAATTTGTGACAATCATGAGAGACTAGGCCATCTAGTTCTTGCTTAGGAGCCACATTTAGTAGCTGCTACCACTTTTTTTTTTACATCCAGTTATGCAAGGATTTCTGAAAGGTTGTCTAGAATTCTGTTGTTCTGGGTGATAGAAAGGGCCAGTGTTAAGATTGGACTCAGAATCTGGCAGCCCAAGCCACAATCTGGAAAACAACATCTCTACAAGAAAGACTTGGATGCCTTAAAGCAGGACAGAAGGGTTTGGGGAGCATGCATGGGTTGCCGTGCTTTGTTTACAAGGGAAAGTAGCTGGCTGATGAGGAACAGCTCCATGATTTGGTTCAAGGTCAAGAATCAAATGTTGGAAGCTGACGAGAACATAGATGAAGTGTTTTCCTCTGAGACCAGTGGGGATCCATTGAATCTGCAGCTAGGAAATGGTGCCCCAGTTTTATCAGGGTTTCATAAATAGTGAGAAGCTTAGCTGTAGTAAGATTATGCACATGTGTTACCTCTGTATTGTACTGTACAGTATTTTATTATATCCAAATTCAGGTGTCTTGGCAAGTCTTTGAGATTTGACCAGAGCTTTGGACAACCCAGGAGCAAACAAATTCTATTATAATGAAACAGCCCATTCAGGAAAACAGAAGATAAATTCAGGAATATAGAAAATAAACATAAAATGGTATTTTAATTAGAACTCTGTCCTAGAATAATGTGGTGGCATTTGGCAGGATTACAACAGGTGCCTGTGAACGTATATTGGGAATAAGTGCCATTAAATTCAGTGGGCCTTATTCCCAAGTGTGAGTAGGCATAGGGTTGTAGCCTTGGATTTATAAAGAATAACCCAAATATCCAGAGTAAATTAAGTCTGTCAAAAACAAGCATAGTAAAATCTGCCCAGCAGCTCGGCAGAGACTGGCAGTAGAATTTAAGTTGGTCTGTCAAGATTACCATTTCCCTCACTGAGGGATGGGTTTCCTTTTGATTATGCTCTGACAGGAATGGGGAACCTATAGCTCTCCAGCTGTTGCTGGACTACAACTTGCATAAATCTCTGACTATAGGCCATTCTGGCTGGGGCTGATAGGACAACTGGAGGGCACCCACCTGTTAATCTGGATAACATACAGTACCCGTTTTGCATGCATTTGTGTACCTCATTTTATATTTATATTGCCTTCTCAGACTTCTTGTGATATGAAATGACTGGGTAGTAGGGTGCACAATAGAAGCTCAGCTATGAGAATATGTGGTCGGAGTGGTAGTTGATGCGTATAGCTTGCTTTAGGCTGATTGGCAGTTTAATGGAATCATTTAGTGAATATAGGAAAAGGATGGTTTGTAGATTTGTTTTAGAGATTTTGTCTTGGTACAGTAGTGTCTGATGATAACTTTTAATATGGAACATTTTTGAAATAAAACTAAAGATATGAATCATGCTCAAAATTAGTAATTTATGCTGCATTTGACAATCTTTCTTTTAAATCTTAGGGGAAGTCTGCTTTGTGGTCACATTTGTTACATTACCAAGAAAATAGACAGCGAAAACCTACATCCGGGAGCTTCAGTACCTCAGGTATTGTTGGTTTATATAAAGATTATGAATAGTGTTCTCCATTTTGAGGAAGGAAAAGTTTCAAAAGAGTGATTGCACCAAACACAGATTTATTAAGTTACGTTACTAGCTGGCCCGGCCACGCATTGCTGTGGCTCATCCCTGTGTTTCCCCCCACCCTGTACTGATCCAGGATGTATCCCGTCTCCCCACCCCAACCCCCAGCTCATCCCTGTGATTTCCCCCACCCTGTCCTGACCCATGACCTATTTCGCCTCCCCACCCCACCCCCTGGTTCATCCCTGTGATTCCCCCCACCCTGTCCTGACCCATGACCTATTCCATCCCCTCCCCCCCCCAACACCCACCCACGCGAGTCTCCACTTCCATTCGGCCTAGTTCGGCCTAGTCTGTAAAAGCGAGCCGAGGTGTAGCCATCGCTAGAGGGTGCTGTTTTGCAACCTCTTCCAGCTTCTTTTCCCCAGCATGCACTTTTGGGCGAGTTGTGTGTTCTGAAACACGGGGTCTTGGGGTTTTTACCTTGCGCAGGTGTAACATCTGTCTACGCAAATGGTATATGCTTCCTCTCACAGTAGCATGGGACGTTGTGTGCAAATTTGAACGCTATCGGTCAAGCAGTTTCGGTGAAAAGTGGAAACACACCCACATGCCCTTTTTACATTTTTATATACAGTGGTACCTTGACTTACGAATGCCTCGACTTCCGAAGGTTTCGACTTCCGAAGTCCGCTAACCTGGAAGTATTTTCATCACGCATGCGGTCTGCGCATGCGCAAAGTGCAAAATCACGCTTTGCGTGTGCGCAAAATGGACGCTTCGACTTTCGAAGTTTTTGACTTCCAAAGAGCGCCACAGAACGGATCGCCTTTGTAAGTCGAGGTACCACTGTATATAGATATTTATTTACAGTATTAACTTCAACAATGTATATATTATTTAACACCAAGTCTCTTAAGTGTTGTACAATAAGGATACAAAAAAGATACAAGTGAGATAAAATCAGTAAAACTTAACTATAAAATCAGAAAAATGCCTGCTGAAATAAAAAAGTATTCACTAAGTGCCAGAAGTTAACAGAGAACAGGTTTGTTCGATCGTGACTGGGAGGGAGCTGCACAGAGTTAGGCCCACAGCACACAAGCTGTATGTCTGACTCATAGAGATAACTAATAGTGACTCCTTTGAGGACGTCCTTGATTGGGCAGAATAACAAGGAATCAGGTGATCTTTAAGATATTTTGGCATATGAGCAGCGAGTGCAAGCTATGTGCTGGTGAAGTCTGTCCCCAGGAACAGTCTAGCTGCAGCATTTTGCTCCAATTGAGCTTCTGGACCTGGCTCCTGGGTAACCACACATAGAGTGCACTGCAATAACTGAGTCTTGAGATTAGCAGTGCATGGATAAGTGTGTCCAGGCTATCCCTGTCCAAGAATGTTCATTGCTTTAGCTGGCAAAAGGCATTCCTAGCTACTGAGACTGCCTGAGCTTACAGCAATAAATATGTACCCAGGAGCACCCCCAAACTATGAACATGCTCTTTCAGAAGGAGTACACAAGCTGAAGCCAAGTCACCTGATCACAATACATTTCATCCATCAGGGTGACTAAGTCTGATTCAGTCTCAAAACCTGCCACGACCTTCCCAAAAAAGAGAGTATTTGGAACTGGTTGGTAGTCCAAATCAATGGGTTCAGGGCTATATTTTTAAAGAGTGGCCATAGGTGGCAGTGATCACTCCCTCATGCAATTACAGTGGAACCTTGGTTTATGAACACCTCGGTTTATGAATTTTCGGTTTATGAACACCGCGGACCCATCTGGAACGGATTAATTCACTTTCCATTACTTTTAATGGGAAAGTTCGCTTCAGTTTATGAACGCTTCAGTTTATGAACAGACTTCCGGAACCAATTACACCCATGTTTCAGTTTATGAACGCTTCAATTTAAGTACTTCACGGACCCGTCTGGAACGGATTAATCCACTTTCCATTACTTTCAATGGAAAAGTTCGCTTCAGTTTATGAACGGTTACTCCGCGGACCGTCTGGAACGGATTAATCCACTTTCCATTACTTTCAATGGGAAAGTTCGCTTCAGTTTATGAACGCTTCAGTTTATGAACAGACTTCCGGAACCAATTGTGTTCATAAACTGAGGTACCACTGTACACATTAACTATCATCTGGATCCAAGATGGACAGGGGTCATATCTGGAAGCATATCTTCAAGAGCTCCAGGGATTCTTCCTCCACAGTGGGAGTCAGCAACCTCCGACTATCCGAAAAAGCCCCGTGGGCTGGCTGCTAGGTTCATGTGAAAGTTTGCAATAAGCCCAAATATTCATTTGCTGACTAAGTGCATTGCAAAAATGGAAAGCATTTACATTGATTTGTACTAATACAAAATGTTATCTTTAATTTAGGAATACTACTTGATTCAGAAAGAAGGAAGTCAGATGCCAGCCCAGCAATGTCTCCCTTAAGAGTATCTCTCATCCAAGACATGAGGTTGGTTTTTTTAATAAAAAAACAACAACCCAAAACTTTCATGAAAGGTTTATCCATATTTTAAGTACAGCTGACTTTAAAATAGCTCCTGTTAGCTTTTTTAAGTAAAGGTAAAGGGACCCCTGACCATTAGGTCCAGTCGTGACCGACTCTGGGGTTGCGCGCTCATCTCGCATTATTGGCCGAGGGAGCCGGCGTATAGCTTCCAGGTCATGTGGCCAGCGTGACAAAGCCGCTTCTGGCAAACCAGAGCAGCACATGGAAACGCCGTTTACCTTCCCGCTGTAACGGTTCCTATTTATCTACTTGCATTTTGACGTGCTTTCGAACTGCTAGGTTGGCAGGAGCTGGGACCGAGCAACGGGAGCTCACCCCGTCACAGGGATTCGAACCGCCAACCTTCTGATCAGCAAGCCCTCTGATCAGTGGTTTAACCACAGCGCCACCTGGGTCCCTTTTTTAGTTAGCCTCTTTTTCCTGATTTTAGATGGGCAGTGTAATCCTAAGAATGCTTACTGAGAAGCAGGTCCCATTGTGTTCAGTGGGCTTTACTTCCTAGTAAGCAAGTTGAGGATTGCAATTCTAGTTCTTCTCTTCCAAAGTTCTCCTTAAGTGATTAAAAGTCAGTGTCTGTTTTTCTTTTTACAGCGAAATGACTTCTTGTAAATTAAACTCACTCTGTGGAGAAAAGGCCTAATTCAAAATTGTGTGAAGCTGTGAGAATTGGATGGGTTAAGTTTATTTTATCATAAGCATTTATAGGCAAGTCTACTCCATTGGATGCATGGAATGAACTTAAAAGGGTAGTTTATTATTATATTTGTTAAATTTCTGCCCTGTCCTCTGTCCCAAAGGAGCCAGGGCTGGTGTGTGTGCATGTATGTGGGTACTGAGAAAAACCCAGTTAACAAGTGGAGCTTTAAAGTTAAAAAGTGGCATCCATCCAACCAACTTGTTCCATCAACACAGAGATTTCCACTTGCACAATAGAACTTCCTCCCCATCTCTATGTGCACACCCCAAAGCTGCTCCACAGACTTGGGAGAACACCCAGGAAATTAAACAAAGGGTCTGCTGGTTTCTCTTTAAGGTTTCCAGACTCAAAAGAGAGCAGGGCAATTAAAGGCACAGAAGTTCTGTCCTCTATTGAGTCTGGCAACCCTACCCAGACCAGATTTAGGGGGCACAGGAGGGTGAAAGTTCTGTTGAGCAAGCAGAAATCCTTGCACTGATGGAACAAGTTAGTTGAGTGCCTGTCCATTTCATGCATTTTAAATAGACTTTAGCATATGTAGTACATTAATATGGCAACTACTCTAAGTGGCAGGTATCAAGATTGTCTTATTTTACCTTCAGTAATTAAGCAGTATATGAAGTAGCTTAAATATATGAATAAGCACAGAATGCAAAACAAAAAATCCCAAGAGTGCTTTATCTTTTGTAGCAGTTAGATTCAGTAGGTATATATGCTGAGCAGGAAGAAGTGAATGGTTTCAGAACAAGCTAATAATCTATTGAGCATTTGTTGTATGATAGAGAAATATAGACAACTATACTTTTTATGTCATATGACATTGCTGTAGTAGTCATTGCTGATAAATATTTTATTACAGGGAGGGGAATCTAAGGCATGGGGGCTGCCAGGAGGCTCTCTATACCAGGCATCCAGATGTTTTGGCCTAGTGGTCAGGGAAGATGGGAATTGTAGTCCAAAACATCTGGAGGGCCGAAGTTTGGGGATGCCTGCTCTATACAGCCCCCAAGGATTTGGCCATCCCTGTCTCCACAGTCCACTCCTCATTGACTTTGCTTCATACCTTCCTTGTCTGGGAGGAATTTACAAAGCTGGCAGCTTTCTAATAATGTTCTCTCTTCTGGAAACAATGATTAATGCTGAGGCCTAGAAGTCAAACATTTCATGAATATGATTACCAATTTGCTGTGTGATATCTAACAAGTCACTCAGCCTTTCTGAATATAACATGCTCGCATAAAGAGAGTCCCTGGCCATTAATGATTGGCTATTGAAAACAAAGCAAATTCTCATTATTTTTAATTATTATCCTTGGTTTCAACTGTGCTAAAGATATATAGTAAGATCATTTAGGAATATCATGTGTTTTTTTGAGGGGGAGGGATGTTAATCCTGCACAATTTTATATTCCTTTCACTGGTTAGTAAAACTTCTTTAAATCCTACTTCAATATTTACTTGCACTTACGGTTATTTCTGCTACTTTAGTTGCTTGTTGATGTCATCTTAGGGCCAAACTAAACAGGGTAGCAGTATTTATTAATGGGTTTGCTCCATAAAGGAGTGTGTGGAGCATGTAGCCTTTCTTTTTCTTCGACATGCAGTGGAGCACTTGGGTGTGGGAAACTAAACTCTGCCTTCTCTCCCACCTTTCCTCACTGAATTTCATTGCTTCATTTTATTTTTCTTGCAGCTCAGTTATGCTACCTAGGCTCATGAGAAGATTGTTTGAAGCAATGGAATGCAATGATGTAAGAGATAGGCAGGGGCAGTGCCAAGTTCTCTTCACCCATTAGCTTAATTTGAATAAAATCTAGACACTCGTGACTTTATAGGTGAATGGGGCAGACTTGTAAATAAAATACTATTCTATAATGTCTATTACAGTGGTATCCAATGTATGCCTGCTAGATATGGTAGGGTTATAATTCCTATCAATCCTAGCTGGCATAGCTAATAATCAAGGATAGTGGGAGTTGTAGCAACATCTGGAAGCCTTTCTGTTGGTTGGCCTGCGGTACTGTGCAATGCATTCCTGTCAACTTCTTTTCTAACTCAGTAAAAAGTAGGACAGCACAATAACCTGCTTTTCCTTCTCAGGCATATCCAGAATATAAGTGAGATAAAAACTGATGTTGGTAAGGCTCGAGCTTGGGTTCGGCTCTCTATGGAAAAGAAATTACTTTCCCGTCACCTGAAACACCTTCTTTCTGATCATGAACTCACAAAGTAAGTTGAGTCCAGCTTGAGGTTAACAGAGATCTGTTGGTTTGTGGTAGTTATTTTTTAAATAGACTTGCCATAGCCTTTAGCAAAGAAAATAGATAAAACAGTATATGATTTTATCAGGTACTGATAAAGGTGCTTGAGAAACAGAATAATATTGAAAAAGGATAGGCATAGAACAAAGAGGGCATGCATAAGTTTGCATTCAGAAAATTTGGGTTCATTCCCTTTGCTACATATTTTGTACAGTGTTGGTCAGAAAGTCCAAAATAAACTAGATGAAGACGTCTCCAAAACAGTACAGTCATACCTCGGTTTAAGTATGCTTTGGTTTGAGTACTTTCAGTTTAAGTACTCCGCGGACCTGTCTGGAACGGATTAATCCACTTTCCATTACTTTCAATGGGAAAGTTCGCTTCAGGTTAAGTACGCTTCAGGTTAAGTACAGACTTCCGGAACCAATTGTGTACTTAAACCGAGGTACCACTGTATTTCTTTCAGCTATCTTAAACTGGAAGACTGTTGGCTTCAACTTTGAAAAATATAACTCTTATGAAAAATGACTATAATGGGATAATCCTGATGTGAGCTACTGTGAGCACCTTGGAGGCAGGGTAGGATCTAAACACATTATAGCAGAGGAATTTCCTTAGCATCTGTTCTGGTATTATAGGAATGAATTTTCTGTTCTTTACATTTTTCTCACTTCCTAATTACATCAGCACATTGTTCAAGGCAATGAATGGGGGCAAATATAACTAGAAAATTAAGGTAATGAGCAATGCTTGTGCATGGTAGTTTGCATTCCATAAAAACTCTGATGACCAAATAAGATTGCGTTCCTATATTCACTTACCTGGGAATTCTGGTACCTAATTGGGTTTATTCCTGAGTACACACAAAGGATTGTGCTATAAATTGTGTACAATTATTTTATATATTGGGATACTCTGATTTTCTTCCTAAACTCAACTTTTCCAAGAACATTAAATCTTTTGATGAGGACTATGGTGAAGGAAAGTAGGAAAAGGGAATGGAAAGAGCAGGAAATTGTGAATAAGAATGGGTGAGCAAATGGGGAAAGGATGGAAGAAGGTGAGAATACTCATCTGTATAAGTCACTGTATTTCCTGTAGCCTTTCCTTCTGCTCCCCCTGGTTTTTGAGCCTTCATCAGCTATGCTGCCAAACTATTCAAACCACAGGGGGCTAAAAGCATGATAATTTAAAAAAGAAAATTTAAATTATTTTTTGTACAGCAAAGGTGTGTAAAATAGTACCAAGAGGTACCTTGGTCTATGAACAGCCCTGTTAAGGAACAGTTCGGACAATGAACTCCACAAAATCGGAAGTAGGTGTTCCGGTTAGCAAACTTTGCCCCAGAAGACGAATGGAAGCCGAACACCGGCAGCGGGAGGCCTCATTAGGGAAAGCACCGCCTCGGTTTAAGAACACTTTGGTCTAAGAATGGACCTCCAGAACGGATTAAGTTCGTAAACCGAGGTACCACTGTATTCCTAATTGAAACGTTGGCAGTTAAGTGGGTGCAAGCCTACAGAGTAAAATAGTTAGAAGTCAAAACTTTAGTGGTTACATGATACACATATTATTGATTGGTTCATTGTATATGCCCACAAACCTCTGTCTGGGAAGTCTTATTATAGTAATATATAATTTTGTTTTCTTTCTCAGAAAACTCTATAAGCGCTATGCATTCCTCCGCTGTGATGATGAAAAAGAGCAGTTTCTGTATCATCTCTTGTCATTCAACGCAGTTGATTACTTTTGTTTTACCAATGTTTTTACAACTATCTGTAAGTATAGCTTTTAATTGTTGGGTTACTTTTCAAAGGGGTTTAAAGCATGTTTGACACATTCATATAGCCTCATTTATTTTATAACAGCATACAGATATTTTATGCTGGGAATCTACCAATACCCCTTTCATGAGATGATATAATTTATACCTCTGCAGAGTGTAAAATCCATGGTTGGTTGTTTTTTAGTGTGCGAACTTGCTATGATCTTGTCCATAGGAAATATATTTCAAACAAATTTCTGTTTTATAACACTGTGAGCATGATTCTGTGTGGCAAATTAGCAGTGAGACCTCATCGATACATTCTAGTATTTTTGATTAGCATATTGCAATGCATTTGAAATCTTCCCTACCTCCAACACTTCCAATTTTGTATGCTTCCTTATAAGTTCTCTGTATTATCCTTCTCCTACCTGCTGAATTGAAACTCATTACCAAGCTTAAAACCATGGAGCCACCTGGGATGAATAAAGACATCGGATTCTTATCTCATTATGCATGATCAAGCTTTCTTTAGCGCCTCAGCCCTTGCTTCCCCCCCCCCAGGACTAATTGCAGTCATCAGCAGTCGTTAACAGCCATCTACAGGTTTACCACTCCCATCAGCCCATCACCCATTCCCACCCACCCACCACCCACCCTCTGTATATATATATGGGTCTGACACTTCTGTTTCAAGTGTATCTGAAGAAGTGTGCATGCACACGAAAGCTCATACCAAAATAAAAACTTAGTTGGTCTTTAAGGTGCTACTGAAGGAATTTTTTTATTTTGCTTCGACTCAGACCAACACGGCTACTTACCTGTAACTGCCTTTTTATGTTCATCTTCATACTCAGCATTGTCTGCCTGCAACTGATTTTTGACCTGTTCTTTTTCTTAAGTTTCCTATGCTCTCTTCTGAGCTCCCCTTCTGAGAGATCTGTTGTTAGTTCTCAGTTCTCTTTTGAAAGACATGCTGCTTTTGGAGCCATAGTTGGACCTGTTTTAACATCACTAGACTCCATTGGTACGCTTTCGTCTGGCTCTCCAAAATAAGCTTTCAATGCTTTTTCTTTCACTCCCTGGGAGTCTGAGATCAAGCGCAGCAGATGATATTTCTGCTTAAGAATATAGTATAATGGGTATTTGTTATTCTGCTTCAATTGTATTTGCATTTGTTCTTGGGCAACTTGTTTCAGCCAAATTGTTTTTTTGTTTTACAGTGATTCCATACCATATATTGATCATTCCTAGCAAAAAACTTGGTGGCTCAATGTTCACAGCCAACCCATGGATATGCATTTCAGGAGAACTGGGTGAAACAGGAGTCCTACACATTCCAAGGAATACACTGGAGATGACATTTGAGGTATGCCCTTACCTAAAGACAAAAGTAAAAAGAAGTAAAAAAAATCAGAAAATTGCTAAGCCTGGGGACTTTTTCTATTATTTTTCTATTATTATTAATTAAATTTGCATATCACCCTTCATCTGAAGATCACAGGGCAGTTCACAACCTAAAATATATGTGCACCTGTATAATACAAATTGCATGTATCTTCCTTTTTGGAATATTTCTATGAGAGCCCAGCAGACCTATAGAAAATTATGATCAAAATATGTTAGCTGGAGAGGGAAGTGTAAAACTATCTCTATAGACTTTCCATTGTGTTATTTTAAAAGTTCCCTTACCATTTGATTTGTAAACTTGCTTCCCCCCCCCCTCAAATGTGGCATTGTGTTTAGTCATTGCTAAGTTTGGATATTATTGCTCTGTGCATTAGACCATTGTCACTATTATGTTTTATTTCTGTTTCGATTCAGCAGATTTCCCCCCACCCCTTTTCTAATTTTCAGTGTCAGAACCTGGGAAAGCTTACCACAGTACAAATAGGACATGATAATTCTGGACTGTATGCAAAGTGGCTTGTGGAATATGTCATGGTGAGAAATGAAGTAACGGGTCACACTTACAAGTAAGCAGCATTTCAGCTTTTTTTATGGATTGCCTGAAAGGATGTATTGAAAATGTTGTATCATAACTGCATCAACCTCCTTTGTAAAATCAGCCTGTTGCTGCTCAAAATACTTAAGAGGGCCAACTGGTCTGATGGTATTCCTTTTCTTGCCCTGTGGGACCAAATCAGTTGTTGTTGTTTAGTCGTTTAGTCGTGTCCGACTCTTCGTGACCCCATGGACCAGAGCACGCCAGGCACTCCTGTCTTGCACTGCCTCCCGCAGTTTGGTCAAACTCATGTTCGTAGCTTCGAGAACACTGTCCAACCATCTTGTCCTCTGTCGTCCCCTTCTCCTAGTGCCCTCAATCTTTCCCAACATCAGGGTCTTTTCCAAGGATTCTTCTCTTCTCATGAGGTGGCCAAAGTATTGGAGCCTCAGCTTCAGGATCTGCCCTTCCAGTGAGCACTCAGGGCTGATTTCCTTAAGAATGGATAGGTTTGATCTTCTTGCAGTCCATGGGACTCTCAAGAGTCTCCTCCAGCACCATAATTCAAAAGCATCAATTCTTCGGCGATCAGCCTTCTTTATGGTCCAACTCTCACTTCCATACATCACTACTGGGAAAACCATAGCTTTAACTATACGGACCTTTGTCGGCAAGGTGATGTCTCTGCTTTTTAAGATGCTGTCTAGGTTTGACATTGCTTTTCTCCCAAGAAGCAGGCGTCTTTTAATTTCGTGACTGCTGTCACCATCTGCAGTGATCAAGGAGCCCAAGAAAGTAAAATCTCTCACTGCCTCCATTTCTTCCCCTTCTATTTGCCAGGAGGTGATGGGACCAGTGGCCATGATCTTGGTTTTTTTGATGTTGAGCTTCAGACCATATTTTGCGCTCTCCTCTTTCACCCTCATTAAAAGGTTCTTTAATTCCTCCTTGCTTTCTGCCATCAAGGTTGTGTCATCTGCATATCTGAGGTTGTTGATATTTCTTCCAGCAATCTTAATTCCGGCTTGGGATTCATCTAGTCCAGCCTTTCGCATGATGAATTCTGCATATAAGTTAAATAAGCAGGGAGACAATATACAACCTTGTCGTACTCCTTTCCCAATTTTGAACCAATCAGTTGTTCCATATCCAGTTCTAACTGTAGCTTCTTGTCCCACATAGAGATTTCTCAGGAGACAGATGAGGTGATCAGGCACTCCCATTTCTTTAAGAACTTGCCATAGTTTGCTGTGGTCGACACAGTCAAAGGCTTTTGCATAGTCAATGAAGCAGAAGTAGACGTTTTTCTGGAACTCTCTAGCTTTCACCATAATCCAGCGCATGTTTGCTATTTGGTCTCTGGTTCCTCTGCCCTTTCGAAATCCAGCTTGCACTTCTGGGAGTTCTCGGTCCACATACTGCCTAAGCCTGCCTTGTAGAATTTTAAGCATAACCTTGCTAGCGTGTGAAATGAGCGCAATTGTGCGGTAGTTGCAGCATTCTTTGGCACTGCCCTTCTTTGGAATTGGGATGTAGACTGATCTTCTCCAATCCTCTGGCCATTGCTGAGTTTTCCAAACTTGCTGGCATATTGGGTGTAGCACCTTAACAGCATCATCTTTTAAAATTTTAAACAGTTCAGCTGGAATATCATCACTTCCACTGGCCTTGTTATTAGCAATGCTTTCTAAGGCCCATTTGACTTCACTCTCCAAGATGTCTGGCTCAAGGTCAGCAACCACACTACCTGAGGTGTACGAGACCTCCATATCTTTCTGGTATAATTCCTCTGTGTATTCTTGCCACCTCCTCTTGATGTCTTCTGCTTCTGTTAGGTCCTTACCACTTTTGTCCTTGATTATGGTAATCTTTGTACGAAATGTTCCTTTAATATCTCCAATTTTCTTGAACAGATCTCTGGTTTTCCCCATTCTATTGTTTTCCTCTATTTCTTTGCATTGCTCATTTAAGAAGACCCTCTTCTCTCTCCTTGCTGTTTTTTGGAAATCTGCATTCAGTTTCCTGTATCTTTCCCTATCTCCCTTGCATTTTGCTTGCCTCCTCTCCTCCGCTATTTGTAAGGCCTCGTTGGACAGCCATTTTGCTTTCTTGCATTTCCTTTTCCTTGGGATGGTTTTCATTGCTGCCTCCTGTATAATGTTACGAGCCTCCATCCATAGTTCTTCAGGCACTCTGTCCACCAAATCTAAATCCTTAAACCTGTTCCTCACTTCCACTGTGTATTCATAAGGGATTTGATTCAGATTGTATCTTACTGGCCCAGTGGTTTTTCCTACTTTCTTCAGTTTAAGCTGGAATTTTGCTATAAGAAGCTGATGATCTGAGTTACAGTCAGCTCCAGGTCTTGTTTTTGCTGACTGTATAGAGCTTCTCCATCTTTGGCTGCAGAGAATATAATCAATCTGATTTCGATGCTGTCCATTTGGTGATATCCATGTGTAGAGTCGTCTCTTGTGTTGTTGGAATAGAGTGTTTGTGATGACCAGCTTGTTCTCTTGACAGAACTCTATTAGCCTTTGCCCTGCTTCATTTTGAACTCCAAGGCCAAACTTGCCAGTTGTTCCTTTTATCTCTTGATTCCCTACTTTAGCATTCCAGTCCCCTGTAATGAGAAGAACATCCTTCTTTGGTGTCATTTCTAGAAGGTGTTGTAGGTCTTCATAGAATTGGTCAATTTCACTTTCTTCAGCACCGGTAGTTGGTGCATAAACTTGGATTACTGTGATGTTAAAAGGTCTGCCTTGGATTCGTATCGAGATCATTCTGTCATTTTTGAGATTGCATCCCATTACAGCTTTTGCCACTCTTTTGTTGACTATGAGGGCCACTCCATTTCTGCTACAGGATTCTTGCCCACAGTAGTAGATATGATAGTCATCCGAACTGAATTCGCCCATTCCCTTCCATTTTAGTTCACTGATGCCCAGGATGTCGATATTTATTCTTGTCATCTCATTTTTGACCACATGCAGCTTACCTCCACTCATGGTTCTTACATTCCAGGTTCCTATGCAATATTTTTCTTTACAGCATCGGACTTTCCTTTCGCTTCCAGGCATATCCGCAACTGAGCGTCCTTTCGGCTTTGGCCCAGCCGCTTCATCAGCTCTGAATCTACTTGTACTTGTCCTCCGCTCTTCCTCAGTAGCATGTTGGACGCCTTCCGACCTGAGGGGCTCATCTTCCAGCGTCATAACTTTTATATGCCTGTTGTCTTTGTCCATGGAGTTTTCTTGGCAGGGATACTGGAGTGGCTTGCCAGTTCCTTCTCCAGGTGGATCACGTTTAGTCAAAACTCTCCACTATGACCTGTCCATCTTGGGTGGCCCTGCATGGCATAGCTCATAGCTTCTCTGAGTTATTCAAGCCCCTTCGCCACGACAAGGCATTGATCCATGAAGGGGATTGATCCAAATCAGTTACTGATACATATTCTAATGTCACACAAGACTTGTTTCTCAGAAAGCTAATATGTGTGTGTGTGTGTGTGTGTGTATGTATATATATATATATATATATATATATATATACACACACACACACACACTGTTTTGATACACACACACACACACACACACACACACACACACACACACTGAGTATGATTTGATGCCTCTTCTTGTTTATATCCACTGTGATAAGCTTATGTTAACTGAAACTCAGATTAAGGTGAATTATCTATTAGTTTGTATGATTTAGAGTGGTTTCTTTTTCATTTAAACACACAAACTTATGTACTATCAATGTGCAAAAGATATTTATTTGTATACACTAGCAAAGCTATGAATACACACACACACATATATGTACACACACACACACACACACACACACACACACACACAGTACTTAGTTCTGGTGAGTTCTGGCTGAAAGAAAGCCCTGTCTTGAAGTTTAGTATCTAATGAACATTATATTACATTTGGTTGTATCCAGATAAATATTAGCCAAAGGGGGTTGGTGGAAGGTGACTCTCCCACCTCTCCAAGACCCAGTAGCCCCCAGGTTCCCTTGAAACACCTCTTCTGAGGGTCATGGGCTGTGGCACAGGGGAGCTGAAAGGGAATGCTGAAAATTGGGTGGAGGCACCATCTGTCAGTGGGAGCTCCTGCTTACAAATGGTGACTCCACCTAAATTCCAACAAACCCTTCCTTTCCTCTCAGCCCCCCTGCACCACAGTTTGCCCCATTTGTCAGGGTCCTCTTGTGAGAGGTTTTTTAAGAGGCTGCCAGAGCCTCGTGGGAGTGGGAAAGTAATTGGTTTGTGTTCCTTTGGTTCAGATCCAATTTGGTCAATAAGTCCAATCAATCTGTTGGCTCTCCAAATATCTGTTTGCTTATGGTCCAGAAGATTCAGATTTCTGTTTCCAACAGCACATGTATGTGGCTCCTGTGGATTAGTCAGTTACATAACTCCTCCTGTGATTAATACCGTTCAATTCTTGTGCTGGACCAGTCTTGCAGGGATGAGAAATTTTAGTAAATGGAATATGCCCAGCATGAAATTTTACTGAATCACTTAATGTATAGCCTCTTGCTAAAATCTGGGATTAAGAGCTGCATCATGTGTCTTTTTTCTTATTTCATGTCTTCAGGTTTCCATGTGGGAGGTGGCTTGGAAAAGGGATGGATGATGGCAGTTTAGAGAGGATCCTGGTCGGAGAATTGCTGACATCCCATTCTGAGGTAGATGAAAGGCAGTGCAGAACTCCACCTTTGCAGCAGTCCCCAAGTATGATTAGAAGATTCGTTACAATATCACCAAACAACAAACCAAGTAAGCTGGTTAGATTGAAAAAACCTTTTACTGGTGTCAGGGGATTGTTGCGGCTACTCTCGAGTAAAGGCGCTCCAGTCTGATCTGTCATTTAAGGTTTTATTGTGCATACTATTTACAGTGCAGAGATAGCAGAAAACACGACCTCCTAGTCACTCGCAGAATCCAGCAATGGCGCCCTTCTGCTCCTGGGCCAGCACAATAGCTTGGGGACCCCAAAACGCTGCCCCCTAAACCTGCGTTTGGGCGCATGCCTCAATTTGGGCACCAGAAGCGTCTGTGCTCCCTCTTCCACCTGTTGGCTAGAGCAGTGCAGGGCTCTGATACATCGCTGAGCCTTCCTTCCTCCACTAGTTGGCTTGGGCGGTGCAAGGGCTCTGATGCCTCACTGAGCCTTCCCTTCATTCCGCTCCCCGCCTCATTCCCCCCACCTGACCTGCTGCTACCGCTCTCGCTGGGCGAAGTGCTGGTCAGGATGATGGGGGGAGGCTCCCTGTAGGGAGTCCCCCTGACATCCACCCCCTCATGCCCCCCTCCCTACTCAAGGCAGGTTGCATAAAGGGTGAGGGTGGGAAACCCTTTAAATGCGTGTCGTCCAAGTCTGGGGGGGAAACACTTGTTGCCAGTTGGTCGCTTCTGGCGAACTGCTGGGGAAACACCTGAAAGAGATTTCCGCCTCATCTGTGTCCACAAATACCACATCCCACCCCCACATCGTGTTCTGCTCCTCGTCCGCTTCCTCCGTCTCCTATTCCCCGCCCCCGCTCGGCGGAAACCCCTCAAATTCTTCTTCACTGCTCGTGGGCCAGCATAATAGCTTGGGGACCCCGAAACGCCGCCCACTAAACCTGCGTTCGGGCACACGCCTCAATTCGGGCGCCGGAAGCGGCTGCACTCCCTCTTCCACCTGTTGGCTAGGGCAGTGCAGGGGCTCTGATGCCTCACTGAGCCTTCCCTCCATTCCGCTCCCCTCCTCACCCCCCTGACTGACCTGCTGCTACCATTCTCGCTGGGCGAAGTGCTGGTCAGGATGGGGGGGAGGCTCCCTGTAGGGAGTCCCCCTGACAACTAGTAATCTTACATAAAGTAATAGCGAACTCAGTTCTCTGAGTGCAGTTTTTTATGTAAGCAAAACATCATCCATACACATATTAGTAGACTTGGGGGAGCCCCACAGTTTGTGAAAGTACAAAAAGGCTATAGGGGAAAAATCCTATGGGGGACAAACCCAAAGATAACTCAGTGAGAATGAAATGTTGACTGACTGACTTGTGGGGGGTGGAGATGAAACAGATTATCCTGAAAAAAAGGTAATGGCTGACTGGTTGGAATTTTGAACAGGTCTCCACTCTGCAACATCTTGTTGCATGTCTTGCTTCCACTGTCTCAAAAACAGTGAAGCACTCTGGTTTTAAATCTTCATTGGGCTACTTAAATATTCTTTTGTCTTGCTGCAGCTTGTTTGACAATATGTCAGTCAGTCTCATTCCTGGTGATGGGGGAAAGGGGGAAGGAAAGGATGAGAACACTTCAGTTGATTTTAATCTGCAAACTACTGATGTAACCATTGCTTGCTGTTGGAGGCCTTCTCATTTAATTTATCAAGATTCCAACCTCTGTGTAATGTTTCCCCCTTCACCTTCAAACATTATTTACCCAATAAAGTAGCTGTTGCTGTTCCCTATATGGCTGCTTGGTGGGTTTTGCTCACTTCCAAAACCCTGTATTACAAAAGATAAATGCACAAATGTTGATAAATCTGTACTATTTTAGAATGTAAAAAGCATAACCCTGGATCTAGTTCCTTTCTAAAGTCCCTGGCCAAGTGAAAAACAAATAATTGCTTAAACAACTGCATGTTTTCCTTCTTGCACAGAGTTAAACACAGGTCAAATACAAGAATCTATTGGTGAAGCAGTAAATGGAATTGTCAAACACTTCCACAAGCCAGAGAAAGAGGTGAGCATTGTCATTGAGCTTGATAATATTTCTCTGTTTATATTTATGTGTACGCTAGTTAGTTTATGAAAGACCATAGCTAGAATTGACAAGAATGTTGGTTCAGCAGAACAGTGTGTCACAGATGTGCACATACAGCTGACGAGTTGAAGAGAATTGTGCATTGCCAAATACAGAATCTTGCAGCTAAATTTCTTCTTGATGTCACTTTTAATCAGAGTTCTTCAGTAAATTTGTAATCCAAAGCTGTGTTTGTTTTAACCAGGATTAACAAAGGTCATAAATAACTTTGAACCCAGGTGAAAGGGGGCAAGAAAATGTGCATGTGAGAATAGAATGCACTCCTGTAGTCTGCAGCCAGTCACTTAACCCTGGATCCAGTATTATATTTGAACCAAGCCTTAGAACTAAGTCTGATAAAACAATATGCCAATTGTTTGAATTTGTCAGCTGTGCCTTGATCACAAAGATCATAGTATCCCATTTGGGACTTTTTTGGACAACCCCTTCTCTATTTGTTTTGATTTGTAGTACTAGATATGCTGTCTTGTGATATCCAGTAGATTGGGTATTGTTTAACATTTGTACCTCATATTTATGCTCCTAGTCTATCTTGCAAATATATATATACAGCATTGTTTAAAAACAATCAGTAGCATTACAAATTAAAAACTGTTTCATATAAAAGCAATAACAGAAATTACATATTAAAAGGCTGTCAAATATATTTCCAGTTTCTAACTAAAGACCAGTAAAAAGGAGGGCTGATGAATCTCCAACTGGAGGGCATTCCAGAGCCATGGCACCACCATCCAGAAGGCCCTGCCTTGTGTGCTTACTTACAACTGAGAGGTTGATGACACAGAGAACAGGGCCTGTGAGGCAGATGTTCCTTGCAGTAATCTAGTCCAAGACCATTTGGGGTTTTAAATGCCAAGACCAGTACTTCAAACTGAGCAAACAAATAAGTAGCCAGTGAAGTTAAACAACATTTGAATTACATGTTCCAGTAAGGATGTTTGAGGCATTTTCTTCCAGATCTTCAGAACTCTTGAACAAACAGTACCTCTACCTTGTTTGGATTAAGGTTCAGTTTACTTCAGAACTAATGCCAGACACTAATTTATTATTTCCATTGCCTCCCTGGGTTTTCAGTGATGGGGAAAAATGAAATGTCATCAGCAAATTGATGGCATCTCAACCTAAACCTCTGAATGACCTTCCCTGGTGGTTTCATATATAAGTAAAAGCACTAGGGGACAAAATTTGCAATTTCGCATGCCAAAGGCCACAAAGTGGAACAGCAGTCTTGTGTTATACTTATACTGTAGTACTCATTTTATAAATAACAGTGTCCTTTCCTGATCAAGGCACCTCAATTTCTCAAGCTCATCATCAAACAGAAGTGAAGGTCCAAGGAAGGGTGCTTTGTTTTCTGTTGCTCTGCACAGAGGGAGCTTCTTATCCATGTTGAGCAGCAGTGAACAAAGGTGTGTGTGTGTGTAAACATAATCAGGGTGGAAAGCTATTTCATCAGTAATAATGCTGACTTGTAATTTCATAAAGTGAGTAAATGGTAGCTGTTGTGAGATCTGATTGTTGTTGAAATCTTATTATTGAGTGTTTTTCTAATGGGTGCCACTAACTGATAAACTCAGTCAGTGCAGACTATTGGTAGTCTGTTTTGAAAAACCACAGTAATTTGACAGAAATATTCATAATATACCATGGCTAAACATCTCAAAACTAATATTTATTTTATATCCCATTGGCAGAGAGGCAGTTTAACACTTTTGCTGTGTGGTGAAGGTGGGCTTGTCTCAGCTCTTGAGCAGGTGTTTCAGCATGGATTTAAATCTCCCAGGCTCTTCAAAAATGTCTTCATTTGGGACTTTCTAGGTAAGTACAGAAAGCCTTCCTATGGGAAAAGGTTGAAGGAGTAGGTATGTTTAGACTGGAAAACAGAGGTGAAATGATAGCCATCTTCAAAAATTTTATTAATTGTATAAATAATTATACTGCCACCAATATGTGAGGAAGGTTTTGAGTTTTTCTACTGATCTGATCATTATGCTATATGACTCTGTCTCCAGAAAAAGCACAAGGATATTATGAGGCTCTAGAGCAAAATGAATTGGTCCCAGAGGAAAACTGGCAGAAAAGGGCCAGGAGTTTTTGTCGCTTTGTCACAGCCATCAATAACACTCCTAGAAACATTGGGAAAGATGGCAAGTTTCAGATGTTGGTGTGCCTTGGAGCCAGGTATTGTATTTCCATAAGCATATTTTCATTTGTATATAATTGCCTGGTCCAATGTGACAGAGTTGCTTTCACACTGATCAGTTTTCTTTTATTACTGTTTTGATGTCCAGATTTTGAGTCCTTTGACCAAATTACATATCCTTGCACTTATTCTGCCACTTTGGAAATCTGAAATTAGAACATGATCACTGGAATTTATCTTGACAGGAGATTAAAAGTGCTTGACCTACTTAGTCTACAAAAAAAAAAAGGCTGAGAGAGGATATGAAAGTATTCTTCCAAATAGTAGAAGAATTAATTGGAAGAGGGAGATGAATTATTTTATATTAAAGGAGGCTAGATTTAGTTATTTATTATATTTATATATACTACAGTTTCTTCCAAGGAGCTCAAGCACATGGTTCTCCAATTCCCCATTTTATCCTCACTACTTCCCTGTGAGGTAGGTTAGGCTGAAACACAGTGACTGCCCCAACGTCATCCAGTGAGCTTCATAACTGAGTAGGAATTTGAACCCTGGTCTTCCAGGTCATAGTCCAACACTCTGTCTATTTGGCTCAGATGTACAATAAACACCAGCTACAAAACAGAAATTGGCAAGTCAGAAATTTTGGTGAAACGGTCTTTCCTGGAACCACAGAGACAGCAAATAAGCTCTTTGGTTTCAGGGCACAGTTATAAGAAATTTATGGAGAATCGTGTGGCATTTTCTATGCATTAGTTGTAGCCCTTTGAAATCAGAAAGGGCCTTTCATATGCATAGGCCTTGATTTCTGCATCCCTCTTCATTGGGAAAATCAGGGTCTACTCTATCACAACAAGGATCAAGGCATGGAGATGCACCCAGTTAAATTTTCCATAAGATTGCTTCATGGCTGCAAATTTTGTACAAGTGAGCATTTCCCAATCAAACTAGCAGTGCCCTTAATGGTTTCCAGGATGTGGCTTGGGCCATTTTAAAGCAATTTGCCTTGTAAACACCTTTCAGAAGCTCCCATGAGTCTGTTTGTGGTGCATTGTGGTCTGAATTGTGTAAGTTGATTGGTGCATGAGATGGCACTTTCTTGGGAGAATTTAGCTACAGGATTGTTTTTAAAATCCTTTCTAGCTCTCTAATTGTCACTGACTTAACTTAGGGCAGCCTAGTGCTGTGGATTCCTGTAGCAGCAAAGGTATAGTCAAGACATGGCTTAAGGCTGATCTAGAATGTTATGCCAGTGCAACAAAATGTATGCCAGTTCTGCTGTGCTGGCAACACAGCAGAACTGATGTTGCCTGATGTGGCTTCTGTGAAGGCCATTATGGAGCCTAGAAATCAGCGAAAGGAGACATGGCAGGGCAAGACTGGTGTTCTATGCAACTAACAATTCAATCAGTATGGAGCCTTCTAATTTGCATACTGGCCGTTTAGTAGTAACCTATAATAATGGGATTGCTATTGAATCCCTATCTGTATTGCATTAGATGCTCCTGTAGTTGCCAGTCCTTCTGTACCACCACAGCTAGGTATAGCTTTAGCATTGGGTGCCAGTCATTTTGGATAGAGTGACCGGCCATGCTTTTTCTAAGTTATTTGAGATATGAAGCAAATAAGATGATACTGAGCCAAAAGATTGACCTAGAGTTCAGTTTTTATAAACTCACACCAGTTAAACCTAGTATTGTCAATACTAACTGGTAGTGGTATTAGGAAGAATTGTGATACTAAAATACCAGGAAGTGTGATAAGTTTCTTTTTTAAAGAATTAAAAATATTTTATAACTTGTTTGAAATTTTGAAACATTCTCTTACAGAGATCACCTCTTGCACCATTGGATTGCCTTGCTAGCAGACTGCCCCATCACAGCTCAGATGTATGAGGATACAGCGCTCATAAAGGATCATACCCTAGTGAATTCCTTGATTCGTGTGTTGCAGACTTTGCAGGAGTTCAACATCACATTGGAGGCATCCCTCGTTAAAGGAATAGACATCTGATCCGTCTCTTGCTACAAGCACTGTAAAAAAGCAACAAGGAACAAACCATTATTAGTATGCAGAAATTCAATCGGCTAATACATTGCATCCAAATATTTACATCACTTGCTACAACTCTTCTGGAAAGAAGTTCAAAACAGAGAATGGAAATGTGGATGAAAGCTCTACACCCAACGTGTAATAGGGGAAATATAACCTATAAATCACTTTTAGAATTTATTTGCTGATTTGCTTTTACACACTTTCATGTGAAAGAGTTAAGATAATGAGTATTGTGCAGCTTATTTTAAAGCTGTAATATTTCTTTGCCATTAAAAATGGCACAGTGAGAAGCTATTGGCATTCTCTCAACTTGCCTTCAGACTGTATGTTGAAAAGTATAGCTCACACATTCCATTTCTGCTAAGGGTCATTCAGCAATTGAAAATCTAATAGTTTATTATAAACATTTTCATCATTGGCTTTTACGTGTTGGGTCACTGTTCTGCAAGAAAAACTAAAAGTTTAAATATTGTTTTTAATAGCCTTGAAGCACTGAATTCATTAGCAAATCCTTTTTTTCTTTAATTTTTGTTGTCAGTATTATTTTTGGCAGATTTTTGAGGGGTGACTCATGCAGATGTGCAGAGATCAGTGATATTTTTCATATGGGTACGAAATTGCACAGAGAAAATTATAAATGTGTTTTTAACTGGCATTTATTTATTTAACTTTTCATCATGTTGTAATGTCTTTGTCTAAGAAAAAGAATACTATATACAGTACTTAACAGGCTACGTTACATGACTGTTGTGTTTTCAATTTAGAACCTAATTAGAGTACAGCCCACCTAAATACAAGGCCAGAATAAGAGTGTCTGTTATCAAAATATGTCTTGTCATGAACCTGCCTTTCAATTTATTAGTCATTACTAACAAGTCCATTGATTTCAGTGGGTCTGCTCTGAGTATGAAATAGTTGGATACACCATAAGTGATTATCCTAAGCCATGTGTACTCTATGTAATGGCTAACAGTCTAATTAAAGACTAGATGTAACATTGACCTGGTTTGCATTTAACACTAAGCCAAACCATGACTTAGTGCAAAAGAGCAAACATTCAGGTTCCTGAAGTGAAGATTGCACTGCAGCAATCCTCCCTCAGTGTTTGCAGCTGAAAGGGTTCAGCCATAAATTGGCTTTGTGTTACATCCAAACCCAAGCTCATGGTTTGTCTTGTCCTTGGTTACCTCTTGAGGTTTGTCTGCAGCAGATAAACTATGGTTCAGGCATAACATGAAGTCAAACCATGGTCAAAGGCATGGGTTAAGCAGCAGCAAGATTTGAGGAGTGCTGTGGCCATAATATATATGCTCCAGAAAGCAAATGTTTGTTTGTTTGCACTAAGCCATGTTTTGGCTTGGCATTATGTGCAAACTAGGTCTATAAATGTGTAAGGATCAGATACAGCAGCAGTTGTTTCACAATTGTTTTGTCATCTTGCAATACTAGCATTACCTTATAACAGCTTCACAAGCACATGTGCTGGTGCAAATACTTCAGGTTGGTTGTAAGTGAGAGCAGTATTACTGTGACCAATTTATGCTGCTACTCAATATAATGCTATGTTAAGGTTTAAAATCTTTCCCTTGGTAACCCAGTTCACAGACAGAACATATGGAACATTTTTTGTTTGAAATGCTGAGCATTCATGTGCTAATTTTTGTATATGTTAAAGGCTGGAGGTTTTGGATGCTTGTGAACACAGTGTAAAAATATTAGAATATCCTCATAATGTTCAGAATTTGTGGACTTTTTAAATAGTAAAATTCCAATTGGAAAAATCTAGTGAATACCTAGAAGCAACTGTTCTTGTTAGAATTCTCAACAAAAATCCCTAGGAGATGCATAATGAGCTAAGGAAACACTAAGATATACTATACAAGCATTAGGTCTCTGTATTAAGATTCCAGATTCTACAGGCCTTTGCTGTATACATGTCTGAAGTTAGCCTCTTTAACTTCTGATAAAGACGTTTTCAACTGTCAGTCTCCAACAACTAGCATTATTCTTTATTTCCTACATCTTGTGGTCATTTTTATTCCAGTAACTTAAAAATATAGCACATGTATTAAATTTTACTATTTTTACTTTTCTTGTGTTTTATTTTGTTATTACTTTGAAAAGTTGTTATTGCTTTGGACAGTGTTCTCGAAGCTACGAACATGAGTCTGACCAAACTGCGGGAGGCAGTGGAAGACAGGAGTGCCTGGCGTCCTCTGGTCCATGGGGTCACGAAGAGTCGGACGCGACTAAACAACAACAACACTCTTGTTTCTAATTTGAATTGGTTGAACTTGAGAAAATCATGCTGGAGACTGAAAAGAATGCAGCCCACATTATCACAACATACCCGATGAATAAACATACTCATGCTGGCTTGAGGTGCATGGCTCTACTGACATTAGTTCTGCAATAACAGAAACACCCCCCCCCCCGGTTAGCTCAGTTAAAAGTATATTACACAACTGTACAAAGAATATGGAAAAATGGAAAAGCCTGTTGTTTTTCCGAAGACTTACTTTTGCAGCATTGTAAGATAGACTTGTAAGATAAGACTTGCTTCTAATAGTAGATGACACAGTTATGGCTTTGCTTGATGTGTTGTGTGAACTGAGGGTTGTGGTTTAGCTCTCTAGAGACTAAACATGAGCTGAAATGAAGGTTTGTTCTTAGTTTCTGACTTATGGTTTATCTCAAAGAGCTAAATCATAAGCCCCCAAGTTCAGATGACACACTAAGCCAAGCTATGGCTTCGCTTAGCACAGTGCAGCAGCAAAACAACCAAGCAGTAGCAAAGTGACAGTGATTTCCTCTCCATTCATATACCCTAGGACGGTCATTGTTTGGCTTAAGTGTGATGTGTGAACCAGGCCAGAGAGCAAGACAGACAGACAGACAGACCATAATTGCTTTTGCCACTTAAGTTCTCATCAAGAATGGATATATTTTGGAAGATTTCTGTTGCCATAGTTCAATATGGAGAGTTGAAAAATTAGCTGGAAATTGTTTATTTACTTCTCATCTTTGTAGTTCCTTTTATACCTATTGGTAGTTTATCTTCTTCAAAATACAGAATCAGGTTTAATAATGCTAATAATAATCTGTTTGGTTTTAAAACTAGTCATTGAAGTTCATAGAACTAGAACAGAAAATGTGGTTACTATATTATTTTTCTAATTTCCGGGTTGTAAATCTAAACGTATGTCCAGATGCAGCTAACTTTGCTGTACTACAATAAAGCTTTCTTCTGATAGGACCAATAGAATTAAGCTACTGTGCCATCCTTGGCAGCTGTTTATTCTAATTAGGCTTTACATTCTGCTCTAATATTTTCACCTTGTGTTAGTTAGGATTGCTAGAAACATTGTTTATAAAAGAAATGTTATAGCTAGATGGCGCTGTTGAACAGGTGCTTGTATAGATTCTGGGAATTTAAAGCACTTTGCAGTGTGGACCCCCCCTCCCCCACCAATGCTTTTCTAAATCTTAAAAAAGCTTATTTTGCCAGTATACTGCCATCTTCTCCCCACACCCGGGCAATGATTTTTACCGGTAATACTGGCTCACATAGATCCTACTTTGCCTTGTCTAAAAGAAGATGGTGCCTCATTTACCTTTTTCATAGCTGGAAGCATGATGGATATTGTGTTGCAGCCTTAGAGCAATCACTATCCTGTATTTTGCTAAGCAACAGCTATCTACCCAGCCTTCCTATAACTACCAAGATCTGCTGTGTTTTTCCTCTCCTACTAGAATACTTTGCCTGTTGCTCACTACTTTCAACATTATCAAGTTCTCAATCCGTCCCATCTATGTGAATAGTGCTGCTGTTCTTGATTATGGAAATAAATGTCTTAGGAGGGTGATCTGAATAAAAGCAGTGTACTGCCAGCACCATTTTCAGTGACACCCTATCCATGTAAACAAATTAGAGGTGACATTCTAGATAACAAGCTCATACAAACAACCTTGGAACCACTGGATTATGTAAACAAGTCTGGGTAGTTCTGAATCTCTCATCTGAGCTTGAAAAATTCTTAGAACTGCAGTTAAGGAAGAGGAGAAATATTGCTAAGAAGAAAATGTGTTCCATTTTGTATTGGTCACATTTGATTAAACATTCCCTGTGAGGTTTGAGAGTTGTGGAATACTTTTAAGTGCTTTAGGCAGCACAATAGAATAAATCTACTGTGAAATCTATGTGGACCATTGAAGATTTATGCATGAAGGGGGTCAGCCCTCTACAGTACTATGTTCATGGAAATACATGTCGGATCATAAACTGCAAAATATATGCACATCACACTGATTTACTATAAAGTTCATTGCTGCAGATTCCCTGCACTTTTTAATGCCATTATATCCAAGGGAAGAATGTTGGTACAAAGGTACTGTGTTGTCAGTTTATGACCTCAGGGAAAAGTTTGATTAAAATAGCTAGTCAAAACTGATTAGCCTGTTTTGTTTTTTAACATTGGGTGCTTTAACTATAATGGTACAAACCTCTGGGTTTGCCCCGCATCTGAGATAGCACCACATAATTAGGCATCTCTTAAGATATAATGGAAACATGAAAATACCATACAGAGAAAAGCTTTCAAACATGGAAGAAACAAAGCACAGACATAAGGGAGATTATTAAAGTTGTATTTCACAAAACACCCAATAGGTTTGTTGAAATGGTTCAGTGTATAAATCCTTACCTGTGGGAAAAGGGAAATAGTATGATACATTCTCCATGAGAATAATAATATGAAACTGGGAGGGCCTTATGAACACAAACTAAAAAGCTTTGAAGCAAAATGTTACAAAATTAAAAGGCAGTGTATGACACTGGCAAGATGCCAAAATAAATCCTCCCTATATATTTAATACATCTGTGATTGTAAACTACTTGGTAAAGATATAATGTCCTGTATAAGGACATGAAAACATGTTTTCCTCTTCCACTCAAAAATCCAAAGAGCAGCTACAAAGTCACTTTGTTTTTAGTTTGGTAAGAAGGGAGAAAAATCACTTAAGTATATAATTGGCATATTGCTGCATTTACTGCCAGACGCTCTGGCACTGGTTTAAAAGGTACCGTACATCACATACAAAACATTTCCCCCCCAATTGCTTCTAAAAAGAAACCTTGAATTGTTTCAAATTAATGAAGCCTGATACTTGAGTAAGAAAGAAGTACAGTATGTGTAATTTGTGGCTACCATTAGGAAAGCACGCAAAGGACTCAAGAGAAAGTTTAGCAAGTCACTTAGCAAAATGTGTATGAATCTCTACAAAACAGCCTTGCTATTTCCCCCCAGAACAAAACAAAAGGGAAGGTGAGAGTTGCTTTCCTTCAGTAGAGATTGGAAAGTCAGAGGGGAAAGAAGAAAAGGGGGAAAAGGAATGGCAAATAATATTGCCATCAATAGCTTGATGCTATGAAGTTAGGAGTGCCAAAAAGCACTCGGATTTCAGCAGGCTTAGGTCTCATCTGCACCATACAGTACATTTAAAGCAGTATAAAACCATTTTAAATAGTCATCCCCTCAAGAATACAGGGAATTGTAGTTTATTATGGATGCTATGAGTTGTTAGGAGAACCCTGTTCACCTCACAGAGCTGCAGTTCTCAGGGTGGTTTAATAATCAATTCCTCTTCCTAGGAAACTCTGGGAAATGTAGCTTCGTGAGAATAAAATGGGGAACTATATGTCATATTTCTCACATAAAATGTTTTTTTTTAAAAAAAGATTTTTATTGATTTTCAAACAAGACAGACACAAACAAAACATATAATATAACACTGTCCCTTCTTTTTCCCTCCACACACCGGTCCACTTCTGCCACCAGTGGGACCCGTGCGCTTTAAGAATCAAAGGGGTCCAATTATGAATTGAGTTCTGCTTCCCCCCTCCCTCCTCCCCCCATATCCCCCCCCCTGCCACTGAGAGAACAGGGAGGAAGGAGTTATGGGGATTTGCATCCCCCAACTCTTTCATAATCATACTTGCAAACCTACAACACATAGAAAAAAAAAAGAGACAAAAAAAAACAAAAGAAAAATTGGGAAAAGTTAAAACTTCCCAGTTCTTATTATTTTAACATCTTAATTGCGACTCCCTCGGTAGTCTTCCTCATGGTTTTCCTAACATGTTCTAATTACTTGTGGCGAATTTTCCAACTCAGTTTCAAATCTTAATCTTATAATATTAACTCAATCCTCCTCCTTTTTCATGTTGCCCTCCCACAGGTCCCCTCCTGCCACAAGAGGAACCTGCAGGGCACAGCACTTCCAAGGTTCCATTTCCTCCTCACCCATCTGGGCACCCCCTGCCACTGAGTGCCTCAGAGTAGGGAGAGGGGGTAGGCAGCTTTCTGCCTAAAACATCTCACTTAACTTACAAACATTTACAGTAACTTAAAAGTTCTTTCCCAAACCGTTCTTAAACTCCCTTAAGGAAACATAACTTTTTCCCCCTTTCTTTTTTACATTCCATCTCCTCTCCCTAAGTCTTTTCCCCCCAATTGGTTCAGCATTTCCATTGTCAAGCCAAGATTTCGAAAACCGTCTTTCAGAAACCAAAACAATACATTTTAACTAGAATTTTTACCCCACACCCATTCTTTCCCAAATCCATCTCCAGACCTTTGCCCCCCCCCTGCCCCTGTCCTTCCCATCCCTCAAAAACACCACTCCACATTTTAACCCCTCCAGGATCTTCAATTCCTATAATCTTTAAGTCCCTTTGTCTCTCATCTTCTTGTTCTGCTTGTATTTCTTCCTTTTGGAAACCATATTTTGCTTCATCCCAAACAAATTTGTCATAGTCCAAGTCCTCTTCAGTACTTTCATCCAATTGTTTCTCCTCACACACAGTCTCAAAATCTGCAGTCTCCAAATTTAAGTTATCCTCTAAGTCCTGGACTTGGACTTCAATCTCGACTGGTGATAAGTTGGGATGTTGCCGTTCCTTGTAAAAGTCTTCCCATGACAGCAAGTACTTCAGCACAGTCTCCTGGAAGGCTCGAGAAAGCTTTGTTTTCATACTTCTCGTAACCGCAGATAAACAGGGGGTAGGGAACAATGGGTACTGGAAAATTCCTTTCTCAGACGATCGACTCCATTTTGACTGTTCTTTTCCTTAGTTCTTAACTCAGTCCCAAATCCATTCTTACTTCCAATTTAAATAGTTCTATCACGTTTTCAAACAATTTTTACTGTTCACAGCAATGCAATTAATCCACCCGGTCTTTTGACAGTTTGACAGCTTTTGACAGCTGTCAAAGCGCTCTTCCCCTTAATGCCGCTGTACCTCAAGGGGTGCCGGACTCGGGGGCTGAGATGGTTCCAAACAAGTCTTTTTTCCCTCTCGGGTCCACAATTTCAAATTCTTTCGTTGTTCGGCTTGGGTTTTTTTTTCCCAAACGCCTCCCAGTTTTCCATTAGGAAGAGACCGACTCCCGTTTCTTTAAAGTCTCTCCTATTTTCCGATCGGCAAATTTAGAGTCCAGATCAAAGTTCCACTTACTTCTTTAGAAATCTTTAATTCAAATCGGAAGAATCCGCCGCTTGCCGGGTCAGGACTCGGAGCTTCGCTTCCCGGAGGTAAGATGTGGCCCAAAATGGCTCCCGCGGTTCAACCCCGCCGGCTCATGATCGCTCTATTGAGCTCTCGGGCGGCGGGGGATCCGCCAAACGGAGCAGCCGCTGGGCGCCTGAGTCATCGGAACTCTCGATCCGATGCTTTTACGGGGAGTCCGCTCGCTCTGCGGACTTCCCCCCCCTCCGAGAAGCCAGGGACTTCGGCACGCGAAGTCCCTGCGTCCTTCTCACCGCCGCGACGAACCGGAAGTCCCCATATTTCTCACATAAAATGTGTCTGTGATTATATCTTGAAGGAAGAGGTTGCTTCACACAGATGTCTGGAAGTTCTAAACATAAGGGACGGGGGGGGGAGTGTCATTTGAGGAAACCGGAAACCAGATGAATGAGTGGCATTTCAGCTGAGGAGTGAAAGTCACAGGCAGGGATGTACCTGGCCAGTGTAGGGATTTAGGGAGGGTGTCATGAGATCAGTGCAGTGAGAGAGATGAATGATTTTGGCAACGGAGTGTTGTATGGATGTGAGGGGACCAAGCTGAGACAGCAAACCAAAGAGAAGATTTCAGTAGCCCAAGCAAGAGGGGGCCAGCCCATGAAGCAAAGTTCTTGCTGAGGGGACAGTGACAAGACAATGTTGTGCATGACTTGGCTACTCAGTATAGGGGACAAAGGAGAGAGAAGAGTCTAAGGCTATGTGCCTGTTCAACAGGATGGATAACAATTCAATGCGTAAGCAAAACAAGCTAGGAGAGGAGGGCTGGGGAGGAAAGAGAAGTTCATGTTGGATCTATTGAACTTGAAATGATGGTGCATGCAAGTAGAGATATCAGAGGGCAGTTGGAGATGTGGGATTGAAATGAAGATAAGTTGGCAGAGGGGAGAAGGGAGTGTCATCTGTGGCTAGATGGTACTGAAAGCTATGGGATTTGATGAGATCAACCAAGTTTAGCATGTAGATTGAAAAGGAGCAGAGGGGCAAGAGCAGATCCTTGAGGACCCCTAACAGAAAGAGGGAAAGCAGAGGGTTTCTACCTATGGAAACACTTGAAAGAATGATTACGGTAGGTAGGTATGAGAAGAATCAGGAAAGTACATAATGCAGACAATTCTTAGTGCATAAAGGCAGTAAAGCAGAAGAAAGTGATCAGCTGCCTCAAAGGCAGTGGGAACAGCAAGAAAAATGACAACAGAGAACATTTTAAGAGTTCGCATTGGGGCATTGTGAGGGAAATTTCAGTAAAATGCAGAGGGCAGAAAGCAGACTGCCTTGGATTCCAGCCTAAAGGAAGCAGCAATGTATTGGGCAAAGAGGGGAAGAAACAGGACAGGCCTCTGAGCAGACAGAAGCAAGGTGCTGCCGTCCAGATGTTGTGGAGTACAACTCCCTTTTTCTCCGGCTGCAGTGGCGTGATTCCCCGCCTCCCGCCTTTTGCATGCCATTCACGTCGTAGGATAATATCCGACACCTGCCTTTTGAACGGATTTTAAAGTTCAGCCAGCAGCTCAAAGTGGGCCTGCATTGTGAGCCAGGCATGCACAAGGAGGGGTGTGTGTGTCGTTTTGCTCAGGTGTCCCGATACAAATATATTAAGTATCTGGCCACCTTTCCCCCACAGTCCGTCCGTAGGCCCTTTCGGGTTTAAGAGCGGGAAAGAGCAGAGGCAGCGGGTTCTGTAGTCCCACACCCGGCGCGTGCGCTCTGCCTCTCCTTCGCACGTGAGGGCAGGCCGAAGCTCTGGGCGGGCCAGGCGCCTGCAAACGCCTCCCCTTGTGGACGCGCGCAGGGCTGGGCCCCAGGGGGCGGCAGCCGCACGAGCAACGGCGGTGGCGGTGGCGGCAGCAGCAGCAGCAGCAACGATTGGCGCCGGCAGCTCGATGGGGTCCGGGCGCTGCTGCTGCTGCTCTGTGGCGAAGGCGCTGCTGCTCTTCCTGCTGCTGCTGCTGCCGCCGCCGCCGCCGCCGCTGTTCGACGCGCCCCCCCAAGGACAGGTCCGCGCAGCCGGGCTCCTCTTCCCCGGTTAGTGGGCACAGCAGGGTGCCATTCCTCCCCGCTCCTCCCAGGTTGAAGGCGCCCGACGGGGTTGGCGCGGGTTTGGCGGTTTGGGTTTTGTGTGTATGTTTGCAGGGCAGGGTTCCAAAAGGCTTTTGGGCTGCTGTGGGCAAAGCTGAGGGGAAGGGATGTTTCCCAAGGGGCGCGCGCCCCTTCTGCGAATGCGAAGGACTCGACGCCGCGTCGGGAGTTTAAATTTTTTTAAGCTTGTCGACCCGCGCACGCACAGGCTTCGCGGGATAGTTGGGAAAGCCCAAGCTAATCTCTGCATACGATGGGCATTATCGTTGGCCGCGCTCCACCACACAAACAACACGAGTTGTTCCGCTGGCTGCAGCTGCTGCTGCTGCTGCTGCTGCTGCTGCAAGAGCCTGTGCCGTGTTTACAGTACACAGTCATTTGTAGTCTAGTTCCATTGATTTCAGTGTCTCTAAGTTCCAGTAATTCAGGAGATTAGACCTGTCAGTTTGCTGCTGCTGTTGCCACAAAATGCCGTGGCACGTTGGAGAAGCGATGGTGGTGGTATGAGCTTTTGTAAGTACAGTAGTAGGCTGATAGCTCTGATAAATGGGCTGCGTTCTGCCCAAAAAATTAAGCTCTTGGAGAGCAAGACAATAGGTCTTTTGCTTATATGCAGGTATAAAAGCTTACACATATTGTAACTTTCCTTACGTTGTAGAGAAGGGCTTGTCCCATCTACCAGTTTTTTTAAAAAACCAATTGACTAAAATTAGTACGAAAAGCTAAGGCTGCAGCCCATAGTATACAGTACATGGTTACCGGAAAGAGCCCCAATTGAATGCAGGGGGGGAGGGGGGCTTACTTTTGAGTAGACATATATGGACTGTAGTGTTAATAGTACAGTGCACCCAAAGGTTTTCAGCTGCAGTACTTTGTAGAATTGAGTTCTCAGTGTGTGTTGCATAATGCATAAAATACGCTTGGTGTACAAATAGATGTGATAACTTCTAACTGGGAAAAATTATTGGCTTACATTGATTTGTAACGTGGGCTATGATATACAATTTTTGGCTATGGGAGAAATAGTGTTTGTTTTAATGTTTTCACCCTACTAGAAAGTAAGTACAGTATTGCTAAAACATATACCAAACCACTGAAAAAATGTAAAGATGTTGATATAGAATAATCAAATTTGATTAAATATTAAGTTTATTTTTTACACTGTTGCCACTACTGTACTTAAAGCCTGTTGTATTTTATTGAGTTTTTTTTTTAAAAAAATTACTTTGAGTAAACACATTTCACAGGAAAAAAGCAGGTAGAATAACTAGATTTACATTTGTTGCACTTTGATGAGGTATTTCATGCATTTTTTTGCAGTTGTTGCTTTTTAAGTAGACTTACATGGAAATATGATAGTTTATCTTGCAGATTTAAATGAAATTTGCAGTACATATATCTTTTTCTGTGGTGATCATGGCCCATGATAGATACACTTAATGATGTAAGTTGAAATAAAAAGTATTCTAGGGTATTGGTGCATGTTTTTTTTGTACTTTATTTGCAGAGTAGTACAGTATACTGATCCTGAACACACTCACTTGAAAACACGTTTGTGGATTTAAAGGAAAAATACTTCCAAGTAAATCTTGTTGACTTAAATACTAAGTCAGTGTTTTGAGAATTGGAATGCCAGTCATTGGAAGTTATGATGTGAATGTTTGGCAGTTTGATATAAAATTGTTTTGCAGTTGGTGCATATGCTACATAAGCAGACCATATTGTTTCCTGATAGTATTTCTGCTTCGTTTTCTTGCCTATCGATTTTATATAGATCCTTTTTTTTCCTGTTTTGCTGCTGCTGCTGCTGCTGCTAAGACGTTGGGACTCTTTGTCAGTGACAGTTCTAGGGCAAATTCGCCTGATCAAATTGTCATGATGCAAACTGAGTTTAATTCAGTGTGTGACGAGAACTTACCATGAAGGGGTCCCATTAATTTTCAGTTTGCAACTAAGTGCATCCTTTGGGACACCAGCATCAATTATTTATTTTTTTAGCGACTGAGTGACTGAATACTTGCAATTTTCTAGCTACATCTAAGAGGATAGTTCTATTTGTTAATTTGGTTACCCTTTTTCTGTTCTTGCCTTCTAAACCTTCTCTTTTACAACAGTGATTTTAATTCTCCAACCCCCTTTTCGGTGACATTTATCTGCCCCCTGGAGTGTTCCTTTTTCCTGCTACTTACTGCTTTGGCTGGGCCATAACTACTCTGTTTTCCCTACTTGTGACAATTGAGATCTATTTTAGCTTTCTGAGGGACTCTTTAGTGTGTGTGACATCAGATTATAATTGCACAATCATACAAGTATACAGTGCACTCATTGGCATGAAAATAGGAATATGTGTACCTTGAAATATAGTGCATTCTCAGCATGCTTGCAAGAACAATGCTAATGAAGAACCTCCTAGGGCATTACCGGACTTGTTCTGTACAGAGCAAAAAGAGAGAGCTTGCCATTTATTTAAAAGAAGAGCAACTGTTTTACCTATTTATTTTATTAAATAGCCATTCGATAGAAATTCCCCCAGTGATATACAGTATATTCAAACAGGCTTCCTCAACCTTGGCCCTCCAGATGTTTTGAGACTACAATTCCCATCATCCTTGACCATTGGTCCTGCGAGCTAGGGATCATGGGAGTTGTAGGCCAAAAACATCTGGAGGGCCGAGGTTGAGGAAGCCTGTATTAAAGGAAAATACTGTGGGAGGAATTCAACATAGCACCATGGCACTGGCAAATGTGCATCAGCGTAAGCATTTCAGATTGCCAGATGGCGTGATCCCTCCTCTTGTGCCCTCACATGCTGTTCTGGGGGTTGTCTTAACCCCCTTAGTCAATTGAGGGGTGCATGTGAAGAAGAGGGGAGAAGCCCATTATCACCAGTGGTAGCCCTTGTTCACACTTTTGCTAATGAAACTCATTAGCTGAATACGACCCTATATATTAAACTACAGCTAAAGCAAATATAAAAACATCAGTAGTGCTAAAATTAATTATGAAAGGTTGGGACAAAAGATCTTTGTTTAGTACTGAAAACAAAACAAAGAAGTAGCCAGGCAGCCCTCTCTTGAGAGATCATTCTATGTGCAACCACTGTGAAGGCCCTCTGCCTGGTAGCCAACTTCTTCAATCTTAACACAATAATAAATGTCTCCTAATAAGTAATTTTTTTTAACAAAAAGCAAATATTGCAAAATTTGGTGCCTTGCTAGGTATGTGTTATTTCTGTTTGGTACACTTTTTTTCCTTCCTGAAGTTTTCATGCAACCCAGAAATTTTCAGCATCCTATACACACACATTTCCATCCTTTCTCCAAGAGTTGTGCTTCTTCATAGCTTTCCTGCTCTGAAATTCCTGCCTGGATCATTTAGCTGTGAACATCCTTTGTGAGTTGTTTTTGGAAAGGTGACTGCTGACTATGTGCTTGAGTGATGCTTCTTACCAGCTAATTTTGGAACAGTTTTAAAAAACACACACCATTGAATAAGCATCTGTTTAATGGAAAGTAAAAGTTTAATGTTTCTGTGGCCCTGACGTGCCTAAATGTTCATTTCTATAAAACGCTATTTGTTAGTATTTCTTTCCAATCACATTTTATGACAGTGATGTCACAGAAATAAAGTCGTATTTCTTCAGTAACTGGTCAGTATACTGCAGCTGAAATGTATTTACTTTTCAAGGCTTTCCCCCCTGGGAAATCAGTACAGTACTACTATCTCTGTGGGGAACTGCACTAGCTCACAAGCTATGAAAATATGGTAGCTAGCTTGAAAAACCTGCATGCGTTGACTGCCTGAATATAGCCAGCTGGTAATGGATCTACTATGAAACCACTGCTAGGTGTGGGGGGCTAAAGTTTTTTCTATGCACCTGCTTTCATCTCATGCATATCAGTAAGTACCGTAAATGTGCATAGACATTCAGGGTTACATTCAGGAAACTTCAGCTACCGGGTACCTACCATTTCTGGCCTAGCTCTTCCAGCTGGGTGAGGTCCACAAAGTTGCCATTTTGCTAACTAGGGGCACAGTCTAGCAAGCTAAATTTATGAACAACAAAATGTTAAATGATGTTCAACATAAGTAAGTGTAAAGTGATAATGCACACTGGGGCAACAAATCATAACCTCATGTACACAATGATTGGGTTTTAACTGTCTGACTAAACAGTGAAAAGTTATTGACATCATGCTGAGTAGCTAACTGAAAATTGCAGTAGTGCGCAGCAGTGGTGAAAAGGCAAGTTCATGCTAGGTATTACTAGGAAAGGGACAGAAAATAAAACTGCTAGTACTGTATGGTAACATATCTGTTGGTGCCACATTTGGAACACCGCAGAACGGACTAGAGCTGGAAAACGTGCAGACATGGGCTTCCCAAATGGGAATGTGATAGAGTCGCTTATCTATGAAGAAAGGCAAGAGCATTTGAAGCTTGTTTGTCTGGGGTGGGCGGTGGGGAGAAGACAACTGAGGAGGACACGATGGAGGTTTAGTAATCCAAGCTGCTTCTGTTCATTTTGCTCTGACACAGAACAGCCAAGACATAAAAGGGCCTTGCAGTGGGAGTAGAAGGAGTTCACTGTGCTTCAACTGAGTGCTGATTTTTTCCTGGAATTGTAGAGGCAAGTCGGCACTTCGCTAGTGGGTGGCTTGGATAGGGCTGCTGCCAGTGCCATACAAAGAAAGGCATGCTGGGTTGATTTGGCCCTTAAAAAATTGCCATCTGTCCTGGCCCAGAGATTCTTGAAGTTTGCTACCCTGGCAGGGTGATACTACTGGTGATAGTTGGGAGCATTGATACCACTTCCTGTAATGTAGCCTGGAGTTGCATCCCTCCTGTCCAAGAGAATGATAACATTTGTCATAGAACACTTGTCATAGAAGGTCATGATCCTTGGTTCCATCCCTAAACATTGATTGCGAGTTGTGATTACTTTGATTTCCCATTCATTTTCTCCCAGCATGGGATAGCAGTGTGGTGGAACCTTCACTGGCACATCTTCTAAGAGAGGCACAGTCTCTTTACTAAAGTTGTTCACAAGCCCCAGCTGCAACTCTGGAGTGTAGCAGATATCAGTGAAGACCCTGACCTTCTCATCTGTCTAGTAATTGGTCTGAACTTAAAGCCTCTAGGACACCATCTACTATAAGTTTTGGGACACCAGCGATTGCGTGTCCTGTGAGTCCTTATATGTACAGTACGGGACAGTTTCTGAAACAGTTGAGTTGGGAGAGGACGCTTGCTAGGTACAATTAAGAGGTACTGCTGTACATTAAAAGTGAGGACTTCTAGAAAAGTACCAGCTAGAGACTTGTGAGCAATTTCATTTCCCAGCTACTTTTACCTTACGTCTCTGTAGCTTAGTCAGCATCTCAAGTGGGACAGCCAAACAAACAGTAGTTAAATAAGGCTGTTGGGTTCTGATGTAATGCCAACCCATGGTTAAAGCAAGCCACAATTTGTCAGCCAACAAACCATGGCTTGCAGCCAGAAAGTAAACCATGGTTACTAATGGTTGGTCCACACTTTGTCTAAACAAACCATGGCTTAGTATTACATGTGAATTCTGCCATAGAGTGGTTATTTTGCATCCCAAAGTGTGTCTTTGCTAGTGCTAAATATTCCTGGCTGTGGTTGGCCCTGATCTCATTAAGACAGAGGAAAGGATTCGTGCATAAGTACCTTCAATCTGTTCTAGTATGATAAAAAGTTTTGTAAAGGTAACTGAGTTGTGGATTCTAAAGATCCATATTGGTTAAAATTTATTTTTTCCCCTGTTGGGTTGGCACCCTTAACCCTTCTGGATCCCTACCAATCCAAATGGAAAGGCACACTGTACGAAAAGCTAAGAGATTTGGGATTCTCCCCACAGGCCTTGATAGCTACAGGCTACGAGAAAGCAAGAGCAATAATCCGCCAACGAGTTTGGGATGTGGAACTGCAATGCCATGTGAGCAAGATGAATAAACATCCAGCCATAAAAGATAATGGGAGAGGATTTTCCCCAGCAAAGTATTTGTCAAAATTACAAATACCTAAATACAGACGGGCATTTACCCTTGTTAGATTTAATGTACTGCCATCTACTTTACTGCAGGGAAGATTCGCAGGTAAACCATATGTGGAACGAGTCTGCCCCTGCGGTATGTCGGAGGTAGAAACTGCCTCCCAAGTTATATTGCGCTGCTGTTTCTACAGTGACATACGCCGGGTTTTCATTTCTCCTGTTATGCAAAATTTCTCAAATGAATCCAAATCCCAATGCCTAAAATTCCTTGTAGAAGATAAGGACCCTGAGATTATGATAAAGTAGCCAAATTTTGTGCGACTGCCATAAAACTCAGGGAACAAGTGGTGTCACCACAATGATCAAGGCCCCCAATAGCAATTTTAGGCTATAGTTTAGCGACCCAGTTCTAATTTACATATTCTAAATGCTGTAATATATACACGTGTACCGTCCCTGGCGTGTAAATTTTAATGCTACATCATTGAGTTTTATAATTTTTGATTATGTGAGCTGGTCTGTGACTGTAAATAAAATTGATATGAGGTAACTGAGTCATTTGTATATTCTGCTTTGTATTTAGCAGTTCTATATGAGAGGAAGATGTACTGTAATAAGCAGAACCATCTTAAAATCATAAGGTCAAATTTTGTCTATGAACTTCTGAGTGGGACACACCACTGCATGTTTTTTTACTGTGTTGCATTTCTTTTCACAGATGTGGACGAATGTACCCAAGGGATTGATGATTGCCACCCAGATGCAATTTGTCAAAATACTCCAAAGTTGTACAAGTGTACATGTAAACCAGGTTACAGTGGAGAAGGAAAGACGTGTGAAGGTATGTATGTGCTCTGTAGTTTTACACTAAGTATGCTTAGTCACACACACACACCCTTACTAGCTAAAGCTGAATAAACAATGCTGAAGAAGCAAATATATGTATGTTTGTACTTTAAGTTGCTGACTACTTAAACTTTTAACTTTTAACAGTTTAAACTTTTTCACATTGAGTACAGGAAGCACTGTCAACACCAGTCGGACATCTGTGTAACGCAAATTGGTACATGATTATAATAACAACCAAATACAGGTAAATCAGTTCAAAACATAATCCAATGAATAGCATAGTTGGATTAGATGAACAATGCAACACTTAAAATAACCATAAAACAATATGTTAAAATATACAAATTAATAACAAATGTAATACCATACTAATACAATAGCAAGCAGCCTCTGCATGGTAATTTTATACCAAATTGTACAAAAACTAACAAATTTTCATAGACTAAAATGAATTATATTCTCACAGTTCCTAGCAGCTTGATCATATAGTATAAAATGCATTGCGATTAATAAAGCCATACTATAATGTGCATAATAATTTATAGAGACTAAAAATTAAAGTGCATATATTTCAGAGCAGCTTGATCATATAAAGTTTATATAAAACATACCCCCTTCTTCAGTCCTCACAGGAAACTACTTTTATTTCAGTGATAAGTGGCTTTGATCACCTCCTTCACTGTGGCCTCTCACCCCAGATTCCCATTAAATCCATCCAATAGCCTTATACATAGAGATGTTTTCTTAAGGATTTGTTCAGGTTACTTTAAAAAGATAATATTCTTGTTCAAGCCTTGAGGGAATTGGGTAAGTTTAGCCTAGAAAAGAGGAGACTGAGAGAAGATACGATAGCCATCTTCAAATATCTAAACTGGGCTGTCACATGGAAGATGGAGCAAGCTTGTTTTCTCCTGCTCCAGAGGGTAGGATTCGAGCCAATGGATTTAGGTTAAAAGAAAGGAGATTCTGCCTCAATATTTGGAAGAACTTTCTGACAGAGCTGCTCAACAGTGGAATGGACTTCATTGGGAGATAGTGGACTCTCTTTCCTTGGCGGTTTTTAAACAGAGGCTGGATATCTATCTGTCATGGATGCTTTAGTTGAGCATCCTGCATTGCAGAGGGTTGGACTACATGACCCTTGGGATGCCTTTCAACTCTACAATTCTAAGTGATTAATGGTGATTTAAATCAGACAGGAAATAATAATAATAATAATAATAATAATAATAATAATAATAATATAATAATAATTTATTATTTGTCTCCCCAGCCACTCTGGGCGGCTTCCAGCAAAGATTAAAATACCATAAAATGTCATAGATTAAAAACTTCCCTAAACAGGGCTGCCTTCAGATGTTTTCTAAATGGCAGGTAGTTGTTTATCTCTTTGACCTCTGATGGGAGGGCATTCCACAGGGCGGACGCCACTACCAAGAAGGCCCTCTGCCTGGTTCCCTGTAGCTTTGCTTCTCGCAACGAGGGAACCACCAGAAGGCCCTCGGTGCTGGACCTCAGTGTCCGGGCAGAACGATTGGGGTGGAGACGCTCCTTCAGGTATACTGGACCGAGGCCATTTAGGGCTTTAAAAGTCAGCACCAACACTTTGAATTGTGCTCGGAAACGTACTGGGAGTCAATGTGGGTGTTATATGGTCTCGGCGGCCGCTCCCAGTCACCAGTCTAGCTGCCGCATTCTGGATTAGTTATAGTTTCCGGGTCACCTTCAAAGGTAGCCCCACGTAGAGCGCATTGCAGTAATCCAAGCGGGAGATAACTAGAGCATCCAATAAGGTTGGTTAGGCAAATAGAGTTAATGGTTAATAAGTAAATTGAGTCAAGAGCTCATTCAGGTTCCTTAAATATAAAGGAGGTGAATAAGGATTAATTGGTTAGTTCATTCAGAAGTTCATTAAATGAAGAGCAAAGAATAAATCCAATATGGGTTTATGGGAAAGGGCGTGAGCCAAAAAATTGGCATACGGTAATCAAAAGTTCAAAGGACCCAGGTGGCGCTGTGGGTTAAACCACAGAGTCTAGGACTTGCTGATCAGAAGGTTGGTGGTTCGAATCCTTGCAATGGGGTGAACTCCCGTTGCTTGGTCCCAGCTCCTGCCCACCTAGCTGTTCGAAAGCACATCCAAATGCAAGTAGATAAATAGGGACCGCTCTGGCGGGAAGGTAAACGGCGTTTCCGTGTGCTGCTCTGGTTTGTCAGAAGCAGCTTTGTCATGCTGGCCACATGACCCGGAAGCTGTCTGCGGACAAACGCTGGCTCTCTCGGCCTATAGAGCGAGATGAGCGCCGCAACCCCAGAGTCGGACACGACTGGACCTGATGGTCAGGGGCCCCTTTACCTTTACCTTTTAATCAAAAGTTCATACAAGTTCATTAACTGCCTGAGGGTGGTTCTATATTTTTGTTTAGAGTTTTTAAAGAGTTGATCATTTCATAGAAGAAATCCACTTCTAACCATATAAGAAATCCACTGTATTCAGATTACACACATACACATATGTTCATATAAACATGATTAAAGTGAGTCAGGCCTAGAATATTTGAATCTGATGGTTTCACTTTTATCTTGCCTGTGCATGTTTTGCATGGAAAATTGCTTTGAGAAGAATTTGGTTTCTAAATTTTAGACTTATCCTGAGATTTCTACAAGATCTGACTTGGGTTAAAAGGGGGGGGAGGCAGGTGATTGCTACAGCAGAAGCCTTTTACTGTATAACTTATTTTTCTCCCTCTGTGCACCATATAATGGAGTGTCCCAGCTGGATATGTAAAACTCTTTAAAAAAATTAGAGCAGCACATAACAAGGTTAATGCATTATGTTACTGTTGAGAAATTGTCAATACTCTGTTGAACTTGCTTTATTTGAAAGGCAAATATGATCTAAGATAGCAGTAACTGCTAGCATTTATATAATATAGTCATGTCATGACCTGTCTACAGCAAATAAGCAGGCATCCATCATATTGACTTTTGCTTTATTTCTCAGACATTGATGAATGTGATAATGACTTCAATGGAGGCTGCGTGCATGAATGTTTCAACATTCCAGGCAATTATCGCTGCATGTGTTATGATGGCTTCATGTTGGCTCAGGATGGCCATAATTGTCTTGGTAAGGATTGTGCTGCAATGTGTTTCAGCCTCAGTGCTGAATGCCACCTATATTTTCTTATGAGCATGAAAAAAAAATTAAGGTGGTTGAATAAAAGCAATGTTATCTTAATGAGAAACATCTAAAAGGTGGTTTGGTTATTTGGAGTTTTGCCATCTCTGAAATGAAGGTGCTACTGTTTGAGTGCATACCTAGAAATATGACAGAAAGGAACCAGAAGATCATTGTTTCCAAACCAAAGGCCTAAGCAGTATGCTTCATGCACAGTTGACTCATTATTGCAAAATGGGGAAAGTTTTTGGGTTGTATTCAATGTAATGCTGCTGCTAAGGTTTTGTCAGTGCAAATATTTCTCCTTGCACCACAGAATGTTCTCCCCCTCTCTTCCCCCCCTGGTGGTTCCGCAGGGGTCAGCAAACATTTTCAGCAGGGGGCCAGTCCACTGTCCCTCAGGCCGAACTATATTTTGAAAAAATATATGAATGAATTCCTATGCCCCACAAATAACCTAAAGGTGCATTTTAAATAAAAGGACACATTCTACTCATGTAAAAACATGCTGATTCCCAGACCGTCCGCGGGCCGGATTTAGAAGGTGATTGGGCCGCATCCAGCCCCCCGGGCCTTAGTTTGGGGACACCCTGCTCTAACCCTCTGGAAGAGCTTTTTGGGGACAGCACTGGGTGTGCAAAGCAGGACGGACATCACTCACACTAGTGCTAATCCTTGCTCTAGTGGCAAAAGTTAGTTGAATATTGCCCTGGAAAAGTATAATGGTCTCATTTCTCTCCCCCACAATTCTGTACTTTTAAGAGTATGGCTCCTGGGTTCTTGTACACAAAGGGTTGCAGAAAGATTTAAATGCACTGAAAGGTCATAGCCATTGTGCCTCCCACCCTGTTGACCCACCAGTCCTTTTGTCCACATTCTTCTCCTATCCACTGTTACAGCCCTATTTAAGAAGTGCTGCTGTCCTTGGTTGAAATTGATGCAGCTGTTGAAACCTGTCAGAAGAAAATGGTAGCAATACTCTTGGCAAGTATAAGACACAGCATATCAGAAACACACACATATACACACATGTGTTTTGTGTGTGAGAGGGAGGGATTCCTAATGGTTTGAATACTCCCTCAAGACTTGGGAGGTCCAGAATATCTTATGAGCTTCTCTCTCTCCTACCCTCTCCCCACCTTCCCCCTAAGATTCAATTAATTAATTTAATTTAATTTCTCCGGTCTTCTTCCTTACTTCCTAAGGATATTTTGAGGGAGAATACATTACAGGATTGTTGCTACTTGTAATGACTCGCTGCTTGAAGTTGTTTCAGTGCCAGACCCTAAGGTTTGCCATAGAGTTTGCGGCCAACCACCTTGGAGACAGGTGTGTGCGAATCTCAAGAGAAGATCGGCCAGAGAGTCAAAAGGCAACAAGCCTCTCCTAAAGCTGCTGGGGAGGGTTAGGTTCAGTGATCAGGGAAGCCAAAGGGAACACAGAATGAAAGAAAAAGAACATTTATCTACATAGAATCTTACACAGATTTAGATTCCTTTCCTGTAATTTATGTTCCAGGGAAACACGGTTTTCATTTTTAAAACGAAAACAAGCCTTTGTTCTTTACGTTGTTTTTGGTTTCGTCTATTCTTTTCTTGGTTTCGAATATGGTTGGAAACACGCAGACAAGTCTTAAACGCCTACTTGTCTCTCTTCCCTCTTGGTTTCCATTACAGTGGTGCCTCGCTAGACGAATTTAATTCGTTCCACGGGTCTTTTCTTATAATGAAAAATTCGTCTAGTGAATCACATAGGAATGCATTGAATTTTTTTTGAATTTTTTTTTGCCCATAGGAACGCATTAATTGAATTTCAATGCATTCCTATGGGAAACCGCGATTCGCTAGACGAATTTTTCGTAAAACAGATTTGTCTAGCGAGGCAACCTCCGCTCGAAAAATCATTTCGTTAAGCGGAAATTTCGTTAAGCAGGGCATTCGTTAAGCGAGGCACCACTGTATATTCTTTGACCTTTATTCAACAACTTCACTCTTCACTTCCCTGTTACCATTCCTCCTCTTTACATGCTCCCTCCCTGCTAACATATTCTCAAGCTCTACAAAAAGTACAGATATTAGGTTGACACTAAACTACGGTATATAGATATTGAGCATCAAGTAAAATAAGCCTTTGCATGGTTTAGTGTTGCAGCAGAATGCAATCAGTCTTTTGAACCCTAATTAATGGCACCTTTTCACAGAAAGCTTACCAAACGTCAAGTGCATTTTTAACATTCAGCCAGAATTTTATGTTACAAGGCTACATGCAAATGTTACAAATAATTCCATATTTTGGGTCTAGATAATATGCTGAACTAACACATAAATAGTTGGAGCATTGCCTGACTTACCAGGTGCCAATCTAAGGACTTGCTTCTCCTTCCCACTCTTACCTGAAATAGATCTTTCAGACAATGGATGAGGAATAAAAAGTATGAGTGAGAGATGTGACAGTGCTGCTTAGAGAGAGAAGACTTGCTTTCAGAAGGTGAGAGGCAGCGGCATTTAGGTCATCAGCCTGCATTCTGTCCTCAGGATATCCTCCCAACAATTTCAACTATTTACTTGTATTGTGCAGTACTGAGTATCACAAAACTGCATTAAATTGCTTTTTCTACGGAATCCCGTATTTATCAGTCCAGGGAGTCAAATGTTGCTTAAGTGGGTATTATGAAGTTGCCATTGGTCAGATGCTGGTACATTATTGTAAAAAGAAAAGCGGGATGAAGTGTAATTGAGTCCTAATGTAAGGAAGACCTAAGTGAACTTAATCTACAATTTAAGGCTGCTTCCTTAAGTAGGCCTCCTGGAATAGTTGGAAACACTGAAAGCTACTCAAATATTTTTATTTAAGTATGGTAATATCTTTAAAGAGTTACATAAAAATGGCATACTGTATTAGGAAATGTTCATTAAGAGTATTTGAGTATCATCACCATCATTGTATTCTTCTACTTATTATCATCATCATCATTATTATATTGATCAGGCCTGTAGTGTTGAATTCTGTTGTGCCCATCCTACCAGCGAGGAGAAAAGGAGAATAAAGACAACTGGCCAACCTATTGGGTGTTTTATTATCATCATGGTTTAATTGACTTCCTATGTGGTTAGTACAGGCTGCTGTGTTGACAAATAACAGCTGGCACAAATCTGCTGCCTATTATTTTTCAGATATGGATGAATGCTTGCTCAACAATGGAGGCTGCCAGCATGTTTGTGTCAATACAGTAGGGAGCTACGAATGTATTTGCAATGATGGATTCTTCCTCAGTGATAACCAGCATACCTGTATTCACCGTTTAGAAGGTAAAGCCTCTCTTCCACCAAACAGAAAGGGTGTCCCACCTTCCCTCCCTCCCTCACAAAGTATCCTGAATTGAGCCGTCTAGGTCGATGGCTCAGTAATGATCTTTACTTAAGTGTGCTTCTGCATGTTGTTCCAATGAGTCACATGGTAACTTGGGTATGTTATATGTGAGTCTTTCAACAAGTCATACTGGGCATGCTCAAAATTCAAGGACATCTGGGAAACCCACCCAGATAGGCGGGGTATAAATAATAAATTATTATTATTAATTATTATATATATTATATCATCCCAGCCTTTAATACCTCTGGTTTACATGGGATGTAATAATACATATATGTAAACATCAACAACAGCAAAAAAACACCCAAACCTGCCAGACTTACCTGTTTGGTGGGGTTTTTTTTGCATTTAGGTTTATGTTTAAACCAAGTTGCTGTTGCTGAATTATGTGGAATAGAAGCTGCTGAAATGCACTCCTGAGCAGCTACTGAAATAGTGAGAGATCTCATATCCTTGCTGGTGGACATCTTTGTCTACCAGGGGCAGCTGGGACTGCATTGCACAGTTACATGGTTGATGGAATGCAAGCAATACCCACTATAGGTCAGTGGCAAAATAGACATTCTACCCCTTCATCCCACAAAGCATGAGCCATAACTGGCTATGTCCTACTGCCTTTTCAGAGTGCCAGAGGGGACAGGGGGACTGACTGTGAGAACTTTTCCTTTATAAGGAAAAGATTCCAGTGTAAAGGAAGGTTGAATCAATCCAGTGGTAGATAAGTGATTCTGCTTGATAGGAGAGGAAGAGGCTTTCCTTTCTCTTAAGCATGCCCATTGAAATGAAGCAACAGAATACTGCCATTGTCCATTTCCATGAAGCTACATGACCTAAGCATTTGGTAAGGAGAGTTATTTTAAACTCCTAGTTTTAAGACCATGAGTAAATCCTTCACGCAGAAATGAAACTGGATCCCTGATTAGAGGCTGCAGTGAATGAAAGTTTAATAGAGACCCTGGGGGCAATAACTTGAAAGTGGTAGTTTTAAATCAGGGAGTTTCCACTGAGTCTGTGGTTAGTCAGTAAGGCCCGACTGGGTTTAACACAGTGAAAATGTGTATAGGTTTGCAAAGTTGGCAAAGATAAATATAGAATGAAGCCATTCTTTAATAAACCAAAACATTTTTTAAAAAAGAAAACAAACCAGGAGGCCAGCCTTTATAGTGTGCAGTCTTCAACTAAAGTGTGTGTTGAGATAATACAACCAGAAGTATCTAAATGGCCAATGGAAGTACAGTGGTACCTCGGTTTAAGTACACAATTGGTTCCGGAAGTCTGTACTTAACCTGAAGCGTACTTAACCTGAAGCGAACTTTCCCATTGAAAGTAATGGAAAGTGGATTAATCTGTTCCAGACTGGTCCACGGAGTACTCAACCTGAAGCGTACTTACCCGAGGTATGAGTGTAATTGGTTTCGGAAGTCCGTACTTAACCTGAAGCGTACTTAACCTGAAGCGAACTTTCCCATTGAAAGTAATGGAAAGTGGATTAATCCGTTCCAGCCAGGTCCGCAGAGTACTTAAACTGAAAATACTCAAACCGAGGCATACTTAAACCGAGGTATGACTGTAAATATAACATAGCTTGGGGAAAAGCAGAAACATGGACCAATGGAAAATTCTGTGTATAGGTAAATGTGAAAGAAAAGTAACTTCAGATAAATTGTGCACATCTCATGAACATCCATCCCCATGAATCATTGATTCACATTTTGAGTTGATTGAAGTTTTTCAGAAGTTAAACTGTTTTCAGGTCAGTGAATGGATTATTTTATTTGCAACCAACCCGCCTTAACCTAATGTCTTGAATCTGTGGTTGCTGATACCCAGAAGAAATGGACTGAGACACAACCTCTTCTACTTGATGTAAATAGCTCAAACACTGCTGAATTAGGCATTTTTTATGCCTTTTATCCTTTCCTAATCTTGGCAAAGTTTGTGCTAGAATCCACAGCGTTTTGCTTTAAATTGTGTATCCATCACATAACAAGTTATCTGATTCTCATAGTACTTCCCAAATACATACTATACTTTTGAAATGCTGATGCTCCACTCATCAGCTCATTCAAGTTGATGATATGGGTCTAAGCTCTCTCCTTTTCACAAATGGTCTTGTAGCAAGCTCCAGAGATGAAACTGCTGTAGCATCTGAAGAAGAAGCCATCCTGGTGATGCTGTTGGTGGGCAAAGTCTACAGAACAGTAGCACATTCCCCCATTTCTGTAGCTTCCTTCTTATGGAGATTCAGTTGTCCCCTACATTGTTGACACTAAGACAGGCATAGGCAAACTCGGCCCTCCAGATGTTTTGGGACTACAACTCCTATCATCCCTGACCACTGGTCCTGTTAGCTAGGGGATGATGGGAGTTGTAGTCCCAGAGCTTTCCGTAGAAGTAGAAATGGGTTTTCTGTGTGCTCTATTGCAATTGTTGATGAATTTTACTTGTTTAAATAGTTTTATGTTGCTTTTAACAGTTTTGTTAGCTGCCCTGGACTCCATTAGGAGGAAGGGCTGGATGGAAATACAATAAAGAAACATTCTTTCATTTCTCTTTTTTAAATTGTTCATAAATAAAGATAGAAACACTTAATCAATGATTAAATAAGCTTTCAACTTCAGCAACTTAGTAGATTTTACATTTATTTTACTTTTCAAATAAAGCATTCTTTAACTAGTCAAGCAAAGGGTATACAGTATGTTGTTATTTAATTGTAGTATTTCAGAATGTGCTGCTCCCACTTAATAGCTTTCAGTAGATGAGTGCAAGACAACCCCCCCCCCCCAAATGCAAAACTAAACAAGTCTCTATTCAGCATTTGAAGTGTTTGTTTGAGTTCAGTGAACTTTACCAAAGTACCTGCTTGAATGATGTCTCCATTGGTTTCTGAATGGCACAAAGAAGTTACACTGTTAGCAGAAATCTAAAGCTGTTAATTCTCTTAATGCTTCTTAAACACCTCTTAGCTAACAGACAGATCACATGGCATGTTGAAGCTTCCAAACTCCACAAAACGCTAGAGTTTAATAAGGCTAATTTGTGATCTTCTGGGATGCAAAGAGCTTGACTGACAGCATAATAGTGATTGCCAGTTTTCATGTGGATATTTTGTGTATTCTGAAGGGTTGCAGGCATCATTGTCTTGTTAGTTTTCTCACTCTGGGAAAGGAATCAAGAAGCCAGCAGAGCAGAATAATCAAAGCCGTTGTAGGCACTCTCCTTTGTTGTCCAAAGCTGCAGCCTTAGAAGGAGTCTATCTGAACCATAAATAGAGGTGTTAAGAAGACAGCATGCCTAATTAAAATGTTACAGAGCCTTCAGAGGCCATGTTGTCAGTTCACATTGGTCTTCTTGGAATAATAATGTGGCTGCAGAACAGAGTTGGGCGAAATCCTGTGAGGAGCAATTCTGCAGATCAATCTATATGCTTACCTTCAAACCAAGGCATTTCCTGCCTGATTGACAGTTTTAATTGTTGTTAACTTGTCCTAGGACCTTAGGGTGAAGATAACAAATTGTAGTAGTAATAGTAGTACCGGTAGTAGTAGTAGCAGCAGCGATAACAATCATAATAAAAACTACCCATTTAATCTTTCTTTCAGGAGCTTTCGATGTAAAAAAGTCCATTCTTGAGATTGGGGGCGGGGCACAGGGAATATTCCCCCTTTTCAGCATTTCATCCAAGCAAACAACTGCCATACCTACATAACAGAAGATGGAGATGCTATGCATCCAAGTGGCAGAATTCATTCTCTGCCTCTCTCATACATGCATGTGCACACAAAATGGAGCCCCCAACACTTCAGGGGTTTTTTTTTTTGAAGAAAATAACAATTGGGCAAAGGTGCATTTTAAACAGGCATTAACAGGGTATTCAGAAAGTTGTGGGTGGGTTTGGAAGTCAACATATGAATTGCCTTTAAGTAATGCCATACACTCTGACGCCATACCTCTGATGCTTACACAACCACAATGTCATCTGTTACAATAATCATTCTATCTGGGCCAAGAATGCTTGTTTTCCAGCAACACAACAGCAAACATAAGCAAACAAACAAAACTCAGCAACACCCAGTTGCAGTTTTTCCACCAGTTGGTAACACACACTTCTAGGTACCACCGCAGCTGAAAGGCTTTGCTACAGCAGTAAGTTCAAATGCAAAAACAGAAGCTTATGTATGCAATGCAGTTAGATATTATTCCTCTGTGGTAGGTCTGCCTCTGAAACATAAAATCAAGGGGGAGGCGGCAGCATCTACTGTGGCCAAAGGAACTAATACCAGGACACCTACTGAAACCCACATTTCTGCTGTAGTGGTGTCCAAACTTTTTTCAAAGAGGGCCAGATTTGATGAAGTGAAGGGCCGTGGGAGCCGACCAAAGGGCCAACTGAAGTTGTAGACCTTTTTTTTTTAGGAATGATGTTGAGATTTTGGGGGGATTTTTACCCCAGGAAATAAACTGCCACAGGGGCCGGATTAAACAGACCAGCGGGCCGGATTAGGCCCCGAGACAGACTTTGGACATGCCTGCTGTAGTCCACACATACCCCTGATGCAACATTAATGTACATTAATATTAAAACACTGCAGAAACCCTTGTAATGTGCAGGCAGTGAATGATGAACATGCAGGTATTCCTTGGCAGGTGAATAGATATGGAAAGGGTTTTCTGAGTGTAAAAAGGGAAAGTTGACCTGAGGGGACAAGAATTTTTTTTATGGCTCTTGGCAGGGACCTTTATTTTTAGAAAGGGGTAGGTTCTGATATTGAGTTTGTTCTACAGCCTGAAGCAAGGGATTCGGCCAGTAAAACTGTCTGAGCATTTATTTAAAACCAGTAGTGGCCTATTATTGCTACCTAGATTTATTTTTATACTAGCTAGTAAAATGTTAGTATAGTATAGGTTAATCACATGCAAGCATAGGTTAATCACAGTACAATTCAGTATTTAAAACACCAAAGAAGGCTATAGATTGCTGCTAATTAGTGGCACACTGAAAGAGGGTCTTTTAAAACTGTTACCCAGGGAATGATTATTCATCGTTTAATTGACTTCAGGTTTTGGCAGCATGATTTTGGAAGACAATCCCTGTTTCCTCCAGGTAACTGGGTGTTAGAGTGTGAACAGCTTGCAACTGTTGGAGACAAACCACAAAATGGTTTTATGAGGTGTCTGGAAGGGGCAAGGAAGTCAGCTAATGGGACATTACCGGTATTCATTGTCATCAAGAACACATTGGTTTGTAGTGAATTCTGGTCAGCCATTGCTATGTGGAGCATAGATACCTGAATCACAGGAAATTAAATTTAATATTTAGTAATGGTTCCATTAAAATAAATAATATTTAATAGACATGTAAAAGAAATTAGATCACAAAAAAGGTTTAACTACAGTGGTGACTCGCTAGACGAAAATTTCGCTAGACGAAAGGATTTTCTGATCGGAGGTTGCCTCGCTATACGACAAGGTTTTCTATGGCCACCGCTTCGTCTTGCAAAACTTGATTAAGTTTCAATGCATTCCTATGGGAAACCGCAACTCGCTAGACGAAAAATTCGTTACACGAATTGACCCGTGGAACAAATTAATTTCGTCTAGCGAGGCACCACTGTACTTTAAAACAATTTCTCTAACCTCTCCCTCAGCACCATAGCTGGGTATGAGTCCAGGTGGGATGTGGTTGCCCCGGTCAGCAATCTGGCTGCAGCTCTTTGAGCCGGTTGAAGTTTCTGAGCACTTTTCAAAGGCAGCCCCATTACAGTACAGTAATACCTCGGGTTACGAACGCGATCCGTTCCGGATCGCAGTTCGTAAACTGAAGCGACCCGAAGCGCCATTTTGCGCATGCGCAAAGCGTGGTTTTTGTGATTTATGCGCTTTGCGCATGCGCAGGCCGCGTGCGCCACTTCTGCGCACACGCGCGGGGCGAAAACACTTCCGGGGTTGCGCAGTTCGTAACCCGAACTGTTCGCAAACCGAGGTGTTCGTAACCCGAGGTACGACTGTAATCCAAATGGGATGTAATTAAGGCATGTGTCACAGAGGCCAAATCAGACAACTCAAGGGACGGGATGAACTGGTGCACTAGCTTTAATTTCAGAGAGCTAGACATTCAGGGCTGAGTGCAGAAGTACACCCAAACTGCAAACTTGTGTCTTCAGGGGGAGTGTTACCCTGTGTTATCTAGCATAGCACACAGAAAAATATTAAGTGGTGGTGTTGCATATTCAGGTTTTACTCTTGCTGTACAAATATCCAGGATTCTTTGTTTGAATAAGATAGATTGTTTCAAGGCCATCTGGTACTTATTTAAATAGTTCGCGTCTAGAATGCGTCACCTATTTAAACAGTTTTTTTGTCTAGAATGTGTCATCTGCATTTAAAGTCACAAAGAACACTGATGCACCCTCTTGTTTTTGCAGAAGGTATGAGCTGTATGAATAAAAATCATGGCTGTGCCCATATCTGCAAAGAAGCACCGAAAGGAGGAGTGGCCTGTGAATGCAGACCTGGATTTGAACTGGCCAGAAACCAGAGAGGCTGCATTTGTATGCAACATTCTACACTTACTTACAGTTTCTCAAGGCGAACAAGTAGAGTTATGGCATTCCTGTAGCTGATAGTTAATGTGGGGCTTCGTTTGCAGGCATGATGCTATCTAAAATTCAGTTTGGTGGGATAAGGTATTAAACTAGTAGATATTCAACATGGCACTGTACAAAAACATCATTTCAGCTCTCAAAACCTTTAGAGATTATGATGAAATGGCTGTTTTAATTAATAGCAGTTACTAGAACAGTATCTTTACAGCCAGGCTCACCACAAGACAGCAGCCTGGTTCTGCCTGTTGGGAATTCTTAAGCCCAGCCTACTCTCCCACCCCAAAGAACAACCTATAAGCAGATAAAGCTGGAAGGAAGCACAATTTTTCACAGTCACCCACATACACTCACACAGAAAGGGGAACTGCTGGTCATCTTTCTCTATCCTTTGTTTATGCTTGGTTCTCTCACTGCCTGAAGACTTTTTCTAGCCCACCTACTTCCCGGCTCCTAGGGAAACTGTGGGCTGTTCTCGGAGTTTTCTATGGTCCGTTACTGTAAAAATATCAGAGCTCCTTGAGGCACTTTTAAAGAAAGAACAGATTTAAGGTGCATGCAATGAAGTTCTGCAGCAGACCATGGCACCAAAATTCTCGTAGTCTTTAATGCACTGCAATATTTTATCGCTGAAAGAAGTTAGTGTTGAGTTTTGACTACTGTATATTCCTGCGTATAAGACTACTTTTTAACCCAGGAAAATCTTCTCAAAAGTCAGGGGTCGTCTTATACGGCGAGTGTATCCCAAACTCAATATTTTAACTGGAAAAGTTGGGGTTGTCTTATACACCCAGTCGTCTTATACGCTGGAATATGCAGCTCTTGATCAGAGCTGCTTTCTGGCAATGGATTTTCCCCACATATAAAATTAGGAGCTACCTGTGTTCAGCTTTGAATTCAGATACATTGTTGTTAAGGTGAACTTCTGATCAGATTAGCTGTTTAGCTGTGTTAAACTACTATTCTTGGATCAAATATTCCTGGAAATGTCACCTGCTGAATTAGCATGATAGTTGTTTTTCATTGGTTCATCAATTATGAACCATTTAAATGAAATCAATTAAAATGTAAGACTAGTATAATTAATTTGATTTCATTTAATGGATTTAAATTGCTTCATCAATTATGAACTATTTAAATAAAAACAATTTAAATGTAAAACTAGTATAGTATAATTAATTTAATTTTGTTAAATTAATTTAAATTGTTAAGTAAGTTAAAAGCAGGCATGTCAATGAGTGTTTAATTTGTTTGTTGCCCGTGGTTATAATTAACTTTGGTTTGGTAATTGTGTCAAAGTACATACACAACAGATGAAATTCTTGATAAAATAGTTCATAGGAATGCCAAATGCATGGAGGGCAAAGATATAATATTCAAGATACAGTCTCCCTGAGCTGCAGATTTCCATAGGCGTTGCAAATGCTTCTGAAACTCAGTTTTATGTCTTCTTTTTAGTGACTTGCAACCATGGGAATGGTGGTTGCCAGCATACATGTGAAGATGCTGATGATGGACCTGTTTGTGGGTGTCATCAAGAATACATGCTGCATTCCAATGGAAAAACTTGCCTTGGTATGTAAGCACTTGAATTCTTTTCAGTTAGACAAAATATATATGACATCAGCCTTTAGCCATCTCTGTGTATTTTGCTCAGAAATGGCTGGCTGGTCAAACTGTACCTTTCAAAGTGAGAACCATGCCCCACATCTGATTAGGCAACTTTGAATGGTTGGTTTTGGAAGGAAAGGGGGTCTGTTTATAACAAAAAACAACAACAATATGTTGATCCTCCAGACTCCAATTGAGAAAAGAACTTTGCTGGAGTTATATTTTCTCCCTTTTGTTTTCCTTTAAAATATTTCTCAGTAGCAGTTGCAGAGTTTTCATTGGCTTTACTGGTGTTTTCATTGGTGTTTGTATAACATAAGAAGCTGCTTTCAACCAAGTCAGACTTGTCCAGTATTGCTTGCACTGACTGGCAGCAGCTCTCCAGAGTTTCAGGCAGGGGACCTTCCCAGCCCTTGCTGGCGATGCCTGGGATTGAACCTGAGACCTTCTGTGGGCAAAACAGACACTCTATCCTTGAGCTACAACCCTTTCCTTAGAAAATTACCTTACCTAAACCACTTTGTGATGAAGATGTAAATTGTGCCTTGGCTAGACTATACATCACACTGCTCTTCTGCATTCAGTCCTGCATTAACAGTGTTCTCAATGTGAGTCAAATGGAAGGAGAGAGACTCAAAGGATACTTTTAAACGTGGAAACATTCTTTTTAAAAAAGTGTTATTCATTTTGAACAAGGTATACTCTTCAATTGCTATATTCCAGTTATGCATCTCATCCCACTAAGTAATGATGATGCATGTAGGTCCAATTATGATACTATTTTTCTTTCGCTTTTAAAGAGAGAGAGGAAGCTACAACTGAGCTCTCTGAAAGCAATGCAACAGCGGGAGCTGATGTAGACAAGCGGGTGAAACGGCGACTGCTCATGGGTAAGAAGTGCTCTAGTCTGATAGTTTACACTGATAACTTACCAAACCTTCCTTTGTGAAATACCATTTTCCCAGTTCTTTTACCCATTCTACTGAATAAAGTCAATGGAAATTTTTCCTGCTTTCCCACGCTGGTACAGTTTAGCGTGGGAAATTCTCGGCAAGACTGTTCAATATTCTGTTGAACCGTGTATCATGTTTTTTCCCTTTGTCAAGTATCTCACAGATTCATGCAAATGCAGTTATGCATTCACACAGGGGATTATACCTTTCCTACTTGTGCTAAGTTTGAAATCTGTAGTAGCATATAGAATTATCTTTATGAAAGGAGGTTATTGGCAATTTAAGAGAGAATCCCCCCCCCAAGTCATGCCATGAGGCTAAGGATGTAGAATCATGTACAATGAGGAATGATCAAGCACCCTTGATTTAAATGGAATTCTATTGAAATAAAATAGGACTTGCCTTCAAATATTGTGCTTTAGGAAGCGTCCCAGACAAGGAGACTTTGTAAAGAAGCAGAGGATACAGTCCTAAGACTGTGATTTGAATCCATTCCACTTTCCGGTCTGCTGGTCTGCCTCGGGGGGGGGGGGGAGGAATAGCCATATTTTGGGCCATAGCTGCAGTTCTGTACAAAGGCCAGGAATTGAGTTCACATTAATTTAAATTTCAAGCCTATTCATCTATTCTGCAGCATATGAGAATCCATATCTTAATTTAAAGACCTTAAAATGTTATTTTCCTAATTAAGGCATGTTCTTTCTCTTAATTTGCTCCAAAAAAACCTGTGGCCTGCTGAGGATAATGTGGTTAAGCACACCCTCTTCTTCAATACATCCATTCACCTTCACTTGACTTAGAGTGCAATAGATCAAGTGCTCTTTTACATTTGAGTGAACAGGGTGCACCTTCTGGCATGGAAACATGAAGCCTGAGTCCATATCCTTTGGTGAATGTAGTCAGTTGTCCATCCCACAGGATCTTATGCAGGCATCATGCCTTCACATAGTGAAGTGAAGAGCGGGATGAGCTCCCTGGCCCTACCCTCCCTGTAATATCTCCCATTGCCTGATCAGGAGTCTAAATTACAAAGTGCCTGACATGAGCATAATAGGTTCCCCACTGCAGTCCTTTGCCCTCCAAAATGTGGAGGATGGCAGGACCAGCAACGGGGACCCAGCAGATGGGGTTGAGCCAGTGAGCATGGCTTTGCTTTCCCCCTTCTTTACATTTGGCTACAGTTGTTACATCTTCTATTAAATTTTTTTGAAGCTATAATTTAAGTTTGCTGTAACAAAGTTGTTCATATATTAATTTAAAATTGGCAAGTTAGAATGGAAGTAATTGAGTTAGAAAAGATCAAATACCACATGCTGCTTTTAAATTCTATTTTAGTTTTTCCTTCTGCAAATGCCAGATTTTATTTCCTTTCCTTAGAAACATGTGCAGTAAATAATGGTGGCTGTGATCGCACTTGTAAAGACACCTCAACAGGTGTTCATTGCAGCTGTCCTCTTGGATTTACCCTTCAGTTTGATGGGAAGACATGCAAAGGTAGAGTTTAGACCTCTTTTTTTGCAATGTGCATATAGAAATTGCTGCTTTTGCAGCATCCCAATGAAAACCTTGCCATTTGTAAATTATTAAGAAAACAAGCAAAAATTTTGAAATGGGAAGTCAGCTGTAATTTGCATATGGTCCTTTAAATAGTCTCCACTTTCAAACAGTTAGAAATGGGTGTTTAGGGAGTTCATATAGGGAGACGCACAGGTCTAAAATACATAGTAAACATAACCCAGAATTGGCAATTGGCTGGGGGCTCTTGGGCATGTGCATCGCATTGTCTGACTTTTCTTCCATCCATGTAGAACCAAAATGGGTTGCAAGAAGAAGGTGTAAGAATGAACTACCCACCTTCCATAATTTAATTTATGACACTATAAGTATCAGGCAAACCAATATGTCACAAAACAATGTGCAAGGTTTTTTTAAGTTCCCCTTAACCTCTTGTTTCTGCATGTGTCACTGGTTCTGTGGGCACCTCCTCTTGAGGGCAGATAAATCTGCTTCCTCTGTGCCCCAGGAGTCACAAAACGATCCTGCCATACTTAATTCAGCAGAGTTGCCCAGCCGTATCAGAGGCTGATAGACCAGAACAGAGAATCATTGAGAATTGTCACAGGCAGCCTCCTTTGTAGCTATGCATTCTTGCCTCATAGGAACCTTTAATAAATTAACTTTATTTCTCCTGGTACTTTAGTGTACAGGTTTAATCAGTGGGAATCTGACTTAAGTCCAGTGTGATAGTACTTTTAAAACTATTTTTAAACAACAACAGCAACAATAACAACAATTCATTATTTGTACCCCACCCATCTGACTGGGTTGCCCCAGCGGGCCCAGCCACTCTGGGCGGCTTCCAGCATATATAAAAGCATAATAAAACTTGAAAGCTTCCCTATATGGGGCTGCCTTCAGATATTTCCTGAATGTTATATAATTTAAATATTAAAATGTTATATAATTACAGTACTCAAAACTAGAATTCTTGTGGCCTAGCAGGGTTTTGTTTTTTGTTTTATAAAGATAGAGAATCTACAGTAATGGTTGCTGTATAAGGAGTTGGGAGGAGCACTCAGAAAATCATTGATATTTACGGTATTTACCTGTTTTAGGATCTGTCAAGAAAAGGAAATCAATCTTTGTATCCTTTGTTTCTTTATTTACAGATATTGATGAATGTCAGGCCAGTAACGGTGGATGTGATCACTTTTGCAGAAACACAATTGGTAGTTTTGATTGCAGCTGCAAAAAAGGCTTTAAATTATTAACTGATGAAAAGTCTTGTCAAGGTATGTGCAGGGGCAAGCAATAAAAATATAAATATGTTTGGAACAGTTTGAGCATGTAGATAGTAATGAGGTGCTAATGAATTCCAGAAATAATGTTCTGGAGTTGAATTTATTTCCTGACTCAGCTTCTGTCAGGTTTAGTAAGTGCATTAATCCATTTTTTAGACAACCATTTATGAAGACAATGAATTCCGCAAAGCAGAACTGATCACCAAGAACCCAAAACTCAATCCACTGTTCTTTATCTTTTGGTGGTTGTTTTTTTTTCAAAGATAAGATGTAGCATGACAAATAAGAAATGTAAAATTTATGAGAGTTCAAGTGAAAGTACCATTTGGATACGATTTGTTTTAGTATTAAGCCTCTCATCTTTCCACCTAATCTGTTTACCAACCACATTCTTGCTGGAATGATCAGTAGTTAGCTCATTACAGTATTTAATTAAAATTTTGCTACTGTTCAAATTTGTGTTTGAAGTAGGCTATTTTTTTTCCTAAGACAAATAACAAAATGTTAACAGTTTAAAAACCTACACAAGTGCTAGTTGAATACAGTATTTTGTGCACCTACCTATTATTCGTTTTTCTACCCATTACTTAACTTTTAATCCCTGAAGTCAGCCTCCATCTGGGTGTTGTCTATGTACAATGTTCACCTTCTGGCCTCCATATGACTGGGTTATTTCTAGAAAATGTAAAAGGTAAAGTGAAAAGGTAAAGGGTCCCTGGACGGTTAAGTCCAGTCGAATTCCATTATGGGGTGCGGCACTCATCTCTCTTCAGGCTGAGGGAGCCAGCGTTTGTCCACAGACAGCTTTCCGGGTCTTGTGGCCAGCATGACTAAACTGCACCTGGCACATTGGGACACCATGAGGAGTGCCAGAGCGCATGGAAACACTGTTATCTTCCTGCCACAGCAGTACCTATTTATCTACTCGCGCTAGTATGATTTTTCGAACTGCTAGGTTGTCAGGAGCTGGGACAGAGCAACGGGAGCTCACCCCGTCACACATATTCGAACCACCAACCTTACGATTGGCAAGTCCAAGAGGCTCAGTGGTTTAGACCACAGCGCCACCCACGTCCCGTTATTTCTAGGACAATGATTTCAGTATTAAATGTTATATAGCAGTTGTATTAAGTACCAACAAGATGGTGTATTCGGGATAAACCAAGGCATTCCACAAAAAATGTATGGTTAAAATGGAAAGAGCCACTTCTAGGGGGTGGTTGGGATTAGAGAACTGATAGGGGAGGGGGTACTTTACCACTTTCCCTGTGCCTTTTTCCATTTTCCCAAATTTCCTCTGGAGCAGTGACCTCCTTTTTAAAGTCAAGAAAATATTTATTAAAATCTGTGTTGGAGTTTTAAGAGGCAGTGTGGAGAGTGGAAATAGCAGGTGAGAAAAGGCACACCTTCACAACTATTTCAATCTCACCTCCCCACACCTGCCTCCAAACTGTCTTTTTCATCTTTTAAAGGACAATCAGAATGATGTTACATGCATCTGTGTGTAATGTTTAGTTTGGCCCTTGCGATGCAATAAATACTACTTTTTTCTTTTCCTCTGAGCAACTGCACCTTCCTTCCTTCCTTGCTGTCACCTCCCTACTTGGATTATTAGGAAGGTTGGTTGGCTAGGGAAAGTTTCTAAAGAACCTCAAGTTCCAACACCTCTATTTTTAGAAAATACCTGCTGGCTATCAGCTTACTATATTTTGCCTGTCCAGAGATACAAAGAACCACTTTATTATTCAGCAGTCAGTGGCGTTTTAATCAGTAGACCAATGTTTTATAATGTTAAGTCAGTAGGAAAAAGAAGAAGGAAAGTTACCGTAAGTATTGCTTGATAAATATTGTTTCCTCTTTGCCTGGTCTCGGCTACCTTATAACAAAGTGTTTTCAGTGGTCTAAAAAAGCATAAGAATTCACTTGAAAAGCAGTTCTACTTTTTGGTTTGCCACATTTGATATACTAACTGCCTCATTGTGTTTTAAAATCCAGTACTTTTTTTAAAAAAAATCCAGTACTTTTCTTTTCATCCAGCTTTCCTAGTATATAAATGTCTCCTAATCATAAAGTGAAATAATGAAGTGTCGCTTTAAAAATTGCAGACATTGATGAATGTACATTTGAAAGAACATGTGACCATATATGCATCAATCATCCAGGCACTTTTGAGTGTACTTGCAACAAAGGATACACACTGTATGGCTTCACACATTGTGGAGGTGAGTGTATATACTGTATAAAGTTCTTGCTGGCATGCTTATTGCTGTGCTATCTTTAACATCAATTGGAAATGTGGGTTTTAAACCCAGTGTTGCAGATTTTTCAGATGTTTGCCTTTCTCCTTTTTGGTCAGTTTGAAGCAGAAGACTAACTGTGTATTTATCATACTTTTGCTGAAGTAACTTTTCCTTCTCACTTTTACTGGAAAGCAACTATGTCTATTAGAACAAACAGTTGCATTCCACACTTGGGTACTAAGAGAGAGGTTTTGCAGAATGGCTGCCTGCAAAACGCCCATTGATTTCAGTAGGTATTATGCACGGTAGCTACCTCCAAGGCTAGGCCCTAATTCAAAAAGGTTTCAAAAAACAGATTGTTTGTAATTTAGTTTTTTCTAACCAAAATATGTACCGGTAGATGTAGCTTTGACAAGCTGAATAAGTCATTTACAGTCTCTTATGGTTTTAAAATGTTCCTGTGGGGGAAAGCCTGGGTCTTCGAGTCATTTTATTTTGGTTCCGACATAACATTAAACCAAACCGTGACACTTTACTCAACCGCTGGCTCTTCTGCTGTGAGTTAAGTCATGGTTTGACTTAGCATGTTGTCCAAACCTAGACTTGTGGTTTGTTTTGCTCCAGACAAAGCACCCGCTCTAAGCCAATAAGAAACATTGGTTGTGGCTTGTGGTTTATCTAGAGCAAAACAAATCATGAGTCTGGATTTTGACATTTGTTATTTTGTAATATTTTAGTTTTGTATGCATTTTGTTTAGCAATGTATTTTGTTGTTTATCTTGTGCTATGCATCCTGGGTTCTTATGCCCTGGGCTCTTAGAAGAAAGGGTGATTAATAAAATAAAACGTATACATATTTAGGTTCCCCAGGCTTCAGAACTAAGCTCACTTATTTGGCCCAAAATTCTATTGAATTTTACAAGGTTACAATTAATTAAGTGTGTGTGTGTGTGTGTGTGTGTGTGTGTGTGTGTGAGAGAGAGAGAGAGAGAGAGAGAGAGAGAGAGAGAGAGAGAGAGAGAGAGAGAGAGAGAGATCTTGCCACACTTTCTATATATCAAAAGAATCCAAGAGCTCTGGCCAGGTAATGGAATAATGTTTAGAAAGTTTTAAGTTGAGAATAATAAGACAAAAACATGAATGGTACGCTTTGACCTTGAAACTATGAAACTAGAGCTGATGAAGAATAAACTGAAACAGGGCCTTGTCCTGGATTTCTAAAAACTGGATTGCTACTGGAATTTGTCTTATTATTCTCAACTTAAAACTTTCTAAACATTATTCCATTACCTGGCCCAGAGCTCTTGGATTCTTTTCATTTGATTTTCTCAACTCTGCAAGGACTCCAATTTATTTAGTATTACACTTTCTATATATACCATAGTCCAGCAGTAGCCAACTTGTGCCCTCCAGATTTTGTTGGACTCCAACTCCAATGGTCGGGGATATGGGTGGAGCTGGAATCCAGCAACATCTGGCAGGTTTCACATTGGCTACCCCCCAGCATAGTGAATGCATTATTGTACCCAGTAGTAGTTTTGCATGTACTACTCTACGCTGAGCACAGTAGGAACTGCACTAATTTTTTTGGTTAAATGTCTCTCCCCCCCCCCCCCAATTATGCTATAGATGTCAATGAGTGTAGCATCAACAATGGTGGCTGCCAGCATACCTGCGTAAACACACTGGGGGATTATGAATGCCACTGTGATGCTGGCCACAAATTACATTGGAACAAAAAGGACTGTGTTGGTAAGATTCAAGAGCCCCCAATGGTTTTTGCAACTTTGGTTTCCTGCACGTTTGAAGCAATTTTGATAACAATGATCCATTGAGCATAGGCGTGTGGATCTGCATTATCACGGCCAAAGACAGACAGTACTTTTTAAGAGCTGGAAGTGATCTGAAAGAGAGTGCACTTCTCTTATCATACATCCATGTTTCTTTCATCTCACCGTTGCATCTGGTGAACCAGGTTTTTGAAGCAGTCAAATTATCTTTTGAACCTGCTTACCATGAGGTAAAGTGTGATACTAAGAGCAGTGATCCATCTTTCAAATTACAGCCAGTCCTCTGAAAAATCTATTGTATGTCTTCAGCCTTCAGTACTATTTTGTTTCTAACTGGCCATCATGGCTGTCTGTCAAAGCTGGCTTAAAAACAAAACAGGAGATACTTTCAGGTCTTTGATGCTTTCTTTCCTGTGCTTTTAATCTGGGCTGTTTTTTCCTTTTGTGGTTGCCTGCCTTAAAAAAAAGAAAGAATATTTTATAGAAAAGGGGAAATGTTGTTTGTGCCTTCCTCCTTCACCAATATTGATTTTGTGCCATGCATAGCTTCACATTTGCATTTTAGAACCATATCTGTCATTAGTTTTCTTCTCCTGTGTGTATCTGTATTTTGCCCTATAGAAAGGTCCATGCCTGATGTCAGTTTACCCAAAATATCTCTGCACTGCATTAAGACTGATGGAAGCAATAGGTGTTTTTTAATCTGCCCCTCTGACATTCATCTGATCTCTGGTAAGTCATGCAGAACACAGTGATTATGTTGTTGTTGTTGTTGTTGTTGTTGTTGTTGTTGTTGTTGTTAAAGTAAAGAATAGAAACCCTAGGAAAATTCTGGAAATATAATTCATTAAATCATATGCCACTATCCATATGCACATTCCATAGTATTCATTTCCTGCTACATGAATTTATACCAGATTTCCCTTGTGAAAATCACTTGGCAGACGAAATATTTTAAATAAATAAATAAATATGTGTTCTAGACTTAGTGATGCATCACTAGAAACTGGATTGAGCTTCCAGGAGTATATTTCAGTAGTATTCTAGTATGTGTTTCTGTTTTATTGTATAGCTTTATGATCTGTCTCTTAGGCCTTGAAGATTCCTACAATATAAAATGTGGCAGCCCTTCTCCACTTAAGAAAAAAAAACAAAATGCCAGTGAGTCAACTGCTCTAGGTAAATTATCTGCTATATATTTTTTCCATCTTGGGCTTGGGCTGGTTTTTATCTTTTAAGGGTTCTGCTTAATTAAATAAATTGTGGTCAATTAATTTACTAATCTGCCTAAATTTGCATCTGAATAAAACAGTTATGCAGAAAACACTCTCTTTATTGTAGCAGGCACCCTCTTAGAAGAGGAATTTCCTTTTGAGGGGGGGGAAGAGGGGTGTTTTTAAAGAGGGGTGTTTTTTTAAGATGGCACTGCCAACCTTGGATTCTGCAAGTGCTTTTATTGGCAATTTTTTTGAAAAAACAATCTGCTTCCCAGTTAATCGGGGGCACTTTTTAAAAACTGATCCTAAGGTTTTTAATCAATTAACTGAATAAAGGTTGCAACCCAAGTTTTGTGCTGCTGTTTTGTTAAAAAGGGCAACCAAACTAGAGTAGCCTTTTTGTAGATTCTTGAAGACACTAGATAGTTCAGTGGCAGAGGGGAATATCTCAGCTTCATTCATAGGTATCTCTTGTAAAACCATCTCAGGTTAGCAGGGTTTGGAGCAGTCTTTGGCAGTGACTTGTGGTCAGGACGCACAATGCTGGTCTAGGTGGATCATTAGTGTGGCTTAGTGCAAGGCAGAGTTTACAAGTGGTATATTCAACAAAACGTGTTCCTATTCAGTCCTACAGGATTGTCATCGCTACCATTTTCTGTTCTCCATGCTCCACTTGTCAGTTAGCATTCCATGGCCATTAAGCACACTCAGTCCTTGTTAAGCTGTTTCCCCACCCCAACATAACCCATCGTTTTCCCCTAATGTTTTTTTGTAGTTCTGGAAACGTTGGGATCCCCCCCCCCCCAAGCCTGGTGATACATCCCTCATTTGTGTAGGCTTTGGATCCAAAAGCCACAGCATTCACACATGAAAATAGGAAGTAGAAGGGATGGTTCTGCTTTTAAATGCATTAGGGATGCTACTATACAGTTGCCACGAATAGAATTCATATGGCATAGTGGATCACATGAATTGCAAATTTTGTCTTTGCTTATTTATTAAGTTTTAAAACATCCTTCATCTGAAGATTTCAGGGCAGTTTACAGCATAAAAATACAAAATAAAAACACAAAATACATAATAAAAAGAAAGAAAAAAGAAAGAACCGCCCCCCAAAAAACACCTTTAAAAGGACATAGAATGTTAATCAGCCAAAGGCCTGGTTGAAAAGGAATGTTGTCACCTGGTGCCTAACAATGTATAATGAAGGCACGGGGCGAGCCACCCTGGGAAGAGCATTCCACAAACTGCTATTGCTTTGCTTTCACTTTATGTGAAAGCTCTTTCTCCTGGAGAGAGAAGCAGGTGGTCACTTTTTATTTTTAAAGTGTTGATGATGCAGTGTTTGAAAGCCACCTGACTTACCTGCTTGGTTTTATGTTCTTGCATATGAAAGTAACAATTTTAATGTTTCTTCCTGAAGATCTTTCTACCATCAGGACAAGCGTAACCTTTAAATTTAATGAAGGAAAATGTAACTTGAGAAAGAGTAAGATGTTTCAAGATGCTCTTCATCATATAATACCAGGTATGGATGAATATGCGTGATCAAAATTGGTTAATTTTGTACATCAGTAAATGCCAGAGGCCCCCCAAAGGTGTGTGACGTGCAGCTGTAGTTACTTTTTGAAGGACCTTGGTAATGTTTGGTCATGATCATGCACTATAGATACATGATTAGTCAGAACAATATTATTCTGCTTCCCTGCAACCACTCTGTCCAACGGTAGGGCCATAGGACAGGTCCGGGCCTCCTTTCACTTCTGCTGCTATGTGGTGCTCCAGACCTCCGCACCTAATAACCCACTGGGATATGGAGCCAACACCCTTCATGGAACTGAACACATGTATAGCCTAAGGTGATCCGAGTTTGAAAGTAGCTTCAGTTGCAGAAGTATCCAATGAGAGGAGTTTAGGATTATTTTTCTATAGTTTGACAGTCTACAGTAATTTCTGTAGCCAGTCATAGGCAAGGCTGAGTGAGGGATGGTACAGTGTTAATGTCAGTAACTGGGTTGGAGCAAGGCTGCCCTGACCAATATTGATCAGGTGAAGAAATGGACTTTTGAGTCCCAAACAAAAGAGAATGGGGGGCCGGGGCAAGAGTAGACAGGAACCTTTGCAGTCAGAATGTGTGCTTGTACATCAGGTGTGTAATGGGGAAGGCTTAAAGATTAGAGGGCACTACAGTTTAAAGAGCCATGGTTGGAGAACTTCAGATTACCTATCAAGTTATGTTACAGGGCAATTAAGGAGGAAGGGGGACATATGGGCAGTCTAAATGGGATCTGTCCCAAAGGCTAGTGATTATGTATGATTGTGCATCACCAGGAAAAGTGTTGAATACATCTTGACTGACTTGAGTTCTTGTTGATGCAAGGGTACACAGCTGCCACTGTGTTTGAGGTGCCACTGTAAATTTTTCCAGGTGAGTTTGCTGACAAGTGACACATTAAATGTCTGGACGCCCAGACACGGTACCTAATCAGCCTAGGGCCGCCTGGATACCTTTCCTTTCATTCTTAACACAAACGCAATGTGTAAGCAAATGCTTAGAACTATAACCATGCAAATCTTGTTAGGAATAATAGGAGGAGAGATTAGAAAAGAAGATCAAACACTGTTTATGTATGCAACAACCGCGGCTAGGACTTTGTTAGCCCAAAAATGGAAACTACAGGAATTACCTACAATTGTGGAATGGCAGATAAAAATGATGGACTATGCTGAACTTGCTAGATTGACATGCAAGATTCGTGACCAGGGGGAGACAAGGTTTCAAAAGGACTGGAGTAAATATGTGGACTATATGGAGAAAAACTGTAGATCATTAAAAACTCTCGCAGGATTAAAATAAACCTTACGAATTGACCAATATGTTAAAAAAGGAACTGCAAAAAAGGGAATTAACAAGAAAACCGCATGAAGGGAGGGGGGGAAGTCATAGCTCGGCGGAGCAAGGTAAAAGATGTGAATATAAGATTTTGTATAAAAGATTGGTTTTGTTAATTTGTTGAATTTGGAAAATCGGAATAAAATGTATTTAAAAAAAAAAAAAAATAGAACTATAACCATGCAAATCTGACTGAGGTTCTGGCAGTCCAAGTTTGAACTTTTAATGGTGTAGACTGTAGAGCTTTGTCATAGTTGGTTTAAGTGTGTAAAAGGAACAATGGTGCTAATTTTATATAAACTAATTTGGGCAGCATTAAGACCTCGGCACTGGTTTTGGTCTAATAGAATAGAAAATGTGTCCAAATACCAGACTGTACCATACACCATCGAGTGCAGTTGCTTGTCATTTGTTAGCATCTGGAATGAATCATACAGCCCCATAACCATTTTCTCGGCAACATTTATCAAGCTTTAGAAAGGCCCTACAGCATAGATGGCTCTTGCTTCCTTTAATTTTCTTCACACAGAGAAACATAATTCAGTAATGGAGAAGAACTTCTATTATGTAAATCTGACGTGCAGTTCTGGCAAGAGAACTCTTGGAGACCTCAGCGGCTTGAAGGCAGCTAGAGAAATGTTTATATCTGCAGACTTTGAGCTTGAAACAAACCAAAAGGAGGTGACAGGTTGGTTGGAAAGGAACCCACAATACAATTGAAAGATTATGGTTTTGAGGGAGCTTTGTTGCAGTTTGTTCCTTGATTTCTCTCTCTTTCACTTTCACCTTCATGCAAAAAGAAAAAAGTATCTCCTGTTTTAAAGCTTTAATATTCATTTCCCCTATGGTCAGAAAGCTACTATCACTAGATGTTCACCATTTAATTGCTGTCTGTTTTGGGTATATTGAAAAGTTTAACTTAGAATAATGTATTGCCATAGTTAATGCAGTCTACCATTATTGCACTGACAACTCTTTTGAATCTAGTATTGTTGCACTTTAGTGCTTTCTGCTGTTGATTGCGACCACCTGTACCTTTCTAGAAACATGCAATCTGAGCTGTGCACGTAAGAGGACTGAGAAAAGGCTTCGTAAAGCAATTAGAACATTGCGGAAGGTGATCAATAAAGAACAATTCCATATTCGCCTGTCTGGTGTGAATCATGATGTGGCCAGAAAATCTGCCAGGGTGCTGGAAACACAAGAAGCCTGTGGCTTGGGTCAAAGGCATATGGGCAACAAATGTGGTAAGCACAAACGTGATCAGATGCATTGATCTGATGCATATGTAACTGTGACAGAAAGCTAAGAAAGACCAGAGTATGATGATGCAGTGCAGTGGAATTCCACTAGAGTGGAGTAGCTTGCAAAGTGCCAAGCGGGAAACCTCACTTTGATTGGCTGTGGGTACAGCTAGCCAAAGGGGGGTGGAGACAGGAAAAAGAAACCGTGATTTAGCTTTATGGGCATCAGCAGGAAGATGCCACCATGAGTCTTGGGCTCACACATTTCTACCTTCCTCTTTTTTTTCTTCCTGCAATGCTGAGAGGTGACCTTCAACAGTGTTTAACTTCACTTTCCATAAATTTCATATGACCTTATGTATGGATCAGAAACTTTTCAAATTGCAATTTCTAGTCAGTTTCGGATCAAGCCATCTTCAAACCACGAGTCATATCTTAAACCACAATCTCTGGTTAGTGCAACATGACAAGCAAAGATTAGTGTCAGAATAAGTTCTGCTAAAGTCCTCATTGCGGCCAGTTGGGGTGGTGGTGGTAAGGGAAGTGTGTGAGCACAAGACTCAGGGTGACTCTTTCCTTTTCATTTCTGTAATGCTCAGCTGTGGCATCCGGTGGGCTGGCTGCATGAGGGCTAATAAACGTGTGAATAGGTTGTATTTGTATCCTTCTGAACTCCATAAATTTAGAAGGGCAAGTGTTTCCCAGTTTTTACCCTCTCTATATTCATAAACTGATCTCCCCTTCACAAAGTGTTAACTGTTGCAAGTGTAGGCATGTGAAGCACAAATTAGGCATTTTTCGCAGACTTTAAATGTTTAGTAAATCTGACGCTGTTCTTTTAGGTTTTATTATCTAAATTATGATGTTGTTAGGATGGTGTTTTCAGTGTTTGCATTTTAATGTTGTTTGATTTTAACTTCCATCATCAGCGTTGATTTTTTAAAAATTGCACCATGGGGCACAAATGCGTCTTTCAGTCAGTCTTTGTTGTACTGTAAGCATATAAAGTGACACTTCACCAAAAAGAACATTAACTTGCACTGTGGCTCAGTCCCCCCCCCCCCAAAAAAGAAGAAAAAGTGACACAAAGAACTTTCTGTTTAGAAATTTTTCCCCTGCTGTTTTTTTTCCATGTATCTGATTCCCAACATCTTGCAACTTTCTTTCCTTTCAAATGAAAAGATCTTGAAAGAGGTTCTGGGGGAGAGGGGAATAAATTTTCCAAACCAGAGATAAATAGCTGGCTATTCTGCCAACCTGCTGCTTAAGGAATAATAGACTTAAGACCTAACTCCTAATGTGCATAATTTACCCATATGACCACAGCTTGTGAACCAATAAACACCAAAACAAAAAGATCCTAAAACAATACAGAGGGCTGCTTAGAAATAAGTTTCCATCGGGTTTTTGTGTTTTTCTTATAAAGTCAGGGCATGGCTCTTAGGGGAACAGTTAGTTGTGGATCACGACCTCTTTTATGAGGCTCACCTTTTTCCATCATGGAGACACTATAGGGTTTGTCCAAGGCATCAAAATCTTAAAGCTAAAAGTACTGAATAGAGCGAGAAAAGAGCCTTTAAATGTCCTTATAACTACTATTCCTGGCTCCCTGGAGTTGCCTTTCTCCCCCTCTTTCTTTTGCATCAGAATAGCTTTCACTTTTTCAAAGAGCTGCAGTGATTAAGAATAGGATTTTAATGGTCACTGAAGACAAACAAAGACAGTGGTTATAGGAATGAATCCTGCTGAAGGCAAATGGTTCTTCAGCTCATTTGAAGGAAAACAAGCAGGTTGTGGGGAAATAAAAAGCAGACAAAGAAAGCTTGCTGAATCCTTGATGTAGTGCCATTATTTCCAAGTCATTGCTCTTTGTTGTGAAAACAGACCCTTTTTTTGTACTGTGTGGCACACCTTGTGCTTTATTCTGTGGGACTAAAACTTTGCAGCTTAATTTTTAAATTAATATTCGTACAGAAGAATTTAAGGCTGCAATGACATTTTTATTTCAGTTTTTGCTCCATACAGAGTGATCAGTTGTGCTTTAGTAGCCTTAAAAATGTGCACACTGACACATCTACCCTTTGATTTTTAGGGAACTGGACACATCATAGAGGATAACATTTCACAAGCAAGCATTGACCTTAAATATTTCTGAAAAGCCTTAGCTCATTTATAGTGTGGCCATTCTAATGAATGCTCCATAAGGGTCTCTTTTAATGGGATGGAGATGGAAAGGTTTATATTTTACAGCCATGGAAAGAACTACCCGGTAGTAAGGACTGGGAACCAGTCCTCTGATCGGATACTTAGCTCTGCATAGAATGGTCAGAAATATATAGTCCTTATTTTGAGGGGCAGGGAGGAGTGAGACAAGGCGGGATACCAGTAATACAGTATAAACCAGTGATGGGCAACCTTTTGAGCTTGGTGTGTCAAAATTCGCCAAAAAACCGAGCATAACTTAGGTGGTGTGTCACTTCGAGAAAAAAACCATAATTTCATGATATTTATAGTTTAAATAACAAAAATGTATAATTGTAATATATAACTGTATTTAATATACCAAAAACTAATTATTTAACCAAACCAAACAAAAAACCCCTTATTTATTTATTTATTTATTTATTTATTTATTTATTTATTTATTTAACCAAACTCCCCTAAGCTTTTTTGGGGGAGCATGCGGACCAATGTTTTGGAGTTTTTTTTGGGGGGGGTGCAAAAGTTGCTTTGCTTTTGGGGGGGGTGCCCCAAAGCTGCTGCGCTTTTTGGGGGGGAAAGAGAACAGAAATAAATGATGAATAATGCCTTCGCTGGAACTAACACGCAGCACCGACATAGTCTGCCAAAGCGCCAAAAAACCCAGCACAGAATGGGTTAAAAAATGAACGCTGTTACACCCAATCATAGTCTGCCAAAGCACCAGAAAAAACAGCACAGAAAGGGTTAAAAAACCAATCTCCAGCTACCAGCAGCAGCAGCAGCAGCAGCAACAACAAAAAAGATGGGTTTTAACAGCAGAGACAAGCTGTAGCGAAAAGAACAACAGTGGGAATGGGCCAATGGGGCACGTGCCAGCAGTGAGGACCCTGCGTGTCACGTCTGACACGCGTGTCATAGGTTCGCCATCACTGGTATAAACAAACAAACAATTTTAGGTCTCTTTCCCAAACATACCAATGAGAGATTGTTTTTGCCGCTTCTGTTCAAACTATTAAATATGCAAAAGCCCAGACAGTGGATATTTTGTGGATATTCTGCACTCTGCTTCCTTTCACTGAAGTGAAATTAATCATAGGAAGTTGCCTTATACTGTACTTCAGTAGTCTAGTTAGCCAAGCATCCTATGCTATAATTATCCCAGAGAAGAGGACTTTATCAATCAGTCCTGTTACCAGTTATTTAACTTGAAACATTCTCACTGACCTATGGTTCTTCCACAATCATAGAGAGCAAAAAGACTTAAAGTCCATGTAAGCCAACCGCTTACAGAGCAGGACAATCCATTTGGGTCTCTGTAGATCATTTAAAAAACCCCGAGAGCAGTCTTCTTGAAACAGAACAGGTGATCAAGCCTTTACTTGAGGGTCAATTTTTCTATCTATAGAAAAAGCAGAAGCCTTCCCTTGTATGTGACCAGACAGAAAATTTACTCTTGACCCTAAGGTTTTACTTCTGACCATGAGGCACACAGCATGAAAAAAACATCCCAAAGAAAATAAAATAACGGGACTCATTTCTTTGCCTCCTGGTCAATGATCACTGATTCATTGTTGCTGACAGTTTTCTCTTCTCTTGTCAGCTAGCTGCAGTGTTGGAACATATTATGACGGGGAGCAAGAAAGCTGCATTTTATGTCCGAATGGAACTTACCAAGACAATGAAGGCCAAATAACTTGTGAACCTTGCCCAAATCCACAGAATCCCGGAAACCAAAAAACAGCTGGAGCTCACAGTATATCTGAATGTGGAGGTGAGGATGTTACACCTTACAGAGTCATGAACACTATTGCTTCTTCCTCCTTGGTATGCTTTGAAAGCACCCATTAGTTCAGCCTTCTTTTCTTACATGCCATGTTTACATTGGTCTGGACAGTGTCTGCACTAAATGTGTGTGCAGGTTTGGAGTAGACAGTGATCAATATGTATATGGGTGTGGGGGTGTAGATACATGTCATTACTATACTCGCCTTCCCAGTGTTGTCTGCACTGGTGCATCTGGAAATAAGGTGGAATTTCTATAGAATGCAGCCTGAAGAGAGGTAAGGTTGCCAGCTTCCAGTACATCCTTGCCATGTGCTTCTTTGATCAGCTTACTATCAGATTCTTGCACCAGTTTGGGGGAAAGTGGAAACAAAGGAAAACTAAGGAACAGTCTTAGGCGGAAGGAAGATGACCCGTGCCGGCCATAGCACATCAGTTTCCAGTAATCTAAATTTATCAAATATTTTACGATACTTTAGACACTGTAATTGTGCAACATTCTTTATCTGGAAAATGTACTTTACTAAGAGGAATAAGACCTTTCACTTTTTCTCTCTTTTTTTGCCAGACATGTAGAACTGTGGGCAATGATAAAATATTCTCCTATACAGTTTATACATTTATGTCAACATTGTTTTAAAGTGTAGCTAACCAAGGATGCTATAGCAGCAGATTTCCTGCATTGCCAGAGATTTGGACTAGATGACCTTTCGGTTTCCTCCCACATCTTCCTCCCACATTCTTTGTCATACCTTAACACATACCGTCTTTCCCACATTTTAAGACACCGTCTTATAACTTTTTTTCCTCAAAAAAACACTGGGTGGCTTATTTTCAGGGAATGTCTTACCGGTATTTTTATTACATCAGGAGCAGTGCCCCTCTTGCTCCCTGTCTCCCTGCGGGGCAGGACTCTTGACTGAAAGAAAATGACGGGCAACAGCCACCACCAAGCTCCATGAGAGGGAGTCTGAGGGAAGGGAGGTGTGTGCATCGCTGGCCCAGCCCTCTCTCCCCGGCCCTGGGATGTGAGGGAGGGAGGGAGGGAGCTCCTCCGAAGGGCTGCTCTCTCTCTCTCTCCTCCCAGGTGGGGACTCACTTAATAGCAATCTGCTACACTGGAGCTTCTTAAATTTAAACCAGTACAGTATAATGGAATCTATCTGTGTGATGCAGTCGTAGCAGTAGCCTATACTAAAGCAAATAAGGATCTCTACCAGCCAGCCAACTGCCCAAGACTTAAGAGCGAAAGTTCCAACAATGTAGCACTTTGTAGCACTGATAGCAAAGAGGCTACCGGCTGAGATACTGTAGAAAACAAAGCCAGCTGAGCAGCAATTAAGATGGTAAATGGTAGCAATTAAGTAGCAATTGAGCCAGCAGAAACCGGGGTGAGATAATCTGCTGGTCCTAACAACCCGTCCGTGTTTCTCTTACCCACAAAATGTTAACTTTTGTGTAGGGTGTAGGGCAGTGTTTAGCAGCTCCTAAACAGCGAGAAGGGGAAAGTCTTTAATCCCCAAGGCAAGGACTGCGCCACCGGCAGCGATCCCGGTACCGGTACAAATCCTTAAAGGGGAAGCTCTACAGACAAGCAATAGAAAGAAAAAAGAATCCTCACTTTTTAAAAGGCTATTAAAAGGGGGAAAGGTGGGGGGAAGCGAGAGGTGGGCTGTGTGTGTGTGTGTGTGTGTGTGTGTGTGTGTGTGAGAGAGAGAGAGAGAGAGAGAGAGAGAGAGAGAGAGAGAGAGAGAGAGAGAGAGAGAGAGGCGGGGGGGGGGGGGAGAGAGAGAGACGCGCACACAGAGTCTCTCCCTAAAGGGGAAGGCAGCGTCTTCAATCGCCCCTCTTTTTTCCCTCGTGCTTTCATCTTCTCCCCACCGCAAATGCCACTTTTCTCCTCTTCAAGCAAGCAGAGCTCACACAGCCTAGCTAAAAAAATATATTTTGGAATCCTTTTACAAGTATTTTAAAAAATGCTTACAGAAACGGGAGGGGGAATCACGAGGCTGCAGGAACGGCTCTACGGTGCATTTTTACAAGCTTTTAAAAGAAATACGTGTCTTTGAAGCCACAGTAAAATGGGGAGAGATTTTTATGGGGGGGAGTTGGCTGGCGGGAGGGGGGAAGGGTCTATCACTATGTCTTATTTTCGGGTTATGGCTTATATCGCGCAACTGCTTAGAAATCCTGCTATGTCTTATATTATGGCTACGTCTTAAAAAGGGGGAAACACGGTATGAGTCAGTTTGATTTTAAAGAATGTAGAGGAATATAAAATATAATAGAGGAAAGGGGATCCTGTAAGAGCTCTCAGCTCTCCTAAGATAATTACTGGTTTTCTTACATTATTTGTACAATGGCAGGATTTGCATTACCAAATTCCCCTGAAGTTCTGCTTTTAGGAAATATCCAGGGAGCAGTCAGGAAAATATATATATATTCAGAATTTAATTGTGGCTGCTAGTATGTGTGCATACCCAGACTGGAAAAGATCAAACTGTGTCAGATGTCAAAATTTGGTTAATAAGAATCTGGAATGTTACACTTAGGGGGAAATAAGCAAGCTCTATTATATTCAGGGAGCTCAGAATTCCTTTGTATAAATCAGTGGTTCCCAACAGGTGGTCCGGGGACCCCCAGGGGTCCGCAAGCTATGCCTGAGGGGTCCGCAAGATGCTATTAGAATAAAAAATATATTAAATATATTTCGTATGATAACAGATTTTTTGTTTTGGCCGCTTCCTGCATGAGCAGAGTCTAGCGCAAAACTAGAATTAGATAGAGGCAGTAGTTCTGCTGTATGCCGTTAGGTGGCGCTTTACAAACACTACTGTTTTGCAAAGAGGCAGCGCGCGCATTCTACTAACACTCACCTCCCCAAGATGCTTTGCGCGCATCGGCTTCATTTGTGCGCTACTGCGCAGGTACCCTGTCTTCTCCATTCCCCTCCCTCCTCCCTGGTGCGAGCTGCCTCTTTGCAAAACAGTAGTGTTTGTAAACAAAGCGTTGTTTTTCGCGGAAGCTACAGTTCGCGTAGTTAAAAATGGACCGTTGGTTAAAAAGTGGTTCGTTAAAACGACAAAGGCCTACAGATGAAGAGGAAGAACTGTAAAAAATGTATAAATATAAAAAGACTCTTAATTTGGCTCTCACTTTTTAATTTTAGGATTAGGAATTAATGGGGGTCCTTGTCACAATAGCAGCTCGATGAGGGGTCCTCGAGAAAATTTTGTTGAGAACCCCTGGTATAAATAATACTACATCCTTTTATATAGAACGATCACTGACATGAATTTGGTTTTGAGAAGGTTCTTCCTTCTGTTGGGACAAATGTTTGGCATAAATATTTGAAGAGCTACAGTACAGTGGTACCTCGGTTTAAGTACACAATTGGTTTCGGAAGTCTGTACTTAACTTGAAGCATACTTAACCTGAAGTGAACTTTCCCATTGAAAGTAATGGAAAGTGGATTAATCCGTTCCAGACGGTCCATGGAGTACTTAAACTGAAGCGTACTTAAACCGAAGTATGAGTGTAATTGGTTCTGGAAGTCCGTACTTAACCTGAAGCGAACTTTCCCATTGAAAGTAATGGAAAGTGGATTAATCTGTTCCTGAAGGGTCCGCGGAGTACTTAAACTGAAAGTACTCAAACTGAAGCATACTTAAACCGAGGTATGACTGTAGTGATAAATTCTGTATTTTTATTTATATATTTTTCTTGTGCTTATATATGCTTAATATATTATGAATATAAATGTCATTCACCAATTATTATTAGTAAGAAAAAGGAAGGTTTGTTGAAAATATTTCTCTGTGAAATTTCTGGGATCCTGGAAGCTTATCGCTAGGAGACTCAGTCAGTCATGAAGTTCTCCACCCTAAAGTGTAATAGTCTCCAGAAATTTTCTACAATCTGATGTTTTAGGATAATGTAGTTTGCCTCTTTATTGGTAGAGCAAATGGATATTGGTAGCTGATGTGGCACGTCTTAAAACTCTCATCACAGAAGAAAAGAAGAAATCCATCTCCATTAGATAGTTCACATTTTAACAGCTCTGTAGCATTCAAACTTATATGTAACATGCATTGGCTATATTTACAACCTCAAAAGAAAAAGCGATGGAGGGGAAAAATGGGTTTTTGATGTCATGACCTACAGGTCAGTATTTAAGCATGCAATTTTCTTTCTTCCTTGGTGCATTAAGCACATACAGCTCCATGCTTCTTTATTCAGAAGCCAAGGCGGCACTCCCTATTAAACTCAGTTCATTAGCTGTAAACAAAATTCCTCATCCCTGATCATGACCAGTAGTTAATGCCTTATTTGCTGCAAACTTAAATAACTTGAAATGATGCCAGGGCCAATTTAACCCCCCCCCCAAACAAAAACAACCATTCACTGAAGTGATTTATCAGAGCTATAAACCAAAACTAACAGCTTTAGTTTTACCAGCTCTTTAAAAGGACAGAACTTCACAGCTTAGCCAAACAGCTGCAGCAGTAATCCCATGTCTTGCAGAACAGTTTAAATCATTTGGCCTGCCTTCACAATCAGCTTGCTGCAACTTTGGAAGACATATTGCTTGGAGATTTACATAAAGAAGCCGCAGGCGATGGATATGTGTATATAATCGGTTCCAGTAGGTTAGCTCTGTCTGTATAGTATATCGGTACCAAAGCAGTTTAAGAATGGAGGAGGGCCTGGACCTAATTTTTCTACATGGCTTATTAGACATTCCATGACTGTGTCTGAACGGTATGTTGCATGGGGATATGAAAGGTACATGAATAGGTCCTATTCCCCATAGTAGCCTGTTGTGGTACCTGGGTGCAGGTGGGGAGGGGAGTGGGGGCACTGAGCTCTATTTTGCCTGACTGAATTCCTCTGTATGCGGGTGCTGTACCCATGGTAAAATGAATGCATTTCTAATACTTTGATTAGTAATGCCAGTTTAGTTCAGAAGTGTGCTTTACAAACTCCAAAAGGAGGCTTTTCAACAATCATGCAAACGCTTCATTTTCTCTTTGCATTTGGACTTTCCATTTCTGGAAGGATAAATTCACAATGTAGTCAGTTAAGTGGTTGGATTTGGATTTTGCTTTAATGGAACATCATGAAGTTATTGTTGTTGTTTAGTCGTTTAGTCGTGTCCAACTCTTCGTGACCCCATGGACCATAGCACGCCAGGCACTCCTGTCTTGCACTGCCTCCCGCAGTTTGGTCAAACTCATGTTCGTAGCTTCGAGAACACTGTCCAACCATCTCATCCTCTGTCGTCCCCTTCTCCTAGTGCCCTCAATCTTTCCCAACATCAGGGTCTTTTCCAAGGATTCTTCTCTTCTCATGAGGTGGCCAAAGTATTGGAGCCTCAGCTTCAAGATCTGTCCTTCCAGGGAGCACTCAGGGCTGATTTCCTTAAGAATGGATAGGTTTGATCTTCTAGCAGTCCATGGGACTCTCAAGAGTCTCCTCCAGCACCATAATTCAAAAGCATCAATTCTTCAGCGATCAGCCTTCTTTATGGTCCAGCTCTCACTTCCATACATCACTACTGGGAAAACCATAGTACTTATTAGTACTTTCTAAAAAGAATTAGCTATGGATCTACAATGTAATAGAATGGCAACTGCTGATTTCTAGTTCCAGGATTAGGTAACTCTCAGAATTGGATGCATGTCAGTGGCCAGATTATGGCACCTACTTAGCTGCAAGTTCCTATTGTTATTTTGAAATGCATTTAGTTCAGATTTTTAATAACTATAATTTTCTATTTTGGCAATAGGACTTTCCACCAACTGAGGCTCCAGTATATTATAGGCTTGCAAAAAAAAAGTCATGGCTTATAGTAGTGGTTTTCAACCAGTGTGCCGTGGCACCCTGGGGTGCCGCAACCAGCACTGGCCTCTGTCCCTCTTTCTTTCTGTCCCTCCTCTGATGCCCTCTTGCATCTCTGCATCCCAAAGGCTTGCACAGCTGTTTGTTACAGCGGCCCTGGCTACAAGCTCCCTAGGTGAATGGTGCCTCTGGGGCTGGCTAGGGGGTGCTTCCCAGGCCCCTGTGGGGCAGTGGGAGAAGGTACCTCTCTTGGGGGGCAGCTCAGAGACTGGGGGGTGCAGCTACAATTGCCCAGAGGACTCCCAAGGAGAGGAGGCTGAGGGGAGCACTCCACAAGGGAGGGTGTTCGAAAAAGGGTGAGAGGCTGCCAGCTCTGTAGGCAAGAGGTGACATAACTGGGTTCCTAAGCCCCACAGGGGTACCACAGAAAGAATGCAGGTGGTCAAGGGAGCCGTGGACTCAAAAAGGTTGAAAACCTACGGCTTACAGTGCTGTATATTCTCTCTCCTCTCCCACAGGACAGTGCTCACCAGGTGAATACTCAGTTGATGGATTTAAGCCTTGTCTTGCATGTCCTTTGGGGACATATCAGCCTGAGCCAGGGCGAACATCTTGTTTTATCTGTGGTGGAGGTTTGATGACCAAACTTACCAGTGCAACAGTGTTTCAGAATTGTGAGACTAAAGGTAAGAACCAAGAGGTCTCAAGGATGCACGAAGAACATAGGCATAGCTGCCAAGTCTCCCGTTTTTCGCGGGAAACCCCCGTATTTTGTTACTGTTTCCCGCTGTTATCCCGAATGGATTTATATCTCGTAAATCCCCTGGATTTGGAATGCAGCTCCTGCCGGCAGCCATGTCCCAGCTCCTGGCTGTCTGTGCATGTCTGGACATGCGCAGAAGCGATTTCTGGTGCCCAGACACGGGCAGCCCGGCACCGGAAGTTGCTTCTGCGCATGTCTGGACATGTGTAGAAGCGACTTCCGGTGCCGCACCGCTGCTGATCCCGGATTTTTCAATCTGGGAGTTGGCAGCTAGGAACATAGGCAACCACACTTTTCATTTCCACCTTTTAAGGGTGAAAGCATTCCTTTCAACTGCAAACATAAATGTTGAGGATCTAGTCTATTCATTTACTTAGTTGTGACTGACTCTGGGGTTGCGGCGCTCATCTTGCGTTATTGGCCGAGGAAGCCAGTGTACAGCTTCCAGGTCATGTGGCCAGCATGAGAAAGCCGCTTCTGGCGAACCAGAGCAGCACATGGAAAAGCCCTTTACCTTCCCGCTTGGAGCGGTACCTATTTATCTACTTATACTTTGATGTGCTTTCGAACTGCTAGGTTGGCAGGAGCTGGGACCGAGCAATGGGAGCTCACCCCGTTGCGGGGATTCGAACTGCCAACCTTCTGATTGGCAAGCCCTAGGCTCTGTGGATTAACCCACAGCGCCACCTGCGTCCCTTACTTAGAATACTGTTTAATAGCCAAAGAAAGTGCTCACTCTCACAATAAAACTCACATTCACATCCAGTGTCAGGAACAACATGGTGTCGCCGTGGTGGCAATAGCCGTGCCTTAGATAACCTCATTGGCTACAATACTGCCACTGTGCAAAGCAGGTGACATTTCCTGCCCTAGTCCTTGGTATCACCTTTAGGCCTCACTCTGATATGCAGCAGAGCCCACTGATGAGCTCTGAGGCAAGGGAGTGGGGCTGAGCTGCTGGAAATCACTCAAATCATGCTTGAGGCAACTCCTCCCTTTTCCATTCATACACGTGGTCTAAAGTGCTTGTTGGGTAGGGACTGATTCAGGGGTAGGCAACCTAAGGCTCATGGGCCATAAGTTTCCCACGGGGGTCGTTTAACCGGCCCATGAGCCACCCCCGAACCGAGCCGCCTGCTCGGAGAGTCCCCGTGTGCTGCGCTAAACTGGCGTGGCGTGGGGATTCGCTTCTGCGATGCCGGAAATTGCATCTGTGGACGCAGACGCCGGAAATTGTGGGCGCAAGCCGGCCCATGGAGGGATCTCCGCTGGAGTGAACCGGCCTAGACAAGGTAAACCTTGCCGACTCTGGGACTAATTGGAAAGAATATATTCAAGCAAGATAGACTAATCCTCAAGACTTTTTCCTATATCAAGAGTGGGAAACCTGAAGCCGTCCAGATGTTGTTGGGACTCCAACTTCCAGCACCCCTAGCCAGCATGAACAATGGGAAGGGATTTTGGGAGTTGTAGTCAAGGCCATAGGTTCTACAACTCTGCCCTACCTATATGGACTTCACTTTCTTAAAGGAATTGCATGCATACACCACACATATAGCTTCTTGTGTAGTGAATACATATTTATTTTGCCAGATTCGACATGCATTGAAATTTCCTGCTAAGTGATAGGTGCCCACAGTCTGAACTCCCAAGTGAAATTAGCATATCTGTGGCAGTGTGCATGTCGGAAGTACGCAATTTTTCTGTGCAGAAAATTAGTCTTGGATGAAATGTCATTCAGTGGAATGGCTGCAGTTAAATCATGTCACAGCTTACCCTAGCTATTGTAGCATGTTGCCTGTTCACCTTCTTCTACAGTGCAGTGCTCACCTGGTCATTTCTACAACACTACAACACATCGTTGTATCCGCTGCTCTGTTGGAACATACCAGCCTGAGTTTGGACAGAACTACTGCATTTCATGCCCTGGAAACACAACGACTGATTATGATGGATCAACAAATGTAACTCATTGCAAAGGTAAATATTGATAACCTATGTTGTAGTCAGTCCAAAATGAAAGGACCTAGTACTAACTTCAGTGGGGATACCTAGATGCTATTGGTCTTTCCTTAAGTGAGCAGAAGCCATATCACCACCCAACAGCAATCACTCCTTGTTAGTCATATCCTGCTTTGGGATGTAGGCTTTCCTAACCTGACTTCATTGCTTTCTTTGGTATCAGTATCCAAGTAGCTCTTATCAGTGGAGATAGGGAAGGAGCTGTTGGTGTCCTCTCCAACAGCCTCTGCTTCAGTTGTGCCAAGTTCTAGGCCCTAACCCTCAGGCAATTCTTCCAAGCCAGGTTTTCTCTAACCACTAAACCAGCCTTCACCAAACTGATGCCCTCCAGATGTTTTGAACTATAACTCCTATTGTCTGTTACCATTGGCCATGCTGGCTGGGGCTGATAGAGTTGTAGTCCAAAAATCTGAAAGGACACTAGGTTGGGAAAGGCAGGTGTAAATGCCTCCCAGATAATACCAATTTCCTGATTTTTCTGCAGTCGACACCAGCTTGCTGTTTCCTCCCTGTTGACGACTATATCTTGTGAGACCAGGAAACCCATCTCTTGTTACCAGGCAACAGGACACAGAGCTGAACTCCATTGTCATGGTGGCATGGCGATAGACTCCCTCTCTACTTTGTTGCTCTCCCTCAACCTCAGTCAACCCCACTTCCCCTTAAAGCTTCCAAGATGCAGTCCATTTCATTAAGTTTGCTTTCCCTCATTATGAGGTTTTAAGCCACATGTGTCTACAGCTTAAAGTTGCCATTTATTTCCACAGACAAAGCTGTACTGTATATGGATTCTGCTCCTTTGTTTTTAGTTATCTGAAGCAGCTACTCAATAAAAATGGTCTAAGGAAGAAAGGATATGCATGATTCCTAGATAGTAGCCAAAGTAATTGTATCAGTTGTGATTGTTGCTGGTGGCATTACATAGGTGTGAATACAGTGGTACCTCGGTTTACAAACACGATTGGTTCCGTAAGTCTGTACTTAACCTGAAGCGTACTTAACCTGAAGTGAACTTTCCCATTGAAAGTAATGGAAAGTGGATTAATCCGTTCCAGATGGTCCGTGGAGTACTTAAACTGAAGCGTACATAACCTGAAGTGAACTTTCCCATTGAAAGTAATAGAAAGTGGATTAATATGTTCCAGACGGGTCTGCGGAGTACTCAACCTGAAGCGTACTTAACCCGAGGTATGAGTGTAATTGGTTACGGAAGTCCGTACTTAACCTGAAGCGAACTTTCCCATTGAAAGTAATGGAAAGTGGATTAATCCGTTCCAGACAGGTCCGCGGAGTACTTAAACTGAAAATACTCAAACCAAGGCGTACTTAAACCGAGGTATGACTGTATTGTTTTCCCCTCTGCCCTGGCTATGGGTAACATGTTTCCCTTTTTTCAGACAGGCACTGTGGTGGTGAGCTTGGAGAGTTTACTGGATACATTGAATCCCCAAACTATCCTGGAAATTATCCTGCAAACACAGAATGTACTTGGAGTATAAATCCTCCTCCTAAACGCCGCATCCTGATAGTGGTTCCGGAAATATTTTTGCCAATAGAAGATGAATGTGGAGACTACCTGGTGATGAGAAAAAGCTGTAAGTTCAACTAGGTTTCCGTGTCAGGTATATGAATGTACCGGTATTTCTCCTGGTGGATCTTTGCTACATTTTGTCTGTGCCAAAGCAAGTCCTGGGAAAATCTAGCTCTTTAGTAACAATACATTCCACCCATTATGGGTGAACACACACACACACACACACACACACACCACACAACCGATCAGATATATTTTAGATTTAGTGGGGAACTATAGTGATTTGTGGTGGGTGGAGGAGGTAGGGAATTCATTTTCCTTTTTATACACAAACATGCTTGCCTTTCCTTGGTGTGTATACAGTATATGCCAGCTGGTTGAGTGGAGCCAGAGTGCAAATGATCTGCTGGTGGCTGCAATCACAAGACCACTAAGTCCCAAGATGAATGGGCTTTTGGCAGCAGCAAGCAGTGTCAACCATTTAAAATGACTGCTTTTGTAGAATGGTTCATGTGGGAAGAAAAATAAGAATCTCTGTGACCTACGTGTGTGGGGTGAATAATGAAAGAATTGGGGCTCCTGAATTCAGAATGCAGGGCTAAATTCAGTCTCCAGCAGGAGTTCCAAGTAGCAGAGTTGAAACTCACCAAGTCAAGCAGCACAGTGAAGTGTTAGGAATGTAGGCTCTTAAACTTTTTGCAAATCCAGTTCAGTTTGCTTTGTGAAGCGGTTCCCTCTTTCTACTACTATTAGCATTGAACAGACTATATATACACTGTTAAGTAAGTTTTAAATGCTTTTCTTACAAAACATTCGGAAGGTCATATTCATGCATTTATCCAAGCAGCAGCAAGGAGAACACAGGCAGAATATTCTTGGATATAAACATTCAGTTACAAGCTGTGGAGAGAAAGGGAACAGGAAAAGAAGGCTTCACTTCCTCCCTTTTTGGAGAAGGGGCATGACCTAGCTGAGTCTAGGAATTCAGCTCTATTGTTGTAACCCTTTAAACACTCATGCATATTTGTGTTTGGCAGCAATTTCCCACTATTCTGCCTTTGCAAATCTAATGGCCCCCTGGCTCTCCATCCTTGTAGCAGCTTTCAATCCACCAGCTTCTTGCTGCCACTAGTTTTGTTGAGCTCAGGAGATCCTGAAATGTAGTGGTCTTACAGCACTGATAGCATGTCTTTCCATTCAATGGGGATACTGTACTTTGGCTGTGTACACATTAGCAACTTCCCAACTCCTATGCATGAAGCTGTGATCTGTGCTTGTGCAACAGCTGTTTCAAATTTTCACACCTCAGCTAAACTGGAGTGAAAGTGGCTTCTGTTTTCAAACTGAATGGAAGCTGGTTTGAGGGGGAAATGCATCAAACAGTACTTCTCAAGAAACTACAGGAGAGATGGATTGTGGCTAATGTCATGTGTGCATAGCTTCAGACACCAGCAGCAGGAAGGCACAGCCTTGGTATAACTTACTAAAAACAATACCATTGTTTTTTGCATTAACTAAGTTTCAAATACACACCCAAGAGCAGCCTTTCTGAAGGTACTGTACTCAGCTAGTAATCTTAGCATTTAGGGAGGCGTAGAAGATTTTACTCCTGCTGAATTAAGTGAGTTTGGATATAATATGATATTTTTACTGCTTCAGTCATGGCTTGCTACATGCTGTGCCTGTTCTTGTTGATGCAACACTTCATTTTCTTGTGCTGATGGCTTGGCACAGCTCCTAGGCAATAGATCTTTAAAAGCTAAAAATAGCATGTTTATGGAGCCAAATTGTATCTTTGGAGTGTAATCTTGACGTGTGCTTTGCCAATGACCTCAACAGAGCCAAAGGTTCTCTTATGGTGCATTGAAACAGGAATATTGATTGCAAACCTAAATTCTATTATACTACCATTTCTGTACTGTTCCTTCTAATAAAGGTAAAGGGACCCCTGACCATTAGGTCCAGTCGTGACCGACTCTGGGGTTGCGCGCTCATCTCGCGTTATTGGCCGAGGGAGCCGGCGTACAGCTTCCAGGTCATGTGGCCAGCATGACAAAGCCGCTTCTGGCAAACCAGAGCAGCACATGGAAACGCTGTTTACCTTCCCGCTGTAGCGGTTCCTATTTATGTACTTGCATTTTGACGTGCTTTTGAACTGCTAGGTTGGCAGGAGCTGGGACCAAGTAACGGGAGCTCACCCCGTCACAGGGATTCGAACCGCCGACCTTCTGATCAGCAAGCCCTAGGCTCAGTGGTTTAACCCACAGTGCCACCTTCTAATACTACCTCTAATAATAAACACTCACATTGTGCTTTCAGTTGCCCAAGGTGTTCACATGCATTATTTAGTTGCAATCTTTACAAAAACCCTGCATTTTTATTATTTCCTCCATACTGAAAATTATTATTATTCCTCCTGTATTGTAGAAGGGGTGAGAACTGGGTTGAGAGAAAATAGCTTGGCAAAAGCCATGTACGGTAGCACATTCAAAGCAGAGTCAATATTCCATCTAGAAGATTTGTTCAGTTTCTTAGCTTCTATGTAACCCACAAAGCAGGGCATTAAACATGCACTTGGCATAGATTTTGGTACTGAACAAAGAAGGATTTAGTGTTCTCTTTTCCTTGTGCAATGAGTTAGTTTATTATTATTAATTTCAAAAAAATTATATGCCGCTTGATTGTTTTTTTAAAAAACAAACCTCAAAGCAGTTTGTTTGTTTTTGTTTTTATTATGTATTTTGTGTTTTTTATCTTGTATTTTATGTTGTGGACTATGGATCTATGGATGTAGGGTAGGCTACAAACATAATAAATAAATAATAAAAGCATAAAACAATAAAATCAAGAAAAAATTACAGTACTTTAAAACATACAAGAAGTGAAAATACTAAAAAAAAATCACATCAAATTTAGAGCAGTAATATGTTTGAAATATACTTTTTATTTTTTATTTGTATTTATTGTCAGATTGTCAGCAAAACCATAGACAAGTGATAGGACCTCAGTAGAATTGGAAAGCTGCTCAATGCTCCAACATTAAGGCGTAGTCCATCTTTCTTCACTGAGATATCCCACTCAATTAATAGTTTTTCTGTTGCAGCACGCAGCGGGGGTGTTGTTCCTAGGCTAGAGGTGGCAGTTCCCTGGAAACATTGTCCCACAATGCTTTTAAACCACCTGGAAGCAATGGGAGGGACATATTAGGGTATGACATGTAGCCATCAAGTAAACAATCTTCTGCCCTTTACTAGGATGGATCCTAGCAATAGATACGCAGAAAGAAAACTTCAGGGCAATTAATGTTGGGGTGATGGTAGATAGTTGGGTGGGTTGGTGAGAAGAGAATAAAAGAAAAGTATTTTGTTGTTCAAAAGAAAAACCCTAAGCTAATAGGTGTTTGATACCTTCCTTTTGTCCATTTTGTTTTGAAGCTTCCTCCAATTCTGTGACCACATACGAAACCTGTCAAACCTACGAACGCCCTATAGCTTTCACTTCCAGGTCTAAGAAGCTGTGGGTCCAGTTCAAGTCCAATGAAGGAAATAGTGCCAAAGGATTCCAGGTCCCTTATGTAACATATGATGGTAAGGAAACCTTAAAAACTGCTGGAACTAAAGTGTGTGTGTTTCAATGTGTAAATTTGTGTTTTTACTTTCTATCTCAAAGTCTGGGAGTAGGGGAAATCAACATTTTATATAGGTAGAATATTTTATGTGTCAGGTCAGGACATCCTTCCACACAAAATGACATGGGTATTAACCATGTCCCTTATGAGATGAAATATGAAAATATAAGGGGTGGGGAAGATGTTTGATGTGGGTGGTATACCTCTCAAATTGTTTCCGATTTTGTCTTTTATGTGCTAGTTCACATTTTTACACAAAATTGTATACTGTATTTGTGTATTCGAGACAAGTTAGGCTCTGAACACCTCCAAGTTGCTTTGCTGAAATGTAGGTTTTATTTTTTGATTTAGGAAAGTTGTAACTGGTTTATTGCTGTATCCCAAGAAGTGTCTTTTCTCATAATGGTACAAATGGTTTCACAGTTTCTACTTTGAAGTTGAATTTGGGACTAATCAGTGTTTCAGACAGAGGCAGAGAAAATTGGCAGTTACATTTTCCTTGTACGATCTCTTTGGCAGTTATCCCAAGCTACCCTGGGTAACAATCTGATGTGATTATGGCATGATGAATTCCAAATCCTTTGGCTTTGCTGCCAGTCACTGGCAACTTAACCACCCTCCTTAGCTGGAAAAGGATTTGTCCCACATTTTAAAAATCTGATTTCCATCCTGAAAACACACCAGTGGAAACAGGATAATACATTTGATACCAAAATAGTAAATGCTGTTCGCTTATTATACAAAAAAAGTGAAAGGGAAAAAAGCAGGAGTTTTGTAGACAGATTTTAGCATAAAGAGTAGATTTATTTAGCAAAGATGTATATGTATTTAAAGTTTGCCACTTTATATATGTCTCCAAGGCTACTTATGATTTCTGCCTTAATAGTAAGCAAGTACTGTCTAAACAGTATAGTATAGTTTGTTTCTTGAAGGCTGTTTAAAATAGATATTAAATCTGCTAATCTGAAAATTGTAGTCTTGGTTATAGTGCTTGGTTATAGTGCTTGGTTATAGTTCTGTTTGGGAACATTTTCAGCTAAAGAATGGGAAATGCTTACAGAGTGACTTGCCAAAAGGAGTAGTAAGTATCCCTCCTGTTCAGCCTAGAGATATGTGTATGTGTATGTGCTGCTGATGTAACTCAAATGAATAATTGCAAGTCATCTGTGTGTGTCTCCACAGAGGATTATCAGGAACTAATAGAAGACATAGTCAGAGATGGTAGACTGTATGCATCAGAAAATCATCAAGAGATCCTTAAGGTAAGCTTCTCAGTTAAACATCCATTCATGAATGACTGCTGTTTGTGAAAATAAAGTTTTAATGTTTTATTTACAATCTACTGTGACAGAGAGGAAGTTAAACAGGAGGAGGATCAGCAGGCATATCTCTCCAACAAGAAGCAACATGCTGCTATCACTGTGTTCCCCAAGAACTAAAACTAGTAGTCTGAAGGGAGTGGTGGAGGCAATGTTGACTCAAGATATGTTGATAACTGATGCAGTAAACATGCAGTAGATATGTTAAATAACTGACAATATGCTACCTATTAATATTGCCGTAAATTGGCTACCTGAAGCTGCTGTCTCAGCCTGCTGCCTAATAGTAGTGCTGATGTTTCTAACTTGTGAACTTGAGCATTAGTAATTGCCTACCAATCAAACATGCCTTCTGTTCCAACTTCTGGAAGCATAGGAATGATGATCGCAATGATATGTGGGTAACTTGGCCTAAGCCAGGAATCTCCAAACTGCGGCCCTCCAGATGTTTTGGCCTACAACTCCCATGATCCCTAGCTAACAGGATGATGGGGATTGTAGTCCAAAACATCTGGAGGGCCGAAGTTTGGGGATGCCTGGCCTAAGCCTTAGCATTTTGGTGGGTTGCGCTTTGAATTACAGAAAAGTGCTAATAGGAAGGTCCTTTACCTTAATTAGGGACGCAGGTGGCACTGTGGGTTAAACCACAGAGCCTAGGGCTTGCCAATCAGAAGGTCGGCGGTTCGAATCCCTGTGACGGGTTGAGCTCCCGTTACTTGGTCCCAGCTCCTGCCAACCTAGCAGTTGGAAAGCATGTCGAAGTGCAAGTAGATAAATAGGTACCGCTCCAAACGGGAAGGTAAACGGCGTTTCCATGTGCTGCTCTGGTTTGCCAGAAGCGGCTTTGTCATGCTGGCCACATGACCTGGATCTGTACGCCGGCTCCCTCGGCCAATAACGCGAGATGAGCGCCGCAACCCCAGAGTCGGTCACGACTGGACCTAATGGTCAGGGGTCCCTTTACCTTAATATGTAATAGAAACTAGACCAAGAATTGTGCTTGAATTAATTTTTCCTCAAACTACAGTATATTAATGACAACTGAGTTCTTTCTTACACTTTCAGGATAAGAAGCTGATAAAGGCATTGTTTGATGTCTTGGCACACCCACAGAACTACTTCAAGTACACAGCACAAGAGTCCAGGGAGATGTTTCCAAGGTCTTTTATTCGATTGTTGCGCTCTAAAGTCTCCAGATTTTTGAGGCCTTACAAATAATGAATGCTATATTTTGAAAACTTAAAAAGTTACTGATTGTTCAGCAGGTTTGTTATGTATTCTCTAAGATGGGGAAATTTTCAGGAAGCTGCCCAGTCAGTTGTATACAGTGTGTAAATTTTTTTATTAAAAATATAATTATTTCATTGCCATCTGTTTTATTTTCTGCCATTATATTACCTACTGCAGGGGTAGTCAACATGGTGCCTTCCAGCTGTTGTGGAGTGCAACTCCTACCATCAACTAACCTTTGGCTATGTAGACAGGGGCTGGTGGAAGTTTGTAACATCTGGAGGGCACCATGTTGGCTATCCTTGATATACTAGTAGTTATGAATGAAGGTTGCAAGTGGTTTGTTCCTTTTTATATATAATATTGGTCCTATGATTTGAGCAGCTTTCTTGAATTGTAGAAATCTTCCCTCAATTTCCCACAAGAGGGCACCATGTTGCATCAATTTAAAAGTACTACTAAGCAGTTTCTACTATTATGTCTCCCAGGACCAGTTTAACAAGGATAGCACTCAAACATTGGAGAGGGGGGCAGAGTCAGTGAGCTTTCTTCTTGTGACAATACACTCATTGTCAGCTCTTGTTGGGCCTTTTCCCTCTAAAGGTAAGGGACCTTGTAGGGGAGATGTTTGTAGGGGAGAGCTCTAATATAACATGCTACTTCCTGGATTACAAATCCTTACTTTTGCCCTCCCAATGTGTTACACGCAGGTTGGGCACTGAAGCACTGAATTAGAAGTAGAGCTGTGCTGCTGGCCCTAGCCACCCACACCTGACCCAGACTTGCCTCTGAACATCAAGTGCACATGCAAAGAGGAAATCCTACAGCTGCTCTCAAGTAGGGATTCCTCTTCAGACATTCTCAGATGTGCTCACTAGGACTCTGGGCAGAGCCAGCCTGGGTACACAAGAGCAGAGCAGTCCCATCCCTCTTTCAATGCACATGTGTAAATACATGAATAGGGTCTTTATTTTCAACAAGCCTGCATTTTCAACATGCGTACTGGAATCAAATTGAGAAAGGGACAAAAATGAGGGTGTGTACACACTGCAATTCCAGACGAAAGGGCTAACAAGGGAGACACCTAGCTTCAGATTAGGAGAATGGGCTGTATCTATAAGCAAGGAGAGGTCTACCACCCATGACTTGCGAGAAGGAAGGATCATATTTTAGGACTGACTGTTGACCTTTGATTTGATTTTGATTTAATATTTGCATGCTTCTATTCAAACAACAATGTTGAGCTCAAAGCAGCTCACAATAAGAATAAGCAAGCAACATTTCAGGGGCGTACCAAGGATCAAAACTGGGGGGGGGCAAGCCATGGTCGTTCAGGGTCCAAGGCACGGGAGAGGAGGGGCCACAAAGTGGGAACGTGGGCGGGGCTACGGAGCCCAGGTGAAACTGACTCAGGGAAGACGTTTTATCCTGCCCCCCCCGGGGGAGAGAGCGCGTGTGCGGCCAGGGGCGTCGCAGTAGGGGGCGGGGGCAGCGCGCCGCCCCCTCACCACCTCCACCAACGGCTGCCCCGCATGAGGAGGAGGAGAGGGAGGGAGAGTCGGGGCCAGCAGGGTTGGGCACGGCGTCGGGCCGCGGCTGGGAGGAGCAGTAAGTGGCGCCGCTGTTGCTGGGGCTGGGCTGCTTAGGGACGCAGCTCCCGCGCTGCCCTCACGCTGGAGCTCAAGGAGGGGAGGGAGAAACGGAGAGGAGGAGGAAGCCGTTTCCCTGTCTCCATTGCTCTTCCTTTCCCTTCGCGCAGGTCCCTTCCTCCCAGTGGTGTCGCTAGCCGTTATGCGCTCGGTGGACACCTCGCCGCCCAGCGGGGTGCCTTCTGATTTGCCGCCCCGGGCAGCCAGAAGGCTAGTGACGCCGCTGCACCTTGCTGAGCCGCTTCAGGCTCTTCTTGCGGGACCCCGACGTGTCTCCAGCTCAGCTGCAGCCACCATGAAGCAGGATGATTAATATATATTTTTTGCTTCTGGGGGGGCAGCTGCCCCCCTGCCCCCTGCCGGGTACGTCCATGCAACATTTCCATCAATATAACTGTATCCAAAAGCACAACAGCATATAAGTTAAGCAAAAACAAACCATTTAATAAACAAGTAATGCAGGCAAATGCAAGCTCATAATAATTTAAAAATAACTTTTCCCAGGTAGCAGGGTCTTTCAAAAATTCAGCCATGAAACTGAGCTCAAAGTAGCAACAAAATTTGTTCTCTTTTTTCCTGCTGAGTCTGTTCCATAGAAAGTTTCCTGGATACCCATACAGGCTTGTCTATCCATTTATTTACTTCCAAAGGAACTTGCTTACAGGTAGGCCTAAATTTACAGCCTGGAAAATGCTGGTGGTATCCAGCTTGAAAACTAGTTCTGTAAGATACTGGGTTCCCTGCTGTTGCTGTAGCAATCATCACATTTTTGACTGCCACATGGAACTTTTCATGCAGTGGAAAGTTGTCCGTACTCAATTTTCCAGTTAATTTTAACATCTGAAATTTCAGAATTAAAAAACTGGGTAGGCCACATCTCTCTTTTTTAGAAAAGGTCCCTCAATGGGACCACAGTTTCAGCAACTTCCAGTACCTGGGCACATTCTTGTGGGACCATTTAGTCTCAAGTGGGGACTCCTGAAGTGAAGTGAAGGTCATCAATTATCCAGCATTTCTAATGGTCCTAATAAATAATAGACATGCCCATGCTTATGATCTCATTGATGTGAGAAGGTAACTGTTAAGCTTCATCCAGGACAAAGGAATACACTGTTCTTGTTCTAGATGTGTTGATAAGGGCTGCAATTAGAGCTGCCAGCTTTTGAACTTACCCCTGTGGTGGTAAAACCTTTAGCAGTGGTTTTATCGGTAGGTGTTATCAGGTGAAGGTGTTTATCTCCACATCATGAAAAGCTCCAGCAGCCGATTTCTGCAGATCAACCTGCAACTAAAGGTACAGAAACACATTAGCCTATATTTATCCCAGTTTAGCTGGCAACCCCTAGTGCAGTTCACCAAATACTTGCTGTGTACAACTTCCTTTCATGTCAGTGAGGCTCATATGGCTCTCCCGGGCAAACCCTATTGAAATAAATAGAATACAGCAGCAGTACTTGATTATGCCAATACTGATGGAAGGCTTTGTGTACAAGCACAGATAATTTGGGAGGACTGGGCATGGGGCTAGCAGCTGTAATTGACTGTTAGGATTAGACCATTCTGTGCAGGGCAAGGCTATGTGGAGTAACAACCTCCAGTTTTAGGTTGTTTCTACACTAGAGCCTAATGCAGTGTTTCTCAACCAGTGTGCCTCCAGATGTTTTGGGACTACAACTCCCATCATTCCTGACCACTGGTCTTGCTAGCTAGGGATGATGGGAGTTGTAGTCCCAAAACATCTGGAGGCACACTGGTTGAGAAACACTGGCCTAATGGTGCTGCCAATGCATTGCTTTCCACAATTATCAAGAAGTGGAAGTAAAACAAAAGGTTCCACACAAACAATTAGTCTAGGTTTCACTTCCCATATATTCCCAAGTAAATCCTCTTAATCAAATATTCTCTGCAACTTTAACTACCATTGTCTTCCTTCAAAGTTCACCCAGCTTTATTGCTTTCTGAGGAGCAAAGATGGGTGATTATTTGGAAATAGCCTACTACGGTAATAGTCCCTTTGTTAATTGTCCGTTATGTCCTATCCTTGTGGTGTGGGTAATTTAGCCAAACGGAACTACTTGACTATAAAAAATGGAAAGGAAGCCAATAATTGAAGCCTCCACCCCCCCCCACAAGAACAGAAACTGGCATAGGGACAATTAACAGCAGCCGTTCAAGGGATAATTAATTCTAGTTAACCAATCAGGAAGAAATAAAAGGGTCTAGGAAAGGTTTAAAAGTATGACCCCTAAAAGCCTCTATAGTCCTTTCCTGTTCATGTTAGATAGGCTGGTGTTGCAACTGTGTTTTACCACAATAAACCTGTGTCAAAAAACCACAAGAGAACACAGAAGATACTGGAATGCATGGGCTGATGATGGTGTTATCTGGATGCTCCATAAAAAAGTGAGAGAACAAAGGATGGCAATTCTAGTGTAAAGGGGCTAATGTGAAAGTCACCTTAAGAAGATCTTGCCCCAGAATAGTTTTCATTTCCCAGAGTTCTTTAGTTCCCGTGGTAACTTGTCTGTTGGATGGATGAGCCTGTGGCCTGATCCAGCAGGGTTCTACTGAGGTTCTTAAACTAGAAAGAAAAAGGAAATAAGACTATTGAGGTTTCTTTGATACTAGGTCCAAAAAGAGCTACAAATTCAGTACAATGATACTGTAACTGGTTAAACATAACATGACATGACATAAGAATAGCCTGCTCGATTAGACCAATGGCCTATCTAGTCCAGCATCCTGTTCTCAGAGTGGCCAATCAGATTCCTATGGGAAACCAGGGAGCAGAACATGATCAAAAGGGACCTCTTGCCTCCTGTGGTTTCCAGCAACTGGTATTCAGAAGGCTGTTTCCAACTGGAGTTAGAGCATAGCCATCATGACTAGCAGCCATTGACAGCCCCCTCCTCCATTAATTTGTCAATCCTCTTTTAAAGCCATCCAGGTTGGTGGCCATCCGTGCCTCTGGGGGGAGTGAGTTCTATAGTTGGACGATGTGCTGCATTGATAGGTACTTTCTATTATCTGTCCTAAATCTTCCAGCATTCAACTTCATTGGATGGCCACAAGTTCTAGTGTTATGAGGGAGAGAAACTTTCTCTAGTGTTTTTCTCCATGCCTTGCATAATTTTATAAATTTCTACCATGTCACCTATTACTTGCTATTTCTCCAAGCTGAAAAGTCTCAAGCGTACAACCTTTCTTCACAGAGGAGTCAGTTCATCCCCTTGATTAGTTTGGTTGCCCCTTTCTGAACCTTTTCCATCTCTAAAATATTCTCTAAGAGATGAGGGGATCAGAACTGTACAGTGGTGCCTCGCTAGACGAATTTAATTCGTTCCACAGGTCTTTTCTTATAACGAAAAATTCGTCTAGCGAATCCCATAGGAATGCATTGGATGTTTTAATATATTTTTTTGCCCATATGAACGCATCAATTGAATTTCAATGCATTCCTATGGGAAACCGCGATTCGCTAGATGAATTTTTCGTAAAACGCATTCGTCTAGCGAGGCAACCTCTGCTAGAAAAAACCTTTCGTTAAGCGGAAATTTCGTTAAGCAGGGCATTCGTTAAGCAAGGCACCACTGTATACCAAATAAGGTCACACCATAGATTTGCATAACGGCATTATTATATTGACATTTTTAATTTCCTTTCCTTTCCTAATGATGCCTGGAATAGAATTTGGGTTTGTCATGGTCACCACACACTGGGTTGACTTCTTCATTGAGCTATATACTATGACCCCAAGGTCTCATTCCTGGTCCGTCACCAACAGTGTAAAGTGTAAGATTACCTACCTAGCTCCATTACTACACCAAGATTTATTGTATTTGACTGTCTTTAATACTACTGTGGCCTGTAATGCAATTAGAAAAGCTTTTCTATGGATGATGCAAAACTCCAAGGCCACCAAATTCTTCTTCATTTGCATGCTGAAATAAATGACACATTTACCCTTGAGCAGTACTCAAAAAGGATTGCATTTTCATAGCAATCCTTCTCTACCTCAGCTTTGATGTAGCCACCAGTCCTGCTGCAAATAAGAGCTTATTGAACCTTTGCTAATGCGAGACGAGATGCAAGGCTTCTGTCCTATAGCTCTTCCTTTCTATTACATAAAAGAGACATCATCCATTTAGGGGGAGGGCTTTGTATTTTTCCTTTGTTTTCTCTCCCTTTGCCCAGAGATGAGGTGAACAAAGCATTTTTATTTAATCCACTGGCTAAGTGCCAAACACCTCCAAAGGTGAAAAAGAGATTGCTTTTACCCTCATATATTCATTACATAATGGGCTATTCTAAAAAGAAAAGGGGACAGGACAAACCTCTCCTGTGTTAAAACTGCTAGGCCGCAGTTGCATTTTGGCCTTTTGGTGTCGGAATGAGAGTATAATTCCAAGACTTGTGGTAGTTCCAATTCTACTTGTATGACCATCTTCAGAGGGAGTTTTGTTCAGCCCCGTGCAGGATTCGATTTTATCCCCCATGCTGCTTAACAGCTACATGAAACTGCTGACCAGAGTCATCTGGAATTTTGGAGTGCACTGTCAACAATATGTGTACATTGATGATATACTGCTCTATCCTTCCCTTACACCTGCGGGTGTGGCACTGGCTGCACTAGACCCATGTCTGGCCTTGGTATTGGACTGGATGAGAGCAATTCTTTGCCTTGACAGGGGTGGGAACAGGATCAAAACTAAAGCTGTGATCATGATACATTGCGAGGCTGGCTCCATGAAATTACGCTTAACATTCATATGTCAGGAATGGGAAACCTTCAGCCCATAGTCCAAATTTAATAATAATATCATTATTAATATTATCATCATTATTAAATTTACATATCACCCTTCTACTGGTGATCACAGGGTGGTTTACAATATAAAAACACAAAAACACATACAAACAAAACAATAACACACACAGTTTGAAAGGCCAAAGATCGTTTAATTAGCCGAAGACCTGGGAGGAGAAGAATGGTTTTGCTTGGCACTTAAAGATATGTAACAAAGGCACCAGGCAAATCTCCCTGGGGAATGTTCAGAGGCCCTAATTCGCACCATAAGCCAGTTTTTCACTAGCCCTACCCATCTGCGCCGCATGAGGTATCCTACCCATAAGGTGTGTGGCAGGTAAAGCCATGGTTATAAGGAACAATTGGAAGCCTTTGATTGTGCTTCCTCTGCAAGTGGGGTTTTTAAATTTGGTGCTAAAAACAAGCACTTCTGGGATTGCTTCCACCTGGAAACAAAGGTGGAAAACTGGGTGTGAGGTGAAATGGAATGGAGTATTGTGAAAGAGGCTGGCTGGCTGGCTGGCGCACTGGAATATCGGCTGGCATACTGAACGCTTTGGTATAAGTTCCACTTGTTTATCCTATTTCCAGTATCTCATCCAAGCAGCACTGAGTTTGGTGCGATAAGCATGCACCCAAAGCTGCCTCAAATGACTTGAACGTATGTTGTATATTGGCAGCATTAACTAAAATATAATTGTCTGAGGATTATTGCAGGAAAGCACATAGCATTTTGATTTTGAAAGCACACTTTAGTCTGTGGTTTATACATCTGAAGCAGATCGTTCAGCTTTTAAATGTATATACATATTAAACATATACCAGACTGCCTTTAAAAATAAAATAAAATTAGAAGGCCACATCTGTTTGAAAGAAAATGCTAGCTCATTTTGTGAAGAGTTCTTTCATTGAAAAGCCCAAGCTGCGAGCGAAAGATGCAAGACAGACAGCCTAGTACAGCAAAAACATTGCTTTCCGCCCCCTCAAAAGGAAGCTGGTAATTCCTAGACTGATTGTGAGCCAACTCATGCCATGTTCGATGTGTGTAACATATTGCAGTGTACATAACCCCTCCTTTACTACGTCGCACTGGCTGGGATACCTGCTGTTCTCAAAAACGTCACGCGGATTCTGTTATAAAGTCCACCACAATAGATCGCCGGGGCATTTGTTTCCAGCAGCTTGGGAGAGAAAGAAAGGCAAGAGACAGACAGATTGGAAAGATGTTTTACTCAGGGCTCCTAACAGACAGAAAGGATGTGGACTTGAGGGAAGCTGCATCTCTCCGACAACAGAGGAGAATGAAGCAGGCAGTGCAGTTTAACCACAAGGACTCGGCTGACCTGCTACCATTAGATGGGCTGAAAAAGCTGGGGACTTCGAAAGACACCGTAAGACGCTGTGTGTGTGTGTGTGTGTGTGTGTGTGTGTGTGTGTGTGTGTGTGTGTGTGTAAATCTATATCGAGAAAACATAAAATTAAAAGGATGGATTTAAAACATTTTGGTCTGTTGATTCTAGTGGTGTTTTTAAAATGTTTTGAAGATAATGAGCTCTGTTGCCTTTGGAAGCCATAGAAAATTAGCATTTTAATTAAGCTGTTGGGGATGCAGAGAGAAGATAAAAAACGAGGAAATGGTGGGGGAAGAGCTTTACATGAGATATGTTTTACGTGTTTTTTTTATATAATCAAAAATAGTTTATATTTGGTGGTGCAGCTAGATAATTCTGAACTCTGGACTTTATGGTCTTATGGGGGGCTTTTCAGATGGAAATGTATAATTAAAGCACATCCTTCAAAATGTGGCAATAAGCCACCCCAGCTCATTCTGTTGAGCAGAACCCTGGACTTCTATCCCAAAGTCCTGTCCCTGACATGATGTTTATATAGCCATGCTTACAAGTGCAATCAAGCATCCTTTACATTATGATTTTAAAAAGAAAAGAAAAGATGGCCTTGTTCGGCCATATTGATATATAGTCAATTCAATGTATTATGTACAAATGTTAGATATGTGGATTGGTCAGTCGGTGAGTTGATCAGATTAGGCATAGTTTGCAATAAGAAAACTGGAGATCAAACACAGGGGATGACTTCTTGAGTTTGTACTTTAACTTCTCTTTATTAAGGTAAATTCCAGTCCTGCTACTTCAACATGGTTCCAGTTGATTTCAGTTAAACTTCCTTCCAGGGAACTGTGTTCAGAACTGCAGCTTTGGGGCCTTATTGCTGCATTGCCTGTCTTGTCTTTTGCAGATAGCAGTTTCAGAATGGTGCTAAGCAGTAAAAGCAGTGTTGGGGAGAGGGTTTTTTAAATTATTCCCTTAGCTCCATGACCTTGATCGAATATTTTGGGGGGTGGGGGAAGAGTACTGTGGCTGCTTTCCTGATGATGTTCATCTGTTTGGCCCTCAGTCAAGTCTATTGTCTTCCACATAAAGGGAAGCTACATTCCTCTGAGATCTACAACATATATCTGCAAAGCTTTCTAGCTTTTGAAAATAGAAGACACAAATCAGAGACACAAAACAATGCACTTGTTAGAGCTCTACACATCAAATCACCCTGTAGTAATCACAATATACTCAAAAGTGAACAGTGTTTGAAATATAGAACTAATGCTACAGTATCTATGGCTTTGCATAACTCTCCCTGTACAAAGATTATAAATTAGTGGTGTAAAGACTTCTTTAGCATTTTCTAGAGCAGGGGTGGTAAACCAATGGCCTGTAGCTGTATCCATCACCCAGAATACTTTTTTGTGCCCCCTCCAAAGATCCCCTCCCAAATTTTGGTGGTTGCAGATCACCGAATCATAGAATTGTAGAGTTGAAAGGGACCCTAAGGGTCATGTAGTCCCACCCCCTGAAATGCAGGAATCTCAACTAAAGCAGCCAACAGATGGCCACCCAACCTCTGCTTAAAACCTCCAGTGAAGGAGAGTCCGCCACCTTCCAAGGGAGTCCATACCACTGTTGAACAGCTCTTACTGTCAGAAATTTCTTCCTGGTGTTTAGTCAGAATCTCCTATCTTGTAACATGAATCTATTGGTTCGGGTTCTGCCCTCCAGAGCAGGAGAAAACCAACTTGCTCCATCTTCCATGTGGCAGCCCTTTAGATATTGGAAGATGGCTATCCTAACTCCTCTTAGTCACTTTATTTCCAGCCTAAGCATACCCAGCTCCCTTAACCATTCCTCATAACTGTTCCTTGGTAATATTGGTTGCCATCCTCTGCACATGTTCCAACTTGTCAATATCTTTCTTAAATTGTTTTGCCCAGAACTAAACATAGCATTCCAGGTGCGGTCTGACCAAGGCAGAATAGAGAATGCTTTTACTTCTCTTCATTGGGACACTATACTTCTGTTGACCTGGAATACAATATTTCTTGAACTGATGGTTGTGTTGTGTAAGTCCTTAAAATGTGTTCATTGTGTTTTTACTCCATGGGTCACCAAACAATTCCCCCAAACTTCTTTATAGAGGGCCCTTCTGAAGTGCTTTGCAATCTTCGTGCACAGCACTTCCAGTACATTGATGGCTTCCAAACAGAGATGGCTTCTTACCATCATTTTTAAGAGCAGCTGAAGTTATGAAACTATAGAAAGCACAGAGTGCTTCACCTGTTTAGTTGTGAGAGTTCAGAGCCAGAAGGCAGAGAGAAAAAGTGCAAACTAGAGAGCATGTTACAGGTAGGTAGCCGTGTTGGTCTGGGTCGAAGTAAAATAAAAAAATTCCTTCAGAGAGCATGTGGCAGCTTAAAAGGGGAGGAATGCTCATTGCTCCATGAGTTTAATAATATTCTTATAAATGAGCTTAAATAATTTTATATTTAATAGAGACCACTTTTACACTTTGGCCACATCTACTTGCTTTGTCCATGCCCACATTTACACTTGCCCACTTTGATAAAAGGTACCCAGAAGCTTAGCCATGGGTCAATGTAGCTCTTGTGCTGAAAAGTGTAAGCCACCTATGTTTTAGAAATTAAGCATTAACTTTCCTAAAAACAGAAGTCAAACACCTGAGATAACCATCCTCCTGTTAAAAAACATCATTTAGTTTTAAAATGCCCTCCTCTCCAACCACACACACACACACACACACACACACACACACACACACACACCGTTTTGAGTGACTTACTGACATCTACTGAATGAATAGATCAGGGTTTGATGACACACTGAATCACAACAATAAATTTTGCATGGTTTGTGATGTCACCCCAAGGCTTCAGGTTACACTCAAGTGGCCACAGAGGCCTGCATCAAATCAAATACTTGTTTGGAAAGAGAGAGAGAGAGAGAGAGAGAGAGAGAGAGAGAGAGAGAGTGCATGAAGTGTGTCTTTGATTACTACTTATTGATCAGCAATGGAATCATTCGTAAGAAGGTACCTTGATAAGCACAAGAGGAGGGCCAGCGTTAGTGATATTTGCCCGCCCCCACTGCTACCACTGACCAAGAATGATATCAAGCCAGGGACAGAAAATGACAGGATTGGACTGGTGAGAGACACCATGTTTCAGAACCACCTCATTCTAAAACCAGAGCTAGGAAGGACCCTCAGGAGGTGCGCAAAGATTCCCGGTTCAGATTTTGTGTATGGATTAAGTCTACGCGGGACCGACGGAGGAGTTCCTGAAGCAATAGGGAGCTGGCGGGTAATGACACCCACTGTCACCAAAACGAAGGAGAAGCCAAAGGACTTCATAGTCATGAACTATAGAGGAATAAAAGCTGGTCTTTTCACAGCAAGGGAACACTACCTGTATCGCCAACACCATGATGTGCGCCGCAAAGGAGCTGATGGGGATAGGTTCCCAAGGGATCCACCTCGTCTTCCCGATGCCATGACCTATGGGAGGCCCTATCGTCCTTCCACCCCCTTCATAGATGTCTTTCAAAATAAGTTTGGGGACCAATGGGTAGAGGAGAACCGAAAAAACTGTGTATATGTTAAAGAAAAGAAGCATAAGAAAAGGCGAGGGATGATCTATGATACACGGACTGTCATGCTGAGGAAATATCAAATACCAGTGAAGAAGGATCCTCTGTGGATCATGCCACAATTTCGGAAAATTGCTCCCCATCTTAACACCTTTCCAAGTCAAGAAGATCGAGTGAAGGCTTTCAAAGCCAAGGAAATGGAAGCTCCAGTTCGACATGGCCAGCTAGCTCAGGGCATTTATACACATTTGTAGGATTCAGCTTTTATCAATATGCAACCTATTTGTACCTCTCAAAAGTAACACTTGGCATGTTATGATTAAAAAAAGAAAGGTGGTGATTTGTTCTTGCTACCGACAATATTAAAATGAAGTTTCCAGCAAGAAGTTGCAATTGGTTCTCTTGTAACAGAACATACTCACTGCCAGTGAGAAAGATGGGACACAGGACTACCACTGTGCCACAAAAGAATCACATCACAACCTGTGGAATCTGTACGCTGCCACAATTTAACACAGTGCAATAGCCCACTGCTGCTACAGCAGCAGTGGTTGGCTTCAGTAAATCAAAGTGTGGCAGTGTTATGCAAAACTATTAACTACAGAAGAGGTCAGAGATGGGGCAGAGCAGAGGCTGGGGATAAATTGTTTAAACATCACAACACCCTCTATATTAATGCAAAACTTCATTCCTAATAAATGGGAGTGACCAGGCATATGATTCTATGATTGCAGCTGACATCCAGCACAGTCAGTTAGTGTTTCTGACTGATATAGAACCAATATTGCGGTTCTTCAACACAAGTTCTTGATATATAATAATCAATTTTTAGGTACACAAACAATGTTACTTTTTGCCACATAGCTATGCCTCCTGTTGTAAATTATGTCCCCCAGTTTTTTCACATAATTTATTGTGATTTACTGCATCAGAAGGTTTACTTCCTTTATATAAATGAAGCTGTGGTGTTTGTTTTCTCTCCTCCCACCCAGAGCTACCTAATTGCACACATCTCCAAATCACATATTAATTATAATAGGCACATTAAAACAAAAGAGAGAAAACATGTTTAAGGCTAAAGTACATGTGAAATTATAATCTATTTCTTTTTAAAAAATGCTTAGATTTGTTACTTTTTTAAAAGAAAAAAAAGCAGTGAAAGGGCTGCAATCTGAAACATGTTTCCATTTCAGAATGAGCTGTTAAAAGGCCAATGGCCGCCAGGCAGGTGGGATTTCCAGAAAGAAAGAGGTTTGGGTCCCTGAACTAATAATTCCATGTTAGCAGAACATCCGGTCGATTGCAGAAACTCACCTGACTTTCCCTGCCATAATATCACTAACCAGACAGACCTCTCCATCTTTTTTATCAACATCAGTACTGGCAGCCTTTCTAGGACAGCATTATAATGCTGAGGTCAAATGGGTCTTAGCACAATTGTGAAGCAAAGCTCATGCTTTGTATGCAAAAAAGCCCAGGTTCAATAACTGGCATCTCCTGTCAGAAATCACCGCCAGTCAGTGTTGACAATACTGATCTTGATCGTCTGGCTCAATCGTCTGGCTCAATATAAGGCAGCTTCCCATGTCCCTATGTTGTCATTCCCAGCAGCCACTAGTAGCAATCTGAAGGGCAGGGGGGGAATGTGAGGGGACCATACCCCCTATTTTTTACCTGAACCTATAACCACGGCCCATCCTATTCTCACAGAGACCTAACAGGAGGTACTCGGGAGAAGTTATTGCCTGACGCCTATTCCCTTATCCCCATGTAAGATAAAAATGAAGCAGACCTATCTATCATTCAGCTTGATCCCAAGGAACTGGAGCCAAGAATTTGTATATGCATTCAACAATTATCGCATGTGGCCTCCTGCTTTGTACACATAGAATCATAGAGTTGTAGACTTGGAAGGGACCCCAAGGGCAATCTGGTCCAATCCCTTGCAATGCAGGAATAACAGCAAAAGAATCTCTAACAGATGACACTCCAACTTCTGCTTAAAATCCTCCAATGAAGGAGAGTCCACCACCTTCCAAGGTAATCCAATCCAGTGTTGAATAGTCCTTTCTATTACACCAGAAATTTCTTCCTAATGTTTAACTGGAATCTCCTTTTTTGTATATAAATCAATTGGTTCAGATCCTACCCTCTGGAGCAGCAGAAAACAAGCTTGCTCATCTTCCATGAGACAGTCCTTCAGATATTTGAAGATGGCTATCCTTACCACCTCTCAGTCTTTTTGTCTTCAGGCTAAACCAGGGGTCCCCAGACTTACCGGCGTTTGGGCCGGTTCCCACCACGCCGATCGCGCGGCGGGCCGGCGGGTGGGGGAGTGCGCGCCGGCACACTTCCAGGGTGGGAAAAGCGCCGAAAATCCATTGTGCGCATGCACGTGGGCCTCCCCCGACCCGGAGGTGCACCAGAAATGACTTCTTCCGGGTCGGGAGAGGCCCATACACATGCGCACAAAGGATTTTCGGCGCTTTTTTCCCAACCCAGAAGAGCGCTGCCGCGCTGCGCACCGTAAGAGCGGGCGGCAGCGGCGGGCGGCGGGGGTCGTCGCAGGCCGGATTGGCAGGCTAATTGGGCCGCATCCGGCCCCCGGGCCGTAGTCTGGGGACCCCTGGGCTAAACAAACCCAGCTCCCTCCATCAATCCTCATAAAGCTTGGTTTCCAGACCATCATCTTGGTCAGCCTCTTTTGCATACGTTCCAGGTTCTCAATATACAGTACTGTACTTAAATTGTGATACCTAGAACTGGAAATTAGCTACCCCTCCCAGTTTAGTGTCATCTACAAATTTGATTCCATCCAAGTAATTTATAAAGATGTTGAACAAACACTGGGCCCAGGACACAACCCTGCAGCACCCCACTTATCACTTTCTTCCAGGCTGACAAAAACTGCTGGTGAGCATTTCTTGTGTTTTGTCAGTCAACCAGCTACAAATCCACCTAACAATAACTCCTTGTAGCCACAAGAATACATGGGGGATTTTATCAAACCCCTCACTAAATAAATAAATAAATTACATCCAGAGCCTTTGTCCATGAAAAACACCTAAAGGGAATATTGTGACAACTAGTGTTAGATTGGAGCTAGTTAACATAGTGCTAAAAATAAAATCCAGGGTTGTAAAGATCATTTGGGAAGGCCCTTTCTGCATATAAATTCCATGTTTTATAAATTCTGTCTGTTTGGGAGAGAGATGCTAGCAGAAATATCAAAGTATAATTTAACTAAAAATTTGAGGCGAAGACAGATGGTCTCACCCCTTAGTTTTTGCCAGGGAAAAAGATCACTTCCTTGGAAACAACCCACTGATGGACTGCGTTTCCTTGCCAGATTATTTTATCCACTTCATTTACTGTCCAACCTTCTCCATTCTTATACAGTGGTGCCTCGCTTAACAAATGCCCCGTAAGACAAAATTTTCGCTTAAAGAAAGGATTTTTCGAGCGGAGGTTGCCTCGCTAGACGAATTCGTTTTATGAAAAATTCGTCTAGTGAATCACGGTTTCCCATAGGAATGCATTGAAATTCAATTAATGCGTTCCTATGGGCAAAAAAAATATCAAAAAAAAATCAATGCATTCCTATGGGATTCGCTAGACAAATTTTTCGTTATAAGAATAGACCCGTGGAACGAATTAAATTCGTCTAGCGAGGCACCACTGTAGTCCATTCCTGTAGAACATTCAGAATGCATAAACTAATGGATGATATTCCCTTTTTATTTAAAACATCACACATTTTGATAAATGGTATTGCTATTTTAGATTTGCTGTTATTAACCTGTTGTCTGTGTAACATATGTATACATATACTGTATAATCTGGAGATTCAGATAAAGGGAGTTCTAAGCTTTTCTAAAGTGCAAATCTTCCTTTTCAGGAAGCCTCTGTTAGCAGTGGTGGAGCTTCATGCTCTGGCACCGGGGGCAGAGAGCAGGTGGGGGCGTGGCTGATGCACGTCCTGGGGGCGTGGCGTGCGTCCCGGGGGCATGGCATGCCACCCACAGGGGTGTGGTGTGTGCATCCTGGGGGCATGGCGTGCACTCCCCCCACCCCCTTCCTCCGCCAGTGTCTGTTAGATGATTTTTTACTGCTGTTCTTATATCTTTCTGGTTTTTACTGCCCAGTTTCTTCTTGTTTGCATTTTTTTGTATCTTGCTCATATTTTCTAATTGTATTTCCTATAGAGAGAGCTATCTGTGTGTGTTAGCAGCATTGAACTTTCTGGAAAGATGTGTTATGTCTAGAATAACAAAAAGGTCAAACAAGATAGTGCAGATATGCAAGACAGTAGGAAATATTGCTTTAAATGTTACATTACACATACTAATTTTTTAGCAATTACTGCCTGTTCATTATGCTGATTGCTAGTTAACTAAAATATCATGTTACTTGTCTATCATGACTCATAATCTAATATATATAGTATATATTGGCTGCTTGCATTTTACTTCCATGGCTTTTTCAGCATTTTCCCCTGAAGTTTATTTCATTTGCAAAGCTCCAGCTCTCCACCTATATACTTCTGTTTTCTATTTCTAGGTCATGCTAAAGTTAATGGTTGCATGATAAGCTACTCTACTGAATTTCACTCCTCATACAACCTTAAGGGTCCAGGAACATTGTCCTCTTTTGCATCTTACCAACCTGCACTAAAGTAAAGTACTCAGGAATAAGTTATATAATTAGGAATATACCCATTGTTGGAAAAAAAAAGTGTATGCATGGGCTTAGGATGGGGAAGAAATATGGGTCACTTCACATTTTAGTGCAAACCTACCTATGTAATTCACTTCCCAAAACAATATGCAAAACTTTGAAATTCACACTTCTCCAAATGCTGCAATGTAGTTATCTGCTCAAAAATATGTCACCAAAAATAGGTGTATTGGGGAAGTCATGCATAAAGATGTGTGATAATTAGTGAAAATATGCAAAAATGTGTATTTTACCACCTTATGTATCTATGATTCCCCTTCAGGTCCAAAGAACTATAAGCAGAGCTGTGTAAAAGGTTCTCTGCAAAAGCCACTGGAAATATTTCTGAGATATCTTGCAAATAACAATGAGGAGGAGAACAGGAATGGGGGACATGTGACTATCCAAATGTTGGACTCCAACTCCCAACAGCCCCCAGCCAACATGGCGTGGGCCAGTCTCTTTCACTAGCTCAACAGAGGTGGTTGTTTGAAATAGATATATTGCGTTCCTATTGTACAACTAGGGAGTAGTGTGTGATAAAGAAATATTATTTATAGCTTTGCCCTCTGTCCTTTCATCATCTAATGTATATTTGCTGAGTGCTTAGTTTGTTTATGCCTGCAGAAACACAAAAGAATTACCCAATCTTGCCTTAAGGCATGTGCAGTTTAGTTCTGTCAAGAGTAACTGCAAGACACTAGTGGTTCTCACAGAAGTGGATAGCAAAGAAAAAGAAGCTGGTGCTGGGAATGCTTTGTGGAACATTTATGTTAGATGCAGACACAAAGCGAATCTTGCTAGATAATATAGTTTGAACCAGGAGGGTCCATGGGAAATTTAGGAATAGCAGAAGAAGAGAGAACCACAGCTGGCACAGCCATCCTATGAACTTATCATAGTAGCTTAACTGTCATGGTTTCCTCCAAAGAACCTCGAATCTGACAAGGATCCTGAGGGTTCCATTATGGAAATGGTTAGTTACTTCACAGAAATACAGTTTTCCTTAATCTGGAGAGAGTATGTATTGTATTCAGGCCTGAGGCTTCAATTGGCGTTTTATGTGAATGTGAAGGCTGCCTTGATTCTGGGGCACATGTTTGATTCCACTTCCGAATTCTCCTTCCTATTAACATCTTTAAGTGACGTGAGATGTGAGAGAGACTCCAGTGTGCTTTTTAGTAGTGTTCCATACAGCGCTCAGAGAGCAAGTTTGTTTTATCATCACTTTCTGTTGTTGTGTTGGCTTCCCCCTTGAAATACAATTTACAGTGGTACCTCAGTTTAAGTACACAATTGGTTCCGGAAGTCTGTTCTTAACCTGAAGCGTACTTAACCTGAAGCGAACTTTCCCATTGAAAGTAATTGAAAGTGGATTAATCCGTTCCAGACGGGTCTGCAGAGTACTTAAACTGAAGCGTACTTAACTTGAAGCGAACTTTCCCATTGAAAGTAATGGAAAGTGGATTAATATATTCCAGATGGGTCCGCGGAGTACTCAACCTGAAGCGTACTTAACCCAAGGTATGACTGTAATTGGTTCCGGAAGTCCGTACTTAACCTTAAGTGTACTTAACCTGAAGTGAACTTTCCCATTGAAAGTAATGGAAAGTGGATTAATCCGTTCCAGACGGGTCCATGGAGTATTTAAACTGAAAGTACTCAAACCGAAGTGTACTTAAACCGAGGTATGACTGTACTGCTTTATGATATAGTGGCTCAAGTTCTTTATGTGATCACTTGTGGATCATTTCTTTCTCAATCGTTTCCCTTGTGATGTAATAAGTGTGGCATGCTCACACCCACAACCCTACCCCAGGTGTGAATATTCAAAGGCCTCAAAACAGTGCTGTCACAGACTGAAAGGACAGGGGCATTAATTACCCTGTTTCTCATATTTTAAGACATACCCATAAAATAAGCCATAGCAGGATTTTTAAGCATTCAATGAATATAAGCCATACCCTGAAAATAAGACATAGTGATAGGCGCAGCAGCAATGCCGGCCGCGGCAGGAGGAGGAGGGAAAAAAGTAAGACATCCCTTGAAAATAAGCCATAGTGTGTTTTTTTGAGGGAAAAATAAATATAAGACGTGTCTTATAATATGAGAAACACGGTAGGAATGTGATAATCAGCGTCATGATATTTAAACACTTCTACTTTGTGAACAAAGGATAGAAAGCAGGATAGAGGAAAATAATAAAAACCAAGCTCATTAATTTTAAAAGAGTACTCTCTATGGTTCTCAACGATTATTGATGTGTGTTTTTCAGTGGCAAAAGCAGCCTGGTGAATGTTCCCTTGTTCCATCTTGTAATTCACAACACCCCCTTAGTTCATTCTATTTTCAGGAGGTGGTGAGTTGCAGTCAATTAGAACATGCACTGCAACATTCATGAGGCTGATTCTGGTTCAAACAACCCAAACCTGCTTAACAACACATTCTTCCACATGAGGGATGTGAAAATTGTTCAATGGGGTGATCGTAAAACTGCATAAAATTGGTTCTTATATGGAGGGTGTTTACCACATGATGAAGCAGCCCAATACAGTATTCCCACAAGTCCCTTCCAGTGTTATGGGGGCGGAGAGCAGGAAGAAAATGCCTGTGATTGCAGCTGTTCTAATACAGAGAAAACGGTGAATGGGCACCACAAAACCACATCCTCAAAAACTACCGTATTACCCCAGTACCTCTGACATTAGCCTACTGTGTTTGTGCATACATTAAGATAATAGCAACATATTTATGCCACTTACTAAATTTTACATGCTGCTTCGCTCTTTAGAGATATACTCTCATTTAGAAAATGAGTGATGCTTTTTTCCAAATTGCACTCCTGTCCTCTGTCTGTGAAATTGTTTTCCTCATCCAAGCAACTAAATATGGCAAAATGTCCTGAAATATCTTTGAACCACCATTTGTAAATACTGAATGACAACAGAAGTTATCCACTCCTTTATAAATTTCAGCCTGCTATTTTCTCCATGCAGAACTTTTAGGATGAGGACTTTGTTGATTGCAAGAAAAAAAATAGGTATAAAAGGAGAATTCCCTAGATGGCAAGATTCAGGTTTGGGGAAAGTACTCTTCAGTGAGAGAACCCAAGCAGAGTTTTAAAAACACAAAATATGTAGCAAAGTAAAGCATGGAAATATACCGTAGGTGATTAGTCCTTTAAAATATGTTCATATGAGTTCCAAAATGCTCCTCTTCCCCAGCATAGGAAAATACCACATGTTTGATAAGTTAAAGATTAGGTTACTTACAAACTTTTCAAAGGTCTGGTTCATGTGCTTTTTCATACAGCATTTAGAAACGTTGCACAGACAATGAAACTTGACATAGTTACAGTGGTTCCTAAATTATTGATAGGGGAACTCAAGAGTTGCTTTTAAAAGCCATTCAGCTAAACTGAAGTAACCAGTTTACATGGTTACTTCACATGCTGAGCTTCTCGGGTAACTAAGAGGAACAAAGTCTTGATTACATACTCTCTCCCAAGCTGAGCTGCACCTGCCAGGACAGCTAACTCTATGGTCTTAACCCCTTCATGCATTAATTAGACTTAAACTTGTTGATTATAGGAGGCTGGTTATCCCACAGATTTTAGGCTGAGTCCTGTTCTTTGACTTTTCAACAACAAAGGGCCACATACTTTGTCATTCTGTGGTGTGTGTGTTTAGATACAAACATACATATTTAATGCTGCCAAACATTTTTTTTTCTTGAGTTGCATAACTAATGCATGTATTTAAAGGACAGCATTCTTCAACTGTTTGGTTTCAATCAACCTATATTTTCCCCTGCCCTAATTTTCTTTCTTTTTTAAGCAACCACACAACATCCTCCAGAGACGGTTGATGGAGACAAACATGTCCAGATTGCGCCACAACCGGGGAAGCTGCTCTCAGAAGAACGAATTCTCACTCCAGACAAATAAACTGAATCAAATGAAACTGGATGGCCCAAAGAAAACAGAGCAAGAAGACCTCATCCTGGTGTGTTGCCAGGTATGCTTCATGGGCCTACATTTGATATTTCAGCCAGTCTTCCACTACAATGAGAATGCTGCACTCAATTCCCTATGTGGCTGAACCCAAATACAGCCAAAGCTTTATGTGGCGGCAATATCTGTGATATTGCATAACAGCAGCATTTTAAAAAATCCATTGTGATCATGGGGGATCATTCTTACCGGTAGTAGCTGCATGTGTATCCACAGTGTGTGGTAGGGTTACATTTCATGTTTGCTGGATGAATATATGCCTGGAGTCATCATGTGGAGGAAAAAATGCACAATGTGAACCAAGCCATACATAAGATAGGCAGATAAAATTGATGAGATTATGAAAAGCACATCCTGGCTGATGGAATACTAAACTTGAATGAGTATTCACATGTAAAGCTGAAAAATGAATTTATTCAAGGGTAGAATTAGTAACTGAGAAATATGCCCTCCACTGGTGATACAAAAAAAAAGGTTCCACAGATATAGATCACAATTGGGGTGTGTGTGTTTCCAGAACTCTACACTACAGCACAAATAAAAATTGAAGTTGTCAGTTGATTCTTTCAAATACTCTGTTTTGCCCCAACAGTGCGCTGGGAAGGAACTGCAAGTTGTGGTTGATACTGGATGTCAGAACAATATCATATCATCTGCATGTCTGGAGCGACTAGGGTAAGGAGTTCCTTTTCTAGACTGTTAGTTAAAAGCATGTGACAGCGTTCATCTGACCTCACTGCTGCACACCAAGATGGACAGGGGAAGGGAGCAGGTCAGTGCATTGCAAATCCACCACTGGGAGTACCAGATCGGCTTCACTAATGCATTTGCACTGTGCTGACTTGGTGAGCAATGCTTCTTTATCTTTAAGAGGTGGATGGCAGACACAAATTTCACTGGGGATGCTCTTTCCCACACCAGGAAACTGAGTACTTGTTAAATTTCTACCTGTTGCATAACTTTTAAAGGTAAAGGACTGCCAGGCAAAAAGTTGACAATTTTGTTCTAGAGCAGGCATAGACAAACTCCGGCCCTCCAGATGTTTGGGACTACAATTCCTATCATCCCTGACCATTGGTCCTGTTAGCTAGGGATGATGGGAATTGTAGTCCTAAACATCTGGAGGGCCAGAGTTTGCCTATGCCTGTTCTAGAGTGAGTTCTCATTCAACAGGGAAAGGCTATAGCTTAGTGTTAGAGATGTTTTGCATGTAAAGGAGACCTTGAATCTTAAGAAGGGCTGGAAAGACTACTGTCTGAAATCCTAAGAACATCAGAAAAACTTCAGTCTATGGTCTTATCCAGCAATCAAGTCCAGGATTCATTTCCCACAATAGCCAACCATACGCCTATGAGAGGTTCACCAACATGATGTAAGTGCAATAGCACTCTGGGCACCTATTGCCAGCTAGTGCAGACCAGGGATGCAGAACTTGTGCTACCCCAGATGCTGATGGGAACTGCAGTCCAACAATGTCGGGGTGGTGGTGGCACAGGTTCCCCACCATAGCTGCCAAGTTTTCCCTTTTCTTGCGAGGAAGCCTATTCAGCATAAGGGAAAATCCCTTTAAAAAGGGGATGTTCCCCACTTCTAAACTAGGTGGTAACAATACTGAACTAGATGGATCAAGGAACTAGATGGGCTTGGTATAAGGCAGTTTGTTAGGGTGTTGCAGCTTAAAAGTAGGTTTGCCAACTTTTCAAACAGGTTACTGTAACTGTGCTTTTAACAGCAGTGATATGAAAATATTAGCAAGCCAGGAAAATCATCTCTATACTGTACTTTGAGCTTCACCTGCTGACCTTAAGCCTACCTTCTGCCCACTTCTGCTTTGAGAATAACTTTGTGTCTGTGCCTATGGCGCTTTGGAGCCCTCTCTACAAGTGTGTCCAAAAGGGGGGAAATGTTGTCTGATGTTTGTAGTTGGAATTCCTTTTTGGAGAGTATCTCATGTTAAGTTTAGGGAAGGTTTTAATGTTTAATAGATTATTGTATTTTAATATCCTTCTGGAAGCTGCCCAGAGTAATATATATATAAAATAATATGTTGTTGTTGTTGTGGTTGTTGTTTCTCATAAACACCTTGTTACAGGAATACTGATCAAACAATGGGGGGAAGTCAGATGCAAAGGAGATTAAAAGCTGTATCTGCAGAAATTCCCTCTTCTATACAACTATTAAAAGTGCAGGAGTTCTATATCACTAGCCTGGCCACTCTAAAACAAATTGCTAGGAGGCTGAGTTGCCTGCTTTTGATCTGGCCCCTGCTAAGGTGCCTTTAACAGCTGTTTGATCTGCAGCAAATTAGCAGATGATGATGTGTGTTTCCATCTTGTGAAAAACTTGCTAATTCCTGCTTTTCAAGATGCTATTAAAGAGACAAGAGCAGGTCAGGCCCATTTCTCTTTTTCCGCCAGCTGGCAACCCACTCAGATGCATTGTTTGGTATGTCAGCAGCTAAAATGAGATGGCAGTTTGTTGAAATCCATGTTGCTAATTGCAAAGGTGATGATAGATGTCTTTGCTAATTATTTATATGTTAGCTTGTATTCCTCCTTTTTAGATATATTGTCTATTTTTTCTGATTGTTATGGCCTTTGGCTGCATAACATGATGCTGATTGAATTGATAAAAGGTTTATTCTGTTTTACTGTTAATCTTAACATCCTTCGAATTCAAGTCCTCTTCCAGTGCATCAGTCAGATGCTCCTCCTTCCAAGGCTCCTCCTCTCTTGAAAGAATGTCATGCCATTTGGTGAATTTTTTCCTTAAAACAAACAAGCAAAGTAGTGTGTTGCAGTGTGGAGTACTCTTGTTCAGGGTTTGAGGCAGCCATCTCCTTGCCTAAGTCTGATACTCAATTTTATCCCCCACCTCCCTTGTTCTGCTTTCCATCAAAACAAACACTTAACATCCTATGGCCCCTGAGCATTGGGCCCTCCCTTAGGCTTTTCTCTTGTTTCTTTTTTCTGTATTTTTCCAAATGTTGGGAGTTATTTCAAGCTTGCTGATGCTTCTCTTGTGTGTGGATGGTGCTATTTTGGCTAAATAAAATCGCACCTCTATTCAACCCTTGCACTTAAGCTGAGCCCCATTTTCAGTATCAGTGCCCTATCTTGGAACATGTGAATGAAATACAAATGAAGATGTGCCTCTGAGCACATAAGGAGTGTGTAAGCCTTGCCACAACCCAGCACATGAATATGGGCCTTTGTCAGAAGAGTTTTTATATTCAGTTGTTGTGACAGTGTGGGGAGAGTTGAACCTCAGTCTGCTCTAATTTTTGAAATTATCTTAACTTGTGCCAGGGAAATTGGAGCCTATATTTCTTGGGGAGGAGGGACGGAAGGAGAGGGAACATTGCATCTAGTACTCGCCATATGGCAATCCGTTCTTTAGCCATGTATCTCAGCCAGAAGTACTGCCTACCAACCAGGGCAGCACAGAGCATGCTTCCATGCCAACACACTGATAAATGTTTAAACTAACCAAATGAGATCTTTCTTGACAAGATGATGATGATGATGATGATGATGATGATAATAATATATTATTTGTACCCTGCCCAACTGGCTGGTTTTCCCCAGTCACTCTGGGCAGCTTCCAACAAAGATTAAAAATACATTAAAATGTCACACATGAGAAACTTCCCTAAACAGGGCTGCATTCAGATGTCTTCTAAATGTCAGGTAGTTGTTTATCTCTTTGACATCTGGTGGGAGGGCGTTCCACAGGGCGGGTGCCACTACCGAGAAGGCCCTCTGCCTTGTTCCCTGTAGCTTTGCTTCTTGCAGTGAGGGAACTGCCAGAAGGCCCTCAGCGCTGGACCTCAGTGTCTGGGCAGAATGATGTGGGTGGAGACACTCCTTCAGGTATACTGGACTGAGGCCGTTTGGGGCTTTAAAGCTCAGCACCAACACCTTGAATTGTGCTCGGAAACATACTGGGAGCCAATGTAGGTCTTTCAGGACCGGTGTTATATAGTCTTGGCAGCCGCTCCCAGTCACCAGTCTAGCTGCCGCATTTTGGATTAGTTGTAGTTTCCAGGTCACCTTCAAAGGTAGCCCCACGTAGAGTGCATTGCAGTAGTCCAAGCGGGAGATAACTAGAGCATGCACCACTCTGGCGAGACAGTCCACGGGTAGGTAGGGTCTCAGCCTGCGTACCAGATGGAGCTGGTAGACAGTTGCCGTGGATACAGAATTGACCTGCGCCTCCATGGACAGCTGTGAGTCCAAAATGACTCCCAGGCTGCGCACCTGGTCCTTCAGGGGCACAGTTACCCCATTCAGGACCAGGGAGTCTCCCACACCAGCCCGCCTCCTGTCCCCCAAGAACAGTACTTCTGTTTTGTCAGGATTCAGCCTCAATCCATTAGCCGCCATCCATCCTCCAACCGCCTCCAGGCACTCACACAGGACCTTCACTGCCTTCACTGGTTCTGATTTGAAAGAGAGGTAGTGCTGGGTATCATCCGCATACTGATGAACACCCAGCCCAAACCCCCTGATGATCTCTCCCAGCGGCTGCATTTAGATGTTGAAAAAGCATGGGGGAGAGGACAGAACACTGAGGCACCCCACAAGTGAGGGCCCAGGGGTCTGAACACTCATCCCTCCCCACCACTTTCTGGACATGGCCCAGGAGGAAAGAGCGGAACCACTGCATAACAGTGCCCCCAGCTCCCATCTCCTCTAGAAGGTCCAGAAGGATGTTATGATTGATTGTAAAAAGTAACAAGGGTTCATACACTGACTTGTTTAACTAAAAGGCAGGCATGAGTGCATTGCGACCAGTGCCCATGTCATAGAAGCATTCATGTCTCCTATTAGCAGATCTTAATAATCTGAAGTATAGAAGATCTGGCCCAAACTAGTGATCTTAGAGACTGTTCGCCAAATAAAGGGATTGCTGTTCTGAATTCTTTGCATGAAGGGTGGGATACAATTTAATACACATTACCGTAATTGCAATGTACTTTGCGGAAAAGGGCTATAGAAATTAACATGTTAATCAGAATGTTTAACGATGGCAAATTATATAAAGGACTGGGTGTCTTAGCTATCAGAACTAGCTGTACACTGTACTATATTTAACTTGTTGGAAGAAGTTGGAAGATCAAAGGAAGAAAAAGTTGAGGAAATGGATGGAGCATTTTTCTCCTCTTTTGCTCTGATCCATTTAGCTCATTTAATAGATAGGAGAATGGGTTCTTCAAAGTAACCGTATCAAAGTGCCTTTAGCATTGACTCATCTCTGCATAGGTCATAAATCAGTCACTGATGACTCATATTGCAAAGCAGTGCAGTAGAAAAATACCACAAAGGAGGCACAAATGAAAGTAGGTTCTCATGGAAAATGAAAGGAATTCCTGCTGTTGGATAGACTGTTTTTTTAAAAAAACAAAAAACCATCAGTCTAGTATGAGCACACCGCTAGGACAAAGCTAAGGGTGAGGAGGAAAGAATAGCAAGCATTGTGGAATTGTGAGTTCCCTCAGAAGTACTTGGTTTGACCCTATGGAATGTCACAAATCCACTGAGACACTGTCTCCTGTGTAGGCCCCACTGAAAGAAAATGAAAAGGAAGGATTCTGTAAGAGCCCAGCCAATAGTATGTTGTGATATCAGAAGCATTTTTTTAACCCTTTTAAAAATACCAGTAAATAACAATGTTTATATAACCCTGTTTGGATGCTGTTAGAGCATGGCTGAAAGCATGGGATACAGCCCTGGAAGAGATTTATTATTCTAGGACACCTCTATAGACACTGCAGGAAAGTGGGTGTCCAGAACGCACCATCCCGACCTTGTCAATTACGTAATGGGGCAAGAAATTAGCACAGACTAAACTCCCCATTGGGTTTGATCTGCAAGGATTAGATATCCTATCTGAGTTCATCCAATTGCTGAAATAAGCACAGTGATGAAAATGCCCTAAGAAAAAACTAGTCTAAGAAGCAGAGGGAAGAATTATCATTTTTAGCAGGATGGTAGTTCTGGTAGATCAGAAAAATCGCTAGACTCTTCTTGAGCACTCCCCAGACGTGGACTTGGTTTAGCGTAAAGAGGGGATATGTAAGAAATGAAAAGAATCCAAATAATCCTCAAATGTTACTTGACAGAGCAGTAGAACATTGTGTATTAGCGAAAAACAAAAGGCTTGCCAGGTTTTAATGTCTTACTAATTTGTTCCTTTTTCCCACGAGTCAGGCTGGCACAATCTGCCACCAAGCAAAAACATACATGCTTTTCTTCTTTATGTAAAAGTGCCCGTTGTCACCCTTGCTGTTCATATGAATTTTAGAAGTATTGCAAAGAATAAGATGCAACCAAGAAAGTAAGAATATAAGAGTGGGACCAAGACAATATAAATTAAAAGCATTTGAAGATGATGTGGTGATATCTGTAGAAGAACCAACAGAGTCAATCCCAAAAGTATTACAAGAGGTTTTTTTTAAAAAATGGGGATGTAGCAGGATTTAAGATTAATAAAGACAAACCAAACTCTTGGTAAAAAATATGAATGATGAGAACAAAAATTACAAGATGTGTCAGGACTAAAGATTGAAAGGAAGGTCAAGTATCTAGGTGTATAGTTAAAAGTAAATAATATAAATCTGTATAAAGATGATTATTTATCTGTATCAGATACTAATTACAGAACAGAAATGACTATGCTCAGTTCCAGGATACAACGCAACACAAGTACTGGCATCCTAAAATGAACAAACTCCTGATGTAAACCCAGTGACTTTTTCCTTGTGCAGATTAAACGAGCACATGAAATCCTATAAACCCGAAGGTGAGAAGATTTCATTGCCACACAGTATGAAAGTGATTGGCCACATAGAACACCTGGTTCTTACCATGGGGACCATTCATGTGGACTGTTCAGCAATTGTGGCAGGTGAGTGTTCAGGCAGGTTAGATGCCATACAAGTATAGTACTTGCTAAACCTATTTTTTGTACATTATAGTGCAATTTGTAAGTTTATTTGGTAAACAGGTTTGGGAGGCTTTTGACTTGTTTCTAAAATCTGTTGGATTGAGATTACAAAAATTTGTTGTGGTTGTACCCTGAGAAGCCAAACCTCTCTCAATTCACTGTCAGCTTCCTTCAAAAAAAATAAAAAAATAAAATCTATTTAGTTGGATCCAGACTAAACTAGCTGAGTTTAGGGGAGTTAGTGTGGCATGCTTGTTAGAGTTTCTTTCACCATGACTACTGGCTCTGCAGGTTAGGGCAGATGGAAGCTGCAGTCTGGAAGCATCTGGAGGACATCAGGTTAGGGAAGGTGGACTAAAACAGCCTTAGCCAACCTGGTGCCCTCCAGCTGTTTTGGACTACAATTCCCATTAGAGCTGTTAAGCATGTTGGACTAGGACTGGGAAGACTGGTTTAAAAACCCGCTCAGCCATGAAGTTAACTGGATGGCCTAGGGTCAATCACTGCCTTGCAACATAACAGGGTTCTTGTGAGGATAAAATGGGATAAAGAACCATGTTTGCTGCCCTGAGAGCCTCAGGGGAAGGGTAGGATATAAACTCTTTGTAAAAGGAAAACACACCTTACTTGCCACTGATTTCAATGAGAACTAACTTGTCACATTAATTCCAATCCTCTAAGTGCAACTAACTCACTCTGGGCCCAACCCTATTGGATTAAAGTGACTCACAGTGGAAGGACCCATCCTCAGTAATTGAACACATGCTTGGAATGTACGAGAACACAGCTTTAATCCCTAGTTTCTCAAGTTTAAAAGGATCCTTGGCAGTCTAGTTGAGAAAGCTCTATTTAGCCTCACTGCTGCCTCTGGTCAAAAACCGTTTGTAGGTTTCTGAAAAATATGAAGTCCTTCAAAACCCATTTGTCAGAGATGAAAGTAGGATAAGTACATTTACTAGAAGTTGAAATCCCCTTTTCCAACTATCCCTTTTAAAATCCCATTTTAAACTATCTTTCAGCTGTCTCCAGCCAGCTACATTATAATTTCAATTTCACACATTTCTATGTGAATTTAAGCTTGTGCATTGGACAGGAATGCTTTGGGGACTGACCAAGAAGGGGATTATAGTTAGTACATTGTTTTTCCTAGCTTAATTTGGGCATGCAGAATCATGTTCTCTTGGAACAAGTGAAAGTATTCAAGTTATTAAGTACCTCTCAATATGCATTTCCTGCACCATCAAGTAAAGACAATCAGACTACATAGTTCTGGGATTAAGCGGCAGGGTTACAAACTCAGAGTATAATTTATATACAGTGGTACCTCTACTTACAAATTTAATGCGTTCCGAATGCACATTCATAAGTTGAAAAAATTTGTAAGTCGAATTCCATAGGAATGCATTGGGAGAAAAAATTCGTAAGTCGAAGCAACCCTATCTAAACCTCATCCAAGATGGCGGACGGAGCTCCATTCGTAAGTAGAAACATTCATAAGTAGAGTTATTCGTAAGTAGAGGTACCACTGTAACTGTATTTGAAATATCTATATATTTATTTGGATAATAAGTATATATGAGTATATATGAACTGAAATTGTTAACTGTTATAGTGATATACTAAACCCTAAAACAAATAATAAAAAACAATAGAGTATTATTTCCAGGCAGTACTGGCACCTCTCATGTATAAATGACAGCCTTTCCGAATTTGGCTCAACAGAAACTACCCTGAGATCACTAAGAATTCTTTCTCATCAGCAATGATTTCTTATCACTGTTCTACAGAGGAATCAATTCAGTGACTTAGATATAAGGAACAGGTCACAGAAAGAACAGTTACTTGCATGAAAAGAAAATTCAGAAAAGAAATTCATACATCCTTCAGCACTATTGAGTAATACTTGGGTTTCACAGAAGAAGCGAAGGATTAGATTTACATAGTGACTGAACTATTAAGAAGGATAAAGTTAAGGGAAGGGCAGGTTCTTCTCCAGCTGCTTTAAACAGACTGAGTTGGCAGGGACCCCTTCACCGCACTAAGGGACCTAACACATCTCATGGAAATATGAGCTTGTGTATGTGTTAGTGATAAAATACTATGATGAATCAATCTATCTGAACATCTTCTTCCTTTCCAGAAGATAATGATAAAAACTTCTCCCTGGGGTTACAGACACTGAAATCTTTGAAGGTAAAACTCTGTTCCCCTCCCTACTTTTTGTATCCCCTATTTTCTTTTACTGAGGTGATCTTAACCTGTTGTCTAATTTGTTTTCTTATATTCCCTCTTATTTTAGTGTGTGATAAACCTTGAAAAGTATCACTTGATCTTGGGGAAGACAGACAGGGTAGAAATTCCTTTTGTCAGTAATGCCTCTGCACACGAAGAGAAGTGAGTACTGAACTCTAAAGCTGCACAGGTATATTTAGAGTGACTATTTCCAGTCAAATCAGTGGCATAGTGAATGTGTGGAGGAAATGGATCCTGACTAGGGATGGCATATAATTTGAGGGTTTCATGATAGTTTACCATGTGCTATCCAAAGTATGTTTAGTGCAACACGGAAAAGCTGCTGTTAAGTAGATAAGTGAATGGTGAAACTGTCACATTACTGAACTTATCCCTAAATGTTAGTGAATAAGATATGAATATTTTTAAAGGTTTTTTTTTGTAACACCAATCAGATGGAATATAGTTCAAAACATTGGTTCTGATTACCAAAACCTATCATACAGGCAATTGATATATTTTCTGCTTCATTTGGTGGGTTTGCACTGGGATATCCTGTTTTCAGTAAGTGCTTAGGACACACTCCTGCATTTTAGTCAGGGGATAGTATGGAGGTTTCCAAGAAAGGGGGAAAGAAAGAGAAAATGAGACAATAGTATAGCATTCAGCATTTTTAATGTCGACGGGGACCATATTGCTGCTGGGCATGTGTGTTAACTGTACCATGGGAGGTTTATTTCTGGAATGATTTTTTTTCCAAAGAGGTATAATACGGTATTACAAAGGTGATGAAATACTCTTTTTACACCAAAAAAAAGTAAATTAGGCTTTCAGTTGCCCCAAGTACATTTGTGCCCCCTTCCCCCAATTTAACTGCTGATTAGGAGTTTGATAAATTATATAATCTATGAAATCAGAGGTTGTAGGTAAGGAAATATATTTTACACACAGTTATGAGGTGCCTTGCTTGCTAAACAGTTATTTTCTAGGGCACATCCTCATGGCAGCCACCTGCGCTCCTGGTTCAGTGCTGTAGGACACAGCTGGAAGCCTGGGAAGTGTCCCTGGAAAAGGCAGGTACCTTTTTCCTCCAGGATATCCTGTGCTGGCCATACAGGTGGTACAGCCCAGGCTGGTCTTGTAGCCATCCCTGTCAGCAGAGTGGGCAGGCTGGGAAGCAGCATGGGTTGCATGCAGCCTCTGGTGCTTATGGAGTGTGGGTTTGAACGACTGCATGAGCACACCCAGTCCCCCAAGTTAGTGCTATGTGCATATGTATTTGCTATAATGAGATTGAGCTTGGCAAAAAAACAAAACAGAGCCAACTCTTTTGTCACACTGGTTTATGCTTCTCATTCCAGCACTTCTGAGGCCTGAAGAGAATGCACTGCTGGCTTCACAGAATAAGGCTTTGTGACTGAAAGGAGAGTCGACAATACTGATAACCCCACCTTGCTAGACTGTAGCTAGCTTGTAGCTAAATGAAGGAAGGAGTTTAGGGCAACTTCAGGCATTCACTCACCATGCCAAGAGTCTGGACAGTGGACTTCTAGAAGCACATCTGAGTCCACTCTTAAAAATGATGTCCTTTTTATGGTCATCTAAATATGAAAATGTTTCTTTTTCATCTTTTTTTGTTATGAATGGATTAGTGAAATGAATTGCCTCTTGTGAGACTGAAAAAGACAATTTTTATAACGTCCTCTTTTGAACTAATTGTATTTAGCTACAATGAGAGGCTGTGAGAATCAGATTTTTAGAATTATTTTTAAACAGAGAATGATTAATAATTGGACATGATTGAGTTCAAAGGAGTTAAGTTCATCCAAATCCTGACTTAAGTCAGAGAGAATATATTGTTTTCAAGAGTACTGAAGGTGGTATGATAGAGCTATTGTTGCTTGTATTATTAGATATTTTCCAAATTTCAATATCTCAGAAAATGTTGTTCTTAATTCCTCATTATGAAATATTGATGTCAACAGTAAGAAGGTGGAGCACAATTTTAATCTATACAATATTCAGCTTTTCCTAATTGCATAAGTAACTGAATTTCCAGATTTTAAACAAATTATCTGGAACCACAGTGTAGCATACATAAGAATTTTAATGTCTCCTTGTTCAGTATTAATATTTTAGTTTATTTTCTGCAAATTTTGTTGCATACTTTTCTCAATCGTGATTGTTTTAAACTGTATCTGTGAGCCTTTTATTAGCCCATAACTCCTGACAAAAATATATTATCAGTAGACTTGGACTCTAAAAAGTTACCAACATTTTGGCATAATAATTTTCATCACTCCTTAAGGCTGGTTATGAGATAATTTTGGAAAAACATTTCATTCTTGGTTTAAGATTCACCATCTTAATGCCCAGATACTTGTTGCCTTTGTATCTCCCAAGGTATTCTACAATATATATATTACTAGAATTTCAGGTTATTTATATTTATCTTGTAAGTAGCAAACTCACCAAATATTGAGTTCTGGACTGATTCTTTAGCATGGTTATTGTTTTATAGTATAAAACCAGATTGAGAAATGAAAGAAAGAGAATGAGTGTACTGTATATAAAAATACACTGTGGGAAACAATGTTGCTATGGCAACCCCTTCCATTTTAAAAAATGGAAAAAAATGAATATCCGTGTCTAGTCATACTCCCTTTGGGGGTCATTCTCACTAATGGCATGACTGCTTGATTCCCAAGAAGAGCAATTATCACACAATATTATCCACCGAACAGGGAATTTTAACACTTACCACCAGAGACAATATTACAGTAATGATATACGGTATATTCAATCAGGGTGTCCACTGTTCTAAACACCATATGATGAGCCACAGGGAAAGACAGAACCACTTCCTTCCTGCTCCTGGGACAGTACTGTACCTTGTTTTTTTATTCCCTTATAGCAGGGAGGTCCAACACATGGCCCAGGGGCCATATGTGACCCTTGAGGCCTTTTTTGGCAGCTCTCGGCAACATTTGATGACCCCTTCAGCCCTTGCGCTGCCCTCGCAAAACTGGCTAAGCAAGGCACTGAGCTTGGGGAGAGAGGCATGAAGACTCCCCCAGCCTCCTTCCCAAAGCCTAGGAGGAGCTAGGAGGGTTCTAGGTACCTGTCAGAGTCTCACGGTGCCTCCCCAAAGTCCACCTCACTTAGCCTGCTTTGGGAAGGCAGTGTGAGGACTGGGGGAGCCTCAGATTTCAGCCGGGATCCCCCTCCCTTCACATGCGTGACAAGGCAGAGTGCAGCCCGTGGGCTCCATGTTGAATCATTCTTGCAGCCCACTTGGTATGAAAAGTTGTACCACCCTGCCTTAGTCTCATAAGTCAATAATGCTGCATGCCATGACACACTCTTCAGCGAACTATCTGGTTTTCTCCATTAGGCTGATAATACCACAGACAATTCCTGCCCTATAACTTCTTGGCACTGCTTTCTATAATGTTCTTAAGCTTTTTGCTACCAGCAATAGGTATTCTTCAATTGGTTCTGGGTGATACTTTTTAGTTGTGCGAATTTACCGTACTCAAAAATGTGTTGTGGGTGCAGTGTGGATGAACAACATGTGTAGCACATAGTTGTCTGATAGTTTCAATGTGCAGTTCAACTCGCACTAACAGCTACGTTACAAATGGGTTGAGCTGCAAGCTGAAGTGTACTCAAGCAATCATAAAACTTATATAGTATGTGCTCAAGTCTGCATATATCTGCTTAACTCATATTCACAACAGGCTACGGTGGTCATACTTGTGCAGCAATCCATATATATATAAATAGCAAGCAATATATACAGGAAAATGATCTTACACACATGTACTCTCTTCCTTCCTGAGAACATGGGGAGCTGTTTTGTATATAGACACCCCTCTCCCAAGCTATTTTCTCTAAGCTTCTGTCCATAGTACACCTCAAGCCACCATACCAAGCTCTAATTATATATGGAGCTGTATGGTTCGCTATACGACTATATGATTAGCATCACAGATGTGCTTCTAATTACACCAGTTAATTAAATGCTTTGCAGGAAAGAAGCTTTGGTAGACTTGGGGGTGAGTGGGTGTTGTCAAACCAACAGGATGCAATCCACAGTTTAGACACAACAGATCCCCTGTAAAACTTATCTAGTAGACTTTGTACTGAATATGCACTTACATTTTGAAGAACCCTAATTAAATTAAATGGAAATAAGTATTGGCATTGAATATAAAAGGGTATAGAACCAACAGTTTTGGGCTAGTGTTAGTTTTCAATATTTGATCTGGTTTGGTCATTTTGACAGTGACCACAAAGAATATGCAATGGCTACAACATCTTTAGTACTCCCAAACTAGTATATATTTTTAAATAATTTGTAGTTTGGCTTTTTGCAATGGGTTTGATAACATCCATGTACAGCGCTGGCTGTTGCTCACAGATTTGAAGTATAAGTTTTTGGATATATTTTTATCTTTCTGTGCATCATTGCCCTCAATACTCATATATCTATATTTACAAAGCAAAACTTTTATGTGTTTGCGAGGTGAACTGCACTGTGTGTATACCTGCCAACATGTAGTTGAAAAATAAAATATATTTGTCTATGCTACTTATGTGGCATTTGGCTACTTGAGTGTTTATTACTGTGATGATTATGAAAATAAATAAAATGTAAAACTTCTATTAAGGTGTTTTAATTTCTGCTTTACCTGCTCTCATGGTATGTATTGCCAAATACACACCCTGATCCAGAACCCTCAGTGCTTTCTGGTGCAAATATGGTAGGCCTTGTGTCCTACATTACTAAGGGCAGTCCATTATTATTATTATTATTATTATTATTATTATTATTATTATTATTATTATTATTATTATTTCAATACCATCCTTCATCCAAGAAACACAGGGCAGTTTACAATATAAAAAGACAAAAATACATACCATAGTATATCTGAATGGCAGTCTGGTCTGAGCCCAGTTAAAAGATAAAGAACCATAACGAGGGAAAGCTGTAGCCTTTAAGTTGCTCTTTGACTTTTAGCACCTGGAAAGCAGACTGAACAGGTAACCTGCTCACATCTTCCCCACTATGGTGAAATGCATTTCTATTTACATTTTAGTAATTATCTAAATCTATACAAATAAATTAGCACATGTAAAATTTATACTAATCTGCATCATCTTTCGTTCTCTCTTTTTTCTTTTTGTTATAGCCACCCTAAAATATAGAGCTCCTGTGTAAAGGGTGGCTCTGACTGAGATCAAGTTCTGCAAGTGCAAGTGCAGGGGCTTCTCATTCTTCTAGAACAGACTGTACCCTGTATAGCAGAACGTATAGTATATAAAAGTGGATGGGAAATGTATGTGTGTGGAGGGGGGGTCATGTTCCAAAAAGGCACTGGAGGGGGAAAAGCAAGTAACAGAAACTATTAGTGCTCCAACAGCTGTGTTTCAGGAAGGTATTGGGATCCCCGCTGGTTACATCTGGCCGACAACATGTGACCCCATTGTTAAAGCATTTGTACTGGCTGCTAATCTACTACCAAGTCAGGTTCCTGGTCCTTGTATTAATTTACAAAGGTCCAGACAACTTCAGTCCAGAGTACTGCAAGGGCTGCCTGAAACCTTATATTCCAGCTCAATCACTGAAATAATCTGCTGGAGTGTTATTGGCCGTTTTCTGAGTTTGCAAGGCTCATTTAGCAAGGAAGCAAGCCTTTAGGGTCATCAGCCCAGTATTGTGAAATACTCTACCACCTGAGATTCAGAAGGCATCTTCTATTTCAACTTTCAAATGGCTGCTGAAAACTTTTCTATCCCATCAGGCCTATGCAGGCAATGAATAATACATATTTCTTATAAACAAGTTTCTGGCCTCATGCTGTGGGACCACCAACTCTCAAACATGAAAACCAGACCACAAACACAGAGCAGAGCAAAATACCCACAGACTCAATCAGGTTATCCGAGGTGCATGCTGCAAGGGGAAAGCAAATACTATTACTGAGAATTCATATTGAAGGTTAGTATTCTAATGTTATTTATTTATTTCATTTACTTAAAAACGATTTACTTCATCCCAGTAATGATAGGCTACAACCATGTATGCTGCTGCTGCTGCTGCTGCTAATACTAGCAATTTATCTCCTGGTTATTATATATCAGAACATAGTTATCTTTCTAGAGGAAATATTTTGATGCTGAGTTCTAGGAGACAAATGAGGAGAACTTTTGCAGACTTCTTTCCTACCTAATTACGCTCTCAGGGGAGCATGTTGTCCCAGCTTTTATTTATGGCACTGGTATACTAATGGATCTCAGATATTTGAACATAGCAAGGGCACCTTATTTCATGTTTTTGTCAACATCTAATTGGCTGCCTTATTTTAAAAGGCATCATGATGAAAGCAGAATGTACATTGCCTGTGTTCTTCTGTCTGTCTTCTGCGTAATGAGTAGTGCATTGGCCTTTCATCAGCATGAAAGTCTACTGCCATTTCAGAATGCACTTTTTCCATTCTGAGGAGATATTCTACATTTAGGGTCGGGCTTTTTTCATGGGTATTAAGCATATTGACAATGCTTCCACCTTGATTCTCTCACATGATACGGTCAGTTATTGTTGTTGTTGTTTAGTCATTTAGTCGTGTCCGACTCTTCGTGACCCCATGGACCATAGCACGCCAGGCACTCCTGTCTTGCACTGCCTCCCGCAGTTTGGTCAAACTCATGTTCGTAGCTTCGAGAACACTGTCCAACCATCTTGTCCTCTGTCGTCCCCTTCTCCTAGTGCCCTCAATCTTTCCCAACATCAGGGTCTTTTCCAAGGATTATTCTCTTCTCATGAGGTGGCCAAAGTATTGGAGCCTCAGCTTCACAATCTGTCCTTCCAGGGAGCGCTCAGGGCTGATTTCCTTAAGAATGGATAGGTTTGATCTTCTTGCAGTCCATGGGACTCTCAAGAGTCTCCTCCAGCACCATAATTCAAAAGCATCAATTCTTCGGCGATCAGCCGTCTTTATGGTCCAGCTCTCACTTCCATACATCACTACTGGGAAAACCATAGCTTTAACTATACAGACCTTTGTCGGCAAGGTGATGTCTCTGCTTTTTAAGATGCTGTCTAGGTTTGTCATTGCTTTTCTCCCAAGAAGCAGGCGTCTTTTAATTTCGTGACTGCTGTCACCATCTGCAGTGATCAAGGAGCCCAAGAAAGTAAAATCTCTCACTGCCTCCATTTCTTCCCCTTCTATTTGCCAGGAGGTGATGGGACCAGTGGCCATGATCTTGGTTTTTTTGATGTTGAGCTTCAGACCATATTTTGTGCTCTCCTCTTTCACCTTCATTAAAAGGTTCTTTAATTCCTCCTCGCTTTCTGCCATCAAGGTTGTGTCATCTGCATATCTGAGGTTGTTGATATTTCTTCCGGCAATCTTAATTCCAGCTTGGGATTCATCTAGTCCAGCCTTTCGCATGATGAATTCTGCATATAAGTTAAATAAGCAGGGAGACAATATACAACCTTGTTGTACTCCTTTCCCAATTTTGAACCAATCAGTTGTTCCATATCCAGTTCTAACTGTAGCTTCTTGTCCCACATAGAGATTTCTCAGGAGACAGATGAGGTGATCAGGCACTCCCATTTCTTTAAGAACTTGCCATAGTTTGCTGTGGTCGACACAGTCAAAGGCTTTTGCATAGTCAATGAAGCAGAAGTAGACGTTTTTCTGGAACTCTCTAGCTTTCTCCATAATCCAGCGCATGTTTGCTATTTGGTCTCTGGTTCCTCTGCCCTTTCGAAATCCAGCTTGCACTTCTGAGAGTTCTCGGTCCACATACTGCCTAAGCCTGCCTTGTAGAATTTTAAGCATAACCTTGCTAGCGTGTGAAATGAGCGCAATTGTGCGGTAGTTGGAGCATTCTTTGGCACTGCCCTTCTTTGGAATTGGGATGGAATTGGAATTGGGTCAGTTATATTTGTGCCTTTACAGGATCTAGGCTTAACTGCTACAAACAAAAGTCTTTGATGGACCTGCTTTATTGAGAGAACAATTCAAGCAAAACTGAATTTTAGTGGCTTAATTCCAGGCCAGTCGATACTGAATATGGAAAAGTCATGGCGGCACAATGCCTCACAACCAACTATAGTAGTCTGACATTTACTTCAGAAAGCTGGTCAACACTTTTACAGTCAACAAAGACCACCTTTTGGATATTCTGACAACTCAAGTTCCAAGAATGAGACAGCTGTAGCCATATCACATATACCTGGTTCTTATGTCTCAAGTTAGCCAACCAGGTTTAAGTTCATTTAATTCCGGGGGGGGGGATACAGCTCTATCTAAGGTTATTGCTAGGCATTTAAAGGACTCAGGGCACAGGATACAAATTTGCATACAGTAGGGACCCAGGTGGCACTGTGGGTTAAACCACTGAGCCTAGGGCTTGCTGATCAGAAGGTCAGTGGTTCGAATCCCTGTGACGGGGTGAGCTCCCGTTGCTCGGTCCCAGCTCCTGCCAACCTAGCAGTTTGCAAGCACGTCAAAATGCAAGTAGATAAATAGGAATCGCTACAGCGGGAAGGTAAATGGCGTTTCCGTGTGCTGCTCTGGTTTGCCAGAAGCGGCTTTGTCATGCTGGCCACATGACCTGGAAGCTATACATCGGCTCCCTCGGCCAATAATGCGAGATGAGCACGCAACCCCAGAGTCGGTCACGACTGGACCTAATGGTCAGGGGTCCCTTTACCCTTTACCTTTTAAGCCTGCAATTTACGCAAGGGTTATATTCTGGGGATTACACCTAAAGCCAACACTGCATATAGTCAAAACACAATGGGTTCAATGGCAGGTGGGATTGCCAAAGTCATTTTCCCCAGAATCCCAGCCCTTTTCTAGCCCTTAATTATTATTATTTTAAATTTGCCATGCATATATAGTTCTATGCACACAAGTTAAATGCGCTTAAGTTGTGGACTTACAGTACATTAATTCATACAGACATTTAGACTGACTTTTAGAGGAGGGAAGGCAACCCTTGTTCTCATTCAGAGGACTCACTCTAAACCATGAAGGAGCAGGATTTTTATGCCCAGTATACTGTATGTAGATTGGGTCCTCCACCCACGATATATTAGCAAAACTGCTGCTTGTGTACATGTTAAAACTAAATCTTACATGATTCCTTTCACACACATATACTTCTCTGCTCTCCCCCCAACCCGGTTAGTGCATGTTCTTACAAGTCCCCTGTTATCACTCAGTACCATCCAAACATGATGGTACTCTCTTGAAACCTCTCTTTCAAATCAGAACCAGTGAAGGCAGTGAAGGTCCTGTGTGAGTGCCTGGAGGCGGTTGGAGGATGGATGGTGGCTAATGGATTGAGGTTGAATCCTGACAAGACAGAAGTACTGTTTGTGGGGGACAGGAGGCGGGCAGGTGTGGAGGATTCCCTGGTTCTGAATGGGGTAACTGTGCCCCTGAAGGACCAGGTGCACAGCCTGGGAGTCATTTTGGACTCACAGCTGTCCATGGAGGCACAGGTCAATTCTGTGTCCAGGGCAGCTATCAGCTCCATCTGGTACGCAGGCTGAGACCCTACCTGCCTGCAGACTGTCTAGCCAGAGTGGTGCATGCTCTAGTTATCTCCCGCTTGGACTGCTGCAATGCGCTCTACGTGGGGCTACCTTTGAAGGTGACTCGGAAACTACAACTAATCCAGAATGCGGCAGCTAGACTGGTGACTGGGAGTGGCCGCCGAGACCACATAACACCAGTCTTGAAAGATCTACATTGGCTCCCAGTATGTTTCCGAGTGCAATTCAAAGTGTTGGTGCTGACCTTTAAAGCCCTAAATGGCCTCGGTCCAGTATACCTGAAGGAGCGTCTCCACCTCCATCATTCTGCCCGGACACTGAGGTCCAGTACCGAGGGCCTTCTGGCGGTTCCCTCGTTGCGAGAAGCCAAGTTGCAGGGAACTAGGCAGAGGGCCTTCTTGGTGGTGGTGCCTGCCCTGTGGAACGCCCTCCCAACAGATGTCAAAGAGGAAAACAACTACCAGACTTTTAGAAGACATCTGAAGGCAACCCTGTTTAGGGAGGCTTTTAATGTTTAATAGATTACTGTGTTTTATTTTCTGTTGGAAGCCGCCCAGAGCGGCTTCCAATAAATAATAATAATAATAATAATAATAATAATAATTATTATTATTATTATTATTATTATTATTATTATTATTATTATTATTATTTATGATATCCAGCAACCATAAAATCAACAAAAGCTCCCTTCAGGCATTCTACTCATAAAGGCAACATGTGAATGTAGAGAGCTCTGTCCCATCACCATCTTGTTCCCTGCACAATTTAGAACCTTAAAAGATCAGAGTTCTGAATCATCCAAGGGTCTCCATCAGTAGGCCTGGGTGATGTACTGATACATTGTGCAAAAATGGTTTTAGGTCCAGATCATGATAACAGTTTCAAAATTCCTGATCTCACAATATATCAGCCCTGGCTACTTATCTGCATAAAGGCTTGATGATTTGAGGCTGCTTTACTGAAGAGCTTCCAGTCCTAGGCACTGCCTCAGGCAGTGTCTTTATTTAGCTTACTCACAGGACCAGGCTTGGGAATTATTAGCACCTTTCACTAACTTCAGTCCAACTGTTATTGACTTGGAGTAAAGGGTAAGTTTGCTATATTTAACTTAAGATTATGCTCCTGCCTCTCATTGTGGGTGGCGTGAAATTCCATAACACTAATAAACTATCTGGATAGGACAGAAGCCACTCTATTAACTCTATTAACAAGACTCAAAATGGAGATCTTTTGGGGAAAGAGGGTTCCCCCCCACCCCGAGATTCCTGGTTCAACATGTCAAAATTACTGGGGTCCATGAGCAGTGTCTGTGTCACCTAGCAACCAATGTTTCTACCAAGACCATTTGAAAAAAGAACCAGGCTTCTTTGCCGTAAGAGGAAGTATTCTTTTCACAGGGCTTTGCAGGTTATTTCAGGCTGGCATGCTGGGAAAGTGGTGCCTCTATTTAGAAACCCAATTACAGGTAACACTGTCAGATAACTGCTCTATTAGCAAATCTTTGTGAGAGACCCTGTCCCTCCACTACAGGAGCACATGATAATAGCTCCTTCAGAAGCCTCTCCGCTCAACTCCAACCAACATTGTTGTTAGAAATGCAATTTTTATGTGGACAAAAAGAAGGCAGGGTTACATAAGAGCCCTGCTGGATCAGATGCAGTGCCCATCTGCTCCAGCATCCCCATTAAAATTTGGATTTCCCCTTTCTGAACCTTTTCCAGCTGCTTTTTAAGGAGCAGCAACAAGAACTGTTGCCTTTAATAGCACTGTAGTCACCGTTCCCAGTTGGTTCAACAATAAATCCATCTTGTTCCAAGTCCTGGACATCACTTAAGCTTAAGTCCAGCTTTGCTGCCCTTCTAGCTGATTCTGTGACAGTTGGAAAGTCATGCTCCAAGTTTGCTTTCTGGGAAGGAAGCTTGGAACACAAGCACATTTGTCAAAAGAACTTTTATTATAAATGAGGGAAGGAACTTATCTTTTCTCTAGCATACAATACAAGACTGTATCCTTTCCTACCGTATACTATAAACTAACACCACTGGTGGGTTTTTAAATAATATTATCATGAGACATCCAGAAATTAGAAAACAATGTAGCTAGATAAGAACATTAATCATTCTCAAAATGTAATAATGATTGTCCTTGAATCTTCCTGCCACACTTGCCATCCTCTCCTGTCACGCCAGTGTGGTGCTCTACAACCTTTGAGAACTACTGAGTATGGGCTTACCTTTTGCTTATACAATAGGCTCCCTTGGTACCGTAAGTTACCTTAATTTATAGCCCTGTCTAGCTTTCCTCAGCTGCTACTTCAATTAGATCAGGTAGTGGTCCTTTGAAAAACACAAGGAAGTGTGGCTCAACTACTGGTCTGAGTCTGTACTCAATTCCACTGAGCAGAACTCTGAATGGAGGATTTAGGTCAGTTTAGCCCCCTAGCAATGGGAATGTTTGTCAGGGGAGTGGACAATGGCTGGATTAAACGGGGATTAAAGGAAGACTGTGGGTAGATGAAATGTAAATTGGGAGTTTAAAAATATTCTAGATTTTAACTAATTTTGAAACAGAACCAAAATCAGAGTTTTTAACTTGGGCTGAGACCTATCCTTACTCTTTGGTTGATAAATTTAACCAAAGCTTACATGAGCTTGAAATGAGGTGTGGTTTTTTTTCAAGTTTAAGTTTACCCTCCACTTTTAAGTCATAATTCATACTCTAGTTGTGAACTGTTTTTTTAAAGTGATATGAAAGCTGTTTTTCAAGTTGAACTAATTTTTAATTAATGCTTAAATGTCTAACTTGGATTGAGGCCTACCCTTACATTTTGCCCTTTATTATATAAATTTCTGGTTGCTGTTTACTGCAGCTTCTCAAGTCTGTCCTGCACTGGAATTTAGCTCCTAGCTCACAATGCCTCTGCTGTACCCTATTTTAGCAGATGAAATAAGTAAGTAAGTAAGTAAGTAAATCGAATGAATGAACAAACACACTTACCTCCTTGAATGACTTGCTTGTTAATTTAATGCTCTGTCACTGGGGCTCGGATGCTTCATCAGCTGGGGCTCCTTTCTTGCTCACAGAAATTTTAGTTTACTCCTTGGAATAGAGATAATTATCCATTTTTCAACATAAAATGACCTATAGACATATGAGCTAATTAATCTGGCATTTGCAATATCAACTTCATTATTTTTTCATAGTAGTTTTGCACACACTGAGCTAAAGAACTGTTGCAAAGGAAGCTTGGGAACTCTGTTGTAGCCTGCCGGCTTCTCTCTGCAAGATAAGGTCATAAGTTGTTTGCAATTGTCCCATTCTGTGAGTTCCAATTAAGAGTTAATTACAAACTTGAGGAGCCCTGTGGCATTTAAAAATGAGGCTTCATGAAGATCTTGCAGCCCATAGTATGAGCTGATACGGTACAGGTCAATATTCATGCAGCACAATTCTATGTATCTTTACTTGGAAGCAATCCCACTCTCCTCAGTGGTGCATATGCTCAGATCTGTGTGCAGCGGGTTACAATCTAAGTTAGCCACGAGAGAGGACCTTGTTTTGTTGAGCCACATGGGGAAAAAAGGATGAGGTCTAAACTGACAGCTTTAATTAGAGACCCGTGTGTCAACAGAAGAGAAAAGGAATAAAACTGGAAAAATAAAGAAATAATAAAAATGAGAAAAAAATGAGTAGGATGACTTGGTCATCAAGGCAACAACAATTGAGGCCAGCTATAAGCACGTGCTGCTCACACATTTCTGAATTCTTATGAAATAGTTTCCCTAAGCAGTATGACGTTCCCGGGACAGAATTCCAGGCTTCATCTCCTTTTAAAGTAAATATCACTTACAGACACACCGTTAAGACCATATTCATGGAAGACAATCTTACTTGGCTATGAGTGATCACCAAAGAAGAAGAAAGTAAATACCACTGGAGACCTATGGTGTTTTGTAATATTTGATTTTACTTACAAGTTGAGCATTGTATGAGATAGACAGCATAGAACTCCTGAAAACAGCAATTACACTGCCTTGCATCAGATCTCCAGAGGCAGTCTAGCATTCTGAGATGCTTTTAAACTTCCAGAGTGCAAAACTCACTTTCACCCCCAAGCTATAATTTCTGTCTCACTATCCCAAAACCCTTTTCTGTTGTTCTGTTAAAACTCAGATATCTTGTTTCTATAATCCATTGGAGGTGGGGGATGAGATGTGTCACTACTCCTAATCTCAAATGGATTTCCTTTTCAAACACTCAAGGAAGACCTACCTATTTCCTAACCATCTTGGGCTATTCGCCTGTAAATTTCCCTAACGAAAGATGAGGCTGCAGTGTTTGACTACAGCTTCATTAACAAAACCCTACAAAACGACTTCAAAAATTTGGATGTTTTGTACATCCCACAATGTTGGATTCCTGGATGATACCTATGAGCCACAGTTTGACTATCAATTACTCAGTTTCGGAGGTGCTACAAAATGCACAGTTCTCATTACAAAACCCTACAAAACAACTACAAAACTTTGGCACCAGTTTGAATCAGACAATGTTGGATTTCCGAGTGTTAACTATGAACTACAAACACTTTGATGTATCAAATACTCAGTTGGGGGGGGAGGGCTACAAAACTACTTCAAAACTTTGGCACCGGTTTGGGGGGATCCAAAATTTCAGGATTTGTAGTTAATGAATTGGCCACTGCCAATTAAGAAACTTTTAAGCAGTCATTCACAGGGTTGGCTTAAGACTTTTTGTTGCCTGAGGCAAAGGACACTATTTTAGCACATACACACAACACACACATTCCATGTATAGAAGCTGCCTAAACTGGCGGTTTAATCTTATTTCAACCCTGGCAATGGGACAGTGTTCCCCAGTACACTTGAGGGCAGCAAACTAGTTAATGGGGTGATGCAGAGGCACCATCTTCTGAAAATGAATTTCTTTGGGGGGGTGACATCACACGTGCAACATCATGAAGAGCCAGGGAGCATAGTCGAACACACAACACCCTCCTCCTGCCGTGCAGTGGCTTCAACTTGAACAAAATCGGGATCCGGGTGTTCCCAGGCAGCCTCCCCTCTATTCAGTTTGGTCATGCCAATGTAATGCTAGTAGGCTACTTTATTATCTGCTTCCAGACCCCTCTTTGTCATATAAATGAAACATTCAAAAGACAGATTTAGGAAGCAATCTACATTCCCCTTAAATGTGTTTGTACTCCTAGTCCTGACCCATTTCATACTGCGTGCCTTCTAGATATATACCCTGCTGCTTTTCATAACTGTGTTACTTAAAGTCATAGATATTTCAATTGTGTTTCATTTCAACAAAACATTGGTGATTAATTGGAAGAAGAAACACCTTCAGGAGATGAAAGTCTCACTCGGAGTACAGCTGTGAGATGTAATAAAGACACTGGCAGTGGGGACAGAAGCTGTTTTTCTAACAGTTGTCATGGAAACACAGAGCAAGTAGGGCATCTGCTATGCTGTCATCATACTCTGGAAAACCTTGTGAGCCTGATGACATAAAATCAATACAGTGAAAGCTGTTTGGGGACAGTCAGTTTTTGGTGCTCCATCAGGAACATGGAGGTTAAATAGGGCCTTGGTGCTCATATACCTCTGATGCTGGTTATTAATGATCTGATTATTATTTATTTAACTTCTTAGTTGCTTGTTATCTAAAAAAGCTTCCAAATGACTAACATTTAAAAACATAGACATAAATTAAAGATAGAGAAACATTAACACTTCTTCATATAACAAAGCCCCCCCAAAATCACCCTCCTCAGAACAGCTATAGGAAGACCACAATCTTCATGCTTTACTTGTAAACTTCAAAAAGCATCTAGTTGATTACAGCTTATTACAGTTGTTGATGTTGCGCTTTTTTTATCTCTCAAAGACATAATGCAATACTGGGTGCAAATATGTACAATCAGTTTGACTTTCAGAGTTTCCAGAGGAATACCTTTTGCAGCAAAAAATGGCTCCAGTTGTTGTGAACTACAACTCATTTAATCAAACACATGAAATGTTATCCTGATGTAGTTATCCTAGTTGCATGTTCATATAAATGTGTTTTTTTGGGGGGGGGGGGAGGGAGAGACAGAAGTGGTATAATGTGAGGTCAAAGGAAAACAAAACGCAGAAAAGTACAGTCAGGAATAATTACATGCTGAAGACAGTTCTTGATGACTTGAACATCCCAGCATTAATAAGACAATTAACACATGCTAAAAATACTTTGATTTTGATTTCTTTACCTGTTTCTTGGATGTATATCTAGCGACCTCTTCAGGTCAACTTCCCAAAAGCAAACTATAGCAGAACCAAATTTGACAATCTGACAAGTGGTGCTCATTTTCCCCTTCAGCCTGAGAAAAAGCAGTTAAAAAGAAGAGCAGCATAAATAAGATTGCATTATTAACATTTATAGCTGCTCAAGAGTGCAAACTGTTTTCTGTCCTTAAAAGGTAAAGGGACCCCTGACCGTTAAGTCCAGTCGCAGACGACATTGGGGTTGCGGTGCTCATCTCACTTTACTGGCCGAGGGAGCCTGTGTTTGTACGCAGACAGCTTCCGGGTCATGTGGCCAGCATGACAAAGCCACTTCTGGTGAACCAGAGCAGGGCACGGAAATGCCGTTTACCTTCCCGCTGGAGCAGTACCTATTTATCTACTTGCACTTTGACGTGCTTTTGAACTGCTAGGTTGGCAGGAGCTGGGACCAAGCAACAGGAGCTCACGCTGTCGCAGGGATTCAAACTGCCGACCTTCTGATCGGCAAGCCCTAGGCTCTGTGGTTTAGACCACAGCGCCACCCGTGTCCTTAACCATTCCCAATTCTAAGCATGTTAACTCTAAAGTAAGTCCCACTGACTTCAGTTGGACTCACTTCCAGATTGGTTTAGTACTGCAGACTGGCAGGTAGGTTATATCCCAATTTACGGGCAGCAAACCAAGGCTGTGATTAACTATAACCAGGGTCGTACATTGATGAATTCATGGCTGAGCAGGAGGCTTCTGCAGCTAACATTTGGATCACTTAAGATCCTTTTGCAAAGGATTCCAAAATATCAAGGGGAAAAGCTTTGGCTTCCGATCTTTAGGGTCAATGTGACATACCGGTAACTTATGAAGAAGAAGCAAGCAGCAGTAGATAGAAACAGTATATTGTGCAGTAAAGAATGAAATTGCTGTTCTAGTCTCTGCTGAAAACATAGCTTCACTTCCACTTGGAAATTCAGCATGGGTTTGGTTTTTTTGCCAAAGGCAAGGAAACTCTAATATTAGACTATATACATGAATCATGTACACAAGTTGATAACAGCAACAAAATAATTTTAAACTATACACTGCAATGCTAACTTCTGGACACCATTAAAAATGAGACTTTTGCTTACTAACAAGTCAAGAAGTTAGCTACATAGCAATTGAAAATTTCCTTATTGTAAACTCATTTCTATACAACTAATATACTCAGATTGAGTCTATTCTAAATGGGAGTCTTAGACTTTTATACAGTGAGCCTGCCCTACAAAGGTGATAGACCTCAATTCCCCAAGTTTAATTACGGTAGTGTCCAAACCAGTCACAAACATGTGGAAGTGAAATAGGTTATAGCATTTAAAAAATGTATCTCTGCACGATACTGGACAGATCTAGTATAAGCCTATATAAGGACCCCTGTGCTAGGGTGGGGGTCAGTCTTAAGGAAGATACATATTTACAAGATATAAAGAGTTGTCCCATTTGTTCAGGCAATCCATATGGACAACACAGCTGCAATTACATTGGTTTGGAAATGGAGTGGAGGAGTGGAAATGGAGTGGGTTCTATCACCTGTCTTACTAAGACAATCCCCCATCACAATGAGGGACACAACACCTGACCAAAATGAAATCAGCATGGAAATCCCTCACAAACTTTGTGCTTTCCCACTCTTATTGGTGAATCACAGTCTCCAGTGAGGTAAGCCATTATCAGACCATCACAACCATTCATGACCCTGAGGTAAAAGGTTTGTGGCAAGAACTGTAGCAAACTGCCTAGCTGCTCTCTAATTGAACTGAGGGTTAGCAAATTAATAAATTCCGTCAAATGATGTGAAACTACGTGCAAAAAAGATGTATTTTCTGTAGCAGTTTTTCATGTGTGGCTAATTTGTTTTCACACACGTTATAAATAAAGTTTGCCTCCCTACTAAAATAAAACACTGTTTCCACTGGATTTAACTACAGCCAAGAATATCCACATGAAAGCAGGGCTGTTTTTAATTATATTTTCTGCAGAGATGTCACTTGCTTTTGAGATGGCAAATACCTAAGAAAAAAAAAACTTGTTCTTTTTCAGTTCTTTGGCATGAATATTTAGACAAAGGCAATGTTCTTCCCAGTAAAGACCTAAAGCGGGCAGGTGGCTGAACAGATCGGGAGAGTGGGTTGGTGAAACTGGCATCAAAGTACTAATTTGCAGTTGCAGGAAATGGCTATAATGAGATTGATTAAAAATCAGGGGGTGTGCAACCTTCCCTCTGTCTCCTTTAATCTGGGCACATATTTATTAGCAGGTAATGAATCATACTCAGAGAAATCTACAGGCTATAATATACTTATACTTATCACATACTGCTTAGTGATTATTTGACAAGCACAAAGATTTAAAGGCACTTTAAGCTCAAGAGCGGTCTGAGAGAACCAGAGAAAGCAAGGCAAATAATCTTTTGTTCCAGTACTGAAAACTAGCTACCGTATTAAATGACACAGATTGCATTATGCTAGAAATTCAAAGAGAGATAAAGATGTTGCTGTGCCAAGTTGTGGTATACAGCCTTATGCTCAATGACACTTACTCTGAGTAGACATGTTTAGGATTGTGCTGGAAGGCAATGCTACAAGTATGCATCATGCACACATGAGGTAAATACACTCCCCTGAGTAAGAACACAAACAGAAATTAATCTGATACTATGAAGCTCTGCTGATGTGAACAGCTGGTTTTTTTGGGGGGAAACACACAGAAAAAAAATTAACTTTGCTGTACTTTAAGGCAGTAATGAACACACTGTAAGATAGTGGGGGCAGGGTTTTGTGCCATATCTATGCTTTAGGGTCTCAGAGGCAGCACAACCAGTTGCACTGCGCACTGAACAGGGCACAATGTATCGCAACTAATGGTTGGGATGCCAAATTTTGGGTTCACACAGGGTACCACTTGAAAAACCAAAGCCTGTCCCTGAGGGTGTACCAGGGTGGACAGATAGATTCAAAAGAAAGCCATAGGAGATGAGGATTTCCCTCAAAATTAGTAATTTAAAAAGGGCTGCAACAGTCTAGTGCTGTATAGTTGAGCAGCTTTGGAAAGTCCCCTAGCTACTGTAAGCGTTCACAAAATTGCAGTCACAATCAAGTTGGAGTGTAATATGCCATGTTTCTTTATAAGCTTTTACCATGAACGCATTTCATGTTAAAAAACGCTTTAGCTCGCCAACGTCCACCCGGCAAACAGCTGTTGAAGAAACAAAAGCCAAACCAGAAAAGGTCAATGCAGCAATATTAATTCAGGTCTCCACCTCTGGGGCCTCGATTCTGACAGAAGTGGCAAATTGGATTGGGGGAGCGCGGCGGGAGGAAACTACGCCCCAAAACTAAGATTTCGGAAACAGAAATAATAAAAGCATTTCGCATGAACACTCTCATCTTAAAACACTTCCCCCTGCCAAGGCAAATCCTCTTGGTTTTCAACTAAGCACATTTAAGGGCTGGAGTCTCAATTTTGACGTCCAGTTTCACAGAGGAGTAGCGCTGCTCTTTTAGGAAACCCCACGGAGGCCTGGTGGCGTCGGGGGCTGAGGGGAGCCGCCTCCGTTTGTACTAGAGAAAAGCAAGCGGCGGAGCTGGAGTGAGAGAAGAAGAGGACCGCACCGGTTCTCTCCCCTCGCGTGATTTCGCCGTAAGGCCGCGAGACCGCCCTTCGAGCACTGGTAGGTGGGAGGAGGGCCCTTTCCCAAAAAGGAATGGCCCGCGGCGTCACGTGACGACGCGCGGACGGGCCCGAGCCTCCGTCGAAGGCGGAAGTCGGGATGGTTCCGGAGCTGGGAGTTCGCGCTCGCGCCCCGCCTCGCCGGCGATAAGGGGAGGGTCTCTGGGTTGGCTGGGCGCGGGAGTCGGGCATGGCGGTCCCGGGAGGAGCGCGGGCGGCGCTGTGCGCGCTCTTGGCTCTGGCCGCGCTCGCCGGGCACGTAGCCGGCGAAAAGGTATGCGACGCGCGCGCGCTACCCCTCCCCGTCCGTTTCCGTGGCGCTCCCGCTCCCTCTCCCTCCACTGAGTCCACCGGCTTCCTTTCTAGTCCCCGGGATATCTGCATCTAGGAGGGAGCGGCAGCGGAAGCCCCAATTTCCGGAGGGTTATGTACCAAAAAAAGCTTATGTTCAAAATGCCAGAGCTTGTCAAATCCATACATTTAGGGAATAAGGCGCCTCCGCTTCCCCACCACCACCACTCTCAACGCCGGGGCTGTCAATCTCACCTACGTCGCTGTCTCTTGCTTTCTCGTTATCGACGACTTTAAACTTCTGAAAATACATATTTATACTGTACAGCACCCTTAAAATATCCCTTAAGCAGAACGCAGGTAGGAGCTCTCCTTAAAAGAAAAGTGGTAGGGCAAGGCAGGAGAATTGCAAAGCACAGCAGAAAGAATCGGTTTTCGGACAGGGAGGTTTTTGCAATGTCATATGTGTTTATCCTATTTACCCCACCCCAAGTGTTTGTCGTTTCCTCATTTCAGATGTTGTGAAGTGCAAAGGGGGGCATTTTGCTTAAGCTTATAATTACAAACATGTTTAACTTCGAAATACATTCCGCTTAACTGAAAAGTATTTGATGTTGACTTGGGCTTGCTGAGAGTTTCAGTGGCCACCTTTAGCTTTAGCATGATATTTGTGGCCAACAGCAGTTACTATGGATTTTTATGATGCTTCTAATTCTGACTGCTGTCTTGCATTCCTATCCTTTGTTCATGTTGTCATCTTGTGTATTTAGACATCTGTAGATGTCATCTTTTCTTCTTCTTCTTTGGCAATCACCTATAGCCTAGTAAAATTGTCTTCCATGACACACAGTCTTAGCAGTGTGTCTGTAAGTGAATGTGGAGGCCAATTCTGGATCCACACGTCCTTCCACAGTGGGGACATATGTAGGTTTCTGGGTGGGAGTTGATCACGGTGAGGATTTGATGTGCCTTACTCTTAGCTGGTTTCTCCCTTTCCTCCTGAGTTCATGTTTCTTCAAAGTCCATGACGCCTTTGGTAAAGGCTATTCTCCAATTGGAGCACTTGGCAGACTGCATTTTTAAAGATTTGCCTTGAGAGCGTCTTTAAACCTCTTTTGTTGTCGACCAGTATTTCGCTTTCCATTCTTAAGTTGGGAATAGAGTACAGTAGTTGCTTTGGAAGATGATAGGCATCTGAACCACATGACAATGTAGGAGTTGCTTTTAAAGATCAAGCACAACTGGTTGTGTTTGGGTGTTTCATGATGAGTTGTGGTGTATAAACTGGTTAACTGGTGTAAAAGATTGCCTGCCTAGATGGCTTTGAGGAACAGTGGGAAATGGAATATATTTTGTGTTGGGGTGGGGGATTTCAGAATCCCTGGATTTATTGCTGGAATTTAAAAGTGGAAAATGTGTGTAACAAGATTTACCTTGTTTCTCAAAGCTGCTGAAATGCTTCAAGGTACACAGCCTGAGGTGTGTTGATTTTGCATTAAAACACTACCAAAGGAGGTAATCCATCTAGCTCCCATTTTTACAGTTCTAAGCAAATTAATTAACTTGCTCAAGCATGGTTCAATTTATAGATCCAAACATCTGTGATGTTTTCTTTCTATTACTGTATTCATTTTTTAGGAGGTAGGTTGAAGCCTTTGAAGACATACATAAATTCCAATGGGGTAAAAATCATAAATACTCTGTAAAACGATAGGCATTATTGTCATTATACATCATTTATACAGTACTCTTAAGTATTATTTTTTAAACATGTTTCTCCTGTTGATTGTTTTATATTTTGTTCTTGATGGCAAATCCCATATTTCTAAGCTTGTGTATATTTTTCAGAATTCTGAAGATGTCCGATGTAAATGCATCTGTCCTCCTTACAAAGACCACGCTGGCCACATTTTCAGTAAAAATGTTTCACAGAAAGACTGGTAAGTATATGGCACTTTTGTTCTTGTACTCTTAACTAAAATGTTTGCACTTTATTTAATTGCCATTTCAAAGGTACTGTTGTTGATACAGAATTTTGTAATGTGGAAATTAATCCTTATGCTGAGCCTAAAGGTGCAGTAAAGGCAAAAGATAAGGAGCTGTTGAATTTGAGGCTATTTAGTAAACATAGGTAATAAACTATAGTTTCTTTTTTATGATGGAACTGAAATACAACAGCATTTATGAAAGAAAAGCCTTTAGTTCAAAAATGGTTTATTTTTAAGCACTTGAATTTAAGGCAATCGGACAAAACTCCAGTTCTAATATTTTGGCATACCATGAATTGGCTGTCAAAAGTAGTCAAGCAAAGGCATGTGGGTTAGCCTAATTTGCATATATGAACTTGAAACAGTGGCTTTCATAGTGTCTTTCAATATACAGTATAGGGCAAGTCTTGGAGGGAAAAACAGTATTTCCTCTCAATGAATGCTAATACCCAGACTGTGGTGCTTTTCTGTTAGCAGGGCCAGCATAGAGGCCCTTAGCATAGAGAGCATACACTGGATCCAGAATAACTCCCACCCAATCATGGCGCAGGCTTACTTGTGTTGGCCACAGCAACAACCACTGCTACCACTCTGATGGTGGCAGCAACACCAAAACCACTCACTGCCTTCCACCATGGTCCAATACATGGTGGAGAGGGAAGATACTTTTGAACAGAAGATGAGCTCTGCTCCCATTCAGTCTGGACTATGGATCTATGAAATCAATACTGGTACATTTCATCGTAACATCCAGACATTACATTTTGGGTAATTTAAAAAATGGTAGGCGGCCACTGCAAATGGGAACTAAGCTTTGCTCTCTTTCAAAAGCAAGCTGCTCCCTGCTGCTGAATAGCATCCTGCAAGGAGATTAGTGAATGGTGACCTGGCCAGGTTAGGCTGTTGATTGCTGGCACTGGTCCTATCTATGAGTGTAGTGACTGGAAGCTTTTCTTCATGACTAGCTACTCCAGTGCATAACATGCCCTTTGGCGATAGCTACTATATTTTCCTTAGATGATATTAAATTGATCCAACTGGATGAAGTTTGGTTTCATTTACAAACTTTAGGAAGTATGGTTTCATCTGTTTCTGGCTTAACCCAGAATGGTGAGATGTCATAGGCATTAGCTTGGAAGGTTTTATGAGGCTAGTAGCATATTTATTTAATGCCTCTGCCATGTACTGAAGAATCTCATTAGGTTGGCCATCATGAATTTGATCATTTGCCCTTGTCATTTGAACGATGCAGGAGTCAATACAAACAGAGTGGAACAATTAATAAATTAGCTGTGATAAGTAAGTGTTGTCCAGAAGGTATATGAAAGCAGCCATATACAAAGGACTTGTAAATTTGGTTTTTCATGCACATGTTCACTTTCATTGAGAAAAGTAACTGCATTCTGGCATATACAGTTAAAACCTCTTCTAATGAAGATAAAGGGATGGTACAGTGCAGTTCCTCACAGTGTAAGCCTCATTCTGTGCTTGAAGCCAGAGAAGAAAGGTTTCCACACCATTACTGTCTTGTTTGTATAGGATTGGGCTTTTAGTAGAGTACAGTGGTACCTCGGGTTAAGTACTTAATTGGTTCCGGACGTCTGTACTTAAGCTGATGCGAACTTTCCCATTGAAAGTAATGGAAAGTGGATTAATCCATTCCAGACAGGTCCGCGGAGTACTTAAATTGAAAGTACTCAACCTGAAGCGTACTTAACCCGAGGTATGTCTGTATAGAGGAAGAACGCATGGTAGTTCCATAAAAAGAGTGTATGGTATTTCACATGGTGAGAGAACTCTTGACAATGTGAAGTGGGAGGGAAAGCAGATGACAATTGTTGCGATCGCGGCTAACTTTCTGTGACCACTTGCCTGTTGAAAATACTCCACTTCTGCACCGCCTTCAGTTTGACAGTTGTTCCTGCCTGCAAAAGAAAGAAAGAAGTTTTTTCTAAGATCTACAAATTGCTTCCTAGGCTATTGCATGCTCTTTTTGAACATCAGAATACCTTTCAGGATGGCTAGAGTAAAGAGATATGTGTGATTTTGGGAGCTGGGTGGCTTGTTGCCAGGGCAAGGATCTCTTCTCTGAACATTTAACAATCACTCCAGCTGGTGTTACCACTTTCATGCACCACAGCTGATATCCACTGAGGGCTCGTGATGGTGATGAAGATCTGGGAGTAGAGCCTAGCAAGTCAGACAGGGGTTTAGAGATTCGGGGCCTTCTCTTAGATACTCGCATGCTGGCATTTGTACTCTAATGTGTTTTCCTCTTCCTAAGTGACTTAAGTTCTGTTGCACCAAATTAAATATTTAAGCAGATCATTATGTGGCTTAAATGTCAATTATTTCTAACTTTCAAAAATATGAATAATAGATTGTGAGTTCTTGGTACATTCAGCATGTGTTCTCAATGGGAAATACGTTTTTTGCAATGTGTAATTTTACCTAAACTTACTCTGAGCACTTTTCCCTTTCCACCCAGTGATTGTCTTCATGTTGTGGAGCCTATGCCAGTTCCGGGACCAGATGTAGAGGCATATTGCTTACGTTGTGAATGCAAATATGAGGAAAGAAGCTCTGAAACTATTAAAGTAAAATATCTCTTGATTAACTTTTTTTTTAGAACTCAAAGTTAGTTAAAGCTCATTTGTTCAGTTAAGACTTTTGCCAAAATCCACATTTTAGATTAGACAAACGTATAAAATAAAAGTTTGTACAGTAGAACCTACATAAATTGCATAAAAATCCTTCCGGAGAAAATACATAATAACATCATGACTCTTGAGTATTATGTGTGTGATGCAGCAGCTACAGTAATGGAAAGTTGGTAGCTAGATTTTGAAGAACATTTCCCCCTGTATAATATTGATTATGTACTTTGCTTAGTGTAATTAAGCCAGCTTTCCTAAACTGTGATTTGGTTTCTTTCTACTAACCATAGTTAAGGGCTTTCTACGGTTTGTCCAGGTTCAGTTGTCACAATAAACTGCAGTTAAAATAGAAGTGGAAACTTGCAAGCTCCTCACAGCAATGCTAGAAAAGCACAGGAGGTACATGTGAGGTCAAAGAGTGTTACGGCTTGTCTTCATAATGCTAAACTATAGTTTAGCATCACTTGTGAATGCAGCGAGTCTCATGCTTCCTAGACCATTTATCGGTCAACAATTCATGATATTTTTCTATCAAGTGACAATGGCTAACCCCCATAGCACATGTTTTGCCAGTCAAGGCATACTTAACAGGCATAGCATTTGGTCTATTGATGTGAGTACCATAAATTATTTAAGTTATTATTGGAAATAAAAATTAAGTGCTAAGAGATAGTCTTGTTTAAATGCTCACATACAGTAAATCTGCCCACCCCTGTTCATTTTTGTGTCCAGTTCTTGAATTGCTTAATATTTTGTTAATATTTTTGCAAGGCTTTGGTAACAGCATCAGAATTGCTTACGGTTATTTGTGCATCCAGTTTAACCTTTCGCTGCTGTGCTGACAGTGGTCTTGTTTATTAGTAAGTAAGTAAAACCTTTATTGGCATCAAACAAACTCCCAGACAAAATAATAACAAATTAAAAATGTCACTGTGGCAAACGCTGTGTTAAGAGAGAGAAGGGAATAATCCGCTATCCGCTTTCACGACAATGGGGCTTCAAATAATTCAGATGACTGCAGAGTATAACGACGGGAAAATAGTAAATTAAGATATTGAGCCACCATCTTGGTGAGGACCTGGTCCTTCCCCAGCAAAAGGAATTGTAAGATTTCCCGCTCTGGTCCAGCCGGTCCAGGAACTGTTGACGAAGGTCGACGTAAAGATTACAATGAAAAACCATATGTAGAAGGCTTTCCACCTGAGCGTCATGACAGAGACAGATCCTCTCATCCTTCGCCCTGCCCGAGAATCTTCCCCACAGGAGGTTCGATGGATTTGCATTGAATCTGGCCAACGAAAATGCCCTTCTTTCTTGTGGGTTCAGTAGGAAGTCAAGATAATTAGGTTTTGTTTATTGATGTACAGTCTGCTTTGATGGATGGCATTCAAAGCAAGTTTGCGGCAAGCTTTACATTGGAGCAGTCCAGGCCCCTCACCTGCTTGTTGATCTCTGCTCTCACAAATTCACTTTGTGCTGCATCCAGAGGTTCTGTTTCAACCCATTTTTGCTTCTGTTTCCTGTTTTTAAAGACTCCGTTGGAATGGGCACCTTTTTAGCCATGATAAGTTTCCCTGAAAAAATGAACCCATATTATCTGAAGAAATTGAGTTTTGATTTTCCTACTCTTTAGTCCTTAGATAGCTTTGGTGCGTTTTCTCTTTGTTTCACTTACTCATGCTAAATGCTTAAGTGGTTTAAAAGTCCATTTGGATACATTGCTGAGAATGGAATGCCTAAATGTTTACAATGCTGTATTAGACAGTTTGTTTCATTTGGCCAGCCAACATTCTCCCTATTAGCGTTTTTTCAGATGGCATAACTGAACTATTGTCTTATGCCATGTAGGTTACAATCATCATATATCTCTCCATCTTGGGTCTCCTCCTGCTGTATATGGTGTATCTTACCTTGATAGAACCTATTCTGAAGAGACGCCTCTTTGGACATTCACAGCTAATACAAAACGATGACGACGTTGGGGTAAGTTATTTGTCTGAATAATATTCAAAATCCATATGTTCAAGGTCCCTAGTTGCAAAATTTCAGGTTGAATTTTGATAGTTCAAAATTCTGTTGTAAAAATACAACAGAAATATTTTTTTAAAAAAAATATAATACTAAAATAGCAAATAGGCAACAACCCTTGCATTGGAAATGGTACTAATCAGCAGACAACAAATGCCATGGAAAACAAGAGTATCTTTGTTGATGGTGAAAGAGGTACAAAGAATACCAGATGGAAGATGGTTTCACTTGCTTGGCTCCAAACTTAAAAGTCCTGCTTTAAGTGGCAGTTCTTCACTGATCTTCCATAGCACAGAGGAATTCTTGTTCAGTTGTCTTCATCCAATTTGCCTGATAGTTTCCCTTTGTTTTTGGACCTCTGAATTATACATATTATGTATAATATGTATATTATACATAATATACATATTATACATATTATATGCATAATATGCGTATTATACATATGACCATGGTCATATGTATAATACGCATACATAATATGCGTATTATACATATGACCATGTCACATGTTATGCACATGGTTATGGGTATGTATAAGATCCTGAAACACTCCTTCCCATGGTCTGTTAGGTATAGGATATTGCAGTACTACAAATTTTAACCAGCTAAAAGGTATTCCTGGGGCTTGTGCAGGTGTTGTTTGAGGCAGCTTGTGCCCAGCTGACCACTGCAGCTTTTTCACCTAAAACATGATGTCTGATTTCCAGTTTGGTGTGTTGCTGTTTAAATCCCCCCCAAAAAACGTCTTGAAGTATTGCTGCTAAAAGTGCCGTATTTTTCCATGTATAACATGCCCCCGTGTATAAGGCGACCTCTATTTTAAGGAAATTGGGAGAGATTGCCCAGAGTTGTTGAGCTTTTGGGGGGGGTATTGCCCAGAGTTGTTGAGCTTGTCTTATACACAGAAAAATACAGTACTAGTAAGTTAACATGGTAAACAGTTCACAATGTGGATATTTAATCCTTAGTATATATCACATACATGCCCTTCTCTAAAGCTAATCCTTTAAAACACAGTTTAGTGCCCAAAATCTAAACAGTAGGTTTAGCATTGAATGTTGATGTTTATGAATGGCATTCATCCAGTGGTATGAGAAATAGGATGGTATGAATGCTTAACATAAATATAGTAGTTCAACTTTGTCACCTAAACAGCTGTATTTTTGCTTTTCTTTTAAGATACTGAATATAAACATGTGTGCTCAGTATTATTTGACATCTTAGAGTGAGTACTCTAAACAACTTCACAACAATAGGTGTTGCTGATTAGTAGTGTGGTTGCTTAGACAGAGTAGCAAGTGTGCTGGTAGTTTAAAATTCAATGCTATCTTACAAACACAGGATCCTTTTACTACTCCTGATAATTTTGCACTGGAAAACAATTTATATTGGGTTTAACCAACATTAGCTGTACTAACGTTGGCTAGATATGCCTAATTTCATTACATTAATTTCAATGAGTAAAACGTGGATACAATCTACTGGTTGTTAGTGGTCTCAGGGAAGTGTTAGTTGATTTTCAAGGCAGTATCCAATGAAGTAGTTCTGTTTGACTTAGTGCAAGGACTTTGGGCTGTGTAACAAAACTTCCCCTTCCTCCCATCTTCCCATGTGGACCTTAAACCTCTTCTGGGGTTTCCCTTCAACTCTCCAGAGCAGATTAGGAGGAAGCATTTTTTTTGGGGGGGGGGAGAGAAGAAATAATTCTATTGGGCAAGTGAAAATTCTCAAGCTCACAGAATCCTCAAACTTTGACCCTAACTTTGCTATTTTTAATGGCTTGGAGCCAAAGAATTGTGTTTGCAAAGTGAATACTGTGCACTTCACCTCATGCACAGCAGAAAAGGGGTTGCCAGCTTCTGCAGCTGCAACTTCTGCATGCTGAGCGATAACAATTTAATAATGAAAACTTATCTCCCTTAATTTCAGGATCACCAACCTTTTGCAAATGCTCATGATGTGCTGGCTCGTTCCCGAAGCCGAGCCAACATGCTGAACAAAGTGGAGTATGCCCAGCAACGTTGGAAACGCCAAGTCCAAGAACAGCGCAAATCTGTGTTTGACCGTCATGTTGTGCTCAGTTAATAAGTAGAGTAATTATCACCAAATCGTGTTGGAAGAAAATTAATGGACTAAAGTAAAGTGCCAGATTGTTTTCCTGGTGTTCCACTTCATCGGAAGACCATTTTTGCTCGTTAGCAGCAAAGGAAGCACAAACACGAGGGGAAGGAATATCTTCAAATATTTAACAAGCCAAAATCTTCATACAATACTAAGTTCCTTTTACTAATAAAGCATAAGCTTATTATTTGTGTGCTAATTTTGACATTGAGAGATGATTCACTATGTTTCTTAAATGCAAGTTTCCCTAATATCTATTTGAAGAAATGAGACGGTGTGCCACATTTCTGCTACAAGTGACTTTACATATTGAACTTTTATATATATGTATATTTGTTATTTTCTAACTGTCTGATGCTGTGTATCAAAAACCTGGGTCTTTCAGTATAGCTGTTGCATCTAAAACTGGCTGGTTGTATGCATTTTATTGGTTGCACCTCTCCAACTATAAGACAGGGAACTCTAGAGACTTGAAGTGTTGTGTAAAGGAAACAATGTAGAGCAGAATAGGAAGTGTTGGACCTCCTCGGTTGCTTGCTAAGTGTCTACATTACAATGTGATATCTAAATTTATTCATCTAAATCTTAATAGTTGGCGGATTATAAGAATCTTTAAAAATTAGCTGGATAACGGAATGCAAATAAATTACTCAGAATCTTCTCTTGTCCTGGGAGTTAGTTATACTGTACAGTACTTTGAAAAAGTATTTTGATTCCATAAAATTTGTCAAGTGAAGCATTTTAAAATGAAATACCATGTGGAATCCATTTGGGTATTTCAGTCATCAGGTCAATGCATTTGAAGGCATTCATAGTTTTAAGACTGGAGTTGGCTAGTTTTAAGTTTTTCTGGGATTTGCAGACAACTTTTTTTTTTAGTGCAACAAACAGACAGCTGTTAGCCATCTGGGCCCTCTGGAACAATTACTGCCCAAGCAGCATTTCTGTTGTGGGACTATTTCAGTTTTCCAGAAGCAATATATTGATGCTTGAAAAGGCAATTCCCCTGCAGCAAGCTAGTTTGCTTATTGCAGTTGTGGCTGCTTTGTACCTCTGCAAATAGTATCCATAGTTTCCATAACTGATATACTTCCCCTGTGCCCCAAACTTACACAGGTTGCTGAACTTCTTTATTGTGTGTTTCTGTGTTTTCGCTTTAGACGTTGAAAATCCTTTTATTGTCCCACAGCAGCATGGGAATGCTCATCCTGTCCTTCAGGAAGAACAAAAATGAATCCATTGCAGTGCTATGCATCCCTCTACAGCTGTGCGCTACCATTTCAAAACCATTGTGCTTTCTTTTTTTGCTATGAGCATTCATCTTGATTGGTCATTAATTTTTCTTTGTCATTGCATTTGAAGCTGTGCTATAATTACAACACTTCCGGGGTGTATACCCAAGACTTGATTTGACCGAAGCCTGTTGTTCATAGCTGTCAAGTTTTCCCTTTTCTCACGAGGAAGCCTATTCAGCATAAGGGAATTCCCCTTAAAAAAAGGGAGAACTTGACAGCTATGCTGTTGTTACTCCTTCATCCTAAGGTAGTGTGTTTAAACCTGGTTTGTTTGTCAATGTGATGACTTGAAGGTTTGGCTTGGTGGTGGTAATTAAGTACGTAGCCAACTAAGGGGGATAGCCAATGTTAGTCATTAATGTAAGTAAACCCATTGATGTCATTGGACTTAATTCCATTGATTTCAAGGAGTCTATGTAGAATATAACCTAGATTCAGTTGCAATTCTATAGATGTCTGCTCAATTAAGTCTTGCTGAGTTCATTGAGGCCTTCTCCCAGATAAGCGGCCATAGAATTGCAACCCTAATTCTCTTGTGCGTAAACATACTTGGCAAAAACAAATTTTCTCTTGAAAACCTAAGCTGTCATCAAATTTGCATTTGTGCAATGGTGCTTTTAACCACCTCCTTTCCATTTGTGGCCTCTGGTGCTTCCTAAAAAGCAGCATTATTTTTAGACTGCTTTTCTGTCTGAAAGCCCTCAAAGCAGCTTACAACAATGAAAGCAAAATAAATCGCCCCATTACAATTACTGAAAACAATGCAGCAGAGTATAACAGTGACTGTAGTACCGCAGTAAGGCAAAATAGTCAGGGCAACATGAATTCCTCAGTGCTAAAGGCCCAGCTAAATAAAATACTGGCCACAGCACCAGTAACACAATAGGTGGCCACTTTGCATGGGAAATGGCAGGCCTTAAAACCCGTATATAGTTTAGACCCAATATATTTAAAGGTGTGGACCAGTATTTTGAACTCCAAAAAAGCTGGGAGAAATATGCTTCCTATACGGTAATAGGCCTGTGAAAGAAGTCTGGCTGGATCATCATGTTCCATTTGTAGTTTCCAAAACTTTTTCAGAGTTGATGTATGCAGATCACCAAGGGTGATTGATGTATCACCCACATACTGTTTACAAGCCAATTGGCCTTGCAGCTGCCGCCTATTCCACTATAGGTGGCCAGTCTGCCTCTCACCTGCTGTAGCTGTTACTGCAGTATTGGCTGCTATCACCACCACTGCCTGCCCACTTGCTCCTACGTTCCATTATGGAAGTTGGTTGTACTCCAAAAGGTCCCTCTGAGCTTGCTGTTGCTCTCGCTGCGGAAATGGAATCACATACCCAGGAAAAAAATCATAACTTTCTCTACCCATGTGGTCAAACCTTGCCAGTCAGGATGGATATAGGTCAAGTGAGCAGGTGGCCTGCAGGTAGCAGTAGTTGGGCTACAGCTGGCTGGGAGGTGGACCCCATCTTGGCCTCCCCAACCTTTTCCTGCTGTACCTGCAGAACAGCAGCCCTTTGAAGGAGTCAGAAGGTTTGGCAGGCCAGCCCTGCTCATGAAGAGTAAGAATTTTGACACAGCTGTGGCCGCTTTCTCTTATCTCTGGTTTCCAGAGGGGAAGCCTGCTTGTGTGGAGGCTGCCATTGGTGGTGAGCTGAAACTGGTGGGCTGGACTCAGGGTGACACCAAAGGTGCGTCGTTTATTTGGGTGGGTTCTTCCTTTCAGAGGGTGAAGACCCTCCCCCATGGGTGGTGACTGGTTGTGGGTGGGCTTGCTCCTAGGTGAGAGTGTGAAGCAGGTGTCTGTGTGTGTGTTAACCTGGATTCCAAGAAAGGTGGAATTATAGGGAGCGTCATCTGTGATGAAAGCATGAATAAGCTCACAAGAATGGACCACCAATACAGTAACTCCCTACCCCACCGTGAGGGCAAAGTTGTAAACAAAAACCAAATAACCTCTCACAATGTGGAACATTGATTACATGGTACTGATATAATTATGATGGGAAAATAAGCCAACACAGTAGATTTTAATATGAACTCTACCTGTTTTTGGTCAGATTTATCGTAAGTTCTCCTCAACAACTGCTCTAGTCATCCTATGCCAGTGGAAGAGGGGACTTGAGAGAAGAGAAGGGGCAGAGTTGGGGGGTTACCATTTCACAGTATGCTTTTTTTCTGCTTCGTTAAGTTGCTAAACAAATTGCATTTAAAATGAGTGCTTGGCATCACCAAATCTGAAGGAGAGTCAGGGTTCAAGATGACCATAACAGAGTGGAGAACTGGGCCCAAACTAACAAAATCAATTTCAATAGGGACAAATGTTTGGTTCTGCACTTAGGCAGGAAGAACCAGATGCACAAATATAGGATGGGGGACACCTGGGTTGTCAGTAGTACATGTGAAAAGTCTCTAGGAGCTTTAGTAGACCACAAATTTAACATGAAGAAGAAGAGGAGTTTGGATTTGATATCCCACTTTATCACTACCCTAAGGAGTCTCAAAGCAGCTCACAATCTCCTTTCCCTTCCTCCCCCACAACAAACACTCTGTGAGGTGAGTGAGGCCAAGAGACTTCCGAGAAGTGTGACTAGCCCAATGTCACCCAGCAGCTGTATGTGGAGGAGCGGGGACACGAACCTGGTTCACCAGATTACGAGTCCACCGCTCTTAACCATTGCACCACACTGGCTCTCAACTGTGATGCAGCAGCAAAAAAAGCTAATGCTATCTTGAGCTGCATCAACATAAGTATAGTGTCTTGATCAAGGGAAGCAATGGTACTGCTCACAAGGAGGATGGAGCAAGCTTGTTTTCTCCTTCTCCAGAGGGTAGGATCCAAACCAATGGCTTCAAGTTACAAGAAATGAAATTCCAGCTAAACATCAGGAAGAAGTTTCTGACAGTAAGAGCTGTTTGACAATGCAGCAGACTCGCTTGGAAGGTGATGATGGACTCTCCTTCACTGGAAATTTTAAAGCAGAGGTTGGATGGCCATCTGTCAGGGATGCTTTAGTTGAGATTCCTGCATTTCAGGGGGTTGGGCTAGATGACCGTTCGGGTCCCTTCCAACTCTATGATTCTATGAAATTGCTGATGACTGGACAGTGAACTGGCCTTGACTTTTACTAAGAAATGTAATGCATTTCATGATTTCCCAGTGGTCTTCTAAAATTGGTTTGTAAATATCCACATTCACAGTGTTTAGGCATTTATTGTAACTATAAAGATCGTCTGAAATAAATGTGTTGAGACTTGATTTGTTTAACACACCTGAAGAAGTATGTGGGGAAAGTACTCAAGATCTAGCAAATTCTTCTATAGTGTAAATATGAACATTTATTTGATAAAAATTAGTAAATTATTACAACAACTTACATACAGTATTGGCAGTGTATAAATATGCTTCTATCTGAAACCATAAAAACCATCTAATACGTTACACTTTCTATCCCATAATTCTAATATTTGTTGCCTTTATAGCTGCAGTGTGGGTGGAAGAAGCTAAACCAGAAAAGAGCAGATCTAACTGTAAGCTACTTTGCATATTGTCGATTGACTATAAATTTAGATCTGTCTTTTGACTCAGTCCAACAGGCACAAGAACTGTGGAACTCAGGTAAGGAATGTAAGGTAGATAGAGGCTAATAGCAAAATGTTACATGGTTTTCGTTAATATTAATCCAGATTGTTAAATTTAAATAATGCACATGATAAATATATACTTTGTGAGCTCTAGTTTATAGAATAGATCTATAGAGAAAAGTGCTATAAGAATCAACTTATTAACATACATAATTTTAGTGTGGTGTTTTGAAGTTCAGTCCCTGTCTAATATTTTAGATTTTTCCTTGTGGTTCTTGGGATTCTTTTCCATTTCATCATAAGCAAGCCTAGGAATGAAAAACTTAGCTTTGTTTTATGATCTTGTGTTTTGTCTTAGGCACTGAGGCAAATTTCAGAAAGAATAAAGCAAATTATTTGAATTAATGAGACTTTACTTCTTAGTAAATAATTCAGTTAACTGAGGTTTCTAATTGAAGTTAAAGGTTTGGTGAATTCAGTAATCTTTCCAAATGTTAAAATGCAAACATTAATTGACATTTTTATTATAGACAATTTTTATTATAGACAATTTACTGATTCAGCTTTTATAATGCATGTTCAATAAATATGTTTCATTGATTGCTGTTTAGCAATATAAAACTCCTAGCACATTTGCAAAGCTAAGCAGGGTCTGGTATGGTTTCAAATTGGATGGGGAAACTGATTGGGGACCAGACACTTTGAGATTTCTGCATTGGAGGAAGTTGAACTAGATGACTCTCCAACTCTACAATTCTATGATTCTATAATTCTGTTTAATCTTCCTTGCTCTATATTACAGGCTATAGACCCAATTTGTTTGCAGGGGGCGTTCTTCTGTACGTGTGTGTGTTATGGAATTCTCTATGCTGGAGTAGGCTGGTGGGAACTGACAAGTGTGATTGTGAGGCACAGGGAAAGCCAATTTCATCCCTTACATGTTCTGAAGGTCAGTTGATGGGTCCTGAGTCATTACAGGAGATTGATTGCTCTCTAAGCAACTTCCCATTAAATCCTAACCACATAGATTGACTGCTGGCATGTTATTTAATTGCATATAGAGTAATACTTTAATATTTGCTAGCAAGCTGATCTAGTAATCCCTGAGAAATGGAAGAAAACAACTTCTTACACTATTGACTATGGCTTATAATAATAAATAATGCGTTGGAAGGGAGGATGAGAAACATTAATTTACCATTATATTTCACAATATTTGCTATATGAAGTTGTTGAGTTGCTATCTTACAGAATAATAGATACAAAATTATTTTGGCTGGAGGAGTTGGCAAATTTTGAATTCTGATTTTAGGCACAGTCTGAAAAGGAGAGTGCCTGTTAAACAATATGGGGCACAATTTGATCAAGGTGAATTCATGTAGGCCTCAATAGTTCCAGTGAGAGACTTAAGCACATTGCAAGCTTTTCCACAGACAACACCCCTCTTTCCCTGGGCTAATAATCAACATAAGTGATAGGAATAGCAAGGCACACACTGCAGAGAAAAAGAGTGGGTATGGGGAACAATGGAGAAGTTCATGTACCCGTCATTCTGACAACGGCATGTGTTTTCGCCCAGGAAGATCTGCCATATGATTTCACATCCTCAACTGTAAAGCAAAAGAGATTTCTCTAGTTGCAAGTATCTATGCTTATATTGATTACTTTAAAATGTAAAAAAATTTTTTTAAAAATGTCTCCTTTGCATATGGAACATTGTATTTAAATAGGTCAGTACAACATCATTGCAGTCTCCCACATATTTGCATAATATCAGAAGTGCACTAAAAATACTGACAATCACACCTAGCCTATTGCAATGTATGAATCACTAAAGCTGATACACAGTTCTCCATTTCTAGCTCTATACCTGAGACACCACAGCTTGGGAAGCTTTTGGGATGCCATGGACAGATTGCCAGTCTTAAGTGACTCCCACGCTGGACAGATGTCTAGACTTGGCTGCAGGGACCTTTATTTCTACCCAGAGATCCCAAACCAATTCACTGGCCCCGAAGATTTGCCTCTGCTTCCTTTCACACCAGAGCAGCTGACTGCTGAGAATTTCTACAGCGATCCTTGTGCGTTCCCATTTCAAGGTTCCTGTGGGAATTTTGGCAGATGCGAGTACTCTTGCGGCCCAGCATTCATCAGAAAAAGGAATGAAAGGGAAAGGCAGAGAGTTAAGTGTGTCAATGAAGGCTACGCCAAACTCAGACATCACCTACCTGCCGAATACCTAGAGAAACGACTCAGCAAAGTAGAAACACTCCGAGCTGCAATTAAATACATCAGGTATCTCCAATCTGTGCTTTACAATGATTCAGAGGAGAATAGCAGGGAAGCTCACCACCCACCCAAAGATAGCTCTCAAAGCAATCACGTTCCAAGGACTTCATAGTCTGCTCGAGAGCAAATAAAATCTCTGGAAACGCCAAAGACATCCTGCCTGTAAGGTTCAAAGATGTTTGTAAGACTGAACTTGCTATACAATGGGGTAATTTCAGGGCTTGTGACTGTGATGACATGAATCTTGCTAAAATGTGTGAAAGTTTCAAATGATTGAAATGGCTGGGATCATTTTAACAGGTCGATATGAGAGATCAGTAATACGTGGTTAATTTTGATTACGGGGGGGGGCGCCAATGTGTCAACTCAAGCTGAATGCTTTAGGTTATATTTTAATAAAATGATTCTGCTCCTTTCTGAGAACAGTAACCTCTCTCTCTTTGCTAAGATTTATTTCTAAAAAATAATATAAGTTTCTCTATAAATTGATAAAATGTATAAAGTTTCTGTATAAATTCTGTTTGTACAGAATGTATAAACTGGAAACCACTTGACTGTAACAGCAACAACAAAAAATACAGTATTGTAAAAACATACTTACTTTGGAAATGCTAATATTGAGTTAATTTTATCTGGATAGTTTGTTTTTCAAAATCTAAATAAAGCCATGTTCCATGATCAAACTATATCTTAGAACATGTTTGTTATATTATATGGACACACAGTGAGAGAAACATCACAACATAAATGAAGCAGAAGGAGTGTCCATACCTCCTGTTACTCCCTCTATTTCAAGAATATAAAGAAACTAACAAACTTACCTTAGGTTCTCTCAATTTTATTGTACTGTTCCATTGTCTGCTTGAGGATTTGAGCATCATAAACATTAGAGACATAGACATTCCAAGAAGGAAGCTTCTTCAATGGTCCTTGAACTGGTAATCGGAACAGCTGATACTGACACTTACCACTGGGGAGGAACACCCCCCCCCCCAATAATATAGAAAAAGCTTGAATCTTCTTATAAAGTCCTCTTTCCACATGGCTTTATTAGTAGTAATAGTTGTTAATATATATCATGCTTAATTGCCAAAGCGGCAATTCATAGGTGCAAAACCAATTACTGTACAAAAAATATAAATGTACAATAGAAAATTCCGTCAAAAATATAAAAATAAACAGCTACAATTAAATTGTGCACTAACACAAACCCATTAAAACACAACAGTTAAAACAACTATTAAAATAGTTATTTCAACCAAATACATGTTTATAAAGTTATTTATTTGTCACATTTGAATAAATTTCTACAGAGTAGAAATGAGAGGCTGCTCCAAGTGGACTGTGGTTGCAGCTAGCTGAATAGTTTATATCTTTATCAATAAGGTACATTTAATAGATAACGATTTTAATTATATATTTTAATTTGTGTTTGTGTGTGTTTAATGTAAACTGCTCTTATGTTTTATTACAATCAAATGGTATAGAAATCTTGTGAAATAATAAAGAAAGAAATATTTTTATTGAAGAAAGGCTCTATAGTGCAGAGTGCACTGTGACTTTGAGCATTTGTTTTTTCTTTATTTCTTTTCATTAGACTTGAGCATTCTTTGGACAATCTTCATTGTACCCTTGTCATTTTTATTTCTTCAGCATTTAGTGTCACTGAATTTAGAAATAAGATGTACCTGAGAAAACATTCACAGCTGATATTCACAAACTATCAGTGTGTGTGTGTGTGTGTGTGTGTGTGTGTGTGTGTGTGTGTTTCACACATTCTGTACTATCAGACACAAGTTCCTGTTTGCAGTGGCTCTATAGCAACGTGCTTAGAAACAGAAAACAGCCACCAATAACACTCCTTCTCAGCAGAGAGGTGCAGTATTGTTGAAGTCAAGCCAATTGAAAGATCCCAGCATTTAGTACTGCAAGCATCTGGTGAGTTCTACAGTAATAACCTTATTATTTTAGCAAATCAATGGACTGAAGAGTTTTACGTTTGCCTCCCCCTTGCTGTTTTAGTTGGTAGATGGGTTCAATTTACTTGGTAGATTTGGGTATATATTTGGTGCTATTTGTGTTACTGTAATAGAGAAGTATTAAAAATAATATTTATTTACAAAGGATGTTAACTCAGTAAATTCTATTGAATTCAATAAAACAGGTATGTGTGCATAAGATAGCAGCCTTACACTTGAATAAACATGTTGTTGTAAATAGTTTTTAATGTGTTTTACTGCTGCTTTGCACCTTATGACCTTAGGATGAAGGGCAGGTAATAAAGAAATAAGAAAAAAAAACTACCTCACACTTCCTTCAGTATGTACAAAGATTATATGCTATAACTTTTGGAATATGCTAATTGATTTACATGTAATATACTGTAATCAATTAATAGCAAGAAGGCAGGTGTGAATTTTATTTATTTGGTTGACAGGCCTAGTTAGAATAAAATAGAAGTGAGGCACAGATAATATAGGTCTTGATTATGCTTGCATTAGCATGTCAGCAGTATACAGTTTCCAGATGATTTGATGTCTTAATGTTTGCACAGTCGCTACATATTTTCTCAAGGGAGTACTTCCATTAGAGGTAAGCCCTGTCTCCCAGCCCTCAAACCTCTTTTGTTTTTGTTTTTACTCCTGGGAAATGCTTAAACAGTTAACCAACAAACAAAATAATAAGCACATGATGAGCACTCTCAAAAACACCAATCTTCTTTTTAATGTTGACACCCATAATCAAGTCAGATTGTATCAATCTCTGAAGCGTTACAAAACAAAATCTTTTTGCCAGTGTGCCTGATAAATGCCTGGCATTTACTGTCATGTTGCAAATCTTACCTTGACAGCCGCAGAGTAAGTTCTCTCTTCACATGCCATTTCTCTGTACAATCATTCCCTTGTTGCAAGAAGGCAGTGATTATGAAGCACAAGAGAACACAGATCAAAATATTTTCCCACCATAATTTTGCATGATTATATGGAATGACTTTTTCTAAACCTATTTCAACTATGGAAGCATTACCTGAGGTGCTTTCTGAACCATGAGGTACTTTTGGGAGCACAACCTACGGTATATAAGCAGTTTCCTATGTTTTTGTTTAGGTTATGGAGTGCACAAAGGGAAGCAGGGCAAATGTTTCTCTTGGCTATAACCTGTATTTGATTGCCTTATTAATAGATTTGATTTGTCTAATTCCCATACCAACCTCTAATGTGATACAGAGATATCGGATTGAACAGAGATATCGGACAGAGATATTTGAACAGAGATATCGGATTCTTATCTCATTATACATGATAAGCGATCTTCAGCCATCTCAACCCTTGCTTTTTCATGCAAAACCATTTGCAGTCGTTTTCGGTCATCAACAGCAATCAGTCAGTCAATCACCCACTTCCACCACCCTTCTGAGTGATCTCCCCTCCCCATCCCCACCCCTCCCCACCCCCTCTCTACATAAGTGCCTGGGGACTTCTATTTCACTGTATCTGAAGAAGTGTGCATGCACACGAAAGCTCATACCAAAATAAAAACTTAGTTGGTCTTTAAGGTGCTACTGAAGGAATTTTTTTATTCTAATGTGATATGCAGAGATGTGGGAAATGTTTCTGGAAAAACAGGCACATTGCAACTGACAACGGTAAAGTGACCATGCAGGTTGCAAAATCCTACCTACACCAATAACCCAGTTGTCCCACCAGCAATGTAGATGGGTGAGGATCATCTTGGGTAGAACCCCTGTGTTAGGTGGCTAACCCCAATTCTGGAGACCTGATCTGGCTCCCAAGCAAATCTTCCTCCCTCTGCCCCATCCCAACTCCACTGATTTTGGCAACAGCATCAAAAGGGATACATAGTGCTGTTCTGGACAAAAATATTTAAACTTCTCCACCAAGCTCAGCGAATTTATTTACACACAGAGACCTCCTAGGCAATAACGCACAGCCATTGTCATTGCTGTTTGGTCCAAACTGTGTGGTGTGTACTTACTACTTACATGCTACATTGTCCCCCCCCCCGTATTACATAACAAGTTGCTGTATTTCATCAAAGACTCACAATAAAAACCTATACATGCCTACTAGAAGCAAGTCCCACTGGAATACAGTATATTGCCATGTGAGTGTGCCTACAATTGGAGCTTTATTTATACTGAAGTGGCGGGCATTTTCCACAGATTTTCTTGCACTTGAAATTAATTAATAATCACATAGATATTATTATTATTATTATTATTATTATTATTATTATTATTATTAATTATTGAATTCATATACTGCCCCATACCCAGAGGTCTCAGGGCAGTTCACAAAACCAAAACCAAAAGGTCTACCAGTAGACTTTCATCTACCTTCTTCCTGTCTTCTCCCTTGCGATTCCAGGAATCGCACATTCAAACATAATCTTAAATGCTGTATTTAGCGGGAAATTCTAAAACCTTAAGAAAGAGCACAGTATTGCAGCTGACAAACAGTGGTATTGTTCTGTGGGATGGCGGCTAGGAAATGGAGATGGGCTCTTTAAAATGTAAGACAATACAAATGTAGTCACCAAATAGGGATTATCAAGTTATTGTTGTTGATGATGATGCTACTATTCTGGACAGTGTTGCTAGTCCTATAGCAATGTCAGATTTGCTCACCACCTTCAAATCCCGAGCAGAATTTAGCAGTTCCTCACAATTGTGCTTTTGTAAAAAGTGGGTCCAGATAAAGAATTTAATTCCTTACCAGTAGTTAGTACTTTCAAATCTATTCCCATTCAATGTAAGACGTTAGGGCCTGATTCATAACTGTTGCAGATAACATTCAGGAGAAATCTCCAAAGCTGTGAGCTTGAGCAGTGGCAGCAATTACTGTTATGTCATGGTGACATGTTTTCCTCCTTCACGTGCCTTATGGGGTGGTTGCTTTTTTTTTCCTGGTAGGGAAATACTTCGAAAGGAATGGATGGCTGCACCTGGTTCTCCTTGCCATACCACGGTCATTGCTGTGCAATGCTAGCACAAGCTAAACCTGTGCATAGCAGCTTCACAGCTAATCCCAATTCCACCTGCACTGGTGCCATTTCAGCATATCCTGCCTGTGTTGTTAGACCGCTCGTCACAACAAGGTAATAAAAAGGGTGTATGGGGTTTGCCAGACTGAAGTTGAAGAGCTCCATTTTGAAATGCCAGCTCTCATATGCAAATACATTCCAGTGTTCAATTGTATTTATTGCATTGTAGATACATCTCTGGATTTTTCAAGTGGGGTGAGGGGTATTGTTGATGCCGAAACAGGGGTATAGAAGAATAATAACTCCTGAGGTAAAACTTTTGCATCTGCATCAAGGTTCTAACTGTTGTAGATGAAGTAGCTTTTCTTGTCATGTGTAGATAAAACGAGCATTAACACTTTCTCTGTTATTTGAAGGTGTTTACATTTCGGTCACTGCCTCCATTTTCCTCCTCTTAGAGCATGTGAGGCAGTAAAAAACTTGGAGAGATCCTTGGACACTGTTGGCATTCCTGTTCTGGCAAGAAGAGAAACTGATGGTTATTATTATCCTGGCACAATAATAGAAGCTATTATAGAGGCAAGTTGCTGTGTGATTTTTTTCCCCTGGCATATGTAGATAGGACATTAATAATTCACCCCAGAATCTTTAAGGATTCTGCTAAAGGTGTCAGATTCTGGGCAAGGGGTGTATGTCAATCACAACTGCTGCATTCAACTGAGGTTGGTGTCTGCCTCATTTTGATGGAGAAAAAACTCTTTAATATTAGACATCTTGCTCACTAAGTGGCATCCTCCTCTCCTTTTACCCGCTGAATAATCAGGAATTCTGATGGAACATGAGGACCACTCTCTAGCCATTTATTGCACAGAGTTGCTACAATCTGTATTTGACAATTGTGTCACATGACCACCAAGCTTTCAGCCACATTTACAACCACTTTCCCATATTTTCAGAAATTTATAGATTTCATTTGACTTGTCTGAGGTCCATCTTGCATGAGACCTTCAGAAATCACAACTGCTGCCAAGGTCACAACTACGCCATACATTTACAATACATGCTGTTCCCCTCAAAGAGTCCTGGGAAATGTAGTTTACCCCTCATGGACCTACAGTTCCCAGCATCCTTAACAAACTACCATTGCCAGAATTCTTAGTTTAGGGGAAGCTATGTGCTTGAAATGTGTGATGTGGCTGTGTCCCAAGTCTTTGTCCAACTTGTTGGCAGAGGTTTTCTTGTGGTTTTTTTTAACCTTCCTGCCAGTTGTAGCTGGAGATTTATGCTGTTTGGGGACAATATCCCATTGTTTGTTATGAGTAAACTGATGGACATTATACTTGCTGGAAATGTCTTAGCATGTTAATATATATAAACTTGACACCTTTTGTCCTCTGTACACAGGAAAAACAACCTTTAATTCATTAGTTGTTAGCACTTGAAACTTTAAAAAATTGTTGTGCTGTTTTTGAAGGGTAAGAAAAAGGCAAGGCTGTTTATCAAAGTTTCTGGAAGACTGACAAATTTGAAATGCCTGGTATTCAGCATGTAGTGGGAGTGACTGGCAATAATGTATTTTTGTTTTGTAATGTTTGATTCCTTTCATTACACAACATGGTGGCCACTTATGCTTTGCCAAAAAAAGAGGAATAGATTTTTAAAAGAACAAAATGTGATTAGCATAAAAATTGCATATGCTTATTCATACATATATACAGTGGTACCTCGAAATCCAAAGGACCCGACTTCCGAAGGTTTCGACTTCCGAAGTCGACAAACTCGGAAGTCTTTTCACCACGCATGCATTCTGCGCCTGCGCAGAAGCGATGTGCGCGGTCTGCGCATGCGCAGAAGCGCAAAATTGTGCTTTACGCATGTGCAAAACGGACGCTTCAACAACCGAAGACTTCGGCCTACAAAGAGCGCCGTGGAATGGATCGCCTTCGTAAGTCGAGGTACCACTGTAGGTACAGATGAGGAAATACTGGGAAGAATTCAACATTGTACTACTGTATGTTGATAATACTATCAGGGCAAGCTTGCCAGACAGAACAATCCCTCTCTCCTCCCTCCTCATGCTATTCTGGGGTACTCCCAATCCCCCCCCCAGTCAATTTGGGGAGCACAGGCAGAACACAGGTGGAAGAGATGAGGGAAAGCCCCATTGTACAAATCTAAGTCACTGTGCAGGCTTCCACAGATGGGACTCATTAACTGAATGCCATCAGATGAATGTAATGTAAAAACAAATTCTATATATCTCACCGTAGTGGGGGAGACTGTGACCTACATGCCAGCTCAGTCTTCTGTCCAGGTCCTATCTGTTGATGGCTTCCTTCTAATGGTTCTTTAATCTTTAAACCAAACTTAGACCAAAGGACACTTTTAAGTAGAGGCTTGTCCTTTGATAAGTCCTTTAATTAGAGGACTGCTCTCTGTAACATAGGAAATACGACCAACCCAACACACACAGAGATGTGCCCACTGCATGGACCTAGGCAGGATTTTTGTAGGAGGAAGAACCTCACTTAGCTATGTATTTTTTATTGATTATGGGGTGCAGCTGCCCTTCCTTGTACCCCCTTGGCTACACCCATAGTCTACTGCCATGCTCCTCTCTGGAAATTAATAGGGGAGCCATTGTAGACAGGTGAACCCCACATGCATTTTGCAATTCCTAAAGTTGTTACCAACGGGTGGAACACAGGAAGCTGCCTTATACCAGATTAGACTATTGTTCATTTAGCCCAATACTCTTTACTTTTGGCTGGCAGTAGCTGCCTAAGGTCTCATTCAGAGGTCTTCCATACTATCTATTAGTATGGAATTGGATTTCTGCCTGCAAAGTGCATCTTCTTCCACTGAGCTATGGTTCCCTCCCATCCTCTGGTTGGGTTTTGGTAGCAGCATCTATTTAGCTTTTTATTATGAACTTGCCCTTTGAGAATGCAGTTTTTCCAGGCATGCCAGCTGAACTGCGGCATGTTTCCTACCTCAAGTTAGCAGCAAAAGTTTTTTTGGGTATAGTATTATTTTCTACAGCTTTAATTGAATTGTTTTTCTTGAGTTATCTTGCCACCCTGATCAACTTTTAAAAAACCACCCATGAAAAGACACAAGCTTACCATTTTCCTCCAGCATCAAAAACTTTGTACTAACATGGCCGGCATCCTGCATTTCCCGCCCTTCATTTCTTAAGCTATCATAGATGTGACTGCTGATTATTTCATGACTAGTGCTTGTTAGTTTTTCATTTTAAATCTCCATCTTCTTTCTGGGACCAGGGCGAAAAAAGAACCTTTCTTGTACAATTTGCCAAGCCATTTGGACTGAGCGAAGACACAACATGTGTGCAAGAAACAGCCAGCAGTGACATGTTTGAGTGTGTGAATGGAATGAAGCATTCCATACTGCCAGGTGATAAAGTGCTGGCACCCTGGGAGCCACAGCAAAAAAGATATGGCCCTGGCACTACCATCCAAGGCATGGAAACCAGGGATCCCTTGAGAGGTAAAACTCAGTGTGTTTATTTTTTTAACATGAGCCAGTAGCTGAACTAGCTTTTTGTGTGTATGTGTATAATATAGCCCTGAACATAGGAAGTGCAGTATGCTCCTGTGGTTTTCATTTACTCTTAATATTTCATTTACTATTAAATTATGCATATGGTGGAAAAACACTGCTTATGTCAAAGCTCTGGTGAATATATTTTTTTTAAAAAAACCCTCCAACAGGTATTTAGTTATTATGCATACTTTCTAGACTGGCATATAAGGACCACCCTTTTGTGGCTACATAATCAGATTGATTTTTTTTTTAAAAAAATAATTTTTATTAATTTTTCAAACAATAAAATACAACAAACATAGCATATTAATTCATCACATAACTTCCATCTCGCCCTGCCGGGCACCATCCCGCCCTCCGGTTTTCACATCTCAATTTTTCACAGTCCCTTCTTTTAATATCCAGTCTATGTTGTAGGGTTTATCTCAGTCCTGCTAGTGTCTTCAACCCTTTACAATTCGTATTCATTTATTCCACAAATTTACTCCAGTCTCTTTGGAATTTTGCTTCATCTTGATTTCTGATCCTGCAAGTCAGTTTTGCCAGTTCCGCATACTCTATCATCTTCGTCTGCCACTCCTCCAACGTTGGTAATTCCTGTAATTTCCACTTTGGGGCTATTAAAGTTCTTGCTGCTGTGGTTGCATACATAAACTATCTTTGATCTACTTTACTAATCTCTTCTCCCATTATGCCTAACAAAAATGCCTAAGGTTTTTTTTTTGGGAAGGTATATTTAAATATCTTTTTTAATTCATTATATATCAATTCCCAAAATCCTTTTATCTTTTTGCATGACCACCACATAAATTCTCCATCTTGCTCTCTACATTTCCAGCAAGCTCTATTACTCATTCTGTACATCTTAGCTAATTTTACTGGTGTTAAGTACCATCTATACATCATTTTCTTTCAATGTGGTACGTGCTGTAAATTTTAAACTTTCATTCCATAATTTCAACCATGCATCATATTCAATGTTATACCCAAAGTCTATTGCCCGTTTATCATCACCTCCTTCGTCTGTTCATCCTTTGTGAGCCATTCCAGCAAATAATTATACATTTTTGACGTAATCAGATTGATTTAAACTGATGAACTATTATTAATATTAGCTTTGCTCTTTCGGGAGGAAGGGCAGAATAGATTTTTTAAAAAAATATATGTACAGTATTTTATTTAGACAAGTCAGCATTAAGATACCGGTATATACACATAAAAGATCACATACAAATCACATACAGAAACGTACAAAACATCACAGCCCCCGTCCCTTCCTTAAAATTAGGATAGAAATTTAATAAATAAATTGAGGAGAGTGACGGCTTTCCCCAGTTTATATTTTTCTCTTCAAAACAGGGGAAGAAGATGAAGAAATTATAGTCAGCTTCTGGAATGGCAAGAAAGCCAAAGTCCCATTGGGTGTAGCCCTGTGGATTTCCCCAGTGCAATGGGAGAGGATTGTGGAGATGATCCGCATGCCCCTTACCAGCAGGAAAGCACCTGAAGGGCAACTCCAAAGACCTGGTCACTACAGTGGCTCCTGTAGGGCTATACCAGGCTCCAGGCATGGATGTGCTGTAGGTGGCCTCTGCCAGCTCCAGAGGCCATGTTGCTCTTTCATCTCCCCTTGCTCCAGGTGCTTTCAACACACATGCTCAGTCCTTGGATACCCACAGTACGCTTCCTGCTGCTGCCCTAAATACAGTGGCTGCTGGTGGCCACCCTCTTTAACTGAACCACCCCAGAGAAATGTTGAAGAGTTCAGCAGCAAACCATTACTGGCAGTGGAAGGGCCTCCAAAGAAAGAACCAGCCACTGTAGTGTCCAGCTCTTCTTCTTCATGCTCCTCCAGTTCCACAAGTGGTACAGAAACAGGTTTGACCAAGACCACAATGGTAGATCATGCAGTGAACACGGATTCTAGTCTTTTTGAAAAGCCCAAGCTGCAAGCAATCAGGAGGCCTTGTTGGAAATACTGGAAGAGAAGCCATCCCAGCTCTGGTCATAACAGCCACGGTACACAACATTTCCTTTGAGCTTCAAAGTGGAAGGTAGAAGAGTGCTGGTTGAGGTGAACAGCTATACTGAGATTGATTTTTCTGCTAATGGTACCACAGATACTAGCATACTTGGGGATTTCTGGCTTGCCCTTTGCTGTTAGTTGTTTGTTTGTTTGTTTGTTTGTGTGGAGATGAGAAGCACTTTTGAGGGTTTTTAAAATTTTTACAATCAAGTGGTGTATAAATTTTATGAAATAATTTGCATGAAGTAGAAATATATATTGAGTCAAATCATGAGCCAAAACTCCCCCCTGTTGTCGTCAATTGCCTTAACAGAAGAGAGGGATGTCAAAATATTAAATCATGAGGGGGGGGGGGGCGGGAAACCCCAAAACACTTGGTTCCCTATTTCATACCTTGTTTGATTATTTTGTCTTTGTCTAACTACTCACAAATTAAGTGTTATACTATCATGTATAGGAACCAATTATACTTTGGACAGCACCTGCAGAAAGGAAAGATCCGAAACCAAAGCAGTTCCTTATATGGATCCGTCTCCAACTGCACTGATCAACCACAGTGCCATGTTTGAAACTATTGAACAGTCTCCTCGAAGGCAACATACTGTGAAGGAAGTCTTGGGCCACAAAGACATCGAACCATCCTGCGCACAGCAATGCACACAGTAAAAACAAAACAAAAATCAATTGAAAGCATATGCTTGTTTTTAATTCTGCTTATTTTGTGGGTCCACAATAATATATTAAGATATTTAGGATAATGGTGTTGGATCATTAGTATCTAAGAAATGATATAAATGGTAATTTGCCCAGCAAATTAATAAGTGTGCTCTTGTTTCAACACTGGATGGGCCCTAGAGGAGATCTGTGCATCTAACCATAGTACAACAGAAAATTCAAATATATTTTGAAGTAACTATTTTTGGACTTTCAGGACCAGCCAGGTTAACAAAAAGGGAAGTACGGTAGTGTTTTCCAAATGAATAAATATGTTCTGTTAGCAGCAAAGCATTCTGGTTTAGGATTCGGCCACCAATATCTGTGACTGACTAAATGGTGCACTCTGCGGTTACCCAGAACTACGTAACTAAATAAGACTCCCCTTTCTGTTCTGTTGATTTCATTTCAATAGCCTCTGCCATTACATTAGCAATTCCTTTGGTAAAGCAAATGACAAAGAATTTAAAGTCTTTCCAAGAACATTTGCACTTTTAAATTTATTGTTTACAAGGCATTGCATAGTATAAAAGTGAAAATACACATGATTCAAGTTAGGGCAAATGGGAACAAAGTTTCACACTATAATATACAGACAGAATAAAACCTGAGATCATATTTAATTATATAGCGTAAATAGCCTGAGAAGATTTTATTTAAAAAGTGACACTTAAAAGACACCGAAATCTATTTCATTTGTTACCTTGATGGAAAAAAAGACTACCTGTCATACATCAAAGGTCAAATTTACGCTTTCTCCTGACCGAACGTCTACCAGATGTGTTTGTTTGACTGTGTTGTCATACGAAGAGGCAGAGACTGTGTAAGTGCCAGGAGAAACGTCAATGTAGATATCCTGAATATAAAATATACATGTCAAGATTTTTCAAATAAAAAACCCATTCATGTTCTTATGCTAAATAGCTCCAACTACTAAAATAAATGTTTAACTATTTGGACAAAAAAACCTCTTATCAGATTTCTTAACCATAGCATATGAACGCAAAGATGCATAACTCAACTTGTCCTAGAAGACAACTGACAAGACCAAGAATGCTGGTAGTGAGAGAGGAGGAGAGCAGCACCTCTGAGATGCTTAGACAACATTTAGCACCCTTGCCCTTGTGGTAACTGATAAAGTGGGTTGGTCAATGAAGTGTTGTTGCTTTAGGTGAGAGCTATGGGTGAGGCTGAATGTGAAAAGACACCTCTGGGTGAGAGCTAGGGGTATCTGGAGAGCAGCTGGCCAGGCCCAGGTGAGAGCATGACTGGTGGTTGGAGGGAGAAGCTTCCAAGCGTAAGTCAGGAGAATTGTATGGTTGGGTGGGGTATTTGGGGTCTAGATAACTGTAAAGATATCCTCCTCTTGTAAGATGTGCTGCTGGTGTTGTGAGATTTATATTTTTACATACTGTATAATCAGAGGGTGACTTATTGATTGGTTGTGTTTGGAAGTTTCCAAGGCACTTTGTGGACAACATTGCCTGCCTTCAAGACTTAGGACACCACAGTAACATGTCTGAGTGATGTGCCTGACGCACCATCTAGTCAACTTTTGTGGATCAGCTTGAGAATATGGACTAAAGTACTTACAGCTGTTCAGCTGGCTAAGTGCCCCCTTGACCCTTGTCCATCATTGCTTCCTTTGAGACAGCCAGGGGTGTGGGTGGGTGTATAGGTGAGTCCAGGATGTGATAAATGTAGGGCTACCATGCCCTAACCAACTTTGGTCCAGAGAGAAAACCTTCTCTCATACAGACCTGCATGGTTACTATGATTTAATAAAGTATTCCTGGTTGTGCCACAGCCTGCTGAGGTCCGTCCTGCAGCAAAAAGGGGGAGGGCCTTTTCTGTTATGGTGCCCACCCTTTGGAGCAGGATCCTCCCTACTGTACAGTACTTGGTTTCCAGCACCTGCTAAAAATACATGTGTTCTCCCGGACCTTTGCTGCTCATTAGTACCAGATTGTTGTGTTTGTCCAGTAAGACTCCTGTGGCTATTGCTCTTATTGTATTTTTAATGAATTTTATTGCAAACCACCTTTTTTAAAATGTAAGACAATAGAAAGAAGTTTTAAATAAATAAAATTATAAAATGAAAATACTGTAGCTAACAAAGAATTTTGATTATGTTCAGGAGCATGTCGGTTGATGGAGCTGGGAGGGGATGTCACCATGGAGTGTGTTTGTGGGTTCCTCCACATAAAAACCAATACCATCTCTCTTTCATTCCGGAAGCGCCACGCATTCTCACGCATTGAATGCCTGTGCACCCTACACAGGAAAAAACCCAAGACCCACAGAAGCCTTAAAATGTTAAGTGAACTTTACTTGCTTTTGTTTCAGCATTCTCTGCTGGAATTAATGCAGCTGTATCTGTATCAGGACAGCCAGGTTCTTCCACTATTGGGACATTTTTACTTTCCTAGAGAGAGCAGATATAGTTTATGGAATCTCAAGCTGGATGTGACCAAGTTCAGCCTATCCACCAGCCTCAAGCAAACAGGCCTATAATCCAAATCAGCACAAAGCAAGTATCAGGAAGGTGCCTGTAGCTTCAGAGGCATAGCTGGGGTGGGGGGGTAGGGGGACACACTGGGAGCCACATCATGGGGGGGGGCAGGACTTACTGCAGGACCTGCAGTGCGCCCGAACTGTGCATCTCTCCTGGTAAGGATAATTCTGGAAGGATAGGATTATACAGTAGGAAGATGTCCACAGGAGGAGATGTCCATACTGATAACAAAATGCCCCTTAAGGCAATATTGGAAAATTCTTACAAATAAATTACAAATTTATATGTCATATAGAAGATTGGCAGAGGCTTGGTTGAAGCGGCATCAAGAGACTCCTTTGAGTAAGCTGACCTTCGGGCAACATATCTCTGCTTAAAATAGGGATGGCTAACCTGTGACCCTCAAGGTGTAATCCAACAATGTTTGGGGCTGCAGTTTAGCCATCCCTAGCTTAAAAGGAAAATTATGTTTCGTACACTCACCTCATTTTCAAATGCCTTTAGCAAGTTTTCAGATGACTCCCTGCTGTGGTATCTGAATATATGTGCAACTTCGTACTCTTTGAACTGAAATGGTGGTACACAACAGTAATAGTTCTGGAATAGGGTTGAAGAAGAAAGTATTACTAAACCAAGAAGTATGTGTGGCGCTAAAATAATGAAATGTCTTAATGTGGGCCTGCCTCATGAAGATGTGAGCAACAATTCCCTCGTCTCTGCTGCCACCAGAAGGACAAATGTGAAAGGGACTTTGTCAGACAGAAATGCCTGTGTTTGGTACGGTACTGTAAATCAGGGGTTAGGAACCTGTGGCCTTCCAGATGTTGCTGGACTACAACTGCCACCATCCTTGACTATTGGCCATGCTGGCCAGGACTGATGGGAGTTGGAGTCCAAAAACATCTACAGGGTCACAGCTTTCCCATCTCTGCTATAAATAAGATGACTAACTCCTCCTCACGCATTCTACTCCATGTGGTTGGATCCCTTTTCTGACAATGGGAAATTGGTACGTCTCTTGATTCATATTTGGCCCACGCTAATTGCTGCCCTCAAAGCAAGCACTTGGAAGTGTTGGAGTAATGAAACAAGTGTAGAAATTGGTATTGCGAAGTCAGAAGAAGCCCACAACCCTGAGAAATGTCAAAATGAAAGCCCTGCCAATAATGCCACAAAAGTTACTAGCCTGCAAATAAACTTAACAGCCTGTTTCTCCATGTTGGCCATGGAGGCAGGAAATCCCAGAAATGCAGCCTTCAACTTTCAGCAGGACAGTAAGAAAAAGCTTGCCTCTTCTGCCAAGCTGGCCAGTGGAGGGGCAGATTGCCCCATTCCTCTTCTGCTAGCCCACTGTGGTCCCATGCTGACTAGGGAGGAAGGGTCTTTCCTCTTTCTACAGCTATCACAGTAGCTATACAGGCTATCAGAAGAGGGACAGGCTGATCTTCCTTGGGCTTTCTAGCTGCATGAGAGTTGTTAAATACAAGGCTGAAATATGCCTCAATGTTGGCTTGAAAGTGTATGGTCAACACCTGTTGAAATCTCTGAAGTCTCAGCGAAAATGGAGGGAGGGCTAGGTAGGGATCAATACTAAGCATGGCTCCTTAACCTTCCCTCTTTTGTGTTAGACATGATTTGGGGGGGAGGGAATCCTGAACATTTCCACCCTGTCAAAGGGATCTCCGAGGAAGCTGACAAAGATACTCATGGAATAGAATCCAGACTTGCTTGATGGCGATTTTGTGCTATTTCAGCCCATTGAGTTTTGATAATTTAACACAGTATAAACTGGTATTTCCTAAAATGCAGTTGCAATAAAGCCTTAATATGGCTTGCTGGTAGAACTCATGCTTTGCATACACAAGGTGTCAGATTCAATATCCGGGCCAGGAGAGACCCCTGCCTAAATCCCTGGAGAGCCACTGCCAGTCGGTGAAGACAGTACTGAGCTACATTGACCAATGGTATATAAGGCAGCTTTCTATGTCCCTAATAGTTGTCACTCAAGCTTCTGTACTTGACTCCCAGCACAGCAGTCATTGCTTCCATCTCAAGAACCATTTACCTCGCATTCTGCTGAGATGTGGCCCATGTGTTCAGCAACAGAAGCAAAAGCAGCAGCAAGACACGCATCTTCGTCTTCCCCTTCCTGTTTCCATGAAACAAAATACCCTGTCACTATAAAAACAATGGGAAATATACAGCCCAAAAGGGCAACACAGTAGTTGTGTTTGCATGCCATTTTTTATACTGAAATCTCCATAATAAATTATAGTTTACTGTGATGGGAACAAGTCATAGCAAGTCTCAGGCTTGAGCTTCCCTCTCCATTATCCTCCACCACTGTAGAATGAAAACTTTTGCTTTGGTTTTCATTAACCACAGTTTAGTGGTCTATATTGCTGTTGGATCTACTTGCGAGTCTATTCACACATACACATGAGCCTGTATCTTACACATATATTCACAGAGGCACAGCATTGGAGACCTTTAATCTAGAGAGAATTGCCCACCACAGTGGTGACAATTAATTTAGAAAGACTGCTGTGCTTACTTGGAAAAATTATCAACAAATACAGTATTGTCAAAATGAGTATGAAATGTTTTCTTTTCACAAAATCGTTGGTAATGAGTTAAATGATTTTGCAGCTTGGAAGTATCAATACAATAGAGAAATGTAGAATAACAAGATGGCTAGTTGTTAAAAAAAGTTACAGGCTACCAAAAGCTGCCTAATCTATAAATTTATATTGGTATTACTGATCTAGGTGAAGATGGGAGGAGAAGAATTTGCCTTGCATGGAGCAGGTGCTAAGAAACCAGTGGAATCCTAAACACACAAAGGGAAAAGCTGAAATGCAAAAGACTGGGTGTTGGTTAATGCAAGTATTAGAAGACGGCAAGATTAAGGAAATGTGAAAACTAGGGATTAGAAAGAGAAGACACTAATAATCACTTCTCATGAGGAAGGGAGAGTAAACAGAAGTGATTTCTAAAGTGTCACCATGACATCTGGTGACATGGTTGCAAGTGAACCCAAGGTTCCTTGTAGTGAAACCAATTCAGTTGGATAGTGAGCCCTTATAAGCAGATGGTGAAAACTTGCATGTTTCCTCTATCCTCTGAAGAGACCCTGTTGGCTCAGGATGTGATGGGGTGACTGAAGGTAGGCAAGCCTTCCTAGAGAGTGCTGATTCCAACCCTGACTTCCTTAGATTCTAGTTAATAAAGTTTCAAAAACAGAAAAGGCATTTCTTACATGATATGTAGCATTGGCTGTTGCTTTCCACGATGCTCCTGACTAATAAAAAAAAATAAACACAGATGAGAGGCAGGTAAACAGGAAGAAAAGGCAAGGGAAAGGCCTAACTATGGCCCCTGAAGGCATCCAAGTAGGGTTGCCAGACTCAATAGTGGACAGGACTTCTGTGCCTTTAATTGCCCTATTCTCTTTTGAGTCTGGAAACCTTAAAGAGAAACCAGCAGACCCTTTGCTTGGAAATTAAACAAAGGGTCTGCTGGTTTCTCTTTAAGGTTTCCAGACTCAAAAGAGAGCAGGGCAATTAAAGGCACAGAAGTCCTGTCCACTATTGAGTCTGGCAACCCTACATCCAAGTATTGCAGCAGGCATGAAACACAGAGTTTGTGGACATCTTTTGGATCTGTAAGATGTCAAGTTATAGGAAACAGGTTTTATGGCATTAGCTCATAACACAACAGGCAGTTGCTTTAACAACAATTCTGGACAGAAGGAACATTGGGTGCTAGTTTACAGAATCACTACTAAACATATCAATATAGGTTTCCCTAAATTGAGGTCATGAGAGGTCTCTGGCTAATCAGAACTCACATGGAGTATCCCTCATGAGGGAAGACAGTGGCACTTTCCCAGGAAATGCATATTTAGACTTAATCCAATTACTGGTGGGAGATTATGGAAAAGCCCTCAGGGCCAAAAAGGAGCATATGCTTACATTAGATATAGCAAGAAACTAGTTAGGCTTGCAGCTGTGTCATCATCAAAATGACTGTTCCTTCCTATGCACAGCTGCTACTATGGGAAGATACCCTGTTTAAACCAATGTTTCTGTCTCTGTTACTTTGCAATGGCAACACGCTCATTGCTCAGAGCAAAACCAAAATAGACACAGGGTTCCAGGGCATATGCTGAGTTTCAGCCAATCTGAGCTAAACTTTAAACTGTGGTTATTTTAACTATATTTTATTGAAACAAACTGGCTTCATAGGGTCTGAAGCCACATAAGGCTTGTGTCTGCTCAGTGCCTGGATGGGTGACCACTTGGAAAACACATGAACACTGCTTTGGGTTTCATGACAGACTGTGGTTTGAAGTTTCAGACAAACCAGTTAAGCTTAACCACAGGTTGTCAGGGTTCTGATAACATGATGAACCACAGTTGCTCATGAACAGTAGAAAAAGATTCTGAACACCTTGTAGCACTTTATCCAGTATCTGAGGATTATTATAAGCTATTATCAAGTGCTTCCTGCAGCTATCCAATCAAGGAAATAGGATAATGAGAGTTGTGGCAGAATTCTATTCCCTTACCCTAAAAGTTGTGGAAGAATTCTCTTCTTTTGCTCACCCACCCTGCCTTGACTTCATGTACATCAAGGGTTAAGATGAGACACTACAAATCCTCTAAAGCGGGTAGCATGACATTTTAATTATATAGAGAGATTTTCATTTCGGTTCCATTTCTGGTATTGAAAAAATCCTCTTAATTTCTGAAGAAAAGAGAACATTTGAGTGGTTTCTTTTGGATTATTGCTGCTTCAGAGAAGATTTCAGTCTTGTACAGTTTGCTGTGGACGGAGTATGTGTCATTTTTACAAATGAAGCAACAACAACAACTGTTTGCCTCCCATTTGGTTTTACCTGACATTTTCTGTCTTATTCAGAGTCCCACGTCTAACAAATGGCGGGCAAAAATAACTTGCTTGATGATTCAAGAAAGAAAATGTGGGCAGAAAGGTATCAGGTAAAGGAAAACACAGATGCCACATGTAATAATAATATTTTACGTACCTACATGCAGGGGGAACCTTTGAGAAAAGGCAATATCTACAGTGACAATTATATTTAGCAATCTTTGTAATGAGCCAAGTAGCACCCCTTGTTCAGTTATACAAGCAGTCTTGTAAGATACACAACAGAAGCAGACAAGGCCTTATTATCTGGAACCAGAATAGCCAGCTGTTGCAGGACTCCAACTCCATCAGCCCCAAGCTAGCAAGGCCAATGGTTGGAGATAATGGGAACTACAAAGAATTATTAGGTGACACCAGAGTCGGATCAGCTATTAGGCAGGGTGAGGTCGCTCCCTCAGGTGGCAAAGCCCCCCAAGCAAGTCCATCAGCACTGACTTTAGGCAAGATCACATCCACTTTGGGCGATACCTCACCCAAAATCTTGCAGAGTATGCAAGAGTTCATGCAAAATCAGCACAATATTGCCTAAAATGGGCTATAATGGCTATGGTGCTTCTCTGCTAGCAGATGGAACAGGGTGCACAGTAGCAGCTATGGTGGCGGCATCAGTGGCAAGGTGGCACTTCCCATTTTGCCTCAAGTGGCAAAATTGGATGCACCACCCCTGGGCAATGTTGTCTAATCTCTTTGTTGGTGTATCTGGAGTGAAACCGAGCTCTTAACCATAGTGGGCCAGCAGTACGCCGAGGACATTCAGCTCTGTTTAGAGGTATTATCACAACTCGTTCACAATGGAACAGCAGCTTCTCGGTAGCATTAAAAGGTTCAGGTATGGAAGCAGCTGCCTTTGGTTACAGCACTTACCTGAAAAGTCGTCCTTTGAAATGTAGCAGGCAATGGCCAGTTCAATTTCCGTGTTTTTGCCCGCTCCAGAACTTCCTGGGCCAGTGTTGCTGTGTGCTGCATGCGATAACGGTTCAAGCTCATTTCTCGGGACTCCATTTCTTGTGTCCTGACTTAAAAAAAAAAAAAAGCCCAATGAATTTGTTCAGGCAGTCACAAACAAACACGCTAACCAAGAAGAGAGAGGAAGGAGATCAATAACAAAACTACATTTCCTAGCCATCTCCCCAAAGATTCAGGTTCTTTTTTCATTACCCAAAGGCTGCCCTGCCCATTTAGTGAAGCCCACAACAGGCTGGCATTTTAATGCTAACAAGATCATCTGGAGGCTTCAAAATGCTTCCATGCATGAGGAGCCCTACTCCCACACCAAATACCCACCTGAAAGCACCTGCTCATGCTGCTTAACATTCCCACTCACCTCTCCTTTGCCTGTTAAGCAAGCAGGTAGCAGTGATGAGGAGGAGCAGGGGAGCTAGTGGCAATGACCTGGTTCAGATGCAATGCTAAGTGCTGGTTTGGCATTATATGAAGGTGTCTTGGGCATGCACGGCCTCCCTTCCTCTTCCTTCCCCTAGTGCAGCTGCGGGATAACTTGTTTTTATTTCACTATTGTTTAGTGTTACATCCAGTGCCTAAACTGTAGCTAGCTTTAACTATAATTTAGGAAAAGACTTCACAAGCCATCATTTCAAGCTGGCTTTCCCCACTGAAACATAATTAAGGCAAAAACCACTTTGTCTGGGTTCAGACAGAACATTAGGATCTTGCCCTTGTAGCCATGCCCATTAACCCACTGTGTTATGCCTTGTAATACAATCAGTGACATTATGTCACCACACTATGTGTGGCCCTGCAAGCCAATGAGGGGAAGGAGAAGAGAAGGTAACACGCGCCACAGAAATGATATCAATGCTACACAGGGCAAGTTCAGGTGACTTTATCTCAGCTTAATAAGTCAATATGCTGTACTGTATAAGTAAACCTCTTGCTTCCCCCCACCTGCCCCCTTCACAGGATGAGCATTCAAACTGGGAAACTCTACCTTTCAGTTTCAAAACAAGCCTGGGCATTAAATAAGTTGATTTAATATCCTGGATTGTTTCAACGGTAGGACTTACAGTGTGCTTCCAGAAGGGGGCTAAATACTGTAAAAGAGATACAGTATTGGCAACAGGTTTGTTTTTCTTTTTTAGAAAAACTTGTCAGATTTTTACCAGAAATGGTAAATTCAGGTTCAATTGGGGAGGGGTAGGAATAGGCTACAGACCTGCCTTTTGATGACATCACCCCACCTGGATCCTGCAAGAGAAAAAAACAAAAAACGCTTCCGTGCACATGGAGCACCACTCCCACCCAAAGCATAGCTCAGGAAGCACCTACCGTAGTTTTCCTATTTAGAGGGGGGGAGCACATGTGGCTTTTGGGTTTGATTACTCACCCTACAAAAGCGAAGGCATGATAAATAATCCAAACCGAGCAACATTACATACAGTGGCGCACACTGCAAAGCGACAGCACAAATAAAGCAACGCTCGTGCTTCCCCTCTTGTGCCGCGGGAAGACGAGCGACTTTATTTGCTTGTGCACTATTTCCACTTCCTCGAAGCGGCTTAAGCGATTAACAACCTCCGCCAGCTATGGCTCCCATCACCCCCAGCTGCGTTGGCGGGAGTTGGTTGTCGGCACACGCGGAGGGCACCAGGTTGGGGGAAGGCACGGTTCACAAGACCCTCCCTAGGGCAGCCTTCCTCTCCCGCGCGCGAGCTCCGCTGAGAAGGCGCACATGCTCCCTCTACCGGCAGGCTGGGGGAACTCACCGTCAGCTGTACTTCCTGGGGGAACTCAGCAATGAGCTGCGATAACTGAGCCGATCCTCCCGCGTGAAGCCCCCGCTTCCCTTTTAAAGCGTCAGCGGCCAAAGGAGCAACCGGTGACGTCACCGAGCAGCCGCTCTCCTTTTCTACGAGCTTCTAACGGCGGCGAGCGGGTGTCCCTGTTTAGCGGGCGGCGCTGCCGCTGCGTCACAAAGGGCGTGCGTGACGACTCGCCTTCTTCCTCCCGGAGGGTGACCTCCGTAAAGCGGCGGTTCTGCTGCCGCTGGCTCGGTGGAATCCGGCGGGACTCGCTTCTGAGTAAACACGCGTGGGGCGGCGGTCGTGTGCACGCGCCATTCAGAAGCGTGTCCCGAGTCAGCGGAAAGGCTGGAAAAGAGGAAAAGGCTGCAGCCTCTTGCACGCGTACTGGGGAGCAAGCCTCGTTGGCTTTCACTTGACTTGCTTCTGAGTAAACGTGCATAGAGTTCTGCTGCCTTGCGGGTGTCAGTCTTGAGCCCAATGGGCACCGAGAAAGGATCCACTTATTATTCTCTAGATGTGGCAGTACTCCCTGGGTATGTTGCAGAACATCTGGTTTCTCTTTAGGTCACATCCATACCACAGCTTTCCCCAAGGAAGCTTGAGAACTAAGATGCTGGGATTTGTAGCTCTGTACCAGGCATCCCCAAACTGCGGCCCTCCAGATGTTTTGGCCTACAACTTCCATGATCCCTAGCTAGCAGGACCAGTGGTCAGGTATGATGGGAATTGCAGTCCAAAACATCTGGAGGGCTGAAGTTTGGGGATGCCTGCTGTAGACTGTTACAAGTCTTCAGTTCCCAGGGTTATTTGCAAGAGGCCATTACTTTTGATGGGATATAAATGTGCTTTAGGTGTATGGTGTTGGGTGTCACCTTGCACCACAATCCTAGGCATGTTTACTCCAAAATTCCACCCTTGTCGAATGGAGCTGGTTTCAGTGCCATTCTACTCTAGAGTGTCCAAGTGGAATTTACTTCTGACTACGGTACACCTGGGTTAAGATTGGGATGTTAAATCTCTGGACAAAAAATCCTCAAGATGAATGCTGAACACAAAATAGCCTTCTTTCAAACAGGCTCACTACAAAGTATGGTTGCCTTTTGTAAGCTCCAGTTACTCTGTCCCAGCTTCTGCCAGCCTAGCAGTTCAAAAGCACACCAGTGCGAGTAGATAAATAGGTACTGCTGCGGCGGGAAGGTAAACAGTGTTTCCGTGTGCTCTGGCTTCTGTCACAGTATTCCATTGCGCCACAAGTGGTTTAGTCATGCTGGCCACAAGACAAGAAAGCTGACTGTGGACAAATGCCGGCTCCCTCAGCCTGAAGCGAGATGAGCGCTGCACCCCATAGATGCCTTTGACTGGACTTAACCGTCTTGGGGTCCTTTACCTTTAACTTTTACCTAGTGTTTTGATTTAAAACACTTTATGCCATTTTAAAACTTTTTGAAGTTGCTACCTATGAAATCTGTTAAGGAGAATGGAGAATGCCAGAGCTATCTTTGGCAACCCTAATTCTGAGCCATTTTCCTGGGATTCCTGGTATATTCTAAAGGTCTATATATAAAGTATTTGGTGCAGACTAGTTGCAGTTGCTGGTTGTTATTATGGAGCTTTCAGGTTCCGGCCAGCCTAAACATTGGCACCACCCCTGACCAAGAAGTTCCGTGGTGGGCTGTGTGAATCCAGAACTACGGTAGCTCCACAGAAAAAAAAAAGAGTGGCTAGAGGGACAGGGTTGAATCCAGCTCTCTGCCCACCCACACTTGTGGGATATTTGGTTTTAATTTTATTTATATTGGCAAAAGCTTCTGCTGTGGCTTTTAATGGTGGAACTGTGTGCCAGAAAATTAAGAGAGGCGTGGGTAACTATTACATTATTGGGGTGCAGGCCTTTGGGCAGAATCTGATTAAATGTTCCTAGGTCTTTATGGCGTGCTATGGTCCATGGGGTCACGAAGAGTCGGACACGACTAAACGACTAAACAACAACAACAGGCCTTTATGGAGCTACTGTGTTTGCAACAATTTTAAGACACTGTAGTTGTCTTGTTCTGGGTTTTATTAATGTTAACTTGTTTATTTTAAAAAATTCCTTCCAGTGGCACCTTAGAGACCAACTAAGTTTTGTCATTGGTACGAGCTTTTGTGTGCATGCACACTTCTTCAGATTGTTTGTTTGTTCACCATTTTATAATCCATCCTGGGATCTCTACCCGATGAAGTGTAGTTTAGAAATTCACATACATACATACATACATACTCAATTTTTGTTTTTACATTTCCAGCTTACCTAAACTGAGCCCTCAGTACAGCTTACAAATATATTGGGTGTTGGAGTTCTGCAGATGTTTTCAAATATGACTATATTTACCAGAACAGTACCTACAAAATCTTTGGGTTTTGTATGACATTAGAGTTCTCAGCTAAAAAGCTTTGTTCTTCCAAGTACAATTTTCTTCAGCCGGACAACAGTTTCTTTTGACTGTTAAGAACATTTCTGCCCCATTGTGTAAGGATTTGCATCCATGCACAGCTATCCACGCCGTCAGCAGTTTTGTTGTTGGGCCATTTGTAAACTGCTGACTATGTAATGCAATCACTGAGGGACATCTTTGCACGGAATTGCCTTTTATGAGGCGAGGATGAACTCTTATTATGTGCTGCAGAAGGCTGTGACCTTCTGTACAAGGCTGCTTTTTGGATTATGAAGGAGCATAAATATTCAGAGCAATCACTCCTTCTTATAGCTAACTTAGGTGGTTAACTGGCAATCAATTTGGCAGTGAAATGAGGACACCCAAACATAATGTAGTTTAAAGTTAATTCAATGTGCACTGAAATCACATGACTTCCCCTGAATAATTATGGGAACTGCAGTTCCCCATTACAGAGCTACAGACCCCAACATGCTTAACAAACTAGAGTTCTCTGGATTATTTGGGGGGGGGAATGTCCTTTAGATATATCTAAACTGGCTGTTGGGAGCCTCTGAGTTTACAGAATGTTGACCTGGGGTTGGGACCTAAAGAAATGTCAGGCAGACTGCAAGTCTGCTAATGAGTCTGTGACTGAGAGCACTTTTAAGATACAGAATGTTCATGTTCAGCTGAACACAAAACCAGGAAAGAAAAAAGGGGGAATGGAAGGCTAAGGAAGAGAAGGAATTCATCTATTCAAACCCCTGACAGCTTAGAGTAGGCCTATGTATTCTGAACAGGTAGGATTTGCTAGTTGCAAGAAAGATGAAATTTCAGTAAGTGTAGTTTTCATACTATTTTTAAAGGTGTAGGAGCCATGACTTCTCTTTGAGCTGGCTACCTAATCCTCCATTGTTAAGGAGTGGAAATGGTTACAATAAGGCAAGAGACCTTCAGCTTCTGAGGTTATTTTTTTGCATCTCTATGTGCATGTGTTGTTGTGACCTACATAACACACTAAGCCAATATAAGTTGTACCGTATTGTCCTAAACTCATCAGATTTTGATCCCAACATAAAATTTATTCCTAGTTCACGAAATGAGAAAGCAGAACCATTAGTACATTAAATGGTCATTAACCTATTTCCTTGCAGAGGTCATTAACTGAAGGTTTTTAGGGGAAGATAGATAAATTCTGAATCATCTCACATGCCATGTTTCTGGGGCTTTTAATTTTATTTTTTTACTTATGTGAAAAATGCCACTTTGAAAAACAGTGGCCAGATCATGAAACTTTGGGATATTATTGTTAAAATAACACAGAACATGCTAACTGTGTATGAAAATGAAAAATGGGTCTGTAGGTTGACATTTTCATGGAATTACCCATTACAGCAATGAAGCTTGGATGCTGGTAGAGCATGGATAACGGTGGCTGCATCATTTATTTTTTGGGAGGGGATGCAGCCGGCACACCAAAGTTGGGAAAAGGGGCCACTTGGGCATTCAACAGCAACGGTGGATTGAGGAGCGATCCTGGCTGTGAGTGAAGCCATGGATGTTGCAACCACATCCACTACAAGCTGAATACAACCTCCAGTCAGTTCTACCCAGTACTTTTTTCTGGGGGTATGCAGGGATACACATACCCCTAAATATTCTTTGTACTATTGTCCATTTACTGTATTTATTTCCCCCGATTTTCTTGAGTCAAAGTGAGAGTATCCCTAAACATTTTTTTAGGGGGAAAAGCACTGGTTCTACCTACCTATAGTATCTGCATCTTATTTTGATTCGGCTTCAGTTCACTAGCCCTCAAATCAACTGTCCCATTGTTGACTGTAAACACCTGTTTGGTGCATCTGCTGTATCACCTGGATTAAATGGGGGGGGGGGAATAGTTGGATGTCAATTGCATAGTGACAAACCTCCACAGCAACAATTGTTCCTATAATATCCAGAGCAATTTTATGGGTCACTCCACAATCAAGACCTCTCTCCTGGTCAGATCATTGTCCAAATTACAGGCAATGTTGCCATTCCCTCTGACTCAATTTTGCACCCATTCAACTTCATTAATTACAAATCCCGAAATTTGGGACCCATTCCTTGCGTTTACTCCTGTCTGCTTGCCCCTTCTCAAGTTGCCCTCCGCAGTTTTGCTATACATTCTGAGGTTTCCATATCTTCTGAATTTTTATTCCTCCAGCTTGATCTTTTTAGATGCCAGGTTTAACCCTCTAACACATGTGAATCAGTTCCTCTGTTATTATTCTCTAATCCTATTCTCTGCCAGGATGAAACCTTTGTGGGTGAATTAGATAGCAATGTCTCTCTTCTATTGGGAGCAATGTTAAATTACCCCTGGAAAAGGAAAAAAAATAGGGGAAATAATAATGATAGCAATAATAAACATTATTGTTACTATTACTATTCATTATTAACATAATAATGAATGCCATCATTTTACATTATTACACCCCCCCCCAATGAAGTGAAGCAACAACAGACAATCAGGCACCCAGAAGGTCTAGGGCAGTATCATCTGTCATCTTTCCAGCAAATGGGGAATATGACCCACTTTCTGCTTACATTTTATAATCATCATACCCAAGTTGCTTCATTAGAGCAGCAGCCAGCTGTTTGCCAGAGATTTATTCTATACTAAACAAACATTTCCTGTATTGCTTGAGGGCGGGGAGACATGACCAGCTAAGATCCTAATTCTGCAAAGCACAAGACCATGCCTGGGTAGTTGCTGAAAAAGGATCCAGAACAGAAAAGCTGCTGTTAAGCAACAAGATGACTGCTAAAATATTTATCATGATCTTAATTCTGTTTGGTTTGTGTAATAATGCAAAAATGTGGGGAAGGAAGGCACCCTACTGAAATTTTGTTTTGAAAGGGTCTGGGCAGCTGTTTTAGGCAATGGATTTTGGACAATTCTTAGTTCCTATTAGGCTGCAATCCTATACCCATTTACCAGAGTAAGCCCTTTTGAACAAACTGGGGCTTATTTCTGAGTAAACATGCATACACTTGTGCTATGTGTGTTGCCAGGTTCAACTCAGACACCTCCCCTATAACTGTAAGTTCCCTGAAATATTTTGTTCTACATTTGGCAAGTGTTCCCACAAGTGTTAGCATACGTATTAGTACCGTGTTTCTCATATTATAAGACATGTCTTATATTAATTTTTTCCTGAAAAAAACACAGCATGGCTTATTTTCAAGGGATGTCTTATTTTTTAATTAAGTACCGGTACCGGTATCTGTACAGACCACAGACCTGCTCCCACCGGGTCTTCGCGCGCGGCAGGCAGAGGCTGCAGCCGGGTCCTGGGGCTGCGCGCGCGGCAGGCAGAGGCTGCAGCCGGGTCCTGGGGCTGCGCGCTGAGGCTGCAGCCAGGTCCCGGGTGTCCGCGCGCGGTGCGCAAAGGCTACAGCCGGGTTCTGGGGCTGCACGCGCTGCGCACTGAGGCTGCAGCCAGGTCTCGGGGGTTAATGCGGCAGCAGCAACCCTTCTTTGCCACAGACCTTCTTCCACCACCCAGTACGGCTTATTTTCGAGGTATGCCTTATATTTTTCCACCTCAGGAAAATCCTGCCATGCCTTATTTTGTAGGGATGCCTTAAAATATGAGAAACACGGTATTAACAAAGACTTTACTAAAATTCAGTTTTATGTATGTTTACTTGAGTAAGTCCCTCTGTTTCTAATGGGCATTATGGCAAAATAAGTGTGAATAGGTCTTTACAATGAAGGAAGTTTGAAAGGAAGTCTTTTAAAGCATCTTAAGCATTAAATAGGTATAGATGGTCCCTAATAAATGGTTATCATCTGCTCTGACAGCAATAGTCATTTGTTTGGGGGAACAGGAGTCAGGGCTGAGCACCTCTACACTTCCTCTTTTCTCCATCAACTGCGAGAGATTATTGGTGCTGTTACAGCTGGTAACATTTAAGACTGATGAACAAGCAGTGGAGTGGACTGGGACCATATGGGTCTGGGCTCAGTTCTTAAAACTATTGTTTAAGGGCCCAGCAATATTCCTAAAACTGCTGGGGCCAATCCCACTATCTATTCATTTTGCCTGCTTCGTTGGTCTATAGAAGTTGAAACACAAGAAGTGTATACCAAGAAGTGCATACCAACCATCACGATGGCTTAAGATAGGCACCTGACACAAAGTAGACACCCAGAACAGTATTCTGGTTGCACATTGTTTAGGATCTGATTTGTCTTTTATGCTTAGAGGGGACCCATCGACCCATATCTCCCTGGTATGTTCATAACCCTGAATGTGCCGTGGAAACGCAGATGATGGAGGTGGCCTTGCACACTTAACCCTTCATATCACCATATGGAAGCAGGGCTTCACCACTCTCCTAAGCTCAGCAGTAGTGATTCTAATGCTGACTCCTGCTGACTTGAGTGCTCCCTCAACTTGTAGCTTCTTCAACCTCGGCCCTCCAGATGTTTTGAGACTACAATTCCCATCATCCCTGATGGTCCTGCTAGCTAGGGATCATGGGAGTTGTAGGCCCAAAACATCTCGAGGGCCGAGTTTGAGGAAGCCTGGCCTAGATCCTGCAACCCCCAAACCTTGTGAAGGTAGCTTAGCAATTAAGCCGCATGACTTGGGACAGTCTATGGTATAAAAAAACACAGGGTTTGAGTCAGAGTGGGGTGCAGGCCTAAATGAGATGTTGATGCTGTATAACCTGGAAGCCTGAGGTCTACTCTGCTGCTACATCCCTGGGGCTCCCAGCAGCTAAAAGTAGGATTACTACTGTATTTGCCTGGTATGTTAGTCTAGATTATTCTTGTGTATGATAAGCCTGCTGCTCAATAAATTTCACTTTCTTCATTCCTTGTGTTTTGCCTTTGTTTCAGAGATCCTTAATAAAGAGCCCTTTGCCTTTGGCAAAAGAGTGTCTGAGGTATAAAATCCTACAAGTGCCTCTCCTCCTCACAGTAAAAATAAAATAAAAATTATTAAGTAACAATCAGTTTGCTGCCTTTTAACAATCACCTACCTGAGGAGACCACCTCACTCTGCCTAAGGGTAGACCAGCCTGTACTAGTCCTTGTTTTGTCTTCTGTGGAGACTTTAGAGATGTGGTCTTTGTCTAAAACAAATATCTGTTAGTGTGCATGTTCATGTGAAGTAGTTTCATCTCCCAGCCACCAGTGACTGCTTATCCAAGTAGTAAATGTTGTTCGACTTTTTAATGCTGCAGTTATTCCATAAGAAGTGCAACCAGGTCCATTGTGAGATTATAACTGTTCAATTAAACAGCCTTTAAAAGAAGGAAATGATCAGTTTACTCACAGAAATGTGCTGTATAGAAGGCCACCTAGTGATGTGTGTGTAAGTGAGCTCACATACATGTGCTCAAGCAAGCAGTCCTTGGTGTGAGAACAGTGGGGTAAGCACTCACATGTGTGTCTGTTTTCATCTGTAAAATGTTGCAGGGTTTGTAGGATTTATGAAGTCACCAGGTTCTGATCTGGTGGAAAGTCAGGTCTAAAATGCTTGGTAAGGTATATGTGGTGAGTGGGTGCAATGGGACAAACTTGGCACAAGATGGGAAGGAGGAAAGTCTGATGTAAGAAGGGTAGAAAATAAGCAGGAGGATGACTGCTGGTCCACATACCCCTGACGTTCTCTAGGACATGTGAGAATGGCCAAAGAAGCACTTCTCATTTTTAAAAGTGCCTAATCCTCAGAGATGCCAGAAAGTTCTTCTTTGCCTAACAGCTTTGCCCTGCCCTGTATCTCTTCATTCTTCTGAAGTCATACATAAAAAGTACACCTTTCAGGCGCTGCAAATGTGGCATCAGCAGATGACCACAGGATGCCCTCACCTCCCTGAAATTAGAATTGAAAGCTGCATTCTGTTGTTGCCAATATCTGTCTCGAGAGACAATGGAGTGTGCCTCCAGGGGTGAAGCTAAACTGCTGCATTAGCAGCACCAATGTGACCTCCCAGGGTGCAAGCCTGGGCAGTGTGCATGGAGGTCCTGGGCTGCCCAGACAACAACACTCTGCTTCACTGATGTGGCCCAAAGGAAAGCAGAGCAATACATTTGGCACCATCTTGGCTGCAGAAGTTGCTGGAAGGAAACATACAAGGCACTATCCAACCGACTTAGGGACACCACTCCAGCTTTATGTAGCGTTTGTTCCTTAGCCTTTTATTCTCTTGAAGATATCCCGCAAGGCAGTGGTGGTTTAGGATCAGAATTTTCCTTCTCCTAGATGGGTTACCTTCTCTGGTTGACAAGCCTCATCGGCCCTTCACTTCCCTCTACAGCACATGCCTTCTTGACCATTGGACCCACTATTGGCCTTGTCCACTCAATCTAGCAGAGCCTGTCTACGCGGCAGGGGAAGTCCTTAACTCACTGAGAATTTGAAACCCACCAGATATCCTCACCTAGTTTATCTGGCCAGTCGAAGCCATTCTGGGGTGTGTGGCTGCTGTCACATGCTGGCAGCTTCTAGGAGATGTGAGCTGAGTGCAGGGTGGGGACCAAAGGTGGACAAGCTACGCCAAAAGAGCATGATGCATCCCCCACCAGAGGTACTACCCTGCCCCTTACATTCCACACACCCAGTATAGCTAATATGATGTTTGATTTATTTATTAAAATTGTATCCTCCCTTCTACCTAAAGGAGCCCAGCAAGGCAAATAGGTTGCGGTGTGTTCTTGGTTGGTGTGTGTGGTATTCACAGCAGTTTTTATGATCTGCAGACTTGCCCATGGATCCAACAGAGTTGGTAGCCCTGAAGGCGGTGGATTCTCCTAAAGAGATGTACACCTGTATTTTTAAGCAGAGGCCGGATGACCACCTATCAGGGATGCTATTAACACAGCAGATTTCCTACATCTCCTGGCGGGTTGCAATAGATGACCTTTGAGGTTCCTCCCAACTCTTATGACTTGTTGATATGGAGCGACTTGGCCGTCAAATAACTGATCAACCAAGAGCTTGCGGGGGGCGAGAGGGAGCCCGGCTGTGAGAACCGGAACTCGCGTTGGCGCGCAAAAAAATGAAGGAGAACCCGGCGTCTCCAAACTGTAAACGGCGAGCGAGGAAACTTAAAAGCTGCCGGCGGCTCGAGCGAGGGCCCCCCTCCGCTTCCCCGTTTTCATGCATAAGAAGCGATCTACTTTTTCCTCGTGATTGGAACCAGATGCTCCTCACCAGGGAGAGCTTTTATTGCGACGGCCGCGGGGTGGGGGGGTGGGGACGGCCGCGAGTTGCTTCTCACGCTTTTTCGTTCGCCGCAGAGCTGCGCTTCGAAGGCAAGCCAGCGGTGAGCGCCACTCGTGAATCCCCCCTCCCGAGACCCCGTGAAAACCCAGTAAACGGTCTCCTGCCACGAAGCTCGGGGGCTGGAGACCCCTTCCTCCCAGTTCCAGCTTGATCCTGTGAGCCAAGAGCGGAGAATAGTCCTCCCCCCGCCCCAGGGATGAGAGTCTGAGGGAGAGAGGAAGTTGGGAAGCTCGCCGTGGACTCGGGCGATGGCCAGGGCTTCCCGCTCTGGGCCGCCCGCCGCTGCCCCCTCGGCCGTCGTGGGTTAAGGCGGGCTGCGGCAGAAGCCCTCTAGCCCCAGGGAGCCGCTTTCGTTGCCGGCCGCCGGGTTACTGGTTCCCATTAATCTCCCGCACTGGCCCTCGCTGTCTCCACTTCCTGTCTTGGCATATTTCTCTGTCTCGCCCTCCCCTCCCCCCGCGCGTTTCCAGATTCTCCTTTAGAAAAAAAAAAGCGAGGGAGGTTGAAGGGGGGGGGGGAAGAAAAGAGAGAGAGTTGCATCTGGCCAAGCGAAGAGATCAGAACTGGAGGCGATCTCCGGCGAGCTGTAACAGCTGGACTCGACATCTGCACTTCTTCCAGCGCAGGGCAGCAGCCCAGGTAAGGGAGAAGGCGAGAGGGCTCTGGCTGGCGGGGCGGTCGGAGAGGGTCTCTCGTTTCCTACAAACGGGAGAGCCCAGCAGGCGATTGCAGTTGCCATCTGGAAGGCTTTCGGTTTTTCCAGGGGATGGGGAGGGGAGAAGCTTCTTCCGCGGCGCTCCCCTCTGCTCCTCAGGGAAACGGCTGCCTGCGTCTCTGTGGCTGAGAAAGCCTTTGAACCGGGCGACCGTCCGGCAGTTCACTGGGAAGAACAATAGATTCACCTCATCGCAAAGGGAAGAGGAGGGACGCCGGGCAGGCGAGTCCCCCCCCCCCCGGAGATCCATGTTTGGGTCTTTCTTGAATGCGACACGGGGCTCGGGCTTTGCTTGTTTGCTCGTAATGTTCGGGTTGTTTCGGGGTATTTTCCAGCTCTTTGCTTGGAGGGGGTTCAGGGCAACTTCGAGATGAGGTAGGAGGGAGCGTATTCCTTTCTCCCCTTCCCATAAATCGACTTGCACTGCCCGGTTTAGGAGGATAGGTGGCGCTTGCGCACTGTGCTCACCCGTTTCGCCAGCTGTTCCTCACCGATAACACGTCTGGGAAGAAAACTTTTAAAAAGGATTCTTTTGATTCCTGGGATCGTTCTATAAATGTTATTGATATCTGGACCCATCGGCTATTATTTAGTCAGATATAGGAATTAATGAGTACTGACACCCAAACGACATACCATAAAAGACAGCATTATACTGAATTTTACAAACAAATGGCAACACACAGCTCCTTCCTTCCTTCCTTCCCTCCCTCCCGCTTTCCCTCCACCTCCTCCTCAGTCTAGGATGGTTAGCCACAGATTAATAGTTAGAAAATGGACATTTGGATACAAGGGACATTGCCAGCCATGGTGTAACACTGACATACTGAATTTGGCTAACATGTCCTGTTTCCCATCCTTGTTTTGTTCTGGGATTTCTGCTTCGTATTTGATAGATGTGATAAAGTATAATGAAAATCTGCCTTTCCATAGAGTGCTGTGTCTGGACTCTGGAGATAACTTAGTGCTTATGTACTAAGCTGAAAGTAAAGGGGCCTTCTGCTCCCAACTCCAAACCATCTGCATCAGATGGAAACGGAAAGTTCAGCAAGTCTTCCTTATTCTTACCACAAAGTTCCAAACCCTAACTTTTAAGTTCATCTCATACAGAGATGGATGGTGGGAAGCCAGCAGGGCATAGTAGTTTAAAGTGTTGAACTTGCACCTGAGAGGCCAGGGTTCAAATCCCCAGCCATGAAGCTCTCTGGTGACCTTGGGGCAGTCAGTACCTAACAGGGCTACTGTGAGAAAAACATGGGGAGGCGGAAAACCATGGATGGCGCCTTGAGCTCCTTGAAGGAAAGGTGAATAATATTAGCAGAGGCCACAACTAATTCCTCTTCCTGTTCTTTAATTCATGCAGCTATAACATGAGCTGGGATGCAGTCCTTCTATGCATGCTTACTTGAAAGCAAGTTCTACTGAACGCAGTGAACTGTACTTCTGACTGGTATCTCTTGGGGAAGCAGCCTCTTGGACCTGGAAAAGTTGTATGTGTAGAGTGGATTAGGGGTGGGTGGGTTGGGAACAATTTTTTGTTCCTGCTATAGATATGGCAAAAGATTGCTGATGGAATTTTTATAGCAGTTCACTTGGTGGTGTGAGTGGGAAATCAGATGTCCGGCAGAGGCGAGGCAACCTGCTCCGGTAACTGGAGCTTGTCCCAGGGGGCATGGTGCCCATCCCAGGGGGTGCGTGATGTGCCCTGGGGGTGCCACCGATAGGGGGGTCGGCATTTTGCCACCCCCCTTTGGAATGGCACCTGGGGCGGACCACCTCCTGCCCCTCCTTGGAATGCCCCTGATGTCCTGATCTGAGCCTGGGCTGTAACTAAGTGCTTGTCTTGCTTAGTCAAGGGAGCAATGAGGTCACACACAAGCCAGAAGAATAACTTTCAGCTGTTACAAATCCTTTTGTATTCTATCACTGAAATGCACTTTTAGGTACAATGTTTCAGTATATCGGCTCATGTCCTGGATATAATGATGACAGTAACTATATTTGAATGAACTCAGCACATACTTAACTATACATATATATATATTCTTCATTCTGCCTACGTCATAATGATCTCCCCCATAAGAGCAACTCTTTCCTTAGTGGAAGAAAATAATAATTGTTAGGTGAAATAGTACCAGATTTTCCCTGGGATCCTAAGGCTACTTTGAGTGTTCAGGTCTTGAACTTGCCTAGTGAGGTACTTGTCTCCCCAGTGGCGGAGCTTCACGTTACGGCACCGGGAGTGGAGTGGAGAGCAGGCTGGTGTGGGGCTGGTGCGCGTCCTGGGGGTATGGCACACGTCCTGGGGAATTACGGTGGAATTTCCAAAAGAAAGCAATTGTAAAAATTAAAATTAAAATAAAAAATAATACGTTGCATTACTGAAATAAATGCACTTTTCGACGATATTCTATTTTCCGAGTTTCACCTGTATAGGGACTAACTGTCAGGATGGAGAATTGGGGTTTGGACTATGTGAGTAGAGTTAGCTAGGCCAGGTAAGGGCAACCTGGTTTGATTCTAAACTTCTCCTGGGTTAATAACAGGAGATTTTTATCTATTGAGCACACCCATAAAATCGGTCATGCTACCCAGCACCCGTTTTCAGTGCAGCTGTCTGTCACACTTTCTCTCAAAGCAGAGGTGGGAAATGTATGGCCATCTAGGTGCTGTTGGATTCTAGCTCCCATCAGCCCCAGCCGACATGGGCAATGGTCAGGGATGATGGGAGTTGTGTCCTAGCAACACCCTGGAAGGCTGCAGGTTAGCTACCCCTTCCTTAAACAAATAGCCACGTAGGAAACAGCTTTATATCAAATCAAACCATTTGCCCATCTAGCTCAGTATTGTCTACATTGACTGGGAACAGCTCTCGAATGTATCGAGCAGAAGTTGTTTCCAGACTTACCTGGAGATGTCAAGGACTGAACCTAGTAGTAGAGCATGTGCTCTGCTACTGAGCTATAGCCCTCCATAGATACAGGAAAAATATTACCACTTCTTTTTCCTTGCTAGGATGAATTAACATTTTAAAAACAAGCTAAACTGGATCAAGGCCAAATATCTGCAAAATGTGGAGTGTTGTGTCAATCTGCCTACCGGTAGATGTCTCTGAGTTTTCTAGCCTGGTTGTATGAAGGAATGAATAAATCCAATAATACTAATAGCCAGCATCTGATATTTAATTCAGTTTAATTCAGAACAAAAGTGTGATAATCTATATCCTTCCCAGATTTCATAATTTTTATTTATTTCCCTATTGTTATTTAATGCTGTAGGTTTTTAACACTCGATTGGGAGCTGCCCAGAGTGGTTGGGGAAACTCAGCCAGGTGGGCGGGGTATAAACAAACAAACAAACTATTATTATTATTATTATTATTATTATTATTATTATTTTAACCAATGACTAATCCTCTTTTTGTTACATCTCTCCCACCCTGCCCAACATTCCACGAATAACATACCTTGTGGATGGCCTCAAATTCTTACAGCATATTTACTCATCGGTAGGGTAGCTACCGGTAGGTGCATAAGAGAACTGTGCTTCTGCACCTGTGCTAGTTGTGTAGGAGACCTGTGCAAAATTCCCTCTTCTACACAACTAGTAAAGTTGGTGGAGCCCTGTCCTCATTTGCACTTGGCCACCCTGCTAAGAAATGCATCCCATTGTAGTACAGTACAAGGGGATTACTCCCACTTAAGTGAGTTTAGGGAGTGCACTGTTAATGTCCCTCCTACTAAAGCAAATCAGCACTGTGTGTGGTTTTGTGGTGAAGCCGTTCCCACTGCAGAGCAGCTCAGCTATTAAGCAAAACAAGAGCACAGTGGCTTGAGCACAGCATCCTGCTATAATTGTGTTTCTCTGGATCAGGACCAGTAACTAAAAGTGAAGTGATGGGCATACATATAACCTAACAACAACAACAACAACAACTTACCCTTAAAGTGAAAGCTAAGATATGTGATAGACTAAAGTGCCTACTTAGGTCAAAGTTATAAATAGTAGGTTTTGCCATATCAAGCTAGGGTTTGTTAGTTATTATCATATGTAGTTGTAAAAGGGCATATTTATCTCAGCTGTGTCAATTAACCTGATTTACTCTCTGATTACGGTAACAGGAATGACTAATGGAACAGGAAATGCCATCTGTCTTAACTTGCCTATATTGTCTTGCCTTCTGAGAGTCCTGTTAGCTCCCCTTTCATTTGTGTACACATGATTTAGCATATACAGAGGCACTGATTTCTGAGAAGGAAGGGATTTTTTTATTGGGTCAACTCGGGTTGAGAAACTATGCACTTTTTGAACTAATGAAATACTTCATCTCTATGTGCACTCCATATCTTCCCACAAAGTATCCAGGGAACTGTAATTTACCCCTCACAAGGATACAGTTCCCAATACCCTTAATAAACTACAGACCTGGCAATCTTGGGTGGAGGTGCTTTAAAGGTATTACTAGGCTGTGGAAGTAATTCTGTCTTCAGAACTGAAGCAACACCTCCAGTTAATTGGGAGGGAGGGGATGGAAAGAGGCTCAGCTATGATGGATCCTGGCTGCCTTCTCAACCTTTGCAGTAGCACCTTCTGCCTTGCTTATGCTCTGGTATTGGCCAGAGCCTCAGTGTGCCTGCACTATCTCGCCCCCCTGTCCCCATCACCCACCTCATCATGGTGCAGGCATCTCAGTGTGCTTGTGCCATTCCATTCCTTCTTCCGGTAACCCACCAGGGCGCAGGCGTCTTGACACTGGTGATGTGGACCAGCAGGCACAGGATCTGCTGCCCTGTGGATCCTGACACCCAAAGCAGCTGCCTCACCTGACCTCATTGGCGGGATGGTCCTGGTGTAACTCAAAAGCTTGTATACTTTTAAAGAAATCATGTACAGTATACAACTCCATACAGGAACCGCTGAGTTGTTAAACTATAGGTAGGGTGAAATTAGTATTCTGTGGGTCAAGCAGTGACAACATGCCCGTTTCCCTTCACACTGCTTTCCACTTCCTTCTGGATGCTTAGTGGAAGTTTTGGGGGAAAGTTCATTCTGGTTCTTCTCAATCATTACTTTTGAATCAATGTGACCATAAGTGACAACCATTATCTGGAATTAGAGGACCAATATCAATGCGACTTCAGCACCATCCCTATGTGAATCGTGCACAAAAAAAATATTCTATAACACGGAAAGCTGAATTGCTAGAAGCAAACTAATGTCACAACCAGACTGTGTGTTACAGCTGAAATTGGGTCTCCTTGCTTTTCTTTGGCAACATTGGACCAAGTGGGTTTTGTCTGACCCATTAAGGCAGCAAGCACAAATTATTCATACTTTTTGTTGTTGTTGTTGTAAAATTGCCTCTTTCTTTGCTTGGTATAATAATGGGTAATGATAGAGTTAAACATTGTTTCCATTTATTATGGGTTGGAGTTTAGATTTCACCCTTTAGTTTGCGGTAGTGTGCTAACATGTTCCTCAGTGAGCAATCTCTTGTTCTGGGCCTACGAAATGAGTAACCCTGTTAGGAAGAACTTAACAGGTTGCCTTTGTGTTGGCAATTTGGCTATGGAAAAGTTCAGGAAAATTAAATCCAAATATTTGCATTCTCCCCTTTGCCTCAGTTGCTCATCTTGTAAACACTCACTGGAATGTTAAATGTCAGTACTGTAAAGGTATTTGTTTCTTTTTTTAAAAAAAAAATTGAAGATTTTTTTTAAAACAATACAAATTACCAATAACATAGCCAATTACAATTTCCCCCCTTTCCCCCTCCCACCCCTCCCTCTCCCACCCTCACCCACCCTCTAAGAACTTCCCTCAGCTCCCCACTCTGATTGGTTTGTACATATTGTTTTCTGCATGTTTTAAAAGTCTACATATCATTACCTTATCTATCATATGTTCTACAAATAAATTGTGGATGTTCATTCAAAACCTGCCAAGGAGTCCAAATCCTTTTGTTGTCTTTTTAAATAGTTTGTAAAAAGTTCCCATTCTTTTTTGAAGTCATGGTTGTCCTTCTCACATAGTTTGTATGTCATCTTTGCCAACTCCGCATAACTCATCAGTTTTTCTTGGGATTTCCTCATTCTTCCATCTTTGTGCTAACAAGACTCTTGCCACTGTTGTAGCATACATCAAAAAGTTAATTTCCTTGGCAGGTCTTGTCCTAGAATCCCTAACAAAAATGCTTCTGGTTTTTTTTATTTTACAAATGTCATTTTAAACAGATTTTTCAATTCATTATATATCATCTCCCAGAATTTTTAAAACTTCTCTGCATTCCCACCACTTATGATATAAAGTAAAAGGTCTTTGCTTCAAAGGAGCCTCTCAGACCTTGGGAGGAATGTTTGAATTTTTCACTACAGTACTCTGCTATCTACTGAGAATATGAAGTGTCATTTCATTCAGTACAGTTTACTTCAAAGTAAGCATTCATAGGATTGGGCTGCAAGATGCCTTTTCATGCAGCAATATATTTTAAAATGATAGTTGCTGTGGAAGGTCACAAGCATAGATAAACAAGGCCAAAATGGAATTAGGAGTGAGGCAAGAGCTGTTTCTAACCAGTTTTTTACAGCAGGAAGTTTCACCATTGTTACTTTCTCTGTTTCAATTGTTGCTTCTCTGGGAGAACAAATAGTTTCTTAAGAAGGAATAGAAAGTTCTGGTCGGCATGATTCTTTGCTTTCAATTGTTTCAAAAGTGAACTGAAATGATAGTAATAATAGCAGCAATGTCACATGTTTTTTCCACATTCATGCAATAAACTTGGATAACAATGTAGATTCTGCAATTGTCCTTCAAGGGCTGTTCTGGTGAAACATCACAAATGGGTTCTGGAGCATTTGCTATTGTGTCGTCTCTTTCTAGTGTGGGACTGCAGCTTGCTGCTGGATTTTCATTTCTTTGCTAAATTGTACAAGAGTTGTGGATGCCTGGGGAAAATGCAGGGTTATGGTATTTCCTGTGCTCCTTTTTCTAGGAGTATTATCAAAACTTTCTCCATTAGTGCTGAGAGGGGCAATGCATAGTGTGTGCTGGATTAGCCACGAATCGCTGATTCCTCCTTTAGCCAAGGCAATGTTGGAAAGAGTGAAGCCATAGCTGCCAAGTTTTCCCCTTTCTCGCGAGGAAGCCTATTGAGCATAAGGGAATTTCCCTTAAAAAAAAGAGAGAACTTGGCAGCTATGAGTGAAGCCTGTGTGCAGATCATATGGTGAACGACATGTGATTTGTTTGCTGCATATACATGGTTCCCAGTTGCATATAGAGACAGCTAAATCCTTGTATGCCGGACATAATTTACATGTGTTACTTGGAAGCCCTTTCCATGTGGGAAATGTAGAACCCGTGGGCCTGAGTTTGCTGAATAAATCCAAAAAGTGCAAAGTTGATCTCATAGCTGCAGATCATCCTTACAGAGAGTCTTTGTCCACTCCTGTACCATAGAGTCAATCTGGTGTCATCAGGATGCTGTCGGACTATGACTCCCATCATCCCTTACTTTGGGGAATGCCAGTTGAGGCTGATGGGAGTTGGAGCCCAACAGCCTCTGGAAGGTGCTAGGCTGGCTACCCTTAATACTAAGATCCTAGGAATATCAGGCAAGCAAGTAACTTTGCTTCTCAAAGTTAAAGGTTAGCATCACAAGCCATTCTTCAGGTGTTCTAAACTCAGTTTGATAGCTGTAGGGTAAATTGCCAATTGGAAATCAAGTGTTGTTATTGCTGTTATTGTTATTATCATTATTAATTGGAAATTGAGTGTTAAATCCTATTCCGCAGAAGAGATGAAGTAATAAATCCAATAATTATTTGCCAGTAAGTTTCCACACTGCTAACTGACTTCCAGAATTAGAAGGAGTTAGGTAGCAAGAAATGACTGGGTGGAGAATAGGAAAGTGAAATTAAGACAGTCTCCAAAATTAAATGATACGAGGTTTTCAGAAATCTGATAGTAGGCCATATCCAACACAGCAAGTCCAGAAGCAGCATAGAGGAGATCAGTGCTATATTTGTAATGGTGAGGGGAAAGAAAAATGACATCATATCCAAAAGAGATCCCCAGAGAGACTTCTTTTAAAGATGACTTCCTTATGTACTGAACTAAGCTCATTGCATCTCTGCACGTTTTACTGAGTCTGGCAGGGGCTAAAAATCAGAATAATGGAACAGTGCAAAAGAAAACACAGAGAAATGTTTATACCAGAAATCATATTTCTGAAGTCAATAATAGTATCAGAATTAATGAGAGTAATGCTAAAATAGATACAATATTGGCTAAGTAGTTGGAGGAGCTGTCAGAGAGGGAAAAGGGGACCATGGCATTATATATGTCTTGAATGCAGACAGAGGGTAGGCATAACCTGCTACAGATGTGTGCCTGTTTAAGTAATAGTATCTGTAGTAGGTATGTGTCTACCATGCTGCAACATTTTGTGGCAGATCTCACGTGTAGCTATCTAAATGTGATTTTTCAGCCTTCCGTTGGTATGTCCAAAATGCAGTGCAATGCCAGGTTTCTATTTTCAGAAATGCACCTGAGCTTACCAGCATTTACACACAAATATACCACTTTAAAGCCACCCCTCCAAGCAAAGAATCCTAGGAACAGTAGTTAAGGATGCCAGGGATTGTAGTCTTTTGAGAGGGCAACTACTGTTCTGAGGATTCTTGGGGAGGACTCCATGTCCTTCAAATGTGCTTCAAATGTATAGTGTGTACACAGCTTTAGATGGGATAGGGTAGGGGAGAGATAATACGTTTGCTTTGATACTCATTGCTGGACAGACTGATATATTCAGTGTTTGATATTCCCCCGGCACCAGGCACATTGTGCAACTAGCGCAGGTCCAGTTGTGACCATGTGGATGCCAAGCTGGCAACTGACATCTCCAGCTGTTTGGCCCCTCCAGCTTCCTTAAACAGGTAAGCAGAAGAGCTTATTTATTGCATTTCTATCCGACCTTTTCCTCCAATGAGTACATGGTTCACCCCCTCCTCAATTAATCCCTAAAACAACCCTGTGAGTTGGTTAAGGGGCTATGACTGGCCCAAGGTCACCCAGTGAGCTTCATGACTGAGGATACGAACCCTGAACTCCCAGGTCTTATAGACTGACACTCTAACCACTACACCAGACTGGCTTCCTAGAGTACTTCTGCTAAGGGGCAGCTATATAAATTAAGTAGGTAAATGAATATGGGGACAACAAAATGACACTCAGAGAAGGATCTGAAATATTTTCCTTGATGCTTGAATTTGTTTTAATCTGGATTGGCTGGTTTGCTGTTTTAATGTGTTGTAAATATAATGTGTTTAAAATATAAAGCAGTATAGAAATGAAATTAACAATAAATCTCACTGAGGGGTGGGAATGGCGCATACTGTAGACATTCTGTTGCGGTGACCGTAACGTAGATTTAAGGTGCTATTTGGTGATTAGCTTATATATATATATATATATATATATATATATATATATATATATATAAAGTTTCTAATGCTGGATGTGTGAGTTTCAGGATTTCTTTCTGTGTGAGTAGTAGAGGTGGTTGGTGGGTTCATTTTAAATCATGCCAGATTTATAAGCATTTTCTGCTATTCTTTGGCAGATTCCCTGCATCTGATGTGCAGCACTGTCTAGCCTGATACTCGCTTTCCAGCTAATGCTCTGCATTCTTCTACCAATATGGAAACATTCTATATACAGAGCCATGTTTGGCTGAACTTGTAAATAAGTTGGGAGGTAGGTGGCGGAACTACAGAGAGATGTGTGAGGATATACTTTCATGGTTATTCAAATGTATGCATGTGGAGGGGGGGATGCCTGTGCATGGTAAGTTAAGAATGTGATGGCTTTGCAGTATCACCACATTCAACAGCCACTGACTTCTTGAATCAGACTTAGTAGATACGCCTGCTCAGGTTGAGATAATGAAGACTGCTATGTGCATTTCTTCCTTTCTAGAAAGAGGTAGGGTTGCCAGACTCAATAGTGGACAGGACTTCTTTGCCTTTAATTGCCCTGCTCTCTTTTGAGTCTGGAAACCTTAAAGAGAAACCAGCAGACCCTTTGTTTAATTTCCAAGCAAAGGGTCTGCTGGTTTCTCTTTAAGGTTTCCAGACTCAAAAGAGAGCAGGGCAATTAAAGGCACAGAAGTCCTGTCCACTATTGAGTCTGGCAACCCTACAAAGAGGTGTGCCATGGCTCAAGCGTGCCTGAGAGATGTGCCATCTGCATCACGGTCTTTATTCCTTACCCCTAAATATGTCGGAACTGGTGATGGTTGTTTAATGGTAGGAAAAAGAGGTGCTCTGCACATGCTCAGAGGCACTTTCCTGTGTGATTACTTCACCTATTCCTGGGCTCTTCACTTTATAGTGAGAATGGATTCTGTGGTTGAGCCCTGCCTGTTTGTATACAAATGAGTAAGAGTCAAACCAGTGGCCCACCTTACATTCTTCAGCTACCAGGCCTTATATGTGATGGGAAATGTGGGCCTCTTCCTCTCGAACATTTCAGTTTCTTCTGCAGGATGGCTGTCATTACTTGTTGATGAGCTCTGTATGCAGCTGGAGGGCATCTGGGTTATCAGGATAGAGACCACCATGAAGGGAATGTGATTTGTACTGTGCAGCTACTGTGGAATAATGATAGCAGCACAGTTGCCTGCTCAGTCTCCCATTCAGCAGTTCCTTTGTTATGTTCAGTGACATTAAACATCTTTTCAAAAACAAAAACAAAAGCACCACCTCTGAACATTTAAAAACTTTCTGCCAAGGAAAATTTCTATCCAGAATACTTAATATCCTGTTAAAGTGTTCTTAGGTTTACTCAAGTTACCTGATTGAGCCTCAAGTGTCATCTTGTAGATTTTGTTATGAAAGATTGATCCAAAGTAAATCAAAATAATCCCTTGGCATTTTCAGCTGGGCCTTGAAGACCTACATCTCTTAGTAGCTGATGTAAACTGGGCCTCGGAAATGGTGGTGTGATTTATGTACAATTGGTTTAGGGCTGGTTGTTGTTTTTGTGCTAGCTTTTTAGAAAGCATTACAAACTGTGGCTGTTTTAAACGTATATTGTAGTACTGGTTGACACTGTAGTAGTTGATAGTGTTTGTTAACTGTTATCACTTTGTGAATAATTTTTGTTTAGAAAGTGGTTTATAAAAGTTTCAAATAAATAAGACATACATAAATAGGAGTCTTATAAGAACTTTTAAAGGTCACATGCAGTGTATGTTTAATGTTGCTGTGAAGTTCTTTTACAACATCTGAAAAAGTAACCTATGAGTAGATGATTCATTCCAATCTGAGAACCACAGTGAAAATGTATCACCAGCCAGAAGCCATTAATAAGAATAGCCCTAGTGCAGATGTTTTCAACCTTTTTGAGTCCATGGCTCCCTAGACCAACTACGTATATTCTTTCTGTGGTACCCCTGTGGGGCTTAGGAGCCTAGTAATGTCACCCCTTCCCTGCAGAGCTGGCAGCCTCTCACACTTTTCCGAAGACCTTCCCTTGTGGAGTGTTCTCACAACCTCCTCTCCTGTCCCCTTGGGAGCCCTTTGGGTAGCTGCTGCTGCTGCTGCTGTCAGTGGTCTCTGAGCTGCCTCAACCCAAAGAGAGGTGCCTCCTAGAGGCACCATTTGGGTGTGAAGATTATAGCCAGGGCTGTTGCAATAAACATCTGTGCAAGCCTTTGGGAGGCTGAGATGTTAGAAGGCATCAGAGAAAGAAAGAGGGACAGAGGCCGGTGTTGCCTGCAGCACCCCTGACCATCATTCAACACCCCAGGGTGCCACGGCACACTGGTTGCAAACCACTGCCCTGGTGGATTAGGCCAAAGGCCCATCTGGTCCTGTATCCTGTTCTCACAATGGCTAACCAGATGCCTATGGGAAACCTGCAACTGGTATTCAGAGGCATAGTGCCTCTGACACTGGAGCCATCATGACTTAGCCTCTATGAATTTATCTAAACTGCCTTTAAAACCACCTTGTGCATTTCTCCATCATTCTCCTTATCACAAAAGTCTGATTTTTGGAGAAAGTGGGCTTGTTGTGCAAGTGCTGCAAAAGGAATTTTAATTGTGCAACCTGAATTCACCTGAAAATAGCAACAGTCTGGAAGTCTCCTAAGTGCCATTGAAATAAGGTAAGTGGCTTACATCTGAATAAACATCATAGAACCAGACTGTGTGGCTCTATTGTAGTTTCCCCACACTCCCCATTTGGTGAAAATCATACTGTAACTGAATTATTTCAAAAAGGAAAACAGAGCTGTGTCAAATAGCTTCAATGAATGTTACAAATTCTTGGAATTTGGTGCCAGCGTTTCAATCACAGTGGTTGTATGGTTTGGGCCAGGGGTCCCCAGACTACGGCCCGGGGGCCACATACGGCCTGCGAGGCTCATTTATCCAGCCACCAGCGCTCCCCGGCCGCTCTTATCGGCATGAGTACCCACTTCCAGGTCGCCAGGAGCTTCGGAAATAGCTTGTGTGCATGCGCCAGCTTCGTTTTTGGTGCACTTCCGGGTTGGAGGAGGCCATGCACATGTGCACAAGTTATTTCCGGTGTTCCGTCAACCTGGAAGTGCACCGGAAAGGACACTGGCGCATGTGCACAAGCTATTTCCAATGCTCCCGGCGACCTGGAAGTATGTCGGAAATCGTACATGGGCCCGCCACACAATTTGGCGCTCGAGGCACTGGACCAAGGCCAGGTAAGTCTGGGGGCCCCTGGTTTGGGCATTTGACTTCATCCCTGAAGTTTGTGGGTTTCGAGGCTCATTTCACTGAACTCTATATGATTTCACAAACTCTTGGATTCGGAAAGGCAAAAGGAGTAGTTACATATGGTGCTACTCATATTGTTGTCTAATGCAACAGAGTTCATAGGATCTAATAAATCTTGGCCACACCAGTCCCAAGAGACAAAATGGTTTGAGACAGACTATGAAATATGGACCATTTTTGAATCCACTTAATATATGAAAAATAAGACTTGGCAAATGTTCCAGCTTAATAAAATATGTATGGGCATGAAACTGGCAGGCAGTTACTATTTACTGCTGCTTCTCCCTCCAATGTGGCCCTGATTACTCACTCTGTTCCCTGTTCTAGTATTTCAGGGAAACTGAAAATGGCAGGCATGGTTAGAACTTCACTGTGCACCTGGACTCTGTGAAAGCCATTTAAAAAAAGGCAAGTTGTGGCAACCAGTATCAGCCCTGGTATTCCCATGTTGGGTGTTGGTGCTGGGCCCCATCATTTGCCACTATCTCTGGCAATCATCCCTTTCCCCACTCCACCTTCAATGTAGCCTCCAAAGCCTGGACCTCATGAGACCATTGTTCTCAGTGTGAGCTTGCCTTCACCACTGAATTGATGCATGGTGTGAGAAAGTGTGCCATGTATAAAGTGATTCTGGTGAGGTGAATTCTTTCAGGCCTTTTTGGATTGACAGGATAGGACTCAGAGTGTTGCATGTCTTAAACGTAATGATCTAGTTCTACTCAGGCAGCCAGGTTACAGTTCCCAATAGCCGGGACCCTCCTGGTAGCTGAAAAAATGGGTGACAGTGAAAATGTCTCTGAAGAACCTCTGGCACACACATGCTGGATGCACTTGGCATTTTGTGGCATTCTCAAGAACCTGCTATATATGCTTGGAGATTCTAAGAATATTGTCTTCTGATACCATGAGTAATGTGGTGTTTAGCTGGGACTGAATCACAACCCTTTCAACCAAGAAAATAAGTTGCTCCAAGTGTATACCTTCAGTGCCTGTCTGCAAGGGCGTCAGTTCCAATGGTCAGGATAGGCATACTTCTTCAGCACAATTCTTTACATGTCCACTCAGAAATAAGTCTCATTGAGTTCAGTGGGGCTTAAAAAAAGATAAAGGACTCCTGACAGTTAAGTCCAGTCACAAACGACTCTGGTGTTGCGGCGCTCATCTCGCTTTACTGGCCGAGGGAGTTGGCGTTTGTCCGCAGACAGCTTCCGGGTCATGTGACCATCATGACTAAGCCACTTCTGACAAACCAGAGCAGCACATGGAAACACCGTTTACCTTCCCGCTGGAGTGGTACCTATTTATCTACTTGCACTTTGATGTGCTTTCGAAATACTAGGTTGGCAGGAGAGGGCTTATTACCTGGCAATTGATTATAGGACTTGCAGCCTTAAAATGCAAAGTTCCATGTAATGTTGTTATCTTACAGATAAGGAACCACATTGGAAGGGAAAGTATTCTATTCATGCTTGAGTCATATAAAGAGAAAGCATATCTGTCTGCTGTATCATGTACCCAGGAAGCCATAGGTTCCTATAGGAAGTGGAAAAATGCAATCAGGAAATATGAATGCTCCCATATTGGTTCTTGATCAACTAAGGTCAGATCAATCTAGTCTGCTGATTGCATCTACCACTTCTTGTAAGTTAGACATATGGCTTACCAAGAAAGCACTAGAGTTGGCAGACAGTGTGTTTTATTACATTGGTTTCAGACAGTAACTTTATACTGTTCTTTTGTAATGAAAACTTACTTTAGTTTACTTTATTTATAAAACCTTTTGCCTCTCTGTCCCACAGACACTGAAGGTGATTTTATCTAACGAAACAAATCATATAGATTTTAGAACAGTCCAGAGTACAATACAAATCTTAAGGAGACAAAACAGAAGCAGAAATAGAATGAGAAAGCAGCAGGATCGCTTGAAGAAAAGCTGCAAGATTAAAAAATGTGGGGGGCAATAAGTAAGTTTTAATGGCAAGTTCCCCTGTCTCAAATGTTTAGGATACAGAGGAAATAAGTGGCCGCGTGTTTGCATTTGTGCATGTGTACATAAATCCTTTTCCTTCTCCTGTTATCCTGCTCTTTACCTCCCCTGAGTTCAAGCTTTGCGAATTTATATGGGAAATGTGGGGTAGCATCTAAATGATGGTGGGTTTTTGGTAAATGGGATATAGATAATATTCTGTCCTTTCTTTATGCACACTGCTTTTAATACAGGAAAATGAAATCCAAACCCCAGGACTCATAAATGCACAACATTTTACCAGGAGGAAAAATGCTGTATACCGCAAAATGTTTCTGGGAGAGAGGGAGAGAAAGTGGGTAATAAACAGGCCAATAAAAGTAGTCTGGGGAAAATTAGTAGCCCTATCTTCCTAGTCTTTCTGCTTTTGCCATTGAGAAACCTGACCTACTGATAGTTTTGCTCCAGATGCTTAGTAGCAGTTAGTGACGTGAAATAAGAGTGAAGATTTGTTCCACTGTTAATATTTTCCAGGATACACTGCCAGGCTCTGGATAATTATCCTTCCTTTAAGCACATGAGACTGCAATTCTGAGATAAACACTTCAGATTAATCCTCCATTTATCCAGAAAGCTGCTTCTCAGAGGGCAAAATCATTAAGATCCCATCCTGGATTTCATGTGGAACTTGCCACTGTATCCATGATGCTGTTGCAGTCCGTGGGCTGTGACATTGCTGAGAGTATTGCTGTGAAGGAGCACTTTCAATTTTAAGCACGTGAATGATTTTTAGTGACACATCTACCACCTTGCTGAACTTAAGAGGATGGGATGGCAAAGGAGGAAAGTAGAAAGGGAAGATGACTCTACACTTAACCAGGAACAGAGTTCCCTTGGAAAAACAAACCTTGATAGATTCTTTTTCTGTTCCCTTCTGTCTTTCTGCTCATTGTATTTTAGTAGAAATTGCTCCCAAATACAGTAGTGTTTGTTAGAATATTGGGGTGTTGGAGGAAGAGACAGTACACTAAAAAACTGAAAAAACAAACAAAGGGAGAGAGAAACTTCAACCTGATGTCTGAAAGTCTGTCCATCTGTCTGTGGCCCAGGGCAAGCAGGGTCCTACCCACTCTGAGCCAGATGGTCTTGTGTGGGTACTTTCTATCTGTACCCATCTACATTGCCTTAAATGAGTGGTATCAATGATTTAATTTGGAAAGCTGCATAGCATAATTCAAGACTGGGCATTCCTAGCCCCCTTTTATTCCTATGTCTAAATAAGATTTTTTTGACTGAGTCTGGGTCTTTTTCCTAATGAGATAAAGGAGATTAATTTGTTTTGCCATTTTTAAAGCGTAGCAGGAGAGATGTATGTTGGTAAAACCTGAAACAGGAAAGAGAATTTTGACAGAATTGACATTTTTATAGCTGCAATACTGTGTCCAGTTCTGGGCACCACAGTTCAAGAAGGATACTGACAAGCTGGAACGTGTCCAGAAGAGGGCAACCAAAATGGTCAAAGGCCTGGAAACGATGCCTTATGAGGAACGGCTTAGGGAGCTGGGTCTGTTTAGGCTGGAGAAGAGAAGGTTAAGGGGTGATATGATAGCCATGTTCAAATATATAAAAGGATGTCATATAGAGGAGGGAGAAAGGTTGTTTTCTGCTGCTCCAGAGAAGCGGACACAGAGCAATGGATTCAAACTACAAGAAAGAAGATTCCACCTAAACATTAGGAAGAACTTCCTGGCAGTAAGAGCTGTTTGACAGTGGAATTTGTTACCAAGGAGTGTGGTGGAGTCTCCTTCTTTGGAGGTCTTTAAGCAGAGGCTTGACAGGCATATGTCAAGAATGCTTTGATGGTGTTTCCTGCTTGGCAGGGGGTTGGACTGGATGGCCCTTGTGGTCTCTTCCAACTCTATGATTCTATGATTCTACAACCTATCCAGCTAAGGCTTGTTCACTTCCATTCTGACAGTTGTTTATTTACCATTTTGAGCAAAGGCTTTTAATTTCTTCAGTTTAATTGATTGAGATCAGCTATTAAGTTTATCCCGAGGTATTTTAACCCCCCATGGGCTATATTTGTCTTTGACATTTCTGACAGCTGTTTTTTGAACTGTCGATGTCAAATTAATTGGTGGCTATCCTAGGAAGTTGAATCCTTGCTTAAGTTTTAACACTTGCTGGATCCAGTAATGCGAAGGGTCTTGGCATACAACCTCAACCCCCCCCCCCCCAATCTCATAACAATATAATGGATTTCTGGATGTTATTTTCACTAATATATGCATTGTCATGCACACTTTACCCTTGCCTATGTATTTTTTTTGTACACACGAATCAGCTGGAGAACTGCACTGCAAAATTTGGAGAAGTGCAAATATTGAAGGATGACTGTATTTCAGTTCACGTTATTTTGAAAATGCAAATTCAGTACGCTTGCCTTTAAATGTGAATTGAACCAAATTTATCCCACAACCCCAATCATTGCATGGAACCCTAGTAATGTGATTAATATGTGAAGGGTGCTAAAAACATCTGGTTTGCTAAATATGGACCTGATTGCAGGTTGCGTCCTACACACTACAGAGAAGAACATTACTCTGTGTCAACCAACCAGTCCTATGTTTTACTAGTCTGGGCATGCTGTGTCTCACTGTGATCTTACCCTTGCCACCTTCCTTGCTCTACTCAGTGATGAGTATTTGTATCAATAGTGGGGAACCCCATAGGGCCCTCCAGACATGGTTGGATTCAAACTCCCATTAGTTCCAACCAACAAGGCCAACAGTTAGCGACAATGGGAATTGTAGCCCAGTGACACCGGTAGGGTCATAGGTTTCCTGTCCCTGATTTGGTGGTCATTTGTTTTGAGAAAATGTAACTGAAGAATTTGAATTTTGTTTTAAACCCAAATCCATGCTCCAAGGCTGCTTTGACATTCACTTAATAAAGTTCACTGGGTTGCCCTTGGTCCCTTTCAAGGGAGAATGGAGTATGTCTGAGTGCCACACTATCTCAGTTAAATGGTTAGCTTCTCTGTTGGAATGGGACGTGCTTCCTGTTCACCCCATCTGTTGCTGATTTAGGTTAATTGAAGAAGTTTCAAGCCCTCTTGCTGAGCCCAAAGAGAATTTTCTCCTCCTGGAATTTAACCTCTAGAGAAATCATGAGCCCAGCTCTTTAAAGACTGTAAAATACCATCCTGCTCTAAGTGATCCTTTCCAACTTTCCCGTGCAACATGGCTCCTTGCTGAAGTTAAATGTACTCTCTTCCCAATCACACTCCATTAATTCATAGTGAATATCCTAAAGGGAACGGTCAGGATATCTCACTATTATTAATAATAATAATCACTTTTAAAAACCTCAAGCAACTTACAAACACTGGAAACAGGTATAAAAAAGTAGAAGCAACATAAAATGCAGTAATATGCATAAAAGAGCTAATCCAGCTCAACCCCCACCCTACTAAAAATATGAAGAGTTAGGCTCCAAAGGCCTGGGTGAATAAAAATATTTCACCTGTTGCCCAGAACAGGTGATGGCACCAGGCATGTCTCATTGGGGAGAGCAGTCCAGAAATGGAGCTACCTCTGAGAATGCCTGTTTCATATCACCATCCTCCACACCTCCATTTGAGGGGATGCACAGAAAAGGGCCTCACATGGTGAATGCAGGGTCCGGGTGGCTTCATGTGTGGAGAGGCAGTCCTTGAGATATTGAGCTGCACAATTGAATTATTATAAGGTGTAAATACACCCAGTTTATTTATTCATAAGAACTTTCAGAAAGTGTAGACAGTTGTAGGGGTACTACAGAATGCCTCTGGAGAACACTATCTTAACACTAAATTAATGCACAGCTGGTCTAGAAGTGAACAGTAGAATCTTAAAGAAAGTGATTGTGGTTTTCAGCCAGGCACGAGCATGGACAACTCTCTCTCTCCTGAGCCATGCCAAAATTTCAGCATTATCCTATACTTCGCTACTCAGAAGTAAGTCCTATTGAGTTCGGTGGTACAGAATGAGAAAGAAATCAAAATCAATAAACGTGCTTACTCCCAGGGCCATGTAGTTAATATAAGTGGCTTGGGATTTTTTAAAGCTGAAAGTCTGATTCTGTTTGAATGTTATAGGGAGCTCATTGTGCTACTGGTTTATCATAAGTCACCATCAAATTGCATTGACAAGTCAGTCACATGCTTGTTGGCTCTTAAGGCCTTCTTAAGAATGTTATGCATGCAGAAAGCGGGAATGTTGTACTCCATGAACAGATTGTTTTCAGATCCTGATGAAAGCTTATGTCTCAAAGTTGGCATGGCAGATCTGTTTTACTAATGACTGCTCTTCCAACACTAACTGTGACTGCTGATGGAGACCAGAACTGGAATCCAGTTATGGGAGAGTGTTGTGACCTGAGCAACGAAGAATTAGAGGCCAGAGAGGAGGGGTGCTAAGGTCCACTGAACCCTCATTACGTACTCTATAGCAATTGGGGAAGTTGTTAAGGCTACAGTTTCCAGTAGTCCGCATTGCTGATGCCAAGAGTGCTCAATCATGTTAAGAATTGCTTTGGCACAGACAAATAATGTGCAGACCCCTGCAAAGTTCTCTCAGTGCAAATGAGCACAAAATTCATTGCAGGCAAGTGTAAATAGGGGAGGAAACAGTCAAAGGAAACTATGTGTTCAAGAAGGAATGTATTCATAGTTGTGTGTGCGTGCACTGCATCTGCCTTTTGTGAATTCTTAGTACAGTTACAATGAGTAGAAGAAATAGATCGCATCTCAAAAGGAGATTCTTGTCGGGTTCTCTTATTCATGGCAGAACTGGAGCTCAAGAGTTAGGATCTATGTGTTGGGAGATCCTGTCATGTACAGAGGGATCCATAGTCATGTACTGCTTTGCTGACCTTTTCGACTGTAATCAGCATGTGTCTCACAGTTTCCTATGGCATGAGGAGTAGTTTAATATAATCCTTGTCATAGTCTATATAATAGGTGCCATTACTGTGATTCTGTTTTTAATGAGTACACAATTGATTTATTCCTCCCCGCTCCACTTCATGGGAAAATGGGAAAATGTTGAAGGTGACTTCTGCCTATTCATGTGAGCTGAGCTGAGGCCTTCTGAGAGGGAGTGAGACTGCCAACAAGTCATTCTGTAAATAAACAAGTGTCTTGGGATGTCCCCCCCAAGGTCTGAGGTTGGGTGTCTTGCAGACACTTGGCAGCAGGAACAAAACCATCAAGAGTTGGATTGTTTGTCGCTGAACTGATTTCAATAACAGACGAGAATTTCCGAGCAGGCAGAATTGCACATGCCTTATGGGATTTGTCTGGGAAGGGGAGGGAAGTACATTTTATGGAAGGGAGAAGGAATTTTTATTTCATTCTGAATGTAGTGGTTGGTGCCTACAGACTTGCTCTTCAACAATTTCTGAAAAAACAACTCAGTTAGAATCAAACTAAAACAGCAACTCAGGGCTCCATTATGGACACTGGTCTTACACTGGACTGTAGCATGACTGCCAATGCTATTGGCAAACAGGCATGCCTAAGGAGTCATGCTTGCGTCTCCTCGAAGCGAGTCCCCACTTTTACAGGACAGATCCAATTGCTGTGTGTTCACTAGTGTTTCCCACATCAAAGGAAACATGTGGGCATAATGCATGTTTTTAAATATTCCATGCTCACATGCCTCACAATTCTGGATTAATTAGGAGTCTGCAACATGTGAACACAACATGTGAACACAGGTATTTATGTATGTGTGACTGAGTTCCACACTTTACAAGCCTGTTGTTTGAAACTCTGAGCTTTCTGTGTGAAGTTGCCTCCACTTTACTCAAGGCAACTGGGAAACCATAATTATTGTCATGTACCATCCATTTTCAGGGACACAGGTGGTGCTGTGGGTTAAACCACTGAGCCTAGGGCTTGCCGATCAGAAGGTCGGTGGTTCGAATCCCTGCGACAGGGTGAGCTCCCATTGCTCGGTCCCTGCTCCTGCCAACCTAGCAGTTCTAAAGCATGTCAAAGTGCAAGTAGATAAATAGGTACCACTCCAAGCGGGAAGGTAAATAAACGGCGTTTCCGTGTGCTGCTCTGGTTCGCCAGAAGCAGCTTTGTCATGCTGGCCACATGACCTGGAAGCTGTATGCTGGCTCCCTCGGCCAATAACACAAGATGAGTGCCGCAACCCCAGAGTCGGTCACGACTGGACCTAATGGTCAGGGGTCCCTTTACCTTACCATCCATTTTAATGTGTTGCTGTTGGCCTTTTTAATCCTTTAATGAATGCAGTGAACATGAAAATAAATAACACACTAATATTGGACAAAAGTATAAAGTTGATATTGTTACACATTGGCATCTGTCATTATTCATGAAACTTTGGTGAGACTCTTCTTGCTCTTTTCAAATGATACTGTGCAGAGCAGGAAGGACCGGTTTTGTCCTCTGATATTGCTATAAAACTAAGGCTTTTTCCCCAGCTGGAACTCCCCAGAGCTCAGTTCCAGTATCTCTCAGGTGGGCGCCATTGCCATTATAAGAGAACAAGGGAGGCGTTCATAGTGAGTTCTGGCTCCTCTTTTTCTAGAAAAATAGCACTGTATAAAACTAAGACAGTTTTAAACATTTGGCCTTGGCTTCTCAGACATTTTCTATGACTGGATCTTAGCAAAGCTTTGCTGAACATCTTAGGGCAAAGTCACACATGCTTTATAACTGTAGTAAGTGATGATACCGAATTTCCATATCCCCACACATAATTTTAACAGGAGTGCTTTTGAATTAAATCACTTCACTCGTTCAGCTGCCAGCGATTTAAGTCCCATTCCCATGTTACTTGCATGAAGGGGGCATCGCACAATTACCACAGAGTGTGGGCTGTACTCATAGCATGCTGCCTGGCCTTGTCACTTTGGTAATATGCAGAAGTCTACTGAATTGTTAATGTGAAAGCTCCCATGAGATTGGGCTGCTTGTGTGTAGACTTCTGCACTACAGAGGACTATGCTAGCACATGGACAGCTGACTTGATGCTGGAGGTGGAGCCAGGCAATGTAATGGGGGGGGGGGCTGGGACTAGTTGGGTGGTCCTTCTCTTCTGTGAACAAGTGAAGGGGAGTCAAGTGTAGATTGTTGTACACCCACATGTGAATCAGTGATGAGCTCAGGGCAAAAGCCCCATTGTCATACCTGAGGAAAGGTTGGAGAAATTTATATTTCCCCTCGCTCTTTCCTGACATTTTGTAATGTTTGCTTCAGATTTTCACACACCGGAACATTTCGTTTTGAAACTGCATTTCTTGGAATCATTGTCGTTGTATTGAATTTGGATGTCTGAGTGATTTTTTGGGAACCGAATTTCCCTTGAGTGCATCGTGAAAGTAAAATCTCCTTTAAATATGCAGGAGAAAATAAACCGCAGGCACACTGTATTTTTGGAGCAGCCTAGATGGAAGATCTCCTCTGAGATACATTCCTGACTAGAACTTAGATTTGCTAATGGCTCAAAGGGTTTGTATGTTTCGAAGTGCTATAAACTAGGGAAGTTTCTTTAACCATTTCCCTTAATAATATAAAGAAAAAAATAATTTAAACATTTTAATCGGCCACCCAATCCTTTACATAGAGCTTGAATTTGTGTTAATGGATTAAAATATAGCTTGGGTTAATGGGTGGCAAATACACACACACACACACACACACACACACACACACACACCTTTAGCAGGAACAGATTATTTAGAAAGCAGATATAAATTTTCAGGGAATGGGCAGACCTTTACAAACAACTTAATTCTGCCACATTTTTCAATGACTAGACTTACAGCCCATGAGTCATCTGCTTTGTGCTCCGGATTGAACACTTTGTTGTTAACAGATACATTGTGCTTCATAGTGCATGTACTATTACTCATTAAAGCATGTCATTCATTAAGCAGATAGAAGTAAAATGGTTGCATTTCAGTATAGTTGTGCATGTGTAGACAGAGTGAGGACAACTCTTTCCGTGTGATAGAAATGATCCTGAGATACATGATATTGAACTACTTTTTGTGTATGTCTGAAGCTTAAAAATTCTTAAAACTTGAGTGGCTGGGGTACATGGCAGCTGTAACATAAAATCATAGAATTGTAGAGTTGTAAGGGACTATGAGGATCATCTAGTCCAACCCCCTGCAATGTAGGACTATGCAGCTGTTCCATACAGGGATTGTACCTGAAACCTTGATGTTATCAGCACCATGCTCTAACCAGCTGAGCTATCCATGCTCAATGAAAGGATACATGCAAAAATGTATATAACCTCTTAGCCATCTTCCATTATACTTTTTAAATTACTTCATTCACCTGATGAAATGAGTTGCTGCAAAATAAAGTTTATGCCATAATAAACTGCTTGGGGTTGAATAACACACAGTGTGTGGTCACTTGATGATATTACTGGAGAGTGGTGCATATATTTGAGAAAACGTACATTTTTGAAGATTTTTTCAGTTATGAAAGCACAATCAATCAATCAATCAATCAACATTTCAATAACAGGGCAGTATGGTATATAACTATATATCATTCCCCTTGGCTAAATCCCACACTGTTCCATTAATGTTTAAATAAAATAATAATCTGGTTTCAGTGTCATTTCACATATCTGTGCTGCACATTCCTGGGAGGTGGTAGTTCTAATGTGGCAATTTCTCATGTGCTGTGTCTTTTCCATGTGATGCAAATATTAAAATATTAAACTAGAGTTACATGGATGGATTATTGTAATAACCTACAGTTTCACAGGAACTGTGAAAGTAGATAAACAAATGAGCAAATTAAATGGATTTGGATATGCAGAAGATATTAAAAAAGATAACTTTAGGGAACTGCAGAAAGAGGGGGAAGGAAGTCAAGTTTTGAAATGTTAAAATTATTGTAAAATTAAGGAAATGTGTAAATCTGAAAAGTATAAATAAAACAAAACAAAAAACAACAAAACTAGAGTTGCGTGGGATTCTGCCAGAAGAAAGCTGAGTATGCCACACGAGCAACATATAAACTGGGTCTCTGTGAAATGTACATGATATGCTTCCACTGCAATAGCTTGTGTCTGAAGCAATTTCTGATGACATGAAAGCCCCATTTGATGTAATGGCTGCTTCACACAATTTGGTTTCCAAAGCATATTTGTGTCATTTTTGCTATCACAACAAAATGGTACAGCAACTACTCTTCTCAATGGCAGCTTTACTTGGGCTCTTGTCTGAAAAAGTCAAGTGATGCCTGAAATTAATCACATGGTCCATCTATTTCTCATGTGACTCCATCCTTGAGATGTATATTTAAATCACTTGCAGCTGGCCTGTTGCTGTTTCCACTCCCCAGGATGGGGAGGCAAGAAAATCAATAATACCTCAAAGCACAATGTAAAACAATTTGTAACAATCAAAGGAGCAGAGTAAAAGAAGTGCTTAACATTTTAGCGGAGCTTAAAACAGGGTTAAGATAATTAAAAAGCTCAAGTGAATACTATAAAAGGAATCACAAGGAAGGGTCCCATGAGGTACTGCAACTGAAAAGGCCTTTACTCTGGTCAATGAATTGTGCACAGAAATGGACTGGCACTTTATGTGTCTATTTGGTCAGGTCTTAGCTAACCACACTTGCCTGGGAATTCCAGTGAAATTGATACGACTCGCATACATGCAAATGTGTGACATCCAAAAATGTGGAAGTCCACTTGTGCAATGAGGCTTCAGGTTTTTCTACTCCCTCCTTGAAACCCTCCCCCCCCATATTTTTATGGAAGGTCTCCCAACTCTCTGGATCAGATTTTGGGGATGTGCAGTGTAGGGGTTGTAGGGAGAGAAGATGCAGAAGCCTGGTGAAAGGACACCTGCTTGTGCTACATTGGATCTCACCCAATATGTGTGTAGTATTGGAATGACAGGACCTGATTCCTGATTTTTTTTAATATAAAAAATAGCATCTTTTCCTCAATTTGATGTTATTTTGCATACAGTAGTTACAAACTTATGAAAGCTACATACAGCAGTGTGCCACATATCATGTTCAAGCAGCAGCTGTCAATCTTTTGGGCAGATGCATCGGGTGACTCATTTCAAGGTATGAGAGAGTGCCGCGTACAGTCATACCTCAGGTTGAGTACGCTGCGGGTTGCGTACTTTCGGCTTGCGTACTCGGCGGACCCAGAAGTGTTTACTTTCGGGTTCCGCTGTGTGTGCATGCGCAGAAGCGTTCTGCGCGCTTTGTGCGTGTGCAGAAGCACTCTTATCGGCGCTTTGCGCATGCGCTAAAACGCTGCTCGGATTAAGTACTTTTTGGGGTGCGAATAGCACCCTGGAACGGATTGAGTACTTAACCCAAGGTACCACTGTATGCAAGTTCTCAAATGTAGCCATTCTCCTCTTCTTGTGTTTTGGTGTTTTAGTCTTGTGTTTTGGTGTTTTAGTGGACAATGGGGCAGGACTGCAGGGCTTACTCTATGCCAGGGTTCAGCAAACCTTTTCAGCAGGGGGCCACTCCACTGTCCCTCAGACTTTGTGGGGGGCAGGAATATGTTTTTTTGGGGGAAATGAACTAATTCCTATGTCCCAAAAATAACCCAGAGATGCTTTTTAAATAAAAGGACACATGTAAAAACTTGCTGATTCCCAGGCTGTCCACGGGCCGAATTTAGAAGGCGATTGGGCCAGATCTGGCCCCCGGGCCTTAGTTTGTCTGCCCATGCTCTATGCTTTATAGGAACCCATGAGTTCCTTCCACTCTTGTCCATGAACCACACACTACCTACTACTACCTGTGCAACATGCGTAGTATATAGCTTGGCCACTGGTGTTTCTTTCATTTTAGCCTTGTAAATAGCCTTCCCCAACCTAGTGCCTTTTAGACATTTTGGACTACAACTCCCATCAGCCCCAGATAGCACAGCACAAAACATCTGTAGGGGAGCAGGTTGGGGAAGACCTATCTATTCACTATATCCTTTAGAGGAGTGTCTGGAACTCTGAGTAGAAAATGATTTCTGTATGTAAAATGATTGATTAATTGATTTGAGTAGTTGTTGTTGTTTAGTCGTTTAGTCGTGTCCGACTCTTCGTGACCCCATGGACCATAGCACGCCAGGCACTGAGTAGTTCTCTCTGAGAGTAGTTCTCTCTGAGTAGAACAGTTCTACTCAGTTCTACTCAGAGAGTAGTTCTCTCTGAGTAGAACTGAGAGTAGTTCTCTCTGAGTAGAACACTGAGTAGTTCTGCTATGTTATTTTCAGTGCCTTTTAAGATCAAGATGTCAGAGCCACAACTCAGTGTGAATATCTCCCATTCAGGCTCCATTTCAATGAGGTTTGCACAGGACAATGTCATGATGGTTTGATTTCCAAATGCTTCATCTACAGCATTTGGCAAAATTCATCCTTGTTCCTAAAATGGTTTTACCAATTAAAGATGACTTGGTTTAGTAGCATTACTCATCCACACTGCTAGCAAGCCTGTAACCTTATGTGTGCTTTCTTGGGAGTTAGTCCCTTTGAAACTAATGGGACTTATATACAGTACATAGATTTGTACTGCACAGTATTTTAGGTGAATATTTAACTATTTGGATTAATAGTTAATGGCTGTGATTCAAGGCTGTTGGATACTTCTTGTGCAAAATACTTTGTTACTGAGAGAGAAAGAGAGAAATTTCAATGATGTGCATACACAGACAACAGACAATGCATAATTTACAGTGCATGCTCTACCGTTTCAAGCTCAGACTTCATTGTATTTATGCAGACTTGATCTGAACGTACTTTGTGAGATGAGTGGTCTTAACACCTCTCAACTTTTCTCTGGGCAAATGTCTGCCTGAACAGGATTTGTCTGAGATTTCTGGCACCTCTAGCTCTTGGCCATCTCTAAAGTACCACAACAGTAGACAAAATTGTGCCAGGTTAATTGTTAAATCCCTGGTCATAAGCTCTAAGCAGGAAGTGAAGGGAGAATAAAATAAATGAAACACAACACAATACTAATTAGATGCAGAACTGCATGAATAAATGTTTTGAATTTGCTTGCAGTTTTGCACAAAGTTGGGCTAATTTTTAGTTAACCTTTAGCACAATCACCTATGCCTGATACTCACTAAGCTTCTTTGCTCTATGACAGGCACCCCCAAACTGCGGCCCTCCAGATGTTTTGGACTACAACTCCCATGATCCCTAGCTAAAAGGACCAGTGGTTGGGGAAGATGGGAATTGTAGTCCAAAACATCTGGAGGGCCGAAGTTTGGGGATGCCTGCTCTATGATATTCCAGAGAACAAGAGAAGGAGAGAATGTGCATTTTCTTCCTTTTCAGACTCCAGCTCAGCCTTCGCCAACCTGGTATCCTCTAGATATTTTGATCTACAACCCCTATCAGCCCCAGTCAATGGAAAAGCTGGAGGGCACCAGGTTGGTGAAGTTGCTGTAGCTATTCAGTATACGGGGAGACAGCAACAGCAACATCAATGACCTTGATCCTTAATATAATGGATAAACCCCTTTTCTGGAGGCAGCATTTTCTCTATTGGGCCTAGACTGAAGAAGCACTGGATGTTCACTCCAGAATTTTCCACAGTGCGCACCCTAAAGTTGTTCAAGCAGCTGCACCGTTTCTATTAATAAGTCACGATTATATGCAAGAGGCACAACAATAGCAAATATACTTTGCCTCCTTCCTTCATCTCAAACTTTGTTGTAGAAAAGACCCCAATCTAGAACATCAGTTTTCTCATAAAAATCAAGCCCTGCTTGGCTGCCATTGGCTGAAGATGCTGTTTGCAGTAAACAGTACTTCTGGGGTTGAACAAGCCATAGTGAGTTGTTTTCAACTCAGATTATTGGGACCATGTCAGGGACCCATGGCTCCTTTTTTCTCCAAACTAAAAATGGCCAGATTAAGCATGCTTGTTTAAATACATGACTTATATCATGTGTAGTTTGGGCCTTAAAACCATCTCTAGTTTTAGTGCTTCCATAGTCTCATTAACCTATTGCCACAGGGATTCCTATTTCACTTGGGAACTGTAATTCTTATTGCATATTTGAAGGGAAACTTTTGTTTGAATTCATGGTTGCAGAGTTATTTATGTCAGATCCCTGCAGTTCACAATAACATACATGACTACGCAGCTTGAGGCTTGTGCAGAATAAAAGAATCTTAAGAACTTGAGGTACCCTGCAGAAAAGAGATGGTTTTTCAGAGAAAAAGCGGCCTGACATTTTGCTTCTACTGCCTGCTGCCTAATGAGCTTTTGAAGATAATGATCTGCTCAGTCACCACAGGTTGTGTAAAGTTCCTAGCTCACATTTAGAACATTTAGAACATAATCTCGAAAGGGGCCGCAAAAAAATGCCATAGGTCTGCATTGCATTTTCAGTTCAAAGTGACTGCAGTGCTACCATGTAAGATCATCCTGTGTAAATAAACAGGGTGATATCTTATTGGACATCCAACCTGGCAGCCTGTAGCATTTCCATGATGTATCTGGAGGAGACAACCATGGGAAATAGTCTATTTTGAAAAGCAATTTCTCCGTGCAAAGCTTTTGCTTATTTGTGAGAGAGGCAAGCACTAAATTGGTATCTGTCACCTGTCTGGAATGCATTCCTACAACCTTCTACACTTAAATATATCTCTTACTCCTAATCCACTACCGTTCAGTCCACCGTTGTTTCTCTGCATCAGTCTCCACTAATGTGGTTCCCTCCAGATATTCTGGACTACCTCTCCCAGCCAACCTGGCCAATAGTCAGGGATGATGGGTGCTGTAGTCTAACAACATCAGTAAACCCAAAGGTTTAGCACTCTTGCCAGGGCAGTCTCGAGCAGGTCGGCCGCCCTGGCGCTGAGGGGCGGAGATCACTCCGGCGCCCCCGCAGGGCGCAGCATGGTTTGTCGCGCGGTGCCCTGCCCTACCGGCCCGGCGCCCTGGCTCACCGCGCCACCGGGGGTCTACCTAGAGCCAGCCCTGACTCTTGCTCTAAGCATTGCCTTCCCATGTTCTTTCTGTTTGATGCTCACAAGCAGGTTGATCTGGTGGCCGGAGTCAGCACGGCAGTTCCTTTTCTTGGAGGTGACTGGGGTGTACATGTCTGTGCCACATGGTTATTTCATTTCCATGCCGCTTAATATATTAAAAATTAAGCAACAACTGTCAACTTAAATAAAACATCACAAAAATACAGAATTACATATAAAACTTTACATTAATGCACAGTTATTAATACATAGAAATCAATATATATCACCTGGCTCTTGGGAGATTGTGGCCCCGAAAGACGCACGTCCCGGTTTTCCTCTGGGGCATGTTGGAGGATATGTTCCTGCTTCTAGGCTTCTCATGGGCGTCTGGGTGGACACTGTGAAAACAGAGTGCTGGATTAAATGGGCCTTTGGCCTAATCCCGCTGCCATCTTTTTATGTTCTTGGAATAATCTTATTCCCTGGCCGGTACTTGTGATCCTGATGCGATCCTTTGGCTGTGGCTTGCCTGGCTTTAGAAGTGTACTGAGGTTTGGGTTATTCTGTGTTTACGTTATTAATGGAAGTATTTGAAAATCCAGATTTGTGAGTAATATAGGAAGAAGCAATGTTTTAGTTCCATTAGTGTCACGGCATGAGATTAAGTTCTGAGCCACAGAAACACAGTCGGGTGCCTTATAGAGAGTCAGACCATTGGTCCATCTATCAGGGGTCAGCAAACATTTTCAGCAGGGGGCTGGTCCACTGTCCCTCAGACCTTGTGGGGGGCCAGACTATAATTTTTTTGGGGGGAATAAATGCCCCACAAATAACCCAGAGATGCATTTTAAATAAAAGCATATATTCTACTCATGTAAAATCGCCGGATTTAGAAGGTGATTGGGCCGGATCCCCCGGGGCCTTAGTTTGCCTACCCATGATCTACCTTAATATTGTCTATTCTGACTGGCAGTGTCACTCCAGGGAGTCATTATCAGTCTTACCTGGAGATGACAGGGAATGAATCTGGGACTTTCTACAAGCAAAGCAGATTCTCTACCCCTGAGTCAAACCCTCTCCCTAAATTATATTACAGTCTTTCCCTAGAAAAGATGCAGATTAAATAGAAACCGATAAGAAAGGTTCTACGGGAGTTGTAATATTTTGTATTAAAATAAACATGCTGGGTAGTGTATGCGGGCTTCCATAAGAAAATATATTTTTAAAGGACTTGGTTTCTGCAATACATGGTCATTCCCACTAGGGGGAGCGTTGCATATGTTGCTCACATAGGAGAAACGGGAACCGTTCAGATTTTCTGAGCCTTTATATGGAGCTTTTAAAATCTTCACTGACTGTCTTTAATTAACTTTCCAAAGAAGGAAGTCTCCAAGGCCCTATTTTGAAGTTTAAAAGGCCTGGGCTTGCTTTTGCTCCCATTTAAATTCTTGTCAAAGTTCTCATTGAGTTCAATGAGATTTGAAAAGGGTCCTTTTTGTTTCCATAGCAATAAGCTTAAAAAGAGAAACAATATTATTTTCTTCCAAGTATTTTATCCAGCGTTGCCATGGTGCCTAACTGCTAGACATCAAAGTGGGCATCACTTTAAAAAGTTTTGAAATGGGAAAAAGTTTACATAGGAAATTATTTTATAGTCTACAAAGCATAAACCATTCATTTTTTTAATGTTAAGATACTTCTCACACAGAACTGTGATAAAGGTAAATGAATTTAGATTTGTGGCTGATGTAGAAAATAATCCTGTGCATTCTGGCATTTGTCACACTTACGCATTCATAATTAGAATTTTCTATTTAATTTCCGTAACTTTGAAACTGGCATTTATTTTATTTTATTTTTTAAAAAAACTGTTCATTTTATTCATTTTTAAGCACTGAAGCATACAGTTGCCAGTTTGCATCTGATTTTATGTGTGTTGTGTATTTCTCTGTTGTGAATTTAGTTGTGCAGTGTAAATTGATTTAAATTTCATTATTAATAATAACATTGTGTCGAGCAAACAGTAAGCAAGATGAAAAGATTCCATACTTTTAAAGTACATTTAAAGCGCAAACAGTAAGCAAGGTGGAAAAGTTTAAGCACATGGGAAGGTTGGAAAAAACCAGGAGATTCACTCAGAAGCTGTAGCAAAAAGTATCAAAAAGAACTTTTGCTTGTTTCTAAAGAACTATTTCCCAGTGACAAAAGATGACAGCTTTTTGCCTTGTCATGCATACCCAAGTCACACTACAGTAATTTTGTTGACAAATGCTCAACATAACCAGGTACTGGAAAGGCGAATAGATGGTTAACTTGTGTGGAATGTGGGTAGCATTTCTACTGCAATGAGTGGTATGCCCTGGAAGCAAGGAAACTTTTGGGAGAAATGGCAATCTCTCTTTCTCATTTCACAATCCTGTTTCATTCCTAACTCATATCTATATTTTTCTTCTTAACTACAGAAGGATGAAAGAATACAGGATGCCCTGTTTGGGGACAATGAATATCTACAAAAATTAAGCATTTTCACAAAGTGCTGGGTTGAGCAACAAGGTAAGCCATTTAGCTGTCTGAAGAGTGATTTTCCAATCCTTGCTATTGTATTTCAGTTTGATCTCTGAGCTAGAGATATCAAATCTGTAATGTCAAATGGCCCCCACCTTTCCGTCTCTCTCACACACATACCCCACCTCAGGCAGTGGCAGGCCTCTGTGTGTTTTTTTTAATTATTGCAGAAAGATTTTGTAACCCAACCTGTCTCTGCAACCCTTAGCTGAGTGGAAAGTACCTTAAACTCGACGTCACTGACTGAAAAGGCATTATCTTTTTTGAAGCAGCAATAATCAATTTGAAGCTTCTGGGGGCCGGCTTGGTGAGAGCAACGGTGGTGGGAGGGGCAAAATGCTCGAGGGGTGGAAAAAAAACTGGATGAAAAGGCATGCTGTTTCATGGATGTCTTCCAGAATTGTGACACTCTGTGTGTGTGTGTGTGTGTGAAGGGAGGGAGAGTGAGCGTGTGTGAGAGAGAAAGGGTGAGAATGATCACCATGACAACTGACCCAGCCAGTCTGTGTACTCTCCCTGCAATCATTTTGGCTGAGATCTGTGCTGTGAAAGGTCATGAGAAGGAGCTGTGGGAAGCACAGCAGGTATTAGACTCCGAACGTCGCTCGTTTGTCCAGTGCCTCAGCTAATAGGGCAAAGTTTTTTGGGTCTGGGAAATACAAAAATTGAGAATGGCGTGGAAGGGGAAGTGCTGCAAGTGTCAGGTAATGAAAACTTTCCTCTCTCTTTTTGTCTCTCTGCCTCTTTCTCTTCCCCTCCCTCCCTTTTAATTTTTCTTTTCGTTTCTGGAGCTGCATGTCAGCGTATGTTTGGAATCCCAGGCTCTGAGGAGTGATGTCATGCCCTAGCAGTTGGATTTTGTTAAGCAAAGAGGGAGGAAATGGTGAATTTCACCCACTGCCCACCCTTTTTGCCTGTAAAAAGTTGTTGAATCTTGTACTAGGATTACTACTTTTTCTCTGTGTGAAGTATTCCAACATGAGAGAGAGAGAGACTTTCAGGAAAGTTTATCGAGACCCGCATATGGCAGTTGGGTCCAAATCCACCGCAATGATGGTGATTGCATTGAAGGTAATTCTTATTTTGATGTTTGGGTTCTTGGCTTCTGAGTGGCTGCTTAATTTTTCCTGGTGATGGAATTAAATGAAGAAATAGATGGGGCAAAAGAAATCAAGCCTGTGCTTAGGATTTAAAGAATTAAAAGGAAGGAAGGTTTCCTTATTTGCTGACTGCAGCTGCTTTGCTAGCGAGTTCACTTCTCCAGCAATGTGACATTCAGCAGCACCACTCAACTTAGGAGAGGCATTTTTTTTAATATCAACTTGTTGCAGGAGAAGTTGTATTGCGTGCATGTTGCGGATAAAGGGTTTTAAATAAAGGTGGTTAAATAGAAACGATGGTTAAACATTGTTAAGGAAACAATGCTGTTTTAAACGTGCATTTCTGAAAAATCAAGTAAAGTTTATTTATTATTTATCAAACCTGCTCTGGTCTTTTTAATGAGAGTACTTCCTTTGAATTCTTGGTTATTTCTGGGCTCTGTGCATTTAAAACACCTTTTATGGTAAATTCCAACTGGGTGCAGATGTAGGCAGAAGCAAAAATAAAACAAAACCCACGACCCTCCCCCCAAAACATTTCATTTTAGATGTGCAAGTAAAGGCTTAAAATAAATGAAATGCCTCAAACTGTGCTTTATAACTGGTGCCTTTGGTGAAAAGTAGGTAATATTTTAATGCCTGTCTAATAAAATCAAGTGTTGCGAAGACTCTGCTAATACATGGCCAAAATATACTGGATTGATGATGAGAATCAGAGAGTTTTACTACTATTCATTCTAGGGAAATAAAAAAAATCCTTCAGTAGCACCTTAAAGACCAACTAAGGCCAACTAAGGTGCTACTGAAGGAATTTTTTTATTTTGCTTCGACTCAGACCAACACGGCTACCTACCTGTAACTCATTCTAGGGAGTTCAGCTTAGGTCAGGGTCCCAGTGTTCAGCTTCTAGACAATGTATAGAAATGACCACTGGAAGGGCCTTAGCTAGTTACAGAACATCTGCAGAAGGTTCTTGTCTGAAACCTTGGAGAGAGACACTCTCAGTGTAGACAACACTGAGCTAGATGGACCAGTGGTCTGAATCAGTATAAGATTCCTGTTTTCCTCTGACCTATTCCCCGGATTTCTTCTCTTCTGCCATTTCTCTTGGGAAGTATGAACTTTCTGCCAGTGAAACACTGAAAGGGTGGGAGCCCTGGTCTACTAAGCCCTTCCCCTTTTATATTTGCAGAGGTGGGTCGTTGAAAATTTCAAGTTAATCCAAACTTAATACATTCAGCAGTCAACGTCCAGCAGGATAGGTAGAAACATGCTGGTTTCAGGCTCCAAATGTTCCATATACAGAATATGGGGATGGGGTGAATTTTGGATAACTGAAGCTCTGATAATATGGAATTTGGGTGGGTTAGTCAGGGTATAGGACAGTCGATAAATCCTGTGCACAGATTTTAAGGTTTGCTCACTTGGGTGTCTTCTATGGATTTCTAGCCTTTGTTAGCCACGGTTGCAGTTTTTGACTGGGAGACTAGGTCACAAGCTTTTAGCTTTCTTCCCGAGTTTCTCAAACAGAGTGTCTTTTGTGTTCCATTACACAATGAAAGACACTTCTGATTGGCTTCAGTGCGCCTGCTAGCATGGTTCAGACATGCTGCTGATGGCTTATTTCCTCTTTGTGCTGGGTATGACTACAAGAAGGAAAACATGGACGGAGCGAAAATAACAAAGATACTGCAGAAGAAGGATAGTATTTGTCTCCCTTCTCCCCCAACCCCACCCCATTACAGCTCCTCCCCGCATGCTTTAAAACACCTTTCAGAAAAGTTAAGAACAAAACCTCGGGTTTCCTTATCGGATCAATCCAGAGTTAAATTCAGGAGACAGGAACAAAATGTTACCATATGTAATATTTACACAGTGGTTTATCATTGCCTAGGGTGAGGCTGTGTCCTGTTGCACTACATTTAGTTATTTTTCTCCTCAAAGATAAATAGTTCCTTTTTCTCTTCAAAATATAAAATCAGAGCTTTAATTAACTGAAAGTGCAGGTTTTGATGTCAGTGTTTTGAGTTGTAGGCTGCACGACAAGGAAGAGCAAGGTAATAAAGTCTTCCTCATATGGTGGAAATGCTCCACAATCACTTCCTTTTAAGTCTAATCCTGAACATGTATAGATTTAGCACCACGCTCAAACTCCTATCAATATTTTGCTAATGTTTGTGACACGTTTCTCCCAGGAGGGTTTCTTTACAGTGAGGAAACATACTGTATATTCCTGCGTATGAGACTACTTTTTAACCCAGGGAAATCTTCTCAAAAGTTGGGGGTCGTCTTATATGCCGGGTCATATTTCTTATACGGCGAGTATATCCCAAACTCTATATTTTAACTGGAAAAGTTGGGGGTCATCTCATACGCCCAGTCGTCTTAAATGCCGGAATATACGGTAGTTAAAAGTGGCTGGTCACAATCTTGGAGCAAGCGGGGGGCGGTACACCCCGGGCCCCACCCTGGAGGGGGTGTCACTCGGGGCCGCGGCCCCACCCCTCACCTTTGCACGGCAGCCTCAGAGGAAAAAAAATACAAAAGAAAGCTGCAGGCGCGCCGGCCGAATGGGCCAGAGCGCCTGCGGCTTTCTTGTGTGTGTGTGTGTGTGTGTGTGTGTGTGTGTGTGTGTGTATATATACATATGTGTGTGTGTGTGTGTGTGTATGTAGCTGGAGCGAGGTGCGTGGCTTTGGAGGCACGCGGGGGAGGGGAGCGGCGATACCCTGCCACATAACAACGCATGCATCGTTACGTAGCGACACCGCACCCACCCTGGGGCATGGCAATTTGCCGCCCCGGGTGTCACGGTGCCTCGCAACGCCCCTGGATGGGGATGCAGCCTTCCAGATACTGCTGCCTACATCTTGTTCTCATATGGCAACATTTTGGAAGTGTCAGCTCAGGTTGCTTGTTTTTCTGGGGGCAGGGGATCATGAGCGATGTACATATTCTTAATGTTTATATCAGGCCTCCTCAACCTCGGCCCTCCAGATGTGTTGAGACTACAATTCCCATCATCCCTCACCACTGGTCCTGCTAGCTAGGGATCATGGGAGTTGTAGGCCAAAAACATCTGGAGAGCCGAGGTTGAAGAAGCCTGGTTTATATGCATATTGTATGACGACACATGATTTCAACACAGCCCTTATCCTCCCTGCTGGCATTTTCAGTGCGGACTATACATGACAAAATTATCATTGTTGGCCCCTGTCTGTTTCAAGAGACAGTGTGACTCTGGGGGTGAAGTAGAGGTAGATTTAGGGGTACAGGATTTTGGTCACACTGGGTGTGGAGCCTTGGGGGCACCAAGGGGGTTGCAGCAACTATGGTGTAGAATGGAAGTTGAGAGGCAGAGGGATGCCTAATTTTGGCATCACGCTGAGTGTTGCTGAAATTTGAGACCCAAGATCTGCCACTGGGTGATGTCAAACCACTGTGTTAGCAGCAGCAAAGTGACCTCCCCAGGGCATAAGCCCAGGCAGTGTGTATGGAGGTCCTGGGCTGTCCAAACAACAAGACCACACCCCTCTTGGCTTTCCTGATGTGGTCTAAAGGAAAGCAGAGCATTAGGTTTGGCACCAGCTGGGCTGCAGGAGTTGCTTGAAGGAGGCGTAAAATTATGGGGTAGCATGTTTTGGAGAGCTTTCCTAACTTAGACTGTATAGTTGGGATGTCTGACATATCTTTTCATTAAAGTTCTATTCCCATAAAGGATTCCCCCCCTCCCCTGAATTAAACTAGAATAAGCATGGAAGGTGGAAATCAATCAATCAAAGGCCACCAATGTAGGCAGGATGCTGGTGGAGCAGGCTGGAACTGAATTGCTAAGAAAATTTGTTTTTGTTGGACTCCACAGGTGCACTGCCATTTATTCATAAAGGGGCCAATTGACACGCATATTAAGGTTTCATTGGTTGATGATCCAATGCAGAATTAGCTTTACTTAAAAAATCTACTGAAACCTGTAAACTAAGGTCCACAGTGCAACAAACTGCATCAGATACAAGGATGCAAGGATGTCATCCAAATTTGTTTTACGAAATGCTTTCCCTCAGTTTTTGGCATGATTCACCTCCCTTACTCCTAGTCTGTCTTTGTTATGTGTAGTTTGTATAATCACAGACTGTATGATTGTAGTCCATGGATTAGCCTCTTAAAGATGTTTAGGTATGGAAAATCCTTCCACAGTGCAGTGGTTTGGACTGGACATCCTATCTATTTATGTGCTTTTCTATTTGATGGAATAGTATTTCCTGCATTGGATTTCTTGCAGTTCCCACAGCTTATCTAGGAAAATAGCACGAAGCAGAATTTCAATATTTCTTCAATATAATTTCCATATGCCCATTTAAAGTGAGCTCATACTAAATGCAATTTACATCTGTATGTATAACCTTACTAGTGGGAAATCGAAACCACTACTAAATCATAATATTTTTACAGCCACATCAAAAATAAAAATTGTACCTGTTAGGTAATGAACAGACACCCACTTTGTAAATAAAAGTAAAATGTGAGTAGATCCAGGCCTTGTACTATAGATTCGCTGTCTAGGAATTAAAGAGCATTTGACTCAAGTGCAGTGAGTCATATCACTGTCTCATTTTTATATACGAAACAAGTAATTTGGCAATTAAAATGAAATGTTGCAACTTAACAGGTAGAATTCCCCCCCATTTTTCGTATGGTGGTGCATGTACAGTGGAACCTCAGGTTACGTACCGTCCTCCTTACGAACGCTTCGGGTAACGAGCTCCGCTAACCCGGAAGTAGATGCTCCTGGTAGCAAGCTTTGCCCTGGAATGCGAGCAAAAGTCGTGTGCCGGCAGCAGCGGGAGACCCCATTAGCGAAAGCGCACCTCAGTTTAAGAACAGTTTCGGGTTAAGAATGGACCTCTGGAACAAATTATGTTTGTAATCCGAGGTACCACTGTATGTATCACTAGTATTTAAGAACAGAGACTATAATTCCAAGCATGCTTGCTTAGAAGTAAGTTCCACACAGATAAATTCGACTTACTTTTGAGTAACCATTGTTGGATTGGATTGTGTGCTGGAGAATGAAAGTTCAAGTAGAGGTTTGCTAGCTGTTTCCGAGGAGCAAGTAAAAGCAGCGCTGGCCTTCACTTTGCCTACTGTGACTCGCTTTGCCAGGAGTGGGAAGCTATTTTCATCCCAAGGGCCACTTTTTTCTCATGATCAACCTCCTGGGAACCAGAGGTTGGCGGAGTCAAAGGCAAAAGTGGGAAAAGCAATAGATGTACCTTTGTGCAGTAAGCTACATTCCCACTACATTCCGGCCATATAAAACACACACTCCATCTCTCCATCCACAGTTCGGGGACAGATTCCAGCAGGACAAAAGCACAGGAGTAGGACTGGGGATTGATGTAGCTTGGAAAGGAAGCCTGTATTGGGTAGAGAGCACTGCGTTTGGACTGCATCTGGCCCCTAGGCTTCAGGTTCCTCACCTCCAAGCCAACAAGAGCAGGGGGTTACCCAAAGGTCTTTCCTCCCCTTATTGTTTAAAAGGCCACATTCAATGGCAGAATTGTTGCACTCTTTGGGTTGGGCAAACAAAGCCGTAGAACATTTGTAGGTGCCTCCTGGTCCAGACTGAAGCTATGGGAACATAGTGTCAAGAGCAAACCAGGGCTCATGTAACAAGTCCGTCCTAGTGGGAGAATGGGTACTTTGGAATTAAGGTGTATGGGAGAGAGTGTAAAGGAAACTTCTCCTTGTCAACAACCCTGGTCAGCCACTACCTCTCCATACATGAGGAGCAGAATTAGCAGGAATCCCTTCCCTCTCTGTAGCCTTTGCCTTGCTCCTTTGGTGAACTTGTGACGCCATTTGCTGTTCTGATAGAAAGCAGGCCCTGGGAACAGGCATCGAACACAGCCAGGCCTGGCATTTTTCTCACACATTTGCTACAAATTAGGTCTCCTGTATGAATTTTAAACATTTTAATATTTTCTTAAAGTGAAAAAAATGGAGGATTAAAATTGAAGGCAAATCCTAGTGCACTGGAAACTGAAGAGCTAGTCAGTTTGGCTGTCATTAACTATGGAGCATGCCAGCAGGTTGTAAAATGCCCTATTTAATGAGTGTTATAAATGAATGTTGGCTGTGGCCGTGGTTGTCACCCAGGTAGTTGTAAGAGAACCTGGTTGGTGGTGGCACTGGCGAGGTGTTTGACAGTTTTGGAATAGGTCAGCTTGGGTAGTAATTTGCACAAAGAGATTTTGCTTAACAGAAAAAGCCACTGTTGTCCTCTCACAGCATCAAGAATGCAGCTAAGACCCCCTTCTCCCCCAAGTCCCTAAAACAGATATTTACAAGGGTGATCTGGGGCACATTTGTGGATGAGGGAGTTTTGTGGAAGGTGCTGCACCAACTTTCAAGAAAAAGGGAAGCTTGCAGATTTGGACTACTTGTCTTGTGGTGTACTTTGGAGCTAAGTTGTTCTGAACTTGAGTTTTTGTACTTTCTATTACTATGGATTAATGCTTAGTGCAAACAGCAATAGCTCCTTCCATTCATGCTCATAAGATGGCACAAACAACTAGAAAATGTTAAGTGGGGCCCACAGTGGAGACCTATTATATTTTTTCAGACATGTAACGCTCTTGTTTGAATCACTTCACAGGCACTGAGCAGGCGTGATTTGGAGAACTATACACTGAAAATGATCCACTTGGTACATTGCAAAATAGCCTTAAGGTTTCCTTTTCTTTTAGGGGATTTTAGGGGATTCTCTTAAATTCTTAGAAACAGTGGCATATTTCAGCAAAGTAAACATACAAGACATGTACAAACAGCTGTTTCCTTAACCTGCTTCTATATGGATACCCAATCAGATTGGAAATAGTGTCAGTTCCCAGCTGTTCTCATTTAGCGTTGCTTCTGCTACAGGTTTCAACAGGAGGAATATAAAACCCACGTGTATTTATCCCAAAAAACCCTCTAGATGTGATATCTATCCTTAAGATCCATGCAAAGAGATGTATTACTGCCTGGAAAATAGTTTCCATATTCCATATTCCATTATTTAGTTATCAGACACTTCTTTGGCACTATGAACCATGCTCATTCATGACTGCATATATATATATATATATATATATATATATATATATATATATATGGTAAGATATCCTACCAAGTTGGTAGTGATTGACCTTGGCTGGATCCTGGGCATCTCTCATTACTTGATGGCTATATACTATATTCCTGCCAACCTAGCAGTTCGAAAGCACGCCAAAATGCAAGTAGATGAATAGGAACCGCTACAGCGGGAAGGTAAACGGCGTTTCCATGTGCTGCTCTGGTTTGCCAGAAGCAGCTTTGTCATGCTGGCCATGTGACCTGGAAGCTATACGCCGGCTCCCTCGGCCAATAATGCGAGATGAGCGCGCAACCCCAGAGTCGGTCACGACTGGACCTAATGGTCAGGGGTCCCTTTACCTTTTTTATATACTATATAATGCCTTAGAACACCAGTCCGTGGGGAACAACAGGCTATTGTTAAAGTCCTGTTTGTACCCAGAAGCATCTGGTTGGCCACTGTAGGAAGCAGGATGTTGAAATATGCATGTTTTTGGACTGATCCAGCAGAACTCTTCTTATGTTCAGAGACACTTGTCTTCCACTCTCTTTACATTTTATGTGTTCTCCATCACCAGTGGAATATGGGTATTTACCAGCTCCACTTCCATTTGAATCAAATTAAAGCAGCATCTTGATTGTCTGAAGGAATTCCTTCATTCAGGATGCCCTTTTGCTGCTGCTCCCACTACCTGCAGTTATGATCACAGTAGCAAATGCGCCAGTTTGAAGTATATATTCTATGGCTTTCAAGTGCTTCAGTGTATATATTGCTACTACTGTTCTACTACTAGTATTTATTTATTTATTGCATTTATATCCCACCTATTTCGCCAAGGCGCTCAAGGTGGTGTACATGGCTGTCCTTCTTCTCATTTATTCTCCACAACAACCCTGTGAGGTAGACTAGGTTGAGAGGCAGTGACGGCCCAAGGCTACCACGTAGTTTTGTGGCTGAGTGGAGATTGAAACCCTGGTCTGCCAGATCCTAGTTCAACACTCTAACCACCAGACCATCTTGCCTCTCATTTATTAACCATCCTTCACCAGCTGGTCCTAGGGCGACTGACAACATTTTAAAATTCAGTATTAAAAACAGCAAAAGCAAATTACAACCACAAGAATAGGGTGGGATCTTGAAAACATGCAACTCAGGTGTCAGAGGCCAGGTTAAAGAGTGCAGGGCAGTTTTCAGCTAGCATGCAGGTAATACAGAACCCACCTGTGCATGTACAGCCACTGCTGCTCTCATTTCTGGCCTTCGCCCTGTGCTCACTTATAAGAGCCCCTGCAAGAATCAAAGACTGAATGCAGCTGTGTGGATCTTTCCCACAGTTTGTTAGAGGAGATGTCTGTTTTACGCCAGCAAAACATCTATTTTTGAGAACAAGAGCTTATCATGAAACAAAAGTGGATAAAGACATGAAGCTTTGGCTCAGTGACATTGGAACTCCTTTCAGGGCTTATAGCTTTTTGATTTGGGGCTACAATCCTGCACACATTGATTTGGAAGAAAGTGCCATGCAAGACAACAGGATTTGCTTCTGAGTAAACATGCATAGGATTGGGCTGTAAAGTTAATTGGCTTCTATACTGTATATGTAAAAACAAAACCAGAAATATCTCTCCTGCTTCCTACTGTATCTGCCTATTTGGCTGCATGTGCAGAATTGGATGTTTCCAAATGTTGCAGTTGTTAATGTTGTTGTTGTCCACATTTTAAAAACACATCTGTGTGGATCCCAGGGTGGTTTACAAAACAACCAAATAGAAATACACATATGTCAAAGCTCCAGATCCCCTGATGAAATCCTTCAGTTACTTCATGTTAAAAAACAACAACATGTGAAACAATATGGAACCCTGCGAGACCCCACAGCACATGTGCCAAGTTGCTGAGCTACTCCCAGTGCTACTTGATGGTAGTGCAGGAGAAGACAGGAGTGAAACCACTGCAGCACAGAGTTCCCCAGCTCCCAATCTGCAGAACTGCTCTAGGAAGATACCATGGTCAACGGCATCGAAAGCCACTGAGAGGTCTAGAAAAATGAAGAGGGTTGCACTTCCCCTCACCCCCACCTCTCTCCTCCTAGGAGTTATCAGAGTGACTAAACTTGTTTCATTGCCAAATCTCAGCCTGAAGCCAGATTGAAATGGGTCTAGATAATCCATAATCCTTCCAGGCACATCTGCATCCGGCCAGCTACCACAATCTCAATTACCTTGCCCAAGAATGGGATATTAGCAACTGGGCAGTAGTTGTCAAATACTTCCACAATCTGACTTCTCCGCAAGCTCTCAGACTGCATGCCCGCCTCACATTTTTAAAACTTTGCTCACCATTTCAAACTTCCTCTGCCCTCCATGACGCTTTTACAACCAAATGTCTGAATAGCAGATTTGACATGATTTGTGGTATATGTACCACTGCTGTATGTGCAAATCAGGGCAATGAGACATTGAAGATTATTTCAGTATGACTGCTGACTCCTTGTCCCCACCAGCCTTGTTCTGTTGCCTGGAAAAGGAGCTCACCCAGTTACTTTCAGCCAGCCTTTGACATTCTAGTACCCGCAGTGATTTGTTTCCCATCAGCCCCAGCCATCAGAGACTGACCTAGCCACTGGACTGAAGAGCAGGAAAGGAGGACGCTCTTCCTACAACTATGGCAGAATTCCATGCTGGGACTCAGAGATTGCTTCCATGCTATAACACTGCTGATGTGTTGCTTTCCCAGAATTAGCTGAGAATCAAATGGAGCTTTCACATAGCACTTAATATACCACCATATTTTCCAGCAGTTGTCTTTCTCATCGCCAATGTCCCTCTGCAATGTTTACTCACAAGTAAGTCCTGTTTGGTACTTTCCAACATTACTAAAAAATATCCTGACCATTATTGCCTTCCGTTGAGTCTGGCTGGGGGATTAGTGACAGATTGAACTTTAATTGCCCTGTGAATGGCCTTTCTTAATTGTCTTTCTGGCATAGCACCAATAATGCCACAGCTCTGAAAATTCTCCTGTTTGCTAATGAACTTTCCCTTGATACTTATCTGATTCCTGACCCTGATTGAGTTGTGTCAAATGGACCTGCGCATTCAACCTGATGCTTTTGTCTTTGGACTACAGAGTTTCCCTACACAGGGTTGTGTATGTCCCTTAAATCACCCTGAGCTTAAGGGCCTGGCAGATGTCCTGAGTTTGCACAGATGGACTCTTCCTCATGGACGGGACTAGTACGAAATAAGAAGAGCCAGCCTAATGTAACAACCGGCTTATACGTCTTATGCTTTTAGGCAACACCAAGGCCACAGCTAATAATAATGTGAGACAATAAAAATAGGAGATCATTGGGGGAACAGAACCGCCAGTAACCTGTTCTAATTTCTGGTTGCTAGTTTATAAAATGAGCACATTCTTCTTCTTCTTCTTTTTCATTCCCATCTACTAAAATACCACTCAGAGAAGTTAATACAAGTTTCAGTGCTGCGACTGGCCTTTCTTATTTGCTACACACTCCTGTTTGTTTTCTGCTAGAATACATTAAGAACTATAACCCCTGCTGGTTTTAATTTACTGCTAATTGACTTGGATGGGCAGTAGAAAACTAATGCAAATACTGTTATGGGGTTGCACTGACATTTCTTGGGGATTTACAACCATCTGGAACAAACGGATTTGTGGAATTGAAGCCAAGGGCATGCAAGATCCTACACCAAAGGCCATCAGTTCTCAAAAGCTTCAGTCTTCCTGAGCCAAGAGGAAGAGCTGTTGTTTATAATCCCTTTTATAGGCTTGCCCAGATTACCTGTTCAAAGTGTTCTCCTGTGAGCCTCTGCTCAAAGGGAATTGTGCAACATCCAGTCCACATATAGAGCTTTTAAAGGGCAATGCACACTCAAAATACAGTTGGGAAGCACTCGTCCTCCGTGCAGGGCGTGCCAGGGAGCTGAATTGGCTAATCTCAAGGAAAATTTGGAGAATCCACTATCACTTCAGCTTAAATCTCATGGTCAAATATGAAGTATGATGTGTGTGTGTGTGTGTGTGTGTGTGTGTGTAAGGGTGAGAAATTACCAGTGGGTCTCCCCATACTTTCTCTTCCAGTCAGGGGCGTCTTACCCATAGAGGCTAGTGGTGCGGGGTGGTAGGGCACCAAGTTCTAGAGGTCACTAGGGAAGAGGCGGAGGCTGGACGTGGCTCCTCCCGGCATCAGCTTGCCGCCCTCGCTCACCTCCGCCATGTCGCACCGAAGCAGCGCCACGCCCAGAGCCTTCGTCTGCCATGGTGACCGTGGTACGAAGCGGCCAGCTGAGCCAGGAGGTGCCATGTCCAGCCTCCGCCTCTTTCCTGCCAGAGGAGCCGCCCTCCAGCCCCGCCGGCAGTGCCGTCCTCCCTAAAAATCTCTGGAAAACCGGGTGGTGGTGCCGGAGGGAGCTTTGCACCACAGCGCCAGATATGCTTCCAGTTAATTAGTTTCAGCTCAATTTTTGGAGATTGAGCACTGGATCATGACAAAGTATGTGCGTGCATACAGATAGCAGTTATGCCATGCGTCATAGCAATAGGTTCCAATAATTGACATTCAGTCACATTTCAAACAGCTTTCTGAATCTCACAGCCTTGCTGCAAGGAGAAATAATTGAACTTCCTCAGCAATTCCGCAGCAATGCAGTTACTGTGGGGAATGCAACGTATCTGAAACAGAAGGTCATGCAGTAGAGGTGCTGGATAAAATCTGCACACATAAATGTCTTGTGAATCTGTGGCTGCCAAAGCATCAAGTGTCCCAAGTGAAGGAAGCTCCAGATTCTACTTTTGGTGTCACCACATCACTAGTAACTTGTTCCGAGAAACATGTGGCAGACTACCTTATAAATATAGCCTGTCCTTTGTGTGTGTGTATGCACTCTGCTTTACAACAATGCTTAGACTGTAAAAACAACAGTCTTGTGGCAACTGAAAGTCTAACACATTGATTATGGTATTAACTTTCATGAACTAGAGTTCATTTCATCACCATCGTTCTACTTGGACACTTAGGTCCAGCGCTGAGGGCCTTCTAGCGGTTCCCTCACTGCAAGAAGCCAAGTTACAGGGAACAAGACAGAGGGCCTTCTCGGTAGTAGCACCCGCCCTGTGGAACGCCCTCCTACCAGATGTCAAAGAGAAAAACAACTACCAGACTTTTAGAAGACAACTGAAGGCAGCCCTGTTTAGGGAAGCTTTTAATGTTTGATGGACTACTGTATTTTAATATTTTGTTGGAAGCTGCCCAGAGTGGCTGGGGAATAAATAAAAAATTATAATTATTATAATTATTATAAATATGCAATCCAAGTCTTTATCAGCCGGTTTTCTTCTGCTGATGTTCTGACTCCTTACCTTTCAGCACCACAGTTTAGAATGTAGGTGCTGGTAGATCGAGCATTTCCAGAATGATATAGTCTACTGTGGCAAAAGTCTGCTTAGAACTCAGTGTAAGGAGAGCCCTGCTGGATCAGACCAAACATCCAGCTACTCCAGCATCTCGTTTTCAAAAGTCAGATGTACCTGAGCCTAAAAGTAGGGTGTGGGGGCACTTGGAAGAGGGTGATCTTGGCTTGCATCAGAGAAATTGTTGGTAAAAACAAATATTCAAGATATAAGAGGGAGAAGGAGTGATAGCAGATCTGAAACCAGGACCCAGTTTGCAGGCAAACACAGGAACATAGATTTATATAGCATGGCCATTTTGAGCATGAACTTAGTGTAGGACATTAGAGTTTGCAGGCTGTTGCTATTTCTTCAAGAGCCTCTACGCAGAGCTCTGTACTTTTCTAGCTTTCTTTTCCTGCACGGTTCACTGGAGGAAGCCTCTGCAGAGTCAGAGTGCCCTAGTTCAAGAGCTGCATACCTCACACCATTGTGCTTCCATAAAACTGGGAGTGTAGAATGCAGTCTTTTGTTATTTTTGCCTGAGACTTACATTTTGCCAGATGATTTCAGGTGGCTGTGATCAACCAGGATTGACACAGGCTCTTCTTACAATGTGCCCGGACTACTGTTTGCAGTTAGTACTGGCCACTTGTTTCAGATCAAGAAACAATGTGTTATCTAATTTGTTGAGAAACTTTTCTTTGCCACTGCCAGAGTTGGAAGGGGCATGAGAATTCCTAGGGGCATTAATCCTATAGTCAGCCTTGCCGTGGAGTGCTTTGTATTCTTTCACCATCCTCCTAACAACCCAGTGTTTCAGATTCCTGTTTTACAGATGGGAAACAGGTGCTGAGAGGAGTGATTTGTTCAGCAACATCTACCGGTACGGATTTCAAAGTTCAGCGGTAATTAGAACCAGGACTTCTAGGTCCAAATGAAAGGGGTAAAAAAATGTTCAGTGTTTACCAGAGCATAGCACTGGCATCTCTTTTCACTGCCAAGGCTCACCTGTGGAACATAAAAAATAAGAATTGTCAGAAGGGCTTCTGCAGTCGTGGAGAGTGCTTGTTTCTCACCACTGAGTGACCACAGAAGGGCCAAGCATACCAGGAATCAAGAAGGTGGTGGTCTTCAAGGTTAGGGGGTGCTGTTTCCAGACAGACTTGAGGCCTGCAGTATACCTCTCCCCTGAAATAAGTACTGACTGAGTTGCATATACATCACTCATTGACCTACCTTGATGACTTCCATATGAATGTGTGAATTGCTTTCATTGAAAAATATCCAGCTGTTGTTGAGTCTCCCAAGTCCCATCAGCCCCATAGCCAGCGTGGACAATGGTCTGGGGTGATGGGAACAGTAGTCCAACAATAACTGCAGGGCTATATAGGTCCTGCACTCCTAGTCTGGTGCTCCATTTTTGTGCTATGAGGAGCATAGAAAGCACTGGATGAATCCACACATGCATGTTTATCTAGAGTGATAAATTACTTAATGGTGAATAAATATCTGTGTAAAGCCTGAGGTGAGATTCTAGATTTCTTTATGTTGGTATAAAGTAAACTAAATGAATTTGATTTGTTCTCTTTTACAATTCAGGGTTTATTGTGGTTTGAAACAAAAGTATATTTGCTTGCAATAATTTTAGGCCTTCCTTAGATACTCATATTGTCATCACCTCATGCCTGCATGTATTATGAAGGCTGTTTTGTATTGGCAGCCATTCCATAACCCATGCTAGGCCTTCTGTTTCAGCTTTTATACATAGCAATGAAATGTTTTAAGAATCACATTGGAAAGTTAATGAGGCAGTGAAAAATCAGTATCAGAAACATATGCTGAGATGTTGAAAGCCCAATATGAGGGTGTTGGATGATGGTTCCCATTAATTTTAATCAAACATCCAGATTTCTTTTAATAGAATTGAAAGACAAAGCCAGAATATTCTAAAAATAGCTCACTGTATCCACGTTTGTTTTAAAGAAGGAACATGAAATATTTTTCAAATTTTGTAGCTTAAACCAAATATTTGCTGAGCAAAAAAATGTTTAGAATGGGATACCCAGCACATTTGTACAGTCAGTGTGATACAAACTTTTTATCCGTTGCTACCCCACCTGTCTTTACAAGAGTCCAAAGTAGATAACTACCTACCGGTAATAAAAACCATATTACATTTAAAGGCAATTACAGATAATTAACCTAGAAAGAGCAAAAACAGAACCAGGACAGTGATGGTTGAAAACCGACCTCAAGTAGCAGCAACAAATAACTGGGAAAGAAAGTTCTTCACTTTCTTCCTAAAATTTTTTGGTGGTTGTGAGAGTGGAAGGGAGAAATCACCCCAAATCAGGCTGAGTGGTCTTGGTCTAGTCGTACTCCTACTGGTGCAAGATGTCTCATCTCCACCCATTTTAAGGTTACTCTTACAGCACAGTCCACATTATTTTGGGCCCTCGCCATCCCTCTGAAGTGTTGTTGTTTTTCTCCTTTGTAAAGGGGGAGATGGGGAAAAGAAAGATCAGTTGTGTAGTCTGACATCTGCCCGCACAACTAATAGATTCAACCTATTGACACAAGGGAGGGAGTTTCATAATTGTGGTGCCACTATCAGAATGCCCTATAGCAGGCATGGCCAAACGTGGCCCTTCAGAGGTTTTGGGACTACAATTCACATCATCCCTGACCACTGGTCCTGTTAGCTAGGGATGATGGGAGTTGTAGTCCCAAAACATCTGGAGGGCCAAGTTTGGCCATGCCTGCCCTATAGCTTCTGCTCATCAGCTGAAACTCAGCTGCAGGTGGCATGCAGAAAACACAATTTACTAGTAACAGAGGGAGGTTCCCTGGAGCAAATGGTTAGGATCAGTGTTCCAGTCAGTTAATTAATTGCATCTGGCTCCATGTTTTATAACTTGATTTATAACTGGTTTTATTTGCTTTTTTTGTCCATGGTCAGTTGGATTTCTTTTCACAAACAATTCCAGTTAAGGGAGATCTGATAATTGCCAAAGCAAAATATTCATTCCAAGACTGAAATGTGCAACACTTTCATAAAATTGCGGTCCCCTTGTTGGACACATGGTTCCAGTTCATTCCAGACATCCATCTTTCCATGGAATAATTTATGAATGGAAAGATAGCTGCGTGATTCTGTATACTATATATAGTATTCAGTTTGCTTTCCAGACTGCTGTTTAACATATGAACAAAAGATATATATTTATTATCCAAATCAACCCCAGAAGTGGATAGGAACACAACATAGCAGGATAAACCTGTCGCATTGTGGCTAGCATGCTGATTTCTGAATGACACCAACATAAAATTACTGACGGGTAAGGCTACAGATGGAACAAGTGTTGCTTTGAACTTTTAGAAAAGTAATGCTGTATTAAAAAGTTGTTGCTGTAAAGAAAAAAATTCTACCAATTTCATACTCATTCTTTTTTTGCCTTCCTTCTTTAGTTTCCTCCAATGTCCATTAATAAAGAGTGTTGAATCATTAGCCTGGCCAAACTGCTGTGTGGTTGTGCCCCCAAGATGGCAGCAAGGCTTTCTAAATTCTAAAGCCATGTTTGGGGACGGGACAGGGCTTAAAGCAGGGGTCAGCAACCTTTTTCAGCCGTGGGCCAGTCCACTGTCCCTCAGACCTTGTGGGGGGCCGGACTATATTTTTTGGGGGTGGGGGGAATGAACGAATTCCTATGCCCCACAAATAACCTAGAGATGCATTTTAAATAAAAGCACACATTCTACTCATGTAAAAACACGCTGATTCCCAGGCCATCCACGGGCCGGATTGAGAAAGCCATTGGTCCGCATCCGCTCCACGGGCCTTAGGTTGCCTACCCCTGGCTTAAAGTTTCTTCTCTTTTTGACTAATGGCTTTTCAGCGTTGGTTCACACTTTTCACACTCAAGAGCAACATTCCTGCACAGCTTACTTAGTGAGAACTGCTAGTACGATCCCAGTGAGAAGCTGATACCTGATACCTTCCCCACTCCATTCTAGCTTTTGAATTCAGGAGCAGAAATAATTATTCTGACACCCTGATGAAGTTGCCAGAAGAGGGTTTCTGCCAAAGAGTTAGCTGAGAAGTGCCAGAGAGTATTTCCTCCTTTAGTGACAACAGGGGAACATAAATGTTAAGAAAACATTCTCTGCTTTCAGTGATGCTTGCAGAAATGAATTGAAGCCAGTATGCAAAAGTTGCATGGGAACAAGGTGAAGCACCTGGAATTCAGATGAAGAACTCTCAAGACTCATCCAACTGAGTCAGATCATTGAAACTAATGACCCTAATGTCCATTAACTTTAGTGGATCTACTCTGAATAGCATCCATGGTTTCTTGGCCATTCGTGGTACAAAGCAGAGGATTCCCTGGGAGGAAAAAAGCTGGTCAGTAGGAGTAAGAATAAAAAGTTCCTAGGAAGTGGCCTGTGTGAGCCCATTTTCACTCATGTTACCCTTCCCCAACATGGTGCCATCCAGATGTTTTAGACTCTCATCAGCCCCAGGCGCTTGGAGGGCGCCTGTTTGGGGGAAAACTGACATATGTTGAGAGCCCCATTTCCAAAATACTGTTAAACTACAGTGTGACCAAGAAACAGAATACAGGATGTAGTTATACAGACAGGAGCCGAATTGGCACCCAGGGGCTGGTGTTACTGAGTGTGAGGAGTGTGTGGTTTTGACCCATAAAAGCCTTATGTGGCTCAGGACCACAATACCTTCCTCCTCCTCCTCCTCCTCCTCCTCCTCCTCCTCCTCCTCCTCCTCCTCCTCCTCCTCCTCCTCCTCCTCCTCCTCCTATTTATTTAATTTAATTCCACAATATTTAATTTATACTGCCCTATACCCAAAGTTCTCAGGGCGGTTCTTCACATATGAACCAACCCATACCCTGGGATTGTCATCTGAGGGTCTTCTTCAAGTGGCCCGTTCACGGAAGGTCTGCAGGGTGGCAACATGGGGACAGGGCTTTTCAGTGGTGGCTCCCTGTTTGCTCACCCCAATGTATCCCCCGCCCTGGTCTTGATGTATCTGTGTTTTGTTGCTTGGTTCTTAAGTCACTTTATAAGATCCAACTATGACACCCTGCAGAGCCTCTTGCACTGCTTGAAATCCACTTTTGATTGTACTGTACATTGATTTTAACGGCTATGTGGCACAGGACCAGGTGCAGGGAAGAACTCACAAGGACCATTTTTTAAAGTCTGAGAACCTGAATTACAGAAGGAGGAATGACATAGGTACTTTCCAGTTCTTTGATGAGGCTGTGTAGAATCTACAGTGCAGAAGGATCGCCAGGAATTTCTCATTGGCTCTCACTTTCCCACACTGTGGGTTATAGGCATTAGCCAAAGGCACCCCAGAGCTCAGAAGGAAACATTCTGCTTTATAATACATTCTGCCTAGCCAAGCATATTATACAAGCCCATTTATTTTCCCACTATTCCAGAGCAGTGTTTGCGTTTCTTCTGAACTGCACTGCTGGAGGGCCCACACTCCTGGTGCAGCAGGGTGGTCACTGGGCAGCGTCACTCTGTGGATTGGATTTCTCAGGGCCGCTGCTTAGTAATGTGGGCTTTCATATTCCCTCTTGTTTTCTTTTTGCAAAATATATTGATGTTGGCTTGGGCAGAAAAACAACCCATGCCATGTTTTCTGGAAATCTGACTTCTCTTTTATCCATGCATATATGGAGCCTGTTTTGGCAGACAGAAGGCCTAGTACCTAACCCATGCAACACATCTCAGTTCACACATTACTTTCTTGTGCTACAAAGTGCTAAATGTTTTGGGGGCCACAATAAATGTCCACAGAATCTATCAACTCAGCAGCATGCCTTCTATAGCATGAACTGCAGACTGCAGCAACCTTTCAATGGATTGCGTGCATTTTAAAGGCTACTGTGAGCTTATCAAAAAGTTGGAAGAAAAATCTTATTATAAAATGCCCCTTTGGTTGTATGTCTGTTTTTTTGTCCGTGCTTCCTTTTGTTGTTTATTAATCAGGACATTTGCATGAAAAGAGTCTCTTTGCTCTTTAAGCAACTCAGCCGCTCTGGTTGTTCAGTCTTTTTTTGAAATCATAATCCCGGGTTTGTGATATCACAAACAATTGGCCATTGTGCAAAATGTCTTTCATGTCACAGTGAGAGGATTATGACTCTAGAGGGGACGAAGGAACAGGAGCAGATGAGCTCTTTGAAAAATTAGATACTGTTTTCATCCAAATCTACATGGTGGAAAATGTATTAAGGGTTTATTGGCAATTGGGTATATAGGAAGAAGTATTTCTATACAGAATGTGGTTCAAGGCTCTCAGCCCTTTCTTTTGAAGCAATAAGACTTTCCAGTTGAGCGATGCCAGAGCCTGGACAGTTATATGGGAGATATCCAACTAAGTCATATTCAGAGTAGACCCACTGGATTAAATGGACTTGAGATGCTTAAGTAATATTGGATGTCACCCATATATTATTAAATTCTTTGTGATTCCTGATATCAATCTAACTTTTTAGTCCTGAGACAGGATATAGATTAAGAGATGTCAGCACTTTTTTAAAGAGTAAAGCTTGGGGATTTGATTTAGTGATCTGTTAAACTTGATGGATTAGTTTACAATGATTGCAGAATTACATGCAAGTACAATGCTGTACATAATCCAAAACAGGATGGGCTTGCAATACTTCCAAAAGGGTCTGAAGAGTTAAAGTGCCAAGCACTGTGAATGATCCCTTGCTGTCCAATCAAACAGCAAACAGATGAAGGCAAGTTCAAGCAGTCTCAGAACTCATTAAGGAAGGGTACAGTATTTGGCTGCAAACCTTGGCTACAGCTCATGATGAGCAAGGAGAGTACGCGGACCCCTGCAATTCTGACTGGTCTGAGGCTGGGGCAGCAGTTGCTGTGTCAAATGAGGAGGAGGACGCAGAGGTTGCTGCTGGTGGTGACTTGAAGAGGAAGACAAACTTAACTCAGCATAGTGCAAGAGCAAACAATGTTTGAAAGCTCCTCTCTGGGAGCATGCATGTTCACCCAGTCCCAATAAATAAGCCATAGTTTGGCTTATTGTGTCATGGGAATGCATAAGTGTGCGTAGCGGGAGTGTGGGAAGCAAACCAGTATGTATTTAAATTCTTTCTATCCTATCTTACAGTAAAAGCAAACTTCCAAGTAAGGTAAAAACAATAGTTAAAACATTTAATTAAAACATATCAATAGGAAATTAAATAAAGCAATCAGCAGCAGTATAAGCAAGTGCATAAAATATTATCTGCTAAAAGTTTAGGAGAGTAAAACGTTTTACCCAACACTGAAAAGCCAATAAAGTAGGTGCTTTGTTTCGGGTGCCACCACTGAGAAGACTCTTTGTCTGCCTAAACGTTTAATGTGAGGGCATAGTTTTGAACCACTAATTATATTTTGTGCCTTGCAAGTTTTGTCAGCTCTTCTTAATAAAAAATAGGAGATGATGGTTATGTGGTATTGTAGCCTGCTATTATTTTAGCGGCATTTGAGTTATGAGTGGTTCTAAATGTGGCACTTTGGCAACAAATGTAGGACTGCATAGCAGCAGATCAACAACATCTCCTTTGCTAGATGTGTGAAAATTGGGGTGGGACCCTCAGGCAGACAAGGATAACTCAGGGAAGCAAATGATTAAGAGAAGCTAAAAGAGCAAGGTAGGGCTAGTAAATAAGCGGCGGTGGCAGGAGGTGAGTGGAAGGGAGGCAGCTACCGTAGCTGAGAGAGGAATAGAGTTTAACTTCAGGCCCCCTAGCTCTCTGCAAAAGCTGCTGTCTCCAAGAGGCTGCTGTTCAAGGAGACATTTAACATCAGGACTAGGCCCGCTGAGGCTATATGCCATCTGTCCTCCAATCCCACATTAGCTTAATTAGCCCCCAGTGAAAGCTTATCTATATCTATCATCTATCTATCTATCTATCTATCTATCTATCTATCTATCTATCTATCTATCTATCTATCTATCTATCTAGTTTTGGAGCTGCCCAGTAATCCTATCCTTTTGGCTGTAAATTGCTGGAACAATCCATATTATTCTGGATAAGTCTTGGCAAGTTTTCTCTCATAATATTGTTCTAGGCTTGGTTTGAAAAACAAAACAAAGAAGTGGAATCTCCCTCAATCCCAGAAATTCTGATTGTGGAGAGCAGCTCTCCTTGCCAAGCCATTATTCTCCCATAAAGGATCCCCAGGTGCTGAACTCTAGCTTAGGCAAATGGTTCTACTCAGACGTCTAGGAATCCCAGACAAAGTTGAGCATGTTTGGGGTTGGCTTCTTGGAACGGAGTTTATAAAGGACTGCAAAGGACTGCATGTACAGAGAGACACACTTAAATGAGTACATCTTTACAACAAATATCACTGTTATACCATCATAATTGAAGTGTATGCGTGTGAAGTTATAAGCACTGTGGTAGATATTTGTTTTCCTAAATGGAGGTTACTGACACCATGTAAAAAAACAACAATTTTTTTTTACCTCATTGTGATGCAAGTATATATCTTTTTAGGGTATTAATAATTTCTTTTTGTTAGCTTACCTAGAAGGCAGCATATGATTGTTCAGCTTGCCAGATGGAATGTTCTCCCATTTTCCCCTTCCCTGTTCTCTCAGTGGGGTTCTCTCAATCTTACCAGAGTTTATATAGGGGGGCAGGGAGGAGGTGCATGGTAGGGAAAGCCCTGTTGCGCTAGGGGGACTTGTTGCATTCAGTCACACTAGCACAGCTGTTTAGTTGAATCCAGGCCCATTGGGTTGTAGGCAATGAAGTAGCTCCATTGGCAGAATGTTTTCCATTTGTGTAACATAATTTCCCCTCTGTCTCCTCAGTTCATGAGCCCCTTGTTCCTTCCCATATCTCTTCTTGAGGGTTGGGGAGAACCCAAAACAAACTTAGGGGCATGAGGGTAAAAGAAAGACAAACTCCATGGCTTAGCCAGAAGTCATGTGCTAAAGGTGCTACTTTGCTGGATACAGTACTGTCTGTTGTTTCATTTACTAGCCTTTCTGCAAAGAATGTTGCAAAAAATAAGCAGGCTACTGGTTGACCCTTTGTGCCTTGAAGTTTGAAATTTGGAAGTAGCAAACCATATGATCTGTGGATTTCTCTCATTTTCAGCCAAATTATCCCCCCCCCATATATATATATGAATCCCAGTTCTCTCATGCGTTCTCTTGGCTGAGGTAGACTGGGATACAAGAGGGTGGTACAAGTTTGAGAAGAGTTAATTCTCATTAAAAAATTTCCACAGAAGTCTTGGAGGATTCCTGCTACCTGTAGCCTGCAATTAAAAAAACTCACAAAAATCCCATTATGCTTAGGATGCAGCCTGACTTCCTGGACAAATTTAGCTTTGTGATTGCGTCAGACTTTTATGTATAGCATTTTATGAAACCTGGTAGAGTCATAGTTCCATCTGAGGTTGCTGAGACCATGTGAAAATTCTGGCTTAGTTGCCATTTGGATCATATTATAGGTAAAGGTAAAGGGACCCCTGACCATTAGGTCCAGTCGTGACCGACTCTGGGGTTGTGGCGCTCATCTCGCATTATTGGCCGAGGGAGCCGGCGTACAGCTTCCAGATCATGTGGCCAGCATGACAAAGCCGCTTCTGGTGAACCAGAGCAGCACACAGAAATGCCGTTTACCTTCCCGCTGTAGCAGTACCTATTTATCTACTTGCACTTTGACGTGCTTTCGAACTGCTAGGATGGCAGGAGCTGGGACTGAGCAACGGGAGCTCACCCCGTCACAGGGATTCGAACCGCCGACCTTCTGATCAGCAAGTCCTAGACTCTGTGGTTTAACCCACAGCGCCATCTCTGTCCCTTCATATTATATCACTTTTTAAACAATAAAACTAACAGTTTTAGTGCTGGTTTTTCTGTCATATGTGAAATAAAAGTCACAATTGGAGAGGAAACTGCCTGCCTTCAGCATAGTGCTGTATAAAGCCTAGATTTTGCTGCAGAGCATTTTCAGGAAATACCAGTAGTTGACAAGAGGAATGCAGAGTCCCTCCTCCTTCTGAATGCTCATCATAGCAACATAGCCCAGTTGATTTGAAGCTGCATCAACAGCTTCCTGTAAACAATCAAGTGCTTTATATGGTGTTTTCTCCATTAAATGGATTTATATTCTGTGCATCGTCACCAGCGCCTTTTATGTTTATGGGGAAAGGGGTTGTGAGGGGAGATGCACTGGGCATTAACAGTTTGTAACAGAATCTCCTTATGATCATGGCTTTGGCTACCTCAACTTTCCTCTTTGAAAGCAGAGGTAGGGGATGAAGAAGACATGATTGTCACTGTGCCCACATACACAATCATAGAATTGGGAGGGGTCTTGTAGGCCATCTAGTCAAATTGGATGCAGCAAATCCAGAGCTAGATAATTTCCTGCAGATTATTGCTTTGGGAGCCCCCTACTTCCCCAGGTAATTGGTTATATATCAGATCATTGTGTGAAGGCTAAGTGGTTGATATCAGAGGTGGATTTAGGGGAGCGTGACTGCTGTGTTAGAAACTCAGATATTTAAACTAGGCTCCTTAAACCATTGCTGCAGTCGTCAAAACAGAATGTCTAGTTGCCATTTTATTCCTATTCCAACCTCTTTTTCTTAATGGTGAATGCTCCTGCTCAGGCTGCACAGAAAAAGCAATTTGGCTCCAGAAGTTCATTCCGATTGTGCAGAAAAATTAGAATTCTACAGGATGGGGTATTAGTGTGTGAAAAACTCCAGATACAATGATCCCCAGATGGCAGAGATGTCAGGTGCCATCCTGGCACCCAGGCACCTTCATTTGGTCACAAGTGGTCAAAAGCACCTGGCTAATTTTGAACACTGCACGACTGGTTTGGTCGCACTGGGCTTGGAACCTCAGGGGCACTTCAACTATGATTTAGACTGCAGTGCGAGAGGCAGGGGTGCCAAATTTTCACATTGCACATTGCCCACCACTGCTGATATTTGCCTTTCCCTCCAGTCAGAGCATGTGTGGAAAGATCACAAAATGGTCATTTGGCATACCTGGGGAAAAACCAAGCACTTTCCAGAGGCACCTATTCCATACTTCCTTCTCTCTCATTAGTGTTTCATTGTCCGGTATTCCCAATAGTATTCCAGTACTATAAAGAAGTGACACAGAAAACTGCTCCTTAGGAAAATATTTCAAATGGGCTGGGTTATATTTATATAGCTATTCCTCAGTGTGCCCTTTATGCAACAGGGGGAAGGTTTTCTAGTGAAGTAGCCTTTGCTATGCAGTACCTTGAGTTTGTATGCATCTATCGATTTGCCAAGTCAACGCCAAAGCTTTTAGATAATATTTCTGGGCATTAACTATGTTAATAGATTCCATACAGAGACTAAGTAAATAACAAATGAAAGCGCACTTTATGTAAGCTGCCAGAAAAGTAATAGTTTTTTTTAATCAATTTACTTCCAAAATCAGATAAAACTCTGCAAAAGGGGAGAACACCCTGAAGTAAATGTAATCTCCAGTCTTTGGAACCTTTGTAGCTTTTGATTGCAGGACTTCTGGCTTTAGCGGATGGAAGTGAGACCTGCCTAGTCACCGCTTCAGCTGCTGAGGTGTAAAGAAATGTTTAATGGAATCACTCTGAAGCTTAAGAAACTGTCAGCACACAAGCCCTTGCGACAGATGGGTCTGCTGCTGGAGAGAGTGGGTTCAGCAGAAGGCATTAGGTAGTGCTGTCAAAGTACTTGTCCATTCTAGGTTGTATGTGTGACTTCAAGCTATGTTTTGGTTTTCCACATAGGCATGCTCAAACATATTTTCAGGTTTCCATTACTGTGAACTAAAAAAGGAACACGAAATTTCATGGAAAGGAAAGGCAACACTGGGGAGGAGTGCCCCAAAGCCCCACACCCCATCCTTTAATACCCTATTACTCCCCCCACCCCACCACTCAATCCCCACCCCCCACAAAGCACATTTATTCAAATCGTTTGGAAGCCACAAAACAGGCCTATGAGATCTTTATTTACAATTGACAAGATGTTGGACATCATGGACTCTGATATTATTCAAGTAAAGCTAGCTGGCAAAAATGTGATTGAAGCTTTGGTAAATAGTAATGTAACGCAACTTAGTGGCATAAGGGTATGGGTTGAAATGTGCCATTTCATTATTTTACATTAAAAATTTATCCTCCCCATCCTTTTCTCACAAAGAGCCCCAAATGCCAAAGATCTACACAGAAAATGGGAAGGCAAAGAACACCTGAGGACGCGGGGAGGGGGCTGTTCATCCAAGTTCTGGCTTTGGTAGAGGTCCAAAATCCCAGGCATGTTTTTCTGAAGTTTGGATACCTTTTGGATTGAGTTGTTTTGATGAAGTTGGTTTCATTTGTTGCATGAAGAATGAGAACTGACCAGAGCTTGGGGGCTGCAGCTGGAGTTGGCTGTGCTTTTAAGAAGTTATTTGAACTCATGTAAAAGTAAGCTCATACTGCAGGGACAAACCCTGGATAATGCTTCTGTTAGCCCAAGAACCATGAGGTTTAATGCAGCTGTGCATTCCAGGCCCAGGGTTAGAGCTGTGCAAATTATTAACGTAAAATGCTGCTGTAACATTTGTATTGTATTTTCAACAGGGAAAACTTGCCAGCAACATTTTTTGTACATTTCTCAAAGCTCCCCTGCTTAGTTTTTTCTTTTATTGAAAACAAGCTTATTAAAAAAAATGGCCATTTGAGAATTCATAGAGGCACTGGGAAATGATTACACTTTAATGCAAAAATAGCAACTTTAGCAGGTTATGGAATTTGATTATTTAATGTATTCATGAAGCAGCAAATTTCTTGATGGAGGCTTGTAGCCTCTCTGTGTTTTGTTCTACGTAATATCTCTCTGTGGAGTCATCTCAAGTGTTCTCAATATGATTTTTTTCTTTTAATTAAATTAAAAAATGGATTTAAATGGGATGGTTTTAACCTCCCCCCGCCCTCCCCTCCTGGAAGCAGGAATGTAATGAATACATTTCTTTCAGAATGGAACCTGCAAGATGTAGAAACGTTGTTAGCTTTAAACTAGTGAATCTCAAACCTTTTATGAAGGTGCATCATATTGAGTTCTAAACCCTATTTTCTCTTCTTGGTATCAATGTGCACGAGCATTTCTTTATATGGAATTGCTGACCTACATTTCCCCATTGCCTCATGCTACAGGCAGACTGATTCAATGTGCACAAGGCATATTTTAAAACTGCATGCTCAGACTTGGTGATTTTCCATGGGTTGGTTTAGCTTAACATTTCCTACATAGCTCAGTTGGTTAGAGCGTGATGCTGATAACGCCAAGGTTGCAGGTTCGATCCCACATTGCAGGGGGTTGGAATAAATGATCCTCTGGGTCCCTTCCAACTCTACAATTTTATGATTCTATGATTCTACATCAGGCACCCCCAGACTTCGGCCCTCCAGATGTTTTAGACTACAATTCCCATCTTCCCCAACCACTGGTCCTGTTAGCTAGGGATCATGGGAGTTGTAGGCCAAAACATCTGGAGGGCCGCAGTTTGGGGATGCCTGTTCTACATGGTAGTTGTGCTGTCAGCTTGCAAGCTCTAGACTGTGCCTGTTAATTTCCAAGCAGAATTCCAAGCACACAATAGGGCCTTAATACTGCTTCTGGGAATACCTTGAATATCTGGCTTTGGGGCCTGTGTATCAATACCCAATGAAACACAATTTCCAGGCCTGCCAAAGTACCTTTTAGCCACTATATGTTGGAAAAAGGGGAATTGTGTAAAGAAATTGTCCCTCATTAGACAATAAAGCATTCTACATGGTCTTCATGGCATAGTTTTGGCTTGAACTTGAAATGCTGTGAGCGTTCACAAAAGTGAGCACCTTGTTGAGTACCTGCAAACAGGATTGAGGTCTCGTGAGTGCTGGCACTTTCCCTTCCCTTCGCTGTGTGTGTGTGTTTTTGCAAGGGCAGACATTCTGCAGTCTCTGGAAGAGAATATTTTCCTACAGGACCTTCACCTTAGCAGAAATGGCATGCATGGCATCAGTTACCTGCCAGGGATCCTGGGGCTAGTGGTTCCTGTCCCATCCCTTTGGGGAGAAGTTGCTGTCTTCCATGCCCTGGTCAAAGGTAAGTAAGTTACTTGGTAGTATGGTACTCCCGCTTCCCTGGCTCCTGAGTTGTGTGGAGAGGGGAGTCCCCAGCCAAACACAATGCCCCCTTCTTTTTGCCCACCCTTCCTTTTAGATCTTTGCTGCCACCAGGTGAAATATTTTATTTTTCTACAAGGTTGTCTTTCACCAACCAGTCTAAAACTCTCCCGTGTCTCCTTGAGAACAGTTTGAAGTAGTGTAGAACTTGGCTTAGACATGGTGTATGTGTGTGTGTGTGTTTTATAAAAATAGCAGAGACCACAAGGTTTTATGTAACAAGACTGGAAGTTTACTAAATGGGGGGAAAGGTAGTTTATAAGGGGGAAAAAGGGTTCTAACTTAAGAATGGTTACAAGCAACAAAACATTCCCAGAGTGGGTCATAAACTATAGCAAATAAATGTAGGTTAAAACACTTTTATCTCTCCCCACACTAGAGTTAGAGACTGGTGTTTGTTCTTGATCTGTTCATCCTTTCCTCTGGTTCCCTAATCTGGCTACATGAGTGTTAATCAGCATATTGAAGGAAGTATGAAGGTCTTTATTTCCAACTACAGTACCATATCAGTTATTCTACCACCTTCTAATTAGTGGCAAAAATCTACAAATTAACCCGTTAACTCCGCCAAACACACCTACATGCAAGATTTATAGTTTCATAATAACACAAGTCCATTTCTGCCACACTTGGGGGGTGGGGTGGAGGGAGTAGCAGAGGACACTTATTTTGAGTCATATCTATCTGGAGCTCAGGTTGAAGTTCACAACAAGACAGGCTGGAATTGCATAACCTCATAGAGTCTCAGCTAAGCAACTGAAATTCATAAAAGGTCCAACTGAGGCATTTTATGCTACTCAGTCAGCTCAGATTCATAGCTGCCAAGTTATCCCTTTTTTACAGGGATTTTCCCTTATGCTGAATAGGCTTCCTCACGAGAAAAGGGAAAACTTGGCAGCTATGCAGATTACCACTCCTGAGGCCCAACTCCTTCCTGGAGTGTGGTGAGCTTAAAGGGCACTCTCCTGACTTGGAGCCTATTGCTCTGCCTCCGTCCCTCATGGCTCACTACCAGCACTGGTGGTAGAGTGTGACTCCACCCCCCTTGGACATATCAGATGAATGGGTTGTGATCTTTGGAGATCCCTTCAGACTCTGGCTTAGACACAGTGTCCGGGCATGTGGCTGGATCTAGGCCAGGACTGAGAAATCTGGGGCCCTCTAGATGTTGTTGGACAACAGCTCCCATTGTCCCTTACCGTTGGCCATGCAGGCTGGGACTGATGGGAGTTGAACAACAACTGGAAGGCCACAGATTCCTCATCCCTGGTCTGGCCTTTCTGTGGCTTTTGCTGCTGGTGGTGCTGCTACTTCTGATCTGGCCCCTGCTTATCTTGGTCGGAGTCACAGTTGCTGCTCAGGGTGGAATGGGGTCACCACAGACTGGCCAAAGGCTCAAGGCTTTGCAAGGATTTTGTTTAAATGCTACCAAAGGCTCAGTGATGTAATTTGTCCATGGTGGTTGCTAAAGGGTACTGGTGCAGCTGCATGAACTGATTAACTTGGTAATGAACACCTGTGATGGGTGGTGTAGCCAGATTCTTCTGCCCATCCAGACAGGTCACTTTGTTCTGTTGCAAGAACTGCAACCATCCTTCCTGTGTTTGCTACTGCTCTGAGTGTGGGCTATGCCTGCATGTGCTGATTGCCACAGGATGCCTGCTTGGTGCCCCTGCTTGATGTCAGTTCTGCATCCAGGGCTGGTGGTTTGTGTCTTTGCAGTGGATCTCTGTTCTTTGTCTTGCTTGCAAGACAAGTTTGTGTGTGGCTGAATGTTGTGCTAAGTGCATCTCCCTTGCCCAAACACAAAGGGATCATAGCAAACAGTGAGAGGGATGAAAATCTCTCACTCACTTTTGGGATGCACAGGATATGATTGCTGGGACTGAAAAGATTGTTCAGTTCATTAATTGAGGTTTCAACTATTTCCCTTTTCCCTTGTGTGAATCAGGCAGATCATTTCTGATGTTTAGTGTAGATAGACAGATGATCTAGGAAAACCCCTTGATGATTTCTGAAACAGAAAGTAAGTGGTTCTTTGGTTAAAAAAAACTTGTTAACTATTCTCAAAATATAATTTGTACTGCAGAAGATAAATCAACTAAAACCAATTTGTTTGACAGCTTTAGCAATTTTCAGTCATGTTCTTTTCCCCTTTGATCTCTAATTCTTTCCAGACAGAGTGTGTCTAAAATGGTTCCATTCCTTCTTCAAGTACCCAAATCTAATTTTTCTTTCTCTTGTGTGGAGAGGAATCATTTATTTATTTACTAGATTTATAGGCCATATTTTAGATATGAATTCCTGAGGCAGTTTCACAGACCTACTTGATGGTACTGAAAATGGTTGGGTTTCAGGCTGCATAAGAAATATTCCCATGTCCAGTTGCCCACATGGTGCATCCTTTGGGAACACTGGTGTGGCTGGAGAACATGCTCATGCAACTGTGTGATTTATATGATTGGCATGTGTCCTTGCTGTTGATGTGTCATGGAGGGCGAGTAACAGGAACCAATTTGGGGTGTATGCATTTGCCACATACTGTATGAATTAGACCTTATTTACAGATTGCAGATGCACATATGATTTCATTATCATCATCATAATCATCATCATCACCATAATTTATGCCGCCCATCTGACTGGGTTGCCCCAGCTACTCTGGGCAGCTTCCAGCAACTAAAACATTACACAGCAAAACATCAAACATTATAAACTTCCCAATACAGGACTGCCTTGTGATGTCTTCGGAAAGTTGTGTAGATTACAGTGGTACCTCTGGTTAAGAACTTAATTCATTCCAGAGGTCCGTTCTTAACCTGAAACTGTTCTTAACCTAAAGCACCACTTTAGCTAATGGGGGCTCCTGCTGCCGCCGTGCCCCCGGAGCATGATTTCTGTTCTCATCCTGAAGCAAAGTTCTTAACCCGAGGTACTATTTCTGGGTTAGCGGAGTCTGTAACCTGAAGCGTTTGTAACCCAAGGGTACCACTGTACCTGTTTGACAGCTTATGGAAGGGCGTTCCACAGGATGAGAAAGCCCTCTGCCTGGTTCCCTGTAACTTCACTTCTTGCAGTAACGAAACCGCCAGAAGGCCCTCTGAACTGGACCTGTCTGAGCTGAACAATAGGGATGGAAACACTCCTTCCAGGGGCGTCTTAGCCATAGAGGCTAGTGGTGCGGGGAACCACGGCGCCAAGTTCTAGAGGGTGCTGGAGGGCACCACGGAAGAGGCAGAGGCCGGACACGGCACCTCCCCGCATCAGCTTTCCCCCCTCACTCGCCTCCGCCATGCTGAGCAGCAACCGGAGCCTCCGTCCCATTGGAGCGCCCTCAGGGCATGGCGGCAGGAGCTGCCGAAGCACCAAGGCCCACCACAATGTGTGCGCACTTCACCAAACCCTTGCAGCGTGTGAGGGCTGCCAGGAGGCGGCCGGCCGCCAAGGGCGAGCCCTGGAGCCTCCGCCTCTTCACCGCTGTAAAAGGTGAAACGGGGGGACACTGGAGGGATCTTTGAATGTGTGTGGGGGGGGGCGCCAGAGGGATCTTTGAACCACGGCGCTGGATACCCTTGAGACGGCCCTGACTTCTTCAAGTATACAGGGCTGAAGCTGTTTAGGGCTTTAAAGGTCACCACCAACATATAGATCAGGCATCCCCAAACTTTGGCCTTCCATATGTTTTGGACTACAGTTGCCACCTTCCCCGACCACTGGTCCTGTTAGCTAGGGATCATGGGAGTTGTAGGCCAAAACATCTGGAGGGCCGCAGTTTGGGGATGCCTGATATAGATCCACTGACCACATGGTTGACTGGATGGTTGCAGAACCAGTGCAGGATGCTTCTTCAGTCCAAACTGGTCCTCAGCCTATACAATGAATAAGAACATTGCAAGGTCAGTGAAGGCCACATGTAGCTGTCATACCCGGATTCCCACTTTTGGCCTGGAGCTGTCCAAGCAAGAGAGGCACATGTCTTTTCCAGGCACATTTGTCCAACATTTTATTTTGTGTTGCTGCAATGAACCAGGAGCATGGGCATTGCTTTGTCACACAATGAGAAACTTGAGACACATCTTTGGGCTGGGGGGAAGACAAATTTCCCTTGGATGGATGTGCCCCCAAAATCTTGTACCATGTAGAAATAAGAAAAGATGCCTCTTTTTTGAGCTGTTGTCAGTGTCATATTCTTTCTACTGTCCCTGCAGAGGCAGGTTTTCAATAATCTGTTATTCTTTGTGTCTCCTGGGAGTGCAATAGAACACTTGCCTAGTTTCAACAGCATTTCGATTTTTTGTTTAAGCTGACAATCCTTTTTACTCTCAGGGACACCCCCACCTCACATTTTTAGAATGAATACACACACACACATAAAAAACATATACTGTACACTTCCAATGTGAATATATAGACCAGAGGGTTGGGCTTGCAGTGTGGGCAATGCTTTTTTCTGGGTGTAGGGACGTGGGTGGTGCTGTGGTCTAAACCACTGAGCCTCTTGGGCTTGCCCATCATAAGGTCGGCAGTTCAAATCCACGCACCGGGGTCAGTTCCTGTTGCTCTGTCCCAGCTCCAACCTAGCCAACCTAGCAGCTTAGAAGCATACCAGCGTGAGTAGATAAATAGGTACAGTGGGAAAGTAAACAGCGTTTCTGTGCGCTCTGGCACTTGTCACGGTGCTCTGTGTGCCAGAAGTGGTTTAGTCATGCTGGCCACATGACTTGGAAAAGCTACCTGCGGACAAACACAAGCTCCCTTGGCCTGAAAGTGGAGATGAGCGCTGCACCCCATAATTGAATTCAACTGTACTTAACCGTCCAGGGGTCCTTTACCTTTTCTGGGGGGTACTCAAGTGTATGCAGTAAGAGCCCCCCCAAAAGAAAAGCACTGAGTAAAGTGATCCAGGTTTGAATCCTCGCTATGCTGCAAAGCTAAGTGGGTGACTGTGGGCCTCATAGGGTTGTTGTAAGCTCAAAGTAGAAGCTCCTCTGAGCTCCTTGTAGGAAGAATGGGATAAAATTGTAAAAAATAATGCAAGTTGTGTTTGAAGTAGATTTGTGGGTTTTTCCTTATGGTGCTTGTATCCCCGCTGCAAACGGACCGTGGTTGGTAGTTAATGCTGTGTTATTTGCCATCCTTCAGAGAAGGAAGATGACATGAGGTGTGTGGTTGCTGTAAACATCTGGATTCAGTTTAATTTGAGGAATATTGCAGATCTGAGAGGATTTGGGTCAAACCTGTCAGTGGAACTTTTCATTAAGCAGGCTGTTTATTTTACATTTACTATGGGAAGCCTAAGGGTTGCAGTAATAATCTGGTTCCCATGTGCTATCCACTGTAAACAAGAAAAGTATGTACAGTATCTCAAAGAGAAAGTTCCTGCCCCCATCAGCTTATACTTTAAGAATTAGAGACATCACAGATAGAGACAGCAATAAGATATTTGTAAGCATAATAATCTTCAAGATATTGTGACTTTTTGAGAACAGCAAGGGGTTGTATCTTTTGGTTTAGTTAGTTGTTATTTGCAGAAGGTCTAGAAAGATAAATGCAGGTGTCCTTGGAAGACCTTGTGCTCTATCGCCAGCTTGGGGAACTATATGAAGGAGAGCTAGGTTTGAGAGATGAAAATTACATATTGTACAAGTTTTTGTGTTAGGACCATAATCAATTTATCTTTGATATGTTTATGGGCAGGCTTGTACATCTTATAAATTACGATATACTGTATCCTATCACGACATTGCACAGTCTGCCATGGCTTCCAATGCTCATTTTAAAGCTTTTGCTTTAGGATTGAGCTCTGTCATTTGTTATTACAGTTGTGACACTTTTTTTTCTTAATGCTATCATAATTATCCCAGTCCCAATTTAATGAGAGAAAGTGGAAAAGTAAGGACAATGGTTCCATTCTTCTAACATACTTTCCCCTAGTTTTAGTTTCTAGTCTAAACATGACTCAAATCTGAATCTTACCTGAGCTGCTGTTTGACTTTTTGCAACATTGAAAAGAGTAGTTATGTTTAGGTAACATGTTCAAAACTTTTTTCGACAGTCTTTTCCATGCACTAGAAACATTTCTTATTAAGCTGTGTTGGAAAAAGTCTCTGGTTCAATGGGTTTGCTTTGGATTTTATTTCCCCTTACCCAGGTTTCCAGGTTTATAGAGAGCAGAAATGACCATGACTGCCAACAAGATTGCCAGTGTCACCAAGAGAGCTGGAGGAAGTAAAGTGCCTCGGGATAGTCTCGATAGGTAAGTGGAAAGCAATATGTTTATGGGCTTTTGTTGCCTGATTCCAAATTGCTTCCTGCTCTCCCACCCCAACAGAAAGCAATGCTCTGAACCCATAGATCTATGAAACTTATCCTTTATAGGAGGAGGCCCACTTCTGAACCCAGAGTCTCCTGGTCCTGCTGCTCTTCTTTCCGTTTCTCTCTCTTCACCAGGACTCTCCAAATATACAAGCAGCAATAATAGCAGCAGCCTCCACCCTCCCCTTTCCCTTCTTTTGGGCAGGCTGGGCCTGGAAGGAGGGGATAAGTGAATGTGTGATGGTGGCAGGATGGCTCCCCTTGAGGGCATCTTGATTAAGAGCTCCTTAGCATATGGAGCCAACACTGGATCCAGGGGGCTAGTGCATGTAGAAGCCTTGGCATACAGGTCATCCTGGGTCTCCTTACTAAGCACATCCTTGGCCATGTTATGTAAATATACAACTGCTAAGCTCTGACTCAGTGATCTTGCAAGCAGCAAAGCGATGTTGTTGTTGTTTTAACATCAACATGAAACTGCTGATACGGGCTGTCCAGAGAGTTGGGGTGAGTTGCCGTCAGTATACGGATGAAAACAATTCTCCCTTTTTCATCTGAACCAAGTAAGGCACCTAATGAAGGCCAAATGCACTGTTTGAGTGTCTCTTGACCTGGCATTATTCCTGGATTTGCAACTGGTATATATGACCTGGAGTACTTCTATCTTCTGGCTACTTATGGGAAAAGGTGATCTGGTCCCTGTTATACATACCTTGGCAACCTCGTGCCTGAGTGTTGTGGTGTGCCTCACCTGGGGTTCCTTTAAACATTTGTGAAAATTTCAATCTATGGTAAAGTGCCATCCTGGGCCCTCTGCTCAGCTCTGACACCTGCCCCTTTTTTAAAAAATCAACACCTCCCCCTTTTATTTTCTTGCTCTCTAGTTCCAAGCAGCTTCTTCCATGTTTTCTTTTTTGGTGGTGGGGGAGAAGGTGGTTCCCCACATTCACTCCCTACAATGCCCTAGGATTACTTAACTCTTAGGGCATTTTGGGGAAGTCCAAAATGACACCTGGAAATAGTTTGGCACTGGAGTGCAAAAAATGAAAAGAAAAATGAGCCCCAGCAGCTGCCTGAGTGTGCTTGATGATGGTCCTGGGCCTGCAGAGTGTCCTCCAGTATCTTCTCCTGCATAAACCTGCTTGTGTGATTAGTTGTCAGATGGGGCCTTCTTCCAAGTATCTGTATCCCCTGACGTTAGGTTAGTTGTCAAAAGGAACATTCTTGGTGGTGGTGCCCTAGAGAGATTCTGTTCTCCCTCCCCAGCAAGCTGCTGAGCCCTGAGCTAAAGTGATTGTTCACTTAAAAATGGAATTTGAAGTCTGCTTCTGACCCCCAGTTTAAACTTAAAACCATGGCTAGTGTCCAGCTCTGTGCAGATGTTACTGTTGGGGAAAAAGAGATAGGGGAACTCAAAAAGTTGATGGGAGGAGGAATGAGCCCGAGGGAGACACAAACACAGTTCTGAGTGGGGCTCCGATTCCTTTAACTATGTTTAAGGCTCCAATGGAGCCAGTTCAAAATAAGGCACTGCTGTGGGATTCTGGAAAAATTCAAAGCTTCTCATAGGATGCGACTTAGCCAAAGCATGTTTAAGTCTCTCTCCTCATACTGGAACTCAGGATCACCCGCTGAAGATGATGAACAGTCAGTTCGGAGCATGTGGGATCAAATGGCCCTCCGACAGTGTATAATTAAGATTATTATGTATACATTACTATGCCATCAGTGTGCATGGCACCACACCTTGTGTACATGTGCACATTGTCAGGGTGGACAATCTCCAAGACTTCCTAAGCGAAATTCCAGACCTGGGAGTAAAGAAGTTCAGGACCACTATTTTCAATACAAGGTTTTTTTTGGCACTGGTGTCAAAAATCTTGAAAAAATAAGTGTGTAAGTTCTACATGCCTGTCCACAAGCTCCACGTCTCTCTTCTTCTCACTTTGACCGACATTTCTTTTTAAAGGTTTATTTCAGTAATGAATAATATATTTAAAGGCAAGCATAGGCATGAGAGTTGGCATATCACTGAGTTACAGAGAGAAACCTTCCAGTATGTCATGCTAGCAGCCTGACTCCTTTGCTTCATGTAATCTACTTGGCTGACTTTCCTTTGGGAGGCCATGCCCTGAGTCATTGGGAAGATTTCTTCCTTTTTAATAAGACTTAAATCAACAGAAGCAGCACTTGAATTAATTTTCATTTAACACTTGGAGGGATTCATTCTAACCAAACCAAACCAAACCAAACCAAACCAAACCAGACTATCTATCTGAATATTTTCCTGACCACAGTCAGGAAAAATTGAGGCAAAAACTGACAAGCAAGTCCAGACACCCAAACTTTATGACATATACCCATCTGCAGTTACTGGTGGTTGTAACAGTGAACCTCAGCCCAAGTTGGCTTTGTTCCTGCTTAATGCCCTAAGCAATAGTAAGTTATAGGAACCAGAAATGGAGAGTCTGTTGAAAGAAATGTAATATTAATATTAAAACGTTAGGAATTCCATAAGTGTCATATCATGTGAAAGGCATTCACTGAAACTATTCCTTATCCCTTAATAAGAAAAGCAAGCAAGGGGCAGAGGGCAGCATTAAAATTAAAAGTAGATAAGCAGGAGGGAAACAGCAGCAATTTATCAGTTGTTGTTTAGTCGTTTAGGCGTGTCCGACTCTTCGTGACCCCATGGACCAGAGCACGCCAGGCACTCCTGTCTTCCACTGGCCTTTGGCACTGAAAAGGCAAAATACTCAGTGCCATGTGTGCCCCCTTGGGGAGAAAATTGTACAATTTGTGTAACACCTGTGAGTAAGTCCTTTTCACTGGTCACCATTGACTTTGCCAGGTACAGGTGGGGCCACCCAGAAAAAGACATGTCACAATCCCAGACTATAATGTATAGGACTTCAAAGGTTAAAACCAGCATTTTGAATTGTGCATGGAGATGAACTAGTATCTAGTTAAACCACAGAGCCTAGGGCTTGCTGATCAGAAGGTCGGCGGTTCGAATCCCTGCGACGGGGTGAGCTCCCGTTGCTCGGTCCCAGCTCCTGCCAACCTAGCAGTTCAAAAGCACGTCAAAGTGCAAGTAGATAAATAGGGACCGCTACAGCGGGAAGGTAAACGGCGTTTCCGTGTGCTGCTCTGGTTCGCCAGAAGCGGCTTTTTTCATGCTGGCCACATGACCTGGAAGCTGTACGCTGGCTCCCTTGGCCAATAATGCGAGATGAGCGCGCAACCCCAGAGTCGGTCACGACTGGACCTAATGGTCAGGGGTCCCTTTACCTTTACCTTTTACACACCATGCATTTAACACATGTGACTTTCCTCAAAGAATCCTGGGAACTGAACTTTACCCTTCACAGATTTTCATTTCCCAGTACCTTTGACAAACTACAGTTCCCAGGAACGTATGGTGTATGGTGGCCTTGGTGTGGTATGTTCCCATTCTTTCTGGAGGTGGTGGTGGTAGAGTGGCCTGAGGGAGAGAGAGAAAGGCAACCTACAGTCCCTCAAAATTCAAGATGTGACCATGGACCCCAAAGATTTGTCTAATTTGGAGGCAATCAGAACGTAGATAACAGAGGCCAGGCTTCGTCTGCTCATAGCTGTCAAGTTCTCCCTTTTTAAAAGGGAAATTCGCTTATGCTGAATAGGCTTCCTCGAGAGAAAAGGGAAAACCTGACAGCTATGCGTCTGCTTGTTGCACTGAAAGAAACTGAGAGGAAGAAGTGGGGTGTTTATAACAGAAAGAGACAGTAGTGGCTGGTATGACGGGGCAGAGAGCCATGGAACCACCTTCCTGACGCCAATACATCCATGCAGTTTACCTGGATGGCACTGGGGCAGGGCAAAGCAGAAGCAAACCCAGAGCTGTGCTGAGTCTCTGGTGGTAGCCCTGCATTGACTCTGCCAATGCTTCCACACACCCCTGACCTTGCTGCTGCCCCAGTGGTCTAGGTAAACTGCAGCAATGCTAGTGCTGAGAGGACAGCTCAGCAGCTCTGATCTACCATAGTGAAAGCCGCAGGATGAAGATGAAGGTTAGTCAGTCAGCTGCTCATAGGCAGGCCCAAGAAGAGAAAGTAATTCCATACATTAGGCTACTCTAGAAGTTTCACTGCTGCTGCAGTGCAACTGTGGTCACATGCAGGAGATTCCAGCCTCACCGCTCAGAATCAAAGACCAGTCACAGCTAGCTTAGCCTGAGAAACATGCTCCTGACCTTGGGTGCAAGCATAAATAAAATGGTATACTTGTATCGAGGGTGTGAGAGCAACTACTGCAGGACCATTTGAAGCGCCTTTGAAAAGTCCCTTTTGAAACAGAAAGAGCCAGCAGCATTCGCATAGCTGCCAAGTTATCCCTTTTTTAAAGGGATTTCCCCTTGTGCTGAATAGGCTTCCTCGCGAGAAAAGGGAAAACTTGGCAGCTATGCATTCGTATTTCTTCCTGTCTAAACAGTTCACTTTTGGCCTTCAAATTAAATGAGATCATGTTTGGAATCATACTACAAAACAGAATAAATGTTGATGGCAGAAAGCCTGATGTCCTTTTAAAGAATTTGTTTTTCTTGCCTTTAGTATGTTTGAAAGGAGGACACTGGTGTCCATTAATACTTAGATCTTCTTCAGAGATATCTTTGTCTGGTGGAGTTGCATCATTCCTTTCGAGCCTTGTGTCAGGATCTCCACAGTGCAGAAAATGACTGGAAATAACAGCTTCATAGAAGCTATGGGGCTCAGGGTCTTGCTGTTGTGTAGTGAAGAGCCAGTGTGGTGTAGTGGTTAAAAGCGGTAGACTCATAATCTGGTGAACCAAGTTTGGGTCTCTGCTCCTCCACATGCAGCTGCTGGGTGACCTTGGGCTACAGGGCCGGCTCGTCGTAGACCCCCGGTGGCGCAGGGCACCATGGCGCCGGCCCGCCAGGAGGGCGCCACGAGCTGCGCCCGCCCGCTGGCCGGCTGGTCTGCCGGTCCGCTGTGCAGCTGCGCGTGGCGCCCACCTGTCCACCGCGCTGGGAAATGGGGCGGGAGGGCGCCGGAGAGATCGCGCTGTGCCTGCCCGCCCGCCGCGCAGCAGCGCCGTGCCCACCCACCCACCGCGCCGGGAAACGGGGCGGAAGGGCGCCGGAGAGATCCGGTGCACCATGGCGACAGGGGCGCTTAAGACGGTGCTGTTGGGCTAGTCACACTTCTCTGAAGTCTCTCAGCCCCACTCACCTCACAGAGTGCTTGTTGTGGGGGAGGAAGGGAAAGGAGATTGTTAGCCGCTGATAAAGTGGGATATCAAATCCAAACTCTTCTTCTTCTTCTGCTGCTGCTGTATGTAGGGTCCTCTCTGATTTGTGCTTCTCCTACCCTGTGAGTCCAGAGTTTTCACAAAAGTCGTGCCATTTAGTGTCATAATAAAGTGTAATAATAAAACAAAAATCAAACCAATAAAGGTAGTGATTTAAAGTTGGTACAGCATATGATCTGGTATGTTTGAATAAGACCTTAGCACTTTGCCCTGCATGACATGCTGAGGATGGCATGGCGGAACCATAATTATTATATTAATTATTTCCTGCTTTGTAGCTAAATCTAGTCTCTAGGGTGGCTTACATTTAGAAATGGTCTGAAGATGCAATATCTTTATGTATGATGAGAAGAGCAGAAAGGTGGAAGGTATTTGCAGCTCACTGTTCTAGCTTCATGTTTTCTTTCTTTCTTTCTTTGACTTAGTTGACACATAGCACTAAGCCATGGCTTGTTTAATAAACCATGAGTTAACCATAGGTTGTCCCACAGATGATCAACCAAACCATGTCTCGTTTTTCCAAATGTTTGTTTTGCATCTGCTTTTGCCTCATGCCTTTGTTAGTTTGGTGAGCTTCTGGGGTTGGGTGGTCAAGCAAACTATGGTTAGGGGAGGTTGTAAGGTTCATAACACAAAGCCATAGTTAAAATAGGGTTCATAACCCAGAAACAAACTGTGGCTTCACATCTTGCTTTGTTGGCAGTAAACAAACCATAGTTCAACGGTTGAGCAGGGTTCACATATAACTCTTAAGGCAGGGGTCAGCAAACTTTTGCAGTAGGGGACCAATCCACTGTCCCTCAGACCTTGTGATGAATCAAAATCCCAGAAGGGAGGAAAGGAGATTATTACTTCAGTTTTGACACTTAAAATGTAGCACACACTTTTACAGATAGCCAGAGGCTTACTGATTCTGCTAGGACAACATGAAATATAGATAAATAAACTCTATCAATGGGTTGGCTGTATATACAGGTATATGTCAAGAGACCAACTTTTCATACTTTTATTTCACCATGCCCAAATGGTGTAGTGCCTGCATATATAGTTTCCAGAAAAGCAGTAGCAGCAAAACCAAAATATTGAGGAAATACATTGCAGAGCATCCAAATGCAGAACCAACAACCCAATCTGGAGTCAATAACACATTCTTCTGCTGCTTGCCCCTCCCTCCCTCCTTCTCCTCACCCCATTAATAATCACAGTCTTCTGCTACAAATACAAGTAGGACATGTAGATTATTGGCCAGACATCATGACCCAAAATTAATAGAAAAATGCATGTTTGTCATATTTTGGGATGAGTGACAAAAAAGGTTTATTATTTTAACAAAGATCTTGATCATTCAAAAATTGGCTGTAGAGTTGAACAAAATAGTTGGTTTTAAAGACATGTGCTGAAAGTAGGCAGTATGCCAATTGTCTGGAAGTCCATTTTTTGTGCTAGCTTTTTTTTTAAAAAAAACAAAACATTCAGCTAGATTAGGGGTTCACCAACCTCTTTGGACTCATGGGCACATTTGAAAACTGGAGAGACTGTCATGAACGCCACATGCGTTCATGGCAGCTAAGCACATGCAAGCATGCTGACTTTGCAGGGGAAAGTGTGGTCTTCATTGAGAAGGAAGCTTGGGAGAAAAGAGTTAGCCTGCCCTCCTCAGCTACATTCTCCAGGAAGATCATCCCCCATGCAACAATTGGACTTGAAAAAAGCCTTTTATTGTAGCCAACAGCCGTTCTACCCCACCAAGCCTAACTACAACTGGTGATGCGTGGTGGGTATGTGTGCGTCACAGCTGGGAAGGGAGGGGTTAACCCTTACCTCACCTGTTGTATCTCCCACCCTCCATTGTATTGCACTTCAAAGAAGATGGCTATTGGCTACAAGAGAAGGCCCCTTTCAATTCTAATTTCAGCAGGAGTACTCAGTGGGCACCAGAGAAGGCCTCTGTGGCATCAAGTGTCCTTCAAGGTACTGTGTTGGTGATCCTGAGCTAGAATTCATATGCAAATAGGATGCATATAGACATACAAAAGGGACGCAGGTGGCGCTGTGGGTTAAACCACAGAGCCTAGGGCTTGCTGATCAGAAGTTCGGCGGTTCGAATCCCTGCGATGGGGTGAGCTCCCATTGCTCTGTCCCAGCTCCTGCCAACCTAGCAGTTTGAAAGCACGTCAAAGTGCAAGTTGATAAATAGGGACCGCTACAGCGGGAAGGTAAACGGCGTTTCCGTGTGCTGCTCTGGTTCGCCAGAAGCGGCTTTGTCATGCTGGCCACATGACCTGGAAGCTGTACACCGGCTCCCTCGGCCAATAATGCGAGATTGCGCAACCCCAGGGTCGGTCACGACTGGACCTAATGGTCAGGGGTCCCTTTACCTTTTAGACATACAAAAACAAGAGCCAGCACACTTCTCTCTCTCTTTGTCCTACTTTTGTTGTGCTGTAGCTCTTCTGTACAACAGTAGTGTGGTAACACTGGGGAAGCATTGCAGAACTAAAAAAAGCTGAACAAATCCATCACTAGTGCACCATTATTATGTCAAGAATATGTTGCAGATTACACTCCCAATAAAATACCATTCTGCAAGGGCACTACCGGTATGTGCCTCCCAAGAGTGTTAAACAGTTTGATGTACATCTGTGCATTTCAGTGGGTGTCAGAAGAATAAGCCCATACCTGTAACTGGGCACACATGCCCAGGAGAAGGTTTGAGTGATCTTAGTTCTAGTCACCTATATGGAAGATTACAGCCTGCATCTTCTTGATGATGTTGTGGACAGAGATCACACATTACTCATGAAGAAAACCAATGAGGGGGAAAAGGTTTGCGATAAAATATTGAGTTAGGAAGGTTGAAATATCATTGAACCTGGGTGCAAATATCATTCCATTTCAAATACACCATAGTAAAACCACATGTATGTTTCATATTGAAGAGCTCATTGATGTACAGGTGACTCTCAACTTATGTGGGGTTTACGTTCCAGGGAAAATGTGCTAAGCCAGTCATGTATATATTGGGTTCAGTGATGGGTTGAATTGTTAAAGTCTTTTTTAAAGTCCATCCCATTTTTTATTTTTTTTGCCAAGCACGTAAAGCTGAATTCTCACAAGTTAAATGTTTGTAAGATGCTAGTTACCAGTATTGTAAGCAAGCTTTCCTTTCTTTATTTCTTTTTACTAGGAGGCTCATTTACTGACAAAAGAGACTTGAGTAATTGTTTCATACTTTCTGAGATAAGGTTTTGAGCACAACCCTGCCACTGCTTTGCCATAACTATCTGTGACCTATACTGACTGGCTTCCAAGACACTGACTGGCTTGGAAACAAATGAGAAGTAGCAGAAGACAGGAGAGAAACCTGTTCGACTACTGACACTAGCCTCACCCCACCCCACCACCCCCGCCCATGGCAATTTCTTAGCCACTTCCTTTCCAGAAGCGAAAACAAATTTGTGAGGATAATCTGGTCATGTTCTGCGCAGAGGGAAACATGAGGAGGCAGGCACAGGAAATTGTTATTGCATCATTCTTTATTTTATGTGGTTGGTTTTCTCCCTCAAGCTGGTCTACCCTGGCTTGACTCATAGCATTGAGGAGACTTTCCTGGAGAATCAGCTGTTCTCTGGTAAAGAAGATGAGGGCAGCTGGAGGTGACTAACTCTCCTCTTTCCTCATCAGCATTCACAGGTACAACAGGAGCCAGGCCCTTCTTTGGTTCCATTTGCATGAAGGTTGTCTGGTTTTTTTGTATGTGTTTTTTTTTAAAAGCAAGCAGAAAAAGAAGTGTCTCTACTAGAAAAATGAGCATTTAGTTGTTTCCTTAGGTATTTGCAAAACTTGGCAAAGATAATCAAATCAGCTTAGGTTGAATTAGGTATTATGAAAGTCGTGTGGCTACCACTGAAAGCAGAAGCCTCATTTCTCATTCTCCCACCCCTTCTAATGTTTGATTCAAGTTCTGTGACGTAATGTCTCTTTTTGTCTGACCATTTCCTAACTGTTATTTCTGGATTGTACTGCTCAGTAATTTGATATTTGTGGATTAATTTTGTCTTTACTATATTGGTTTCCTGTTTTAAATTGCTTCATTATTTTTTATAGTAAGTGGTAGGTTGATATATAGTAAGTGGTAGGTAGCGTCAGCGTGCTAAGAGTTTTCCTACCTTCACAAGTAGTAGCAGCCAATGCAGTGGGGTTTGGATGGGAAAACGTCAATCATGTTGACACCACATCTTGCATTTTTGGATTCATTAGACATTATGGAAGAGGAGGAGGAAGAACTGTAATGTTGCTATCTCGATGGGAACCACATGGCTCCTGCGATGGCTAGTTCCAGCTTGTCATGGAGTTAAGAAAAGTGATCACTTCAATAATCATTGTGTTGGCCTCATATTTGAATGTATAAAACTCCTTTACAGCCTAAAATATAGGCCACCTCTATATTCCTGAAAATTATGTTCAGCTTTACCATAACATTTCCATAGAGCCCTTCTCAAATGAAATACCAGAATCAATGGCAATGTTTTCTTTTTTTTAAGGTGGCACCCGCCAGTTATCATTAATATCTATTCACTTCCTTTAAACATTGAAAGGAATAAATTTGATAGAATTTGAAATTTGAAAACTACCAAGGGCATGTTTAACCTGACATTTATGATGAGTTTGGACAATTCTGAGCAAAACTCAGGGGTGGTTCATAAATTTCACAGAAGCAGAGAAATAGAGTAAGTGAACATTGATTCAGCTTTCAACTTCTGCTGCAATTGCAGAGATTTGTAGGCCCCAGTGAACCCCCAGGACTCATGGAATATTCTGCAGGTGAGATCAGAGTCTAATTTCAAGCACTGCAGTAAAAGTGTGGAAAGGAAAAGTGCAAGTGACTCTTTCTTCCATTTATGCCTACTTCTGTGTAATATATGAGCCAGTATGTTAGCATAACTAGATAGTTCTGGGTATGCTACAACTACTCCTAACTTCTGACAGCTGTGCCATTGTCAGATGCGGTTAGTCCACAATGCTTGTAATACTCCAGCCTGACTTGCAGTCAGTTGGCATCAGTCTGTCTCAGGAGACAATGCGGGAATATGCCTTTGAGGGAGAGTTCAAATTGCTGGAAGGTTACAGAGCCTGCTGTGGCTGTAGAGACCGATAGCAGAGAGACATGTTTTGTTGCAGCTGGGGCAGATGGAAGTGTCCAGTTGTGCTGCTGCAGATGCACAATGGCATTTCTTTTCTCTGCGCTCTGCCCAGAAGTCATTTCTCCTCTGGTCACTGCTATGGATATATGACTTGACTGCCTATCTCCAGGCACTGCGGTCATCTGCAAGGGATTCCTACAGGGCAGGGTTGAATTGTCAGGTGTAGTTGGTCCACAATGCTTGTAGTACTCCAGCCTGATTTGCAATACTGGAATGGACGCTGCACTTGAAATATGTTGTTGCCTGGCCTGCTTCTGTTTTGCTTAAGAATGTGTTCTATGGGATATGTATTTTGAGTTTTAAAGGTTTCTTCTTTTCCTGCTGTTGGCCTATGTTCTCTGGGGAGCCCATAACTGAGGTCAACTTTTGGTCTTCAGTTCATTACTCCAAACCTACTGCCGAATGTTCTATTTTTGGTTCTCATAAATGATGGTTTTTTTTCTTTGGTTTGTTTGTAGAAGGCAAGATCCTCTGTATTTTAAGATGCTTGGCAGGCTGTACAACTAAATGTTTCTGCTAGTGTTTATCCTTAAAATTATTAGCACACTTTATTGTTTCCCCATTACTGCTAGTACACATTTTCTGTAACTGGAGTCTCCTTGACAGCCATATTGCAGAGGCTTTTGTATATCAGGGAACTACATCAGTCCTCTTCCTATTATAGCACTTGGAAGACCACTCAGAAGGACCCCAAGAACTCTAGGCAAAATCTATCAAAGACATCTCCTGAGCTCAAGCTAGGACCTCTATGCTGAATTCACACATGCATCGAGGAGCCAGCAAGTAGTTATTATGCAGGCCTGCCAGTCCACTCTATGTTTTGCTATAACTACAGCATCCTCAGCAACATCTCATGACTGAAGGGAGCATGTAGAATGGCGTCAGGAGAATTACTTTGAAAGAACAGCCTTCTCCACGTGGGCTATAACTCCTGCCATCCACAGCAGTATAGCTAATAGTCATGGATGATGGGAGTTGTAGTCCAAAACACCTGGAAGGTATTGGGCTGTGGAAGGCTTGCCTAGAACCAGGCATGTGTGGAGGTATGCCTATTCTACTTACCTGATGCTAAACCAGTAGGGTTAGCAAAGTGAAATCTTCTTAGGGCTGTGGTGTTCTTCCAGGGTCACTTCTCCTGAGCAGTCTGCCAGATCTAGCTTCAGCTTTGGATGGGCAACAACTAGAATTCATTTTGTCTGCCTGTTTTCTACACCTGGGGAGGGCTTCATCACTCTCTCCCTGCTGCTTGTGTCTCTTGTACCCCACACTTTTAGTTCTTTGGCTGCTTATGACTTACCATCACAACAGGTAGACATGCGAAGCATATTAATGCAGTTATTTTTAGTATCTTCTCTCTCCACACCTTGCCATCCCACTTTCCAAGAAAGAAAACTCACAGCTACTTATAATGGCTTGGTGACAAATACCAGCCCTGTATAGCATCAACTGGGTAGCAGCCTCGTGTGGATGCCTCTCTCTGTACTGTCTTTGTTTGGAAATAGGGAACATGTGAACAGCTCTTCTCTTTGTCTCTTCACAGCTGGTGAACAGAGTAGGACACATCACCCTGCTGTACATTCTTGACATTCGAAGAAATTTTTCCCCAGTACATTCCCTGCATCCTCCCCCTCCTCCATCTGTATTCATTCTCTACACATTTGAATCCCACACAGCCCTTGCAAAATGTTATTATTATTATTACAGATGCAAGTCTTTTCCTTTGCCTGTTTTTCAGGTGTTTGTAAACAATTGGGCTCTTGCTTTTATTGATGTGTGTGTGTGTGTGTGTGTGTGTGTGTGTGTGTGTATAGATACATATATATCGAATGTTAGTTTCTCAAATTAACCACTTCGTTTTCTTCCTAACAATGACAACAATTTTGTTTGTAAAGAGCTGTAGCATTTGCTAAAAGGATTATTTCTCATCCTGGGAATGAAAGAGAATTGTATGGGACAATTACTAGCTTGGAGATTAAAGCAGTGTGGGAAATACTGCATTGAACTTTGGAGTTAAAGAAAACAGTGGAAGTTAACAAAAAGTTCAAGAGCAAGCTGGAAAGGTATATTTTTCATGAGCCACAGAATAGGGGTAAGTGAAGCAATACTGTTTTGTGATGAACCTGGGCCAGGCTTATGCTGTAGAGTTAAACTTTTCTTAAACCATGCAACTTTGCATAATAGAACTGGACTAAAAAGGGGGAAAACACTTCCTTGTACGTGTCCATTGTTTAAGAGTTCTTTGAGAGAACAAAGTTAAGCTTAGAGCTGTTGTTTTTCTTTGGTGTCTGCTGAAAAGTTGATGTTGAGACAGAATCTGATGATTCAGTGTTGTAATCTATGTCTAGCCACAATACTGTTATAAAGTCATTTTGCTATTTCAGCACCACCACTTCCAACTACCTGTGACTGTCCTTCAAGTTTAATGCAATCACACAGTGAGTGAGAGCATTGTTGTTTTACATTTTGATTCACTAATTTTCATGCCAGCTAGGTTTTCGGATTCTCATTGTATATAACACTTTTAACAGATTTTAATAAGCCAAATGTGATGGTAAAGCTGAATGTTCAGAATCAGGATACTACATTAATAAGGTGCTTTCATTTATTTTGAGCCAATGAATATTTTTCTCTCCTTACCAGGAAAGAAAGCACAAAATAACAGTAATTGCAATGACAACAACAATAATTCAGAACTGATAGAGGATAGCCAGAAATAGTCTCTTTTGGTAAATAGAAACCTTTTTAATGCAATTTGTGGGTTTACTTCTTTCTATTGTGAGATCTAACTTTTAAAGTTATGGCTGCAATTAGGTGAGTAATATGGGTTTTCTAGGACTTGTTTTATTGTTTTGGAAGGCTGTGTGCCTAGAGTTTGGGATCACACTCTCCCACCTTGTTATCAAATAGGGTTTTGTTGGCTAGAAATCAATATTTTTATGATGCTTGCAGGACAAAGAATGGGATCTTGATTTACCTTTCTGAGAGTCTTGCATAAAATCCTTTTACCTCTTGATCATCTTAGTAATTGTGTTCACAAACCTAGGTAGATGTAGGTTTATCTCTATACAAAGGCTAGAGGAAATTGACTAGAAGAAAAGGTTAACTGCACCTTTATTTTAAATCTAGTCTAATATGTCTAACAAATGACTACAATCTGACTTGCTTCTGAGAAAAGATGTTTAGGACTGTGCTGTCAGGACTCTCCCAGGCTGTCTCTATTTTGCTGTCTCAATTGCATGCCTTCAAATTCAAGTTCCACAATGGAAGTGGGTTTGGTGCTCTTGTGCAACAAACCCTCTTTCTACGCCCACCTCAATCTTGTTAATCTCTTTTGGCAGTGCATGTGTGTTTCACGGGTGGTTCTCAAGCACATGTACTTGGTAAAACCTGCTTGCAAAATTTATTATTGTGTACACACTTCTGCTTATTCTGCATCCTGTGCACTCCAACTGCTGGTTTTGGAAGGGTTGTACACACAACATCCATATCTATCCTATCATTCTTCTCCAAACGAGCTTCGATCAAAACTGAGAAAAATAATGGCAAAGCTGCATTTTAAGCCAGCAATGTGTACACAGCCTGATTATATTAATTAATAATAAATATATTATTTATACCCCGCCCACCTGGCTGGGTTTCCCCAGCCACTCTGGGCTGCTTCCAACAGAATATTAAAATACAATAATCTATATTAAAATACAACAATCTAGCAATAAATAAAGCAAAACCATGGATCATTGTACACATTGGTGTTTTTAATTACCTACCTGCAGCTCTGAAATAAAGAGGGAAAAGTAGAAAAAAAGTTGAACACACACAGAAAAAAGAAAAAGCCCAGTGAACTGAAGGAAGGTTCTCAACTGTGCCTTAGGCAGTCCCCTTCACCAAGTCATTGCTCACTTCTGTTTCCAGTAAATACCAGGCTCAAGTAACAAGGAAATCCCCCTCATTAATGAGATCTAAAAACTAGATTATGGTATATGGCATAAGTCAGTTCACAAAAGAATTAATGATATATATACAGAATATCATTGCTCATTTCTCCCCTAGCAAGTGAATGATTATATTTTCTCAGTTATACTGGAAACTCATTGGATAAAGTCCAATAAAGTATGAGTAGAATAGTACCTTTATTAGGACTAACTTTAACACCACTAAGTAGCAAAGCATATAAAATTGCAGGCAGCCATGTTACTCCATGAGGAAAAACCCTAAATTCACAGAAGATACCAGTATTAGCATTTAAGCTAAAACAAAGATGAGGAGCCTAGAACTGTTGAGATATTCCTGGACACTAACTCCCATCAGCCCCATTCACATGGCTCAGATCAGGGATGATGGGAGTTGGAGTTGAGCAACAGCTGGATAATAATAAGTTCCCCATCCTGGAATTAAAATATCACAAAGTAAGTGACATTTTGGATAAGTTGCTTTGGGTTGCCTTGGGCATGATAAAGTGACTGACAAATTTAATAAATAAATGAATAAATAAATAATAAATGCATTTGTTTTTATAACATATACTCTGGCTTTTGATTCTCCTGCCACAAATATGAAATTATGATGACTTGGGAATTACTTTAGCATTTTGTGAGGCAAGCAAGAAGCAAAATGAGAAGGTTTCAAATATCTGTGTTAAATGCAGAAGGCAAAAAAGATATCTGATTGTAAATTTACTGTAAATATGACTTGGAGAGAAATATTCTTCCTGTTCAATGGATTTTATTATGAAGGTCAGTCACTTTCATTTAACTAGATTTTTGAAATGTGTCAGGAGGAAAAGTTCAATGTTACTAGTTGATACAAATTTTAAATGTTAGTTTGAGCAGAGTGGAAGGTTCGACTTTTATCTCAGCTGTGAACTCATTTGGTGGCCTTAGGCAAGACACTATCCTTCATACAAAGTACAGAGATAATACTGCCCTGCTTTACATGATTGTTGTAAGGATTACAGAGCTGATGAATGTGAAGCGGATTGAACACTCAAAAGCATTAAGTATGTGCTAAGTTGTTGTCCTCCAGAGCTCTCTTCAACTGCCAAGTCTACAAAATGGCCACTGGTTTCTTCCAATCATCCAACTATGTCAGAGCAAAGAATGTAACAACAGATATTGATAGTACACAAAGAGTGTATAAATAGGGGAATGAGGACTAACCAGTTCATGCATATAGGAAGGAGTCATACGTAAAAGTATACCATCAGTGTTATGTTATGTAGCCTACCTTGTGCCCCCAGGCATGAGGGAGGCAGAGTCTCATCACCAGTCTTGAAGTCAGATTCAGCGGCCAGTATGGTGGGCTTCTGTGCAAAGACTGGGGTGGGGTAGGGACCATCTTGTCTTTTGCTCCAGGCAGCAAAATGTCTTTGCCAGTGCTGTCTGTGGACCATGTATTAAAACAAAAGGGGGTGGGGATAAAAAGTCTTTAGTCTAGTATAAAATTTGTGCATTTTCAGAAACCATTTTAGAAAAGTCTACTAAGTTTGGCCTACTCCAAACGTTTGGCCTTAGAAACAAGTGCTGAGTAAAATCTAGGTAGCCAGGCAGCTGATTAGTGTTTTTCTTCTCACTTCCAGGTGTCAGTCAGTCTCCCCACCGCCTCTTCTATACCAACCAAGAAGCCCAACATATCCCCTCAGCGACAGTGAGGACTCCTGCCGCTCCAGCAGTTTCACCAAAGTTTCCAGCTCCAGGGTGCTCCTCAAGGAACGGACTAACTGTGGAGTTGCCTTGAGAAGCACCTCGAGTTCTGCCTCAGACACTGAATCTCCAAATCACCTCCTCAAAGCTGTCAGCATTGGCTGCTTGGACAAAAGGCTCTCTCTTTTCCAGACTGAAGACCAAAAGGAGGCCCCCAAGGAGACTCAGGATGGAGAAGCTGTAGGCAGCCGCCAGCTTACACGGAGCACTCTCTCCTTGGGGTCTGCAGCGAACCTCCGGAACCTCTCCCTCAGCAGGGTCAGCGTCCATTCCCAAGCACTCGATATCAGGCAGAAGATATCAGAATGGGAATGTCGGAAAGAGCCTTCCCCTAGGATGAGCGTATGCTTGGACAAGAGGGATGTTGGGGACAGGTCAGGCAGTGAGACTTGCTCCAGTATGTTGCCTTCTCCCTGCAGCGAGAAGACTTTTGACTACAAAGGGTTCCGGAGGATGAGCAGAACGTTTTCCGAATGCTCCTACCCAGAAACGGAGGAGGAGGAGTTCTTGGACAGAGATTCCTGCCACAGGTTTGAAAAGAGGCCGAGCAGGAGCGAGTCGGCAAATGCTTTCTTCAAGGGGAACGCAAGAAAAGAGAGCTCTGCCGTGCTGAACAGAATACAGAAGATTGAGCAGGCTTTGAAAGAACAGCCAGGCAGGGGTCTTCCTCAGTTGCCCAGTAGCTGCTATAGTGTTGACAGAGGAAGGAAAAAGTCTGTGACTTCGGGTATTGTGGAGGACTTGAATGAGAACACAAATGATAGTAAAGCAGGGAGTGTTATTTGTGGGAGTAGTCCAGAGACACCCACTGAGACTGATAAAACTAGTAAAATGCCACAAGGACTCAATGCCACAGTTAGTCCTGTTGGTCCTAAGCTGCTTCCTGAGAACTTGGCAAACACAGCGGTAAACCCTGTGCCCAAGCCCAAACGCACCTTCGAGTATGAAGCTGACAAGAACCATAAAAGTAAACCAAGCAATGGCCTACCTCCTTCACCTCTGGCTGCTCTTCCTCCCCCTCTTCCGTCAACTCCTGCTCCCCCTGTCACCCGGAGACAGAAAAAAGAGTCACGCTTCCACAGAAAATCCCAAAATAGGTAAAGATGGAAAGCTGTTTGTCATATATTCTCAAGATGCATCTCCTTTTAAGGTCACACTCTCAGCAGATAAGAATGAAAGGCAGTCTTAATTAGGCCACAGCTTTTGTGTTGTAGAATCATTGCCTCTTGTATCCTGCTAATCAGGGTTTTGCCAAGTGCAGCAAAACAAAGGACAGGAGTCTTCTAACAGATTCAGCTGCCAGAAGAACTTCTATTTGACCAACAACCACCATGACAAAAAGGAAAAATATGAGTTGTAGTCTCCATCTGTGAATTTGGAGAGTTCTTAAATAAGGAGCAATTTTGAATCTACAGTGTAGGAAGTGCTTTACTGCTTTTATTTTTCTTCACAGTGATCCCATGAAGTAGGCAAGGCCTAAGGCCTTTCAGTGTGTTTCATGGCTGAGGGGATTTGAACCTGGGTCTTCCACCTGCAAACCTAACAATGGTCCATTGCTGCTATTTACACATCATTTGTGTGATGATGATGATGATAATAATAATAATAATAATAATAATAATAATAATAATAAATAAATAAATAAATAATAATATTTATACCCCACCCATCTGGCTGGGTTTCCCCAGCCACTCTGGGCGGCTTACAGTATATATATGTAAATATAATGTTATACTTTAAAATTTAGGCTAACCACACTTGAAAGTCTTATACACCACTTTCCTCAATAGCCCTTGGTGTCTGTCTCCAGTGGATCATCCATACTGGAATCAATTTATACTGACTGACTCTCGCCCAAATGTGCCTTTCTCCTGAGCAGAGAGGATACAAATTCTCTTGGTGTTATGTCTAGGCTGTATTTATTCTGCACTAGAAAAATTAGACAAAGCAACAAACTGCAGTAATGTAACCCGTGTTTTGCAATCTGTACAAATTAGCTTATTTTGCACAATTTGTTCTGCTTATCCTTATTCTAATAGAATTTTAGAGATGCCCTATTGCTTATCACAAGGACACCCAACTTCTTATGAAGAAAACTAACTGTATTTAGGATGCTAACACTACAGAGGCCCAGCCCCTCAAACTGCAGTAACTCCAGCAGCTATAGAACAAGCCCTCTCAGAGTGCTTCCTTGCACACCACAGGAGGATGGAGATGGATCCTCCGCCAAATATTTAATCTCCATTTCCCAGCAGTGCTGTTACATATTATTCTTTGCCATAGCGTTATTCACAAGGAAGGGCAACGAGCTATGTATCATGCTAAAACACTTTAGACCACTGGGAGTCCTACTTTAGCATTTCCCTCAATGGCTTCTGAGATAGACATGAATGTGCATAAACTATTTTCAAAGCCATATGGATTGCAAACTTGCTTTTTATTTTTTAGAAAGATGATTTGAGATTCTCAGGATGCTGAACTGTAAACCCATTGGACCATCTCAGTGCTTGCACGACAGAGCCACATGCAAGCCACCCAGAGTGGCTGGGGAAACCCAGCCAGATGGGCGGGGTATAAATAATAAATTATTATTATAAATTATAAATTATTATAATATAAGTGCTGTCTTGCAGCAACAATCTCTCATGGCCTTATATAATGTTGCCCTTGCATAATGTCTCTTTGGTATAGAAAGCAAATGGACAGAAACTTAAATGTAATGTTCACTGCCACTGTTGTATGTTCCATACTGCTAAGGCTGAGGAGTGCAAAAATGTTGATGAGCTGCAAGCAGGAAGTTCCAAGTAAATCACAGGATGTGGTCAGCAGCTAACAAGTGCCCAGAGGAGAAAGGCAGGATTTTCAGGACTTTGGAGAGGTCCAAGGAAACCACAGCTGTTAAGTCAGGAATGGGGAACTTGTGGCCCTTCAGATATTGTTGACTACAGCTCTAATCATTGGCCACGCTGGCTGGGGCTGATAGAAATAGAGAGTCCAACAACATCTGGAGGACCACAAGTTTCTCATCCCTGCCTTAAGTTAAGCGCTATTTGTATGTATGTATGCATGTATGTAAGTATTTTTGTCAATGTATGTTCTAGCTCATGGGCTAGTACAAAATATGCAAAACAAGAATGAAAAAGTAGTATGCTGAAACAGTGTTGAAAATCTCATCATGTTGGCTGAAAACCTCAATAAACCTGTCTTTAATGTTTAACTACCACCACCTTGGGGTTATGGCAAAATCACAATCTGACAAAACACATGCTGCATGGTTGGTACTTCACAGCTCTGATACATAAGTAATTCAGTATTTTGTGTATTTTCTAAATGTGGCAAGAAAATGTGAATGTATGTTTTTAGATTTGATACGGAGCTAACTTTAACCAACAATCCAGTCACCGATTTGTTTTTTATGTTTAACCAAACAATATTATCATAGAATCAGACGCAGTGTGTGTGGGGGAGGGGGGAGACTCAGGGAGGAAGAGTATAAGGCCGCTTTCTTCTGATACCTTAACCATAGCTGCCAACTTTTCCCTTTTCTCGCGAGGAAGCCTATTCAGCATAATGGAATTTCCCTTAAAAAAAGGGAGAACTTGGCAGCTATGACCTTAACCCTTGCTAGCATTATGGGTGGCATTCAGCTAAGCTTTACTCATAACAGGTCCATTGAAATTAATGAACAAGGTCCATTAATTGCAGTGGGTCTGCCTGAGTAAAACTTAGTTGAATGCCACCCAATAGCTGTACTGAGCTTTAAAGCACTGTTAATTAGGCAATCAGAAAATGATCCTTTTACATTTTCGCCACTCTAGAAAATCCTTTGAGTTTGAAGACGCTTCAAGCCTCCAGTCCTTGTACCCTCCCTCCCCAAGTGAGAATGGAACTGAAAACCAGCACAAGTTTGGATCTAAGAGCACTTTAGAAGAGAATGCCTACGAAGACATTGTAGGTAAGGACCTGTTGCGGCACACAAAATAGCTGCTTGACGTTGAGCAATTGTGGCCAGGCAGTGACTTGTTGAATATGTGCCCTGCTGTACAACAGCAAGAAGCCATTAAGTGAAGGGTAAATGGGCTGATACGTCAGAGCAAGCACATTACACGCAGACTGCAGGCAGGAGGTCTTGATTCCTTTAAACCTCACTGAGCAGTCTTATTGGAAACAGATTACTTGGTTAGCCATCACCATGTTTTTCATGGCGTAAATCATTGTTTGTGAAGACTTTGGCTGGGGACCCACTGTGGGCTTAGAGAATATAGAAGGAAAAATAGATGCAGGACTATTAAACAGCAGGGTGGTTCCTGGAGGAGGTGGCTTTTGGTCTATGTTTAGAGGATGTCTGTGTAAACTCATCTGCAGCAGCAGCTACCTTCCTCAGCACTCCTCATCTCTTTTCTCTGCCAGCTATATTGTTTTTTGGTGACTAAAAGTTCATCCCCGCTGTCCACTTCTGACACCTACAGAGAACAGCAGATTAATATTGCAAACAAAAGAAAATGTCTAACTCTTCCGTATCTATCTATCTATCCATACATCCAGAGGTGCCAGCTTGCGAGGGCAGTTGAAGAAGCCAACATCATGTGTGTGATGTCACGCAAGCGATTCTCAGGAGGTTGGGACAAACACGGCAGCCACATGGCTTCAATGGCCGAGTGCTCCTCCTTTGTTCCTTCTGGTGCTGCCATGGGTGGGAGGCTGCTTTGACCCTCCTTCCCCTCCCCTGTAGGAGGAGGAGGAGATGGCCACTGGAGCTGCAATGTGTTTGATACAGTGCTTTGCAGATTTTGGGGGGCGGCCTCTACCCCCAAAATATATGGGGGCTGGAACCCATCTCTCTCTCTCTCTCTCTCTCTCTCTCTCTCTCTCTCTCTCTCTCTCTCTCTCTCTGCAAACAAACAAACATGCTAAGTTTTATATTCTAGATGTGTATACCTATCCTTGTTATTGGTATAAATCATATGAAATATAGGCTAAGAGTGAAGATATATAAATGGAAACTGTTGCTTTTAAAATACTGATTCATTGGCGTTGGCAATGACACCTTTCTTTATCTTCCATGCCTTTCTTGACTTTTCTGAAGCAGCAATTCCCAAATGCACAAATTTGGGGAATGGCTTTATCTCAGTGGTACAGAACATGTTTTTTGCATGTACAAGGTTCTGGGTTAAATTCCTGACATCTCTAGGCAGGGCTGGGAACATAGCTGCCAAGTTTTCCCTTTTCTCACGAGGAAGCCTATTCAGCATAAGGGAATTTCCCTTTAAAAAAGGGAGAACTTGGCAGCTATGGCTGGGAAAGACTCTGCTCTGAAACCTTGGAGGGCCACTCACTGCCAGTCAGTGTCAACAATACTAGGCTTGATGGACCAATGGTCTGAACTCGTATCAGAAAGTTTCCCATCATCCCAAAACACTGAGTTGAAGCCTCAGTTATAAAGAGCTATTTATCATTTACAATCTTGAACACCTTGGCTCCTGAACAAATCAGTTCCTGAACAATCAAAACCCAGAAGTGAGTGTTCTGGTTTTTGAATGATTTTTGGAAGCTGAATGTCTGCAGCCAATCAGAAGCCAAACTTTGGTTTCCGAATGTTTTGGAAGTCGAACGGACTTCCGGAACGGATTCCATTCGACTTTCAAGGTATGACTGTATAACTAGAAGCTCTAGACAGAAAGAATTGTTTGAGTGTTATCTGAGCATTAGTTTTCAGATTGCTAGCGTATTTTATCTTATCTTGCCTTGCCATGCCACTCCAAGAGATAATATAATTGGCTGAAATAGCCAGCTGAGTTACTACATGTAAAAAGTTCCCCTCTCCCAGTTATCAAGACATGTCCATGTTCTGCAAAGTAAAAACTTTTGAAATATTTTCACCTGCCTCTGAAAGAGGCATGAGGGTGAGGTGGCAGCTTGACAGTTGCCTGACTCTGACCCACACTTTGGCACTGGAATGGTTTGGCATAATTGTGTCAGCATGCTCTGTCTCAGCCTCCTCAGGGAGTCCTGTGAATACAGCTATGTCAGAGTTCTGAGAATTGAAGAATCGTAAAGTTGGAAGGGACAAACCCCCTGCAATGCAGGAATTAGTTGAAGGTTTTCTTTCTCTTTATTCCGCCTTTGCTCATCATCCACTCCTACAGCACTTTGTTGCTCCTGTAGATGTGTTTGCCTGGTTCTTGCTGTATGAGTATCTAGTTCTACCCTATTACTATATTTGAAAATAATGCTGTGTGACTAAGGCACATAATCTTATCAACTACTATTCACACCTTCATTGTTACACAGCACACCCATGTTCAGGGAATATGTGTATCGGGAGCAGGTGAGACCTTGTCTGCTTGCCCTGCCCCTTGACTTCCTTGTCTTCAGCCAGAGCTCTGAACAGAACCTACAGGTGTATAACGGAACCCTTCTGGCTCCGACTCTCATAATCAATCCATTTGTAGGAATCCTAACTGTATACATGTTGGTGCACATACCATCTGTGCGTAGGCACTACTTAGATTTTGGGTTGAACTTGTAGAGGTTCAGATCAGAAAACAGTGGCACAACCAGTTGTTTCCCTCACCCCCCATGCATGCAGTAAATACAAGAACTGGGTGTTCTTTTGTTTCTTTGAATAATTAGACAGTGTGGAAAGAAATCTCTCCTTGCATTGTCACATAAAAGTGCAGATGATCTCACACTTTCTAAAAAATCATGATAGAAATAATAATAAAAAGGAATATATTATCTCATGTAGTGTTAGGAGATCACCGGTAAAGCATTACTTCATATACTGTATGTATTTATTAGGTCCAAGGCTCTGTACATGGCATTTTAGAAATGAAAAATGGTCATGAATAAGTGGAGAATTCAGTTAGCGGGCTCAGAGCAGCCGCAGGACTGCTATGCGTAGCCTTCTGCCTTACTGGATTCTTGGGTCGCAATCTGTTGTTGCTGTTCATTGGATGGGCCTTGTAACTTTTCTTTAAAAAACACTTTATTTGCAGAATTAGCAAATTTTGCCAAGGGTTTCTCTTTCTGTGTATCACCATGAATTTAAAAACAGTTGGCCGAGATCTGGTTGGAAGAGAGTTGGGTTGGTGTGGTTTGCACGTTAGAACAGATGCAGAGGTTCTTTGCAGTAAGCCTGGAACTGGCTTGGGAGATGGACTGCTTGAGAGAGGTTTCTCCTTGCCTGTTACAATACTATACCCAAGTCATGAGTTGGCCCACCCCATATCATGCGACAGTGTCATACAAAGAGAGTATGTGACATCTGAGAGAAGTTATGACCCACCTTGCATGAGAAAAGAGCGTAGTTTTTTCCTTGAGACATTGACCCTAATCTACAGTATGATTGGCTTGCCTGTAATGCTGAGATTTGGGGTGGACAGAAGGATCACTTCATCCGCCTCTCTTTATGAATGCTGGAGGAATTGTGTCTATTTTAATAATCGACAGTGAGACTGCCAGAGCACGTTGACTAAAAACATCCATATGTGTAAGTCCGAGAGACCATTCTGGCTGTCTCATCTTATTGACAAAAAGAATTCTGATTTGCTTCTAAATTCAGATACTTAAGCATTCAGTTAAAAATAATAATAATACTGCCTTGTATCTTGCTTACACTTGCCAATATGTTTTGTAGGTTACCTCACCCAACAATGCTGATTTTTTTATGTATATAAAAAAGCACCAACACTGAATAGATTGTGGCAGGGCAGTGGGGGGTGGTAAAAGATGTCTGTTTGTCCTTAGGAATATAGGAAGCTGCCTTTTACTGAGTCAGACTATTGATCCATCCAGCTCTTTGTGGTTTCTACTGCTTGGCAGCAGCTGTCCAAGGTTTTAGAAAGGAGCCTTTTCTTGCCCTCTCCAGACATGCAGTGAACTAAATCTGGGTGCGTGCAAAGTGAGTGCTTTTCTTCTGGCCTATGGCCATTCCCAAGGGAGCTCCTGTGGCCTTGAGACTGGCAGGACTTTGAACCTGCAGTCTTCTTACACAGAGTCATTTGTTGTATCCTTGGCACCACTGGCCCTGTAATGTGTCATTCTGGGAATTCTCAATGGTATCTTAAATCAATTATGCTCTTGGAAACATGCTTTACTAACATTTAGGCCCAATTTTCATGTATGTCAGTGCACATTTGCCAGTGAGAATGCAACCTCTACTCAACTCTTTATGCTTGTATACTCATCTGAGCATAAGTATACATATATGTGGAACACTCTTCAAAATACAAAGTTCTCTGGAAATCTGTAACCTGTCTATTAAGGTGAAGCAGGCTCTTCCCTAAGAATGCAATCTCTTGAACCTAGGGAACTGAAAGTCACCACCGTTGTCTGCTCACTAGCTTCAACAATGATTCATCTCCCCTGTTTCCAGTCTGCTTGCCAGTCTCAGTCCCATATCAGCCAGGACTGTGGTTTTGAAGGAGCAGCAGATTGTTCAAGGCTGTCTGCAAGCTCACACCTGCTTTGAGAAACACTATTTGTGTTGCATAGAAAATGCCTCTAAAGACAGAATTTTTTTTAGTTGCAAATCTGTTCTTTTAGTTATAGACTAATGGGCAGAAATGCTTTATGTGCTACATGAAATTCCTTTTGATAAATCCCTGCTTTCAGAGTGAACATGCTACTCCAGATAATTATATGAGGAATTCGGTTTTTCTTTTTCTTGGTGCCATTTTTCATTCTTGCCTCACTTCATTGTTGGCTTGCTTAGCTTTGCCTAGACTTGGCTTCCCATCTGCCACGCTTGACAGCCAGTGTGGCAAGACGTTTGCTGCACTGAGGAGCTGGCTGCATACCTCGGAGCTGCACATTGAAGGAGTGCAACCATCACAAACAACTCATCAGTGCTTCAACTCCCTAGCACATTATTCTTTATTTCCCCCAAAGTGTGTTGATTATTTTACCATGGCTTTCATTTGCTCTTACTTTGGACAAAACGTTGCACCATGTTGCCAACAAAACTGTTCTGCAGATAAATGCACTGGAAGCGGTAGATTCAGGAATTTAGGAAAGCGTTGTTTTTTTTAAGACAGTTGACCTCCATTAAGGACCTGTGGTTAGAATTCTCATATTGCAAAATGCTGGATTTAAGAGGTGTGGTCCTATCAAACTGAAGCTGAAGTAAAGTCTGTTCTTTTCCTTCAACACCTGTGGGAGAGTGATTCAAGCCTTGAGACTTCATTACAGTACTTGAAGGATAGCCTCTTCTCATCTGTCCCTACCCAGGCCATGAGGCCATTAGTTGAGGCCAAGTGCTCCCACAATCTGAGCAACAGGGAATGGCCATGAAGGAGAGGACATTTTTGATGACATCTCTCCAGTTGTGGAATGCCCTCCCCACCTGGTGCCACCTTTATTATCCTTTTGGCACCCTTCTTTCCCCAGGCCTTTAAAATCTGTTTGTAAACGGCTCCAAAGCTTTAACATACTAATCTCCACATTCACAATGGTGTCATGATATGGTTTAGCCCTGTTGAGGTGATTTTTGTGGCTCTCCTTATTTTGATTTTATGATTATGACTGAATTTCTTTTAACCTCTGCTATGTTGTTTGTGGTGGTTTCATAGTGTGCTGGTATGTGACTTTTTCTGCAGGGGACTTCTGTGTTTTTAACTTGTTTGTAACCCATTCCTTATGGGGAAGACAAATAAATGCAATAGATAAATAATATGATAAAATGATTTGTCATAGAAAGGGAGGCTCATTTAATTATATTAAAGAATGGATCTTGAATGTTAACTCAAAAAAATCTCTACAAAAGTTTTCAGTGTCTATGAAATGTCTGCTTGGCATCAATATAGCAGGATGGGTTTTACCTTTCCAACAGTTTAGAATTTTATTTTCTCATTGTTATTTGCTCTTATATACTACTGTATTCCTAAGTCTTCAGGTGTCAAACTTACATGTTTTAATGCTTGCACCCTAATAATAATAATAATAATAATAATAATAATAATAATAATAATAATTTATTATTTATACCCCACCCATCTGGCTGGGTTTCCCCAGCCACTCTGGGCGGCTTCCAACAGAAAAATAAAACACAGTGATCTATTAACCATTAAAAGCCTCCCTAAACAGGGCTGCCTTCAGATGTCTTCTAAAAGTCTGGTAGTTGTTTTTCTTTTTGACATCTGATGGGAGGGCGTTCCACAGGGCGGGCGCCACACAGCACTGAACATTAGGAGAAAATGTTGTATTGGTGCCATCTCCCCAAAGCAGATAACAGTTTCAGATGAGTGATTTCCTTTAGCACCTTAGTAGTCAAGGAGAGGGTTACATTTCCTTCCTTCTATTTCCAGCTGATGTTGTTTTAAAAACCTGCTTGTTAAATGCAAATCAAAGCTAATGTCCCATCTACCGTAGTTACTATTTTTTTTTTGCACTTGTTACGTTTTGAATTTCTCATTTTTCAGAACTGATTGTGAAACACTAGCTCGTTGTCCTTTTCTCTGGGCAGTCTCTTCAAGATATCATCATAGAATTTATGGCTTCATATTTATACTCCACAAAGACTGAAATTCCATTATTATTATTATTTGCTGAAAATAGCCAAATAAGTTTCTAAACTATCCTTCATCTGAACTGGGAGGTGTCTTGTCTCCGGGGTTTGTGAGTTCCAGTACATTCTATACATTTGAATTCCATGCTACTGAGATAATGATCAAGGACTGCCAATTGAACCATTTTCTATTGCAGCAGCTGTTCAAGGTTTGTCATTAAAACGATTCAAAAATATTGGTTTGTGTGCAGTACCCTTTAAAGCACTGCTTACACTTTAGATAGTGAAAGGAGCATACCTTAATTAAAAAATACTGTAATAATATCTGTAGGTTAGTTTATTCTAAATGAATAAATAGTGAGGAAGATCTGTAATTATTTCATTTCTCTGCCACTGGCCAGAATTTTTCATTTAAGTTGCCGTACATTCTTTAGCCCTCTCTGTTAATTTATCAGTCTGGCTAGACTTGCACACAATTGATGGGAGTTGGAGTCCCTCACCATGTGGAGGGCACCAAATTGGCTACCTGTGTGTGGAGGGGGGGGGGAAGGATCATCCAGTTACACCAATAGACAGTCGATTCAGGACAGGCGAAAGGAAGAACTTCCCCACGCAACACTTCCTTGGAATTTCCTTCCACAAAAGGTAGTTTTGGCCACTAACATAGATGCCTTTAGAAAATGATTAGCAGGGGCGGCCTGTCCTGCTTTGCTGGCGGAGGTGAAACAGGAAGGTGCCTCCGGCCCTCCCCTGCACACACTTACCAAGGTCACATGGCTGCAATGGTTTCTTCCAACATATTGCCAGAAGCCGCTGCAGCAGGATCCAGTTGGCTGCAGGGGTAGGCAGGGTGTCCCCGCAGCTGTCTGCCACCCAAGGTGGCTGCTTCAGCCCACCTCATGGGCTGGTTGTCCATCATGATTAGACAAATTAATGGAGGCGGGTTGGTTTTTTTAAAAATGCCATGATAGCTAAATGGAACGTTTCGTTTCAGCAGTAACATGGTGGAAGCAACAGAGGTAGGCGGTTGCCATCGGGCCCTTATTTGTGAACTCCTGGAAACATTTGGCTGGCTGCTGTTGGGAACAGGATTGTGGACCCTTGGTTTGGCCTAGAAGGACTTCTGTGTTCATATACTGTAGTTGCTGGTACCAACTCATCTCCTGTATAGTTGAGCCCGGAGGAATTATTTAAACCACGGCGGTCCAACACCTGGCCTGAGGGCCGCAGGCAGCCCTCAATGCCTTTTTGGCAGCAGCATTTGACTCCACCCCCCCCAGCCCTCCCACTGCCTTTCCAAAGCTGGGTAAGCAAGGTGCTGGCTTTGGGCAGGAGCAGTGAGAGCTCTGACAGAATGGCATTCTCCTTCCCAAAACCTAGTTAGTGCTTTCCCAGCTTTGGGAAGCATGTACGAGGGCTTTAGGAGCCTTCCAGAGCCTCACACCTCCTTTCCAAAGCCCAACACCTCGCATATCCAACTTTGGGAAGATAGCATGAGGGCTGAGGGGGAATAAAATCTTGGCCTTGCTCTCTTCCACCCCCACGGATCAGGGCAGTTTGCAGCCTGCATGTTCTGTTTCAAAGTTGGACCGCCCTGATTTAAACATTGACTAAAGCCTAACTTTCAAAATTACTGAATTCATTACAAAAAAATAAAAATAAAAACGGGCATGCCTGCAGTCAGGCCTAAGGTCAGCTTTTCTTTATGGTTTTGTTTTTATTGATCCATCAAGCTTTTGGATATTTCTTACCTAGTTGAGTGACCTCCTTTGTGATTTATATGGAGGTTACTCAATATTTATTTTTATGTAGGAGTAGCATTTCCTTTAGATATTGTAAACGTTTGTAGAAATTGGAAGTGAGAAGGTTACATGAATGTTGGTGTAAGGTAACAGCTTCTGCTTGAGTTCATCATGACTATACCTATGCATTTCCCCCTATTTTGCAAAAAGATAATTTGCTCCTTTAACTCCTGCGCTATAAGGTGACAGGTGATAGTTAACAACAGATTTACTAAAGCATGTGATCGGACAATGACATTCTTTTTTTACCATTCATTTATTACAATAATCTGTATCCTGTCTTTCTATGCACATGCCTGGTTCACATGATGCTTTAAACCAGGGACGTGGAACTGTTGGTCCTCCAGATATTTTTTTGAACTTCAACTCCCATCAGCCTTAGCAAGCATGGCCAATGGCCTGGGATGATGGGGGTTGTAGTCCAGCGACATCTGGCGGGCTCAACACTTGCTTTAAAGCCTAGTTAAACCAAACTCTGGCTTTAAAGGTGATCATGCAGTGTGCTGGTGCTTGCTGCTCAAATTGTGGGTGCTCTTGGCTTATTCCTCACTTCTCCTTAGCTGCTGTATCTAAACTGGGGCTTGTGGTTTCTTTCCAAACTATGAGTGATAACAATAGTAACCAAAATCTGTTCTTGGTTTACCGCTCATGGTTTGTTTGGGCAGGGGAAAAACAAATCAGAAGCCCTGGTTTAAATGTAACCCTAAGGCTTACAATGGCTTAACTCCTAGCAGCATGACAGGAGCGGGAGTGGGAGAATAACAAAGCACCCATGATCTCAGCAGTGCACACCAAAATGCTCCACATTCACCTTTAAAACTCAGACTGTATTCATATTTCCAGCTTAAACTGCAGCTAGGCCATTCTTTTTATTAATTCAGATTGAAGCAGGTTTTGGGGGAAGCATGTCAAAATGTAGTATTTCCTAAGAAATTATTTCAGATTGAAGCAGGTTTTGGGGGAAGCATGTCAAAATGTACAGTAATATTTCCTAAGAAACAAGAGGCATAGCTGCCAAGTTTCCCGTTTTTCGCGGGAAACCCCCGTATTTTGTTACCATTTCCCGCTGTTATCCCGAATTGATTATATCCCGTAAATATCCCGTAAAGCTCCTGCCGGCGGCCATGTCCCAGCTCCCCGGCTGTCTGTGCATGTCGCAGAAGCGATTTCTGGTGCCCAGACATGCAAACACGGGACATGCGTAGAAGTGACTTCCGGTGCCGCTCTGCCCATGTCTGGGCACTGGAAATCGGGCGGCGCCAGCACCGGAAGTCGCTTCTACGCATGTCTGCGTAGAAGCGACATCCGGTGCCGCGCAGCCGCTGATCCCGGATTTTTCAATCTGGTAGATGGAGGGTATGACAAGAGGATATAGATGGATTTGGATTGTGGCTGACGTTGTGTGTACATTGCTTCCTAAACCGACATTGGGAGCGCACTGGATTCAGAGTAAATGGGAGTGTGTTCATAGCCATTGTTTAGTGTAACAATAATTAAATTGACATGCAAACCAAGCCTGAGTGTGCTTAAGGCAGTTGCAAAACAAAACAAAAACCATTTTCCATTATTTTTATTATGAGAGCCAATTGTAACTCTCCGATTTGCAATTCTACAAACACATTTTACAAGGGACATTGTCTCATTGAGCTCAGTAGGACTTCTGGGCAGTGGTGCAGTTAGGTAATTTTAGACCTTGGACTTAATCATCTTCACACACACACACACACACACACACACACACACGGTAGATAGCAACGTGTGTTCCTTCACTTCAAAATGTGGTGAGCCAGCCCTGCTGTGTTTGGGGGCCATTTTGCTCATTCTGCTGAGCAGGGACCCTGGACTCCTTCTCCAAAGCCCTGCCCTGATGGCATCCCTACTCCTGAGTAAACACACAGAGGATTGAATTGTTAGTAATTTGCCTGGTTCTCCTGAAAGTAGCTGTGTGTTTAACGCTTTCTTTTACATTCATGAATAAAGCTTGACAGAGCTGTAGGGACTCAGAAAGCAGTCTTGTGAAATCGCTAGAGGGGAAAAAAACACACCACACAGTCTTTCATAGCCAAAATTTCCTCCAAGTACTTCCAGCTGCACTTGGAAGGATGAGTCACGCTGGAAGCTAAGGAGGTTTTCTACAAGCCTTTTGCTTAGTTCACATGATTTTTTTTTATTTTACATTCCTATCTGTTTTTCTTTCCTTTTTTTAAAAAATTGTTAAGGAGATTCACCCAAGGAAAATCCGTACGAGGATGTGGAGCTGAAAGCCCGTAATGCAGGCCGAAAATCCCAGCAGTTCTCAGAAAGTTCCCTAGATACTTTGCACAGGATGTGGACTCCGCAGGACAGGAAGTACACAACACCTCCACAGGTAATACAGCATGTCCTAAAGAGGGCTGGGCTATGCTCAGACCTTGTGTTTAGATGTGAACGTGTTTTATTTGTTTTTTGCAAAAGAACTAGCCACAGGAGCAGAGCTAGGAAAAGGGATACTAACTTGATGAACTTGATGAAACCAAAAAAGGTTATTAGAAAAAATAGAATCATTTTGTATATTTGCTGTAAAAAAGGGCAGCTTTCAGTTTATATACATTTGCTGTAAACATGCACTTAAATTCTGTGATGCTATTTGATACTTTATACCGTTATAAAGTTTGTTACCCTTTGAAAGTTAGTAACTCCCAGAATGAGTCACTGAATATTCTGTCAGTTTCAATAGAAGATAGGCAAAGCTCTGGGTGTTGTTGTTTTTTTAACCTAAATTATTATGCATTGTCAACCCAGGCTTTAGATCTAATCTACTAAAAATAGTGTTAAAACAGTGAATGTGTCATTAGATGGGAAAATGGCAAGGCTCAGCAAGATTTTCTTTAGACAAATAACTGCTTTAGCTCCTCATCTCCCAAACCAATAGAGTTGCATTCACTACTATTACAGTTGTGTGGAATATCCCCTTGCATTCATGTGCCATTTTCTGATTTTGTTCATTAAATTTGCTGTAAACATTGGGGTGTGTGTGTGTTAATTTTTATTTCTTGATTAGGGGAGGTTCACTGGGACAAAGTCTGAGCCAGACAAGTAAAAAAGAGAAACACCTGCGTTGACATATTTATACAGTACATAGCTAAGGCACAGAGTCAAAATGCTTTCCTAGCATCAAATTAGAATCCCATAGCACTGCCTGAGTTCCAAAGTGTTACATGGGCCATACTTAACTCCAGTTATTCAAGCAGATGCCTTCCCCTGTGGTGTGTCTGCATCTTGGAGGTGGGTGAAAATGGTTTAGGTGGCTCCTTTCAATGGTTAAGTTTATTCCAGACCTTAACTCTGAGGCCATAAGGTGTTTTTTTTAAAAAAAATATTGGGTCTTAAACAGAGAAATGTGGGGAGAAAAGAACTCCCTTCAGGAGTTACCTGCCATGCATTCTGAGAACATGCAGAAGCCACACATGCTTGCTTTGCCATGCAAGAGTCTATGAATGTTTCACTGAATGCATGTAGCTTTCCCCTCAGATCTTCTCCCCAGTTAGCCAAGTTTTGGGGTACAACTGGCAGGGATAGGGGCCTTTGGGGTGGGGCTGGAATGTCCTGCTCTCCCCTCTATGCATTCTTGGAATGCATGAAGAGCAACTTCTGAGGGGACTAGAGTCTCTATCAGCTGTGAGAAAGGTGAATTTCATCCTATTAGGAAAGGGATTTCAAATAAAACTCTCAATATTGTATATCTGAAGAAGTGTGCATGCACACAAAAGCTCATACCAATGACAAACTTAGTTGGTCTCTAAGGTGCTGCTGGAAGAAATTTGTTTCGACTACGGCAGACCAACACGGCTACCTACCTGTCTCAATATTGTGACTTTTATACATATCTATGGCACGACCGCACTGTGTAGGATTCTGGTCACTGAACCTAAAAAAAATACAGCATAGAAAAGGGCAAATGATAAGGGGTAGCTCCACTCTAAGGAAATATTTTGTTTACAGCCAGTTTAGGATAAAGATGAGTAAAGTGGGGGCATGATACAGGTTTATAAAATTATGCATGGTGTGACAAAAGTTGATAGAGAGAGGTTTTTCTTCTTCCTCTTATAACACAACCTGGGGTCATGAATGGTGGGAGATTATGATATACAAAAGGGAGTACTCTTCACACAGAATTATTAATATATGTTTAGTGGAAGGGAGGAAAGACTCTGTATTGTCATATCTAAAAAGGAAGGGATGAAATATTATTCTAGCTGTGCAATCCTGACCATATTTACCATATTTACTGTGAAGTAAGCCCCACTGTGTTCAGTGGGATTTGTTTCCATGCAGGTGTTCATAGAATTGCAGCCTAGAACAGTCAACTGCCAAGGACTGAGTTCTGTGGAAGACATCCCCAGTTAAAGATTGCAAGCCAAGAGAGTGATGGGACTAGAAGGGCTAATGTTCTGAGCTGGTATAAGGCAGCTCATTATACTAATGGCAGAATGTAGTCTTTTTCAATGAAAAGGGCAATTTTGTCTCTAACAATCTCTCCTTATTTAATGTTCACTGAAGCTCATTTGAGGTCTTTCTGCTAATTATATTAAAAATTCAGTGAAGGCCCGGCATGGTTGGACTTTGCTGGAATAACTGTGTTTCTATGGGTGGAATTTATGTTTCCTCCAAAATTATACTGTAGAGCTGGAAAAGGTGCACAAAAAGGCAACCAAAATGATCGGGGGATAGAGTAACTCACAACAAATGAAGTTTACAATATTTGGAGGCTACTGAACTTTTTTAAAAGGGAGGGGTTAGGGGGGGAGCATGATAGAAGTGTGTAGAATTATGCATGGAGTAGAGAAAGTGGACAGACAAAAGTATTTCTCCATCAGTCGAAATACTGGAACCCAGAGTCATCCAGTAAAGCGAATTGGTAGGCAATTCAAGACTGACAAAAGTAAGTACTTCTTCATAAACTATGGAAATCACTTCAACAGGATGTGGTGATGTCCACCTATGGATGGCTTCAAAAAGGAACATAAGGCTATCATTGGGTACTAGACAAAATGGCTACACACCATTTCCAAGATCAGAGGCAGGGTGCTCCTGAATACCTGTGCCTGGGGGTTATGAGCAGGCGAGTACTACTGCTGTCATGTCCTGCTTATGGTCTTCTCATAGGTACCTGGTTAGCCAATGTGTGAAACACAATGCTGGATTAGATCAGCCTTTGGTCTGATCCTGCAGGGCTCTTCTTACTTTCTTATGCTTACTTCTTAGCTACCTTCAAAGCCCAGCAGCCAGTCACTAAGAATCGGAAACTGGTCAGAAAGGAGAAGCCATCGTGTACCACGGTTACCCAAGAGACACAGTCATGATGACATGCTGCTGCTGGCCCAGCTTGGCATTCCCTCCTCTCCATCCAGCCTGAATGAAGACAGTTTGAGTACTACCAGCGAACTTCTTTCCACGCGCAGAGCCCGAAGGGTGCCAAAGGTGGTTACTACGAATCAGTCATGATGTTGCTTTTTCTTACCCTTGGTGTAATACCCCAAATTTAGTACTGTTGCTGGAGGCAGTGTTCCCTTGAATGCCAGTTGCTGGGATTCACAACTGGACAAAGTGCTATTGCTCTCAGGTCATGTTTTTCGATTCCCCATAGTCCTGATTTAGCAGGCCTCTTATGTTCTTACTGTGAGAGAGATTGGATCCTTTCATCTATCTATCTATCTATCTATCTATCTATCTATCTATCTATCTATCTATCTATCTATCTATCATCTATCTAATCTATCTATGGAATTATTATGTGCAGGACCTTCAACCTGTTTTCCCCCCTCCCTTTATCCACATGACCAGTAAAGAGATGCTCCTACTCTATGCACAACAATGCGTGTGGGAATACCTGGGATGTGAGGGTGGGAAAGTCCCTGAGGTTTTTGTGTGTGTATGTACTGCAGCAACCAACTTCAGACTGAAAGGTAAAAGCACTAAAACAGGCATTGCTTACACTTGTGGTGTGAAACACATGTATATCCAAGTAACGCCTGCCGTGGCCATGTGGCCTTCTAGCTCTCAATAAAGGGAAAACAACTGCATGAAATATCCACAAAGACATCTGAACTGCAAGTTATGTTGTTGGCATAGTGGGTGTCTGCCTTCGCCACCCCGTTTCTGGAAAAGACTTTTTGGGTGCATGTGTGAAAAGGGGCAATTATACGCTTTCCCTTAATCTCTACAAACTGGTGCATTGCTCTGTTTTGCTCAAATTATAATGTGAGTTGCAGTTGACCTGCTGCTATTTATAATCCATGGTTTGTGCCTAAAGTTTTTTGTTTTTGTTTGTCATGGTGGTTCCCAAGGAAATTGCAACTGATCTAACATGGGTCCTATTGTTTATATCTGTGCAATTCAGATAGCTGTGTCATGGCAGATTTGAAACAAGCCTCAATTAAAGTTAAGCTCTTGCAACTTGGTAAAAAACTTACAAATCTAAGAAAGAGACGGAATAATTATCTGAGCAGTTAGAATGAACAATAGCTTATTTATTTATAATGGTAAATGTAGTATTTTCCTTATATGTTTAACTATTTCCTGTGCAGTTGTGTTTAGTACATTCTTAACAGAACTTCCCCTCCCTCTCTTCTCCCTGTTCTGGGTTTCTCCCAAACCCTTTGGAGCAGATTTGGAGAGGGCAGAGGGTGTGCTGAGAGGAGGGGAGGTAGTTAATACTTCTCAAGTGGAAATTATCGTGCTAACACATCCTGCATGCTGCCCTCACCCACACACCTTTTTTATTCTCCATCCTGACAAGCAAGAGTCATTATTGGAGTTCAAGTGCTGATTTGATGAAGGCTAATTGTTCTCCTCTTCTTTTACAGCTTGTACAAAGGATCAATTCTATCTATAGTGCAAAGAGAGGGAAAAAAAGATTGAAGAAGCTTTCAATGTCCAATGTTGAAACAGCATCACTGAGAGGTATATCACGAAATCCTTTTTAGCATCCATATTTCATTACAGAAGTCACTTTTACACTGATATATTGTATAATAAATAAACAGATAGACCTGCAAGGTCAGGTGCTTGTTTCTAGCACAAAGAGTGTGCAAACCAGGGAATTGCAGCCAATTAGGGGTCCCTGGTGTGCATCCTTCAGCATTTAGAAATGTCCATCTGCCTTTCACATTTTGCACATTTAGTGCAAGAGACACTAAGCTACCAGATTTTTAGAAGACATATGAAGGCAGCAATGTTTAGGGAGGCTTTTAATGCTTAATAGATTATTTTATTTCATTTTTCTGTTGGAAGCCGCCCAGAGTGGCTGGGGAAACCCAGCCAGATGGGCAGGGTATAAACAATAAATTATTATTATTATTATATTATTACTAGGGAAATGTAGCCATAGCTGCAGCAAACCTGATTGCTATATAAAGTGTGAAGCGGCTCTCAATGTTTCCTGGAAGGTGCCAGCTAATTTCTGCAGAACTGAAGTGCACAAATGTGCCCACGGTGAAGCCACCCTCAGCCATTGATTTCTTTCTATCAACTTGTTGCATATGCAACAATATGAAAGTAAAACCAATTAATAAAACTGGATCCTGTGTGCATACTCTTTCCAAATGAATGTTTTTAACATTTCTTATGGTCTGTGCATGTCATGTGCATCTTTGCATGTGCATGTATGCCAGTGTGTGTGCCAGTGTAGCAGAAGTAACAAGAGTTCCTAATGGTCCTGTCCTATGAGATGTACCACTCCAACACCAAGACATGAAAACATAGAGGGCATAGGAAGTTGTCTTGTACTAAGTGAAGCCATTGGTCCACTCACATTGACTAGCAGCAGCAATCCAGGGTTTCAGACAGGGTGCAGAGTAGGGAGATGTGGGAGACTAAACCTGGGACCTTCTGTATACAAAGTATAGGCCTTTCCACTGACCTATGGCCCTTCCCCTATATCTAGATCTCAACTTAGCCTTGCTGCTGCTTGCTGCTTGCTCAGTTGTAGCTGCTCCCTGCCCATGACACATAGCTGTTTGCCTGCTTAAGAGCAACCACATGCTGTGAATGAGTCACCAGCCTAGCTACCAGTATGCCCAGTTACCCAGGTGGGCATTCGTCAAAAAATTAATTCATGTTATTCATACAGATTTCTGGCTACTAGAGCTTTCAAGGTGTCCCCCTTGACTTCTCTGAGGTGTTACAATCTCTTTTCAATAAAAATAATTTGAATGGGAAAGTGTCAAACTAGTTTTCAAAATGCTTCCTCAAGCAGCCTGGAAATTACTTTTTTCTTAAAAGACTTCCATAATCACGAAACATTTCTACACCGAGATCGCTTGACCGTGTATTTTCATTGCAGGACATAAGGACAGGCATTATTTTTATTTTTATTTTGCAAACTTAAGAGCAAACCTGAAGTTTCCTTCTGATAATAGAATCCTTTTCTCTCTTTCAGATGAAAATAGTGAGAGTGAGAGTGATTCAGATGACAGGTTTAAAGGTGAGAGGCTCAGCATTCCTTATCTTCTAGTTGCTTTACTATCCAATGAAATTAAATGGGAGGCAAGGTGGTAGAACTACAGCTGCCCCTTACCACATCCCATTCCATCCCTGACAGCAGAGGCATGTGAGGGTGGCGATGGAGCAGCAGTGGCATGCCATCAGGGGTCAGCAAACTTTTTCAGCAGGGGGCAATGAACAAATTCCTATGCCCCACAAGTAACCCAGAGATGCATTTTAAACAAAAGCACACATTCTACTTATGTAAAAACACCACAAATAATCCAGAGATGCATTTTAAATAAAAGGACACATTCTACTCGTGTAAAAACACGCTGATTCCCGGACCATCCGTGGGCCGGATTGACACAGCGATTGGGCCGGATCCGGCCCCCGGGTGTTAGTTTGCCTTCCTATGCTGCTAGGTGCTGGCAGCACTGTGTTCACTTGGATGGGACAGGGTGGCCGGAAAGGTCAGGGAAGTGCATCAGCATTCTATAGGTGCATCCTGGCTGCTACTGCCAACTTGGAGCTCTCCGGACTTTGCTATTGCCCTGGTGCTCCTGTTGCTGCTGGCTGAGCACCAACACATACGCTGCTGCTGGTCTTTCAGGATCCCCTGAGCTTAAGAATTGGCCTTTGGACAGGTGCAGTGGGGGTGCAGTAGGGAAGAAGCAGGAAAGCCATTTCATTGTTCTTAGGATGTTTGCATTTGACAAAAGAAATTATTCCCATGCAAGGCCTTTTACCAAGGATTGGTAACCTCCAGCCTTCCGTGATAGTCTTGAACTCCAACTCCTGTCATTCCTCACCATTGGCCATGCTAGCTGAGGATGATGGGAGTTTTAGAGCCCAACGGCACCTGTAGGGCCATGGGTTTCCCAATCCCTGCATTTAGCCAATAAGAGTATAATAAGTGGTGGTCATTGTGATGGACAATTGTAACACTAGTTTTCCCAAATGCTTAAAGCACTGATATGTTACATCAGTAATCATTATATATAGCAAGCTTATATAATATGCCAGTACTGTCATCACCCTATTATAGATTTGAGGCAGTAGGCATTTAAGGTGAGAGCTACCCCAATACATTTGTGACTGAGCTAAGATTCAAATCATAGACTTCCCAGCTTGGAGCACCTGCTCAGAACCAGCACTCTCTGCAGCTTATCTTCTTTTTACAGCTTTTTTTTAGCATGGAGCAAATTAATTAAGATGCACTAAATGCAAAGCTTCATATAAAAGAATGGTTTTTTTAAAATAATAATAAGAAAAGTGGTTGATATGACCATCACTTTAAAATTCTTTAAAGACAATGATGATGATGATGATGAAATGATTGTGAAATTGCTGGGCACAGTTTCTCTTCTCCTTAGCCGTCTTTGCCGCTTTTGCTTTCTAGCAGTCTGGAGCATCTTTGCCAGTAAATCTGTTTTTATGGACTTATTTCCCAGCTAGTGCCAGAATCTGCTTTTATTCCAGTGAATTTTCTGGCTTTAGGTTTATACAGATTGCTGTGATATTTGTAATCTGAGGTGCAGCAGAAATGGATGGGTGAAACTGCAGCTTGTTGCTGCTCCTTCTGTGGGGCCTTAAAATTATTATTGTATATTTGTTATTGTATTTTTCCCCAAAAGGTAATGCCCTTATATTACCTTGGGGTGAGGGTGGGGCATACACTCCAAGAGGAGCTTCCTTTATTTCTGCTTTTTAAAAAACAATGCTATCATCAGTCTAGTCCCTGATCTAGATTGAGACCACTGCAGGGAGCAAAGGGTTAAATCTCCCCCCTAATACACACCCTCATTCAAAACAGGCCCCTCATATCTACATGGGGGGATGTGGGGGGAGAAGAGAGAAGGGAAAGTTTTGTTGTGCAAGCAGAAGTCCTTGTGTAGGGCTTCCACTGACAGGAATCCTTAGTTGAATCCCACCCAGAGGACTTTATCACATCAAGTTTGAAACATATTTGGCAATATAGACCTGATTCTAAAGTGATGTGAGAAGCTATTTTATGTATGCTTGTTTGTTAATAAAGTATAGGGATCCTTACGGTTCACAGCCTGTTGCATTTGATGCTATAAAGTCAGCTGACTTCGTAAAGCTTGAGTAGGTTGTATTCCTCAAGTTTCTTTTCAAGAACGTTTATCGCTTCTGTATTTGAGAAGGCTTTCATTTATGTAGGAAATAAGGATATGCAGAATTAAAAGTGAACGTGCTTGGGCTTAGCATCTCAGAAGCTGCCAAGTAATGCTTCTTGCTTCTTTTCTAATATTAGCTCACACCCAGCGCCTTGTCCACATCCAGTCAATGCTGAAGAGAGCTCCTAGTTACCGGACTTTGGAACTGGAGCTGATTGAATGGCAGGAACGTGAATTGTTTGAGTATTTTGTGGTAGTTTCTCTTAAGAAGAAGCCCTCTAAAAATACTTACCTCCCTGAAGTCACATATCAGTTTCCAAAGGTAAAACAACAACTTTATTGGATTGCCATCATTATTGTTATTGTAGCTGTTGACTGTGGTAGCATATATGGGACACTGTTAGGCACATGCATAACTTAAAAATAGACACATGTCCAATTTTAAGACATTACTATAGATGGGTGGACATTATTATTTTATATTCCACATTAAATTTATATAGTCATCTATCAATAAATATTCTCTAAGTGGTTTACAAACAAAATTTAAAATGATGCCAGTTTTTATTGACCTTGTTTATGTTGTGGATGTTTTGATGAGACTTTTTATTGGAATGCTACCGCTGCTGTGTTATTTTATTTTTTTCTAAACTGCTGTGAGGTCATACTGCTGTGAGGTTTCAAACAAAGGGCAGCCTAGAAATGATTTTAAGTAAGTAAGTAAGTAAGTAAGTAAGTGGTAAGTAAATAGGGTGGCTGCATTCACACAATATGGCAAACTATAGTAAATGTTTTTTCTGTGAACATGGGAGATCGCTTCACTCCTCTCTTATCACAAGCTGAAACAATAAATTGCAATCCCTGGCTCAATGTTATGGGAGAATGTAACACTCTGTAGATCAGGCACCCCCAAACTCGGCCCTTCAGATGTTTTGGGACTACAACTCCCATCATCCCTAGCTAACAGGACCAGTGGTTAGGGATGATGGGAATTGTAGTCCCAAAACATCTGGAGGGCTGAGTTTGGGGACGCCTGCTGTAGATAGTAGAGATGTGTTCACGGTGATGGTGTTACAGCTTGGATCTAGGGAAGAAGGAATTGCCACAGTTCCTTTCTATTCTGTAGAAATCGTTCTGCCCTGAGGATAGGATTTTGGGAGAGTGCGGAGCACCATGGTAGGGAGGCAGCAGCATGGAACTCCCTTGCAATAGGCATCACTTTCACTTGTCCTTTCGTTGGATACAACCCACTGACTTTTTCTCAAAATTGGCCTATTGAAATGAATAGCCTTGATAAACTTAGGTTTTTATTAATATCACTGGGTTTACTCTAAGTTAGTTGAATACGATCCATAAAGTCAGTCTTCTTTGCCTAGAGTCAAGATCTCATAAGGCTAATGGAATCAGGCAAAGGCAATAATGGAACAGCAGCAACAAAAGCAGGATCTTGAGTGGGTTTCTGTGATTGTGTGGAGGAGGAAGATATCAATGTGGCTCTGATATCAATAATAATAATAATAATAACCAGCTTATCTATTTTGTCTTGTCTTCTCTTGAACCAAAAAGGCAGTAGTTTAAATTCAAAAGGCACATTTTTGCCTTTCTGCATATGTTTCTGTACTAAGTAATATATCTATGACTTTGGGGGATAAAATATAGTTTTCTCATTTAGTTAATTGGTTGAGTCACAGCTCAATCCTTAACCATGTCTACTTAGGAGTAAGCCCTATTGGGTTCAACGAGGCTTGCTCTCCCAGGTACGGTAAGTAGGGTTTAGGATTGCATCCTTAATAGATATTTGTAGAAGGATAACTATTCCCTATGTTGATTTTAAAAGCCTGGTTTGAGTCTGTTCTAGACTCTGCTGATGTTGACTTATTCAACCACAGCTAGAAAGACCTACAAAGCAAGTTCGCGAAGCAGAAGAACGTCTCAAGGCCATCCCACAGTTCTGCTTCCCAGATGCCAAGGACTGGAACCCAGTGTCAGAATACAACAGGTAAACTATCCTGCTGATAGTTACAAGACTGGATTCATGGATTGACAAAATGCAATGCCTGTTGCTTGTTGTTGAATGTAGATGACATTTTTTTCCTCCTTTGGAATTCCAGTTATGTTCTGCTGGTGCGCCACTCTTAGTTCTTGCCTCTTTTTGCTGCTCCTGCTAATGCCCTTTGCACAGTATTGAGGAAGAGTAAAATTGCTCATAGCAATTTGATTTCTGGCCTTTCTGGGCTCTCTGGGGTCAGAAGTGATACATCACTTGTGAGTATCACAAAAGCCCTGTTTAGGTTTTCTGTTACCAAGTAAAGCAGAGGTGGCTAACAGGCAGCTCAGGGTGTGTGATCTGGTTGCTCAATCTCTCTTTCTCTCTCTCTCTCTCTCCACCCTAACACCCAATGAGTTTGGCAGTGGCACCAAAAAGAGAAAAACAATCAAGCAGACATAGCATTGGGGTGGGCACAGCCTTGCACTCTAATGGAGATGCAAATTGCCCCTCGCCAACACATCAAATGGATAATATTGTGAGCAGAGGGCTATAACGTTTGGCCTTGGAGTGCTGCATAACAGCTTCCTAGGAGGAAGGCCATGGTAGGCCTTGGAAAAGAAGGGCTGCCATGACAGAGAAGGGGAAGTGAATGGCCTCCAGCTACCCTGCACCCTGCTGTGGCTGCTCCCTCTACCACTGCTGATGTCTGGGCAATGAGTGGCGGCAGGCGGGGGTGGGTGGCTAGAGGGATAGACCTCTCTGCTCCCTTCTCCCTGGTGCTATTACCACTGGCCAGACAAGTAACAGAAAGTGGGGAGATGGCAGGGAGGAGGAAGCAGTTTCAGAGTATATGTTTTGGGGGAGGGATGGTGCTAGTTGACCACTATAAGTGGAGTACTCTGTCCTACAACTGTGAGGCAAAAGCAATGAACCAATTTCACAATAGAATATCTGGTTCTCCGTTGCTTCTTGTGTTATGTAATCATTTACACATGGATAGAATGAGTACAAATCCTTTGGTTAGTCTCAAAGCCTCACCAAGACTATGAGATAAAACCACAAGATTTATCTGTCTGGAAGATATCTCAAAACATGTCAAAATATTAATCGAAAGGAATCTTAACACCTGCTTTTTGGCAGCACAGTAACATCTGTGATAATATTTGTTACAGTGAAACATTCTCTTTCATGCTGACGGGAGAAGACGGCAGCAGAAGGTTTGGTTACTGCAGAAGATTACTAGTAAGTACATCAACTTTTTCAGCGTACACTATGCTAAGAATGTGACATATTATGAGAGCTGAATGTGTTACTTTTGGGGCTGCAGACAAATGCAAGAAGAAAATTAATCTTTTGTGGTCTTAAGGGAAATATAGCTTTTTCTATAGAAAGTCAAATCAAATCCATGTTCATATTCTAGGGGATCTAGGAGTTACTGTATTTTACATGTTTCAGTGTTTATGGCATGGAATTCCATTTTTTAAAAAAGCGAAACCTACTCTCAGTAGTTTATTCTACTTGGAAACTACTCCCAAATTGGGCATTTCCAGAGAAGAGCTTACTAGAAGTAAAACAGTATGTATCTGATAGAAATGTTACCTGTTATGAAGAGGATATAGAGCTACTGGCACTCATGACAGTTGATTCTTTCCCCATGGTGATCCCATGAGTACATTTGGACTAGCAGTACTAGTTATTATTAGCTGCATAATGCATACTGGACTACAGATGCCTAGCACATCAGCAAACTAATGTACAGGTCACTAGAACTGCCAAAGAAAGGGCTTATGCATACTTACCATAAGGGCTTATGCCTCACTCTTTCCAGGCACAGCTCTGCACTTAAAAGCTCCCTGTCCAAGTGTTTTTTGTGTGTGTTTGTTTTGCTCCAGAGCTTTCCCTGAAAAAAAACCTGCCCATTAATGCTCAGTTGCAGCAAATGTCAATTCAATGCCAATTAAGGGTTTCTGTGGATTGCTGTTTGTTCAAATTGAACTTTAAAGAGCAGATTTTTATGGGGAAAGCTCTGGAGAGAGAGAAAAGGGCACATAGAGATTTAAAGCCCAGGCTGTCCCTGGAAGGGGTGGAGGAAAGCTAAGTGTTGATAAGCCCAAAGCTAACATTGGGGAACTTTTTTTTTCTACCTACGTTTTATTGCTTCCTATCCCAATCATATGTTTTTAATGAGATTGTGTTGTAGTGCCAAACAGAGGCCAGTAAGCTGCATTTTCTCATGCTGTTGCTCTGCCAGTCTTCCCTTTTGTAGACATTACGTTATTGGGAAACTGGGTCAAGGTCAATCTTTGATTTCCACTTTGGGCCAATTAAGATGTGATGGTAGATGATCTATGTGCTTAAACACAGGTCTGCCACCAGACACACAGAAATGGGTTGTGCAGGCTCTGGTTTTGACAGCAAAAAGATGCATACAGGAAAGGAATGCTGAACACCCCTGCCCCCATTTGTCACTTACCTTTCTGCATCCCATCTCCCAACCACCTTTCTTGCAGTTGAGAATGCTTCTACTATTAAAGTTTCACTAGGAAGTAAAACACATGTGGGAATAAAATGTAGGGTGGTAATAGAGAAGCAAGAGATGATACAGTACCCCTCATCTGTAGTCTCCTTTTGCACTCACTCCCCTCTTTGATGTTGGTGGCAGATCCATGATTAGGCACCTAGTATTTCTGCTTTCATGTCTCCTTTAGCAGTACTAAAATTATCCTAAAGCAGTCTCTGGCATGTATAGTGAGGTAATCCATGCATGAGTGTCCTGATGTGTCCTGAATGTGGATTACACCTTGCTGAATTGGGGGTGATCAAATGCAACCATTCATATAATGAAAGGCTCTGCCCACTTTATGTTTTCTCCACAAGATTGATGCTCATGACAGAAAGAGCATGTATTTTTGAAATACATTAATTGATGTGGCAAGTTGTTTTACTTGGGGAGTTTTTTAATTGCAGGGACACGAATCAAGGATCCAATATCTGTGAGACAATGAGGATAGTAAATAATCAACAATAGCAGAATAGCAGGAATAGTAGGAGGCATATGACCAGAAATAGGAAAAATGTGATATATGACAACCAAAGGTCCACATCACTGTTGATCACTTACTCTGTGCTGACACTGCAAAGTGGCAAAGTGACCTTGGCTTTGGTTCAAACAAGTGCAGTGGTACCTTGGTTCTCAAATGCCTTGGTACTCAAGCAACCTGGAACCCAAACACTGCAAACCTGGGAATAAGTGTTCCACTTTGTGAACTTTTTTCGGAAGCTGAACTTGCTCTGTTTTGAGTGTTGCACTTCCGATTTGAATGCCACACTCCCATTTTGAGTGCCACACTTCTGTTTTGAGTGTTACGCTGAGGTCTGTCTGTTTTTTTGCTATTTATTTTGCGTTTTTGTTTTTGTGGTTCTTTTGTTTTGTTTTTGTGAATGTGTGGAACCCGGTTCAGCTACTGATTGATTGTGCGACTGCAGTACATTGTTTATTGCTTTCATTTTATGGATCAATGGTCCTGTTAAATAGTAGAATTCATGTTAAATTGCTGTTTTAGGGGTTATTTTTAAAAGTCTGGAATGCATTAATCCGTTTTGCATTACTTTCTATGGGAAAGCACGCCTTGGTTTTGGAACGCTTTGGTTTTGGAACGGATTTCCGGAACGGATTAAGTTTGAGAACTAAGGTACCACTGTAATTTGCAAGGGAGCAGCACATTAAGATGGAACCTTGTTCTGGAGAAGCAGATACTCCCACTTCTGAAGGGACTACCTGCTGTTAGATTTTTCTTTTCTTTTTTAGAAAGCTTAACTTTTCAGCAGTGGGTGCTGCTGATGGCCTGGGTTGGATGGTGGAGAGGGAGATACCAATGAATATTCCTGGCAGGATAGCTGGTACTCCTGTTTGATTGCTTTGAGGATGGAAAGGGTTGGGTGTGCAAAACTGCAGACCTTGTAAATCATCTGCACAGCACATGCAACACAACCCTGACTTATAGAACACAGACTTTACTGTTCAGAAAAACCTATTAAAAAGCTGTAATCTAAAGTAATGTTGATAGTGTGGGACAGGATCTCCTGGCACTGTCAGATGCTGCTTCCAGTCCAGTTTTGGATTAAATACTGTGATTGTTTCATTTTCAAAACAATAAAGTTGGACAAGTACAGTTGTCAGACTTCCACGACTATTAATATGTACAGTACGTTCACATTACATTGCTGCATCCACAGTTTCCTTCACTTAAATAAGCATTATATTATAAGTGCATTTTGATCACTGGCACTAATGTCTTCTCCATAAACTGAGGTTTGAATTCTAGATGTCACCCTTTGGGATTATTAGAAATTACATTCAAATACCATTATTTGTGGCTAAATCTGAAACTCTTTTATCAGAACTCCTATGTTGATATTCAAAAGTAGTGGGAAATAATTCACTGATGCACGAAAATGGAAAACAGTTGCAAACATTACCTAAGAGCTATTCCTAAGGGCTTTGAGGCCCAAATAAGCCTTTTGTTCTCTTTTCAGAGTTCTGTGCTATAGATGTGTATGCTAGGCTGACAACCTTTAGTCTTCTTGAATACTTGGGGAGATTTGTTTTTTAAGACTGCCTTCAGACTCACAAATCTCGCTAAAACTTCTGGGGCTGCCATAAGATCGGAATATGCTCTTCACTAAGCCCCTTGTTTGGTGAGAAAGCAGTGAGGTTGAGGTTCACAGGAAGATGAAACTGGCTTTGATGATAGGTAATTTCTGATCTTTACAATTTTGCATGACAGCCAGTAGCACTGAGACAACTTGCTGCTGGGGCATTTAGTCAGTGGTGGACCTTGGGGCCTCAAATTTCAGCGATGCCCTGTGTAGCACCAAAAATCGGAACTCTCCTTGCTTTGCATCTTCCATTCTGCATCATAGCTGCAGTGCCCCCGAAGCTCTGCGCCAAGTGCAGCCAAACCAGCGGTGCTCCTCTAAATCCACTTCTGATTTACCTATTCATATAGACCAAAGTTGGGGGACCTGTGGCCCTCCCAGTATTGCTTGATTCCACCTTCCACTAACCAGCACACACACACACACACACACACACACACACACACACACACACACACACAGAGCCTAATGGAAAATAAGCAGGAATCTTTAAAATTTGAGCTATTACTTAAAATTGCACGCTACAGTATATTAGAAAACAATTTCAAAATTCAATGAGTTTCATTCCAAATGTGAATACTGCCACAAATGTAAAAAAGCTTTGTATTAACACAGTTGTCTAAAAAAATCAGCATTGGTGGATTTGGGGCTTTTTTCATAATTAGAGGTTTGAAAGGAATTGAAAAGTTATGCAGTTTGGTGCATGCGCACACCAGTGAAAGAGTTGATAGAAAGAAGAGTTCCAGCCACTTAAAAACTTTCCAACTCTGAGGGACTCCATTTTTATTGCTGTGATCAAAGGAAGTCACTGCTGCTGGTAAAAAGAAAAGGGAAATCTGAAATAAAGGACATGAAGCAAGAGAGGTTTGGGAAGTGAAGATGCTCAATGGTTTTTTTAAAAAAAACTTGGTGACACTGTAGCCTTTAAGGGTTATTTTAAAAAACCCAGCAAAAAACATACCACAGGAGTAATATTTCACAAGGCCAGAGCTTTTGACTAAACTGTGAGCCGTTATTGTTCCTGTTATTATATATGACCCAGGAATGCAGTGTTTTTACTGGCAGCCAGCAAGACAGCTTTTAGCTGGTAGCTGTCCAGGACGCCTGGCATAGCTACAGCATTCCTGCAGATTTGACACAATGATTTTAACCCAAATCCCACATGCTAGATATAATCACTTGATGCTTTTAGAAGGCGTTTTTATACCTAATATGGACAAAGAAGGATTCTGCCTTTTCAGAAATATGACGTCTGCTGAGCAGCAGGTCTTGATCCAGAAATAGACTCATCTGTGTTCACTTAACAGCGCTGCATCTTCACGATTTTAACTGCAGCAGCACACGCACCTGCTGACCAGCCCAGTCATTCTCTGATTAGAACATTAATCTGCAGTTTCCTGTGACTTGTGTGCAAACAGCTCAACAGCAAAGCGTTAACTGCAGAAAATATTTTGAAAGCTTCATAAAAATAGGGTTAACAACCAGGATTTTAAAATGTTGCCACCTCCTTTGGTTTGATGGGAAATGGAAGGAAGTAGCATACCTTAAAGGTAAAGGGACCACTGACCATTAGGTCCAGTTGTGACCGACTCTGGGGTTGCGGCACTCATCCCGCGTTATTGGCCAAGGGAGCTGGTGTACAGCTTCCAGGTCATGTGGCCAGCATGACAAAGCCGCTTCTGGTGAACCAGAGCAGCACACGGAAACGCCATTTACCTTCCCACTGTAGCGGTTCCTATTTATCTACTTGCACTTTGACATGCTTTCAAACTGCTAGGTTGGCAGAAGCTGGGACCGAGCAACGGGAGCTCACCCCGTCGCGGGGATTCGAACCGCCAACCTTCTGATCAGCAAGCCCTAGGCTCTGTGGTTTAACCCACAGCACCACCCGCACCCCTATCCCACGAGTGGGATAGGAAGCAATAAAACATAGGTAGAAAAAGAAATTCCCCAATGTTAGCTTTGGGTTTATCAACACTTAGCTTTTCTCCACTCCTTCCAGGGACAGCCTGTGCTTTAAATTTCTATATGCCTTAGGCTTGTGTACCTTAGGTACACAGAAGTGGCCCCAGGGCTGTACCTAGGGGGTGGTGAGGTGGGCCCCCGCAGGTGAGGGCCCCCCCAATCGGCTAAAAATGTCCATAAATATGTTTATAAATTAAATATTGATTATTGCCTCATAAGAAAAGGTTTTGAATAGAGGGTGAATTGAATGGGGGTGGTAGTGGAGGAGAGGCGGAAAGAATAGCTAATTTGTCCGTGGCTAGGGGGCGCAATCTGGATGGTTCTGCCAGGGGCACAAGATCACCTAGCTACGGCTCTGATTGGAACTGCCATTTTGCCCTTAATATGGATCATGTGCTCACACCATCAGCACAACTGCAAATTAACTGCCTTTTAACACTCATAATGAAGGAATGTCTACATGATTATGGAGGACATTGTCAAATCACCTAGGTCATGACTAGTTTCCTGATTGCTTTCTATTTGCAAGACACCCAATGGACTTAGCATGCCAACTCATTTGGGAAGATTTGTGGTGGCCAAGGCTACTACACCTCAGGCCATAGGTACTGGCAGCGCTTTCCCCCCTAGAAAAATAGGTGTCGGTACTCACCATGAAGTTGTTACAGGAAGTACCACACTTAAAAAAAAATTAAAAGTTTTCTTGGTTTGCAAAAGTACATGCATTGTCTCTTTTTCAGATTGTGAAGTCCTTTCTACGAATCAGTTACATTTGATATGAGACATTAGTATTGTATACAGTATAGGGTTGGGGGAGAGGGGTGGTGAAATGTATGTTCTTTTTTATAGTGTGCATTTGGGTTTTTTGTCAGCATCAGCTGGCTAGGTTCTCCTTCTATTCGCTTATTACATTTGCTTGGTAGTGAGAGGGATTGGGGGGGACCCAGGGCGTGAAGTGCCACACTTTTAACAACAACAAAAAGATGTGCTGCTACTTGAGTACCCCCTGAAAAAAAGGCACTGGGTACTGGGATGGGAGCAGCAGCAACAGTACTTGATTGTCTGTATACTGACCCCACCCCACCCCCAGCTAATCATTCATCTTTGTTGCCACATAGCCTTACCTTGGCCCCATAATCTAGCCTGAGGCCTTGGGTGCTATGGAAGACTCTATCCTGTTGACAGGATTCATTCAACTGCCAGTTGAAGGCTTCAGTACATGGAATACGGCACAATCTTGTCCTTCAATCTCAGGCAGCAAAATGTATTGGGCTGGCCCTAGTGGGTCGCATTCTCAATGGCCCTCACTCCCAACTTTTCTCATAAGTGATATTGGTGGCTTCAGTTCATATACGATAGAAAAACGACATCAATGGCAGAAATTGCTAAATGTGCTGGAGGTTTCTTTAAAACAAAACAAAACTTTGATTTGATATGATGATGGGGAAGTCTGTCCATTGCACAGCATTTGCCAGAATGGATAAATGTATCCTGAGGTTCCAGCCTTTGGGAAAAGAATGAGGTGATTTCCCAACAGTTTGACCAATTTGGTGATGAAAGGAAAGATTCATGTTTAGAATAATGGCCAATGGCACAATCATATCAGTGTCTTAAAATGCAACTAAACCTGCTTTCTTTCTTTCTTTCTTTCTTTCTTTCTTTCTTTCTTTCTTTCTTTCTTTCTTTCTTTCTTTCTTTCTTTCTTTCTTTCTTTTACTATTGTTGTCAGCCAAGTGGAAAAGGTGCACGCCTACCTGAAGTATATTGTGTGATCAGCCGCCTGGGTTGCTTTGACTTATTTTCCAAGGTAAGCTGGAGCTTTTTTTAAGCACTGATGTTGCATTAGCTGCTCACAGAAAACTTTCACACTTAATGAATCAAGAAGAGGAATTTTTTGTTTGATTGGCGATAACAGTATTTTAGAATTACTGTGCTGGACAGTTCATCTCTGTTATTGACTTTATTAAAGAATGCTTTATTACTTCTGTGCCTGAAGTTCATCTCAATTTGAAAAACATCTGTGTCTGTCGGTATTGGCACTCTCCCTCTCAGTCCATTGTATTCTAAAGCCACTTTTGGCCAAGCTGTAATTCTTGGCACACTTATCTGAAATGATGAGCCAGTATAACACTAACCCAGTATCCGTTTATTGCCAAATACAGGGAATGCCTCCAGAACCTTTTTTTAAAAAAACTGTGGTTAGATGTGCATCCAATGGATATCTAATCCTCATGGCCCACATGCCCCTGTATTCAGTCTGCATTAATCCCCATGCACACCAAAAATACTGATGCCAGACGTGATAATCTCCCAGTTCATATTATACCTCCTTTCCACTTCCCATCCCCAAGGCCTGTTTCACCAAAAGTTGCTGAAACTTGGAAGTTCAGTATGCATATGCACCTGTAGATAAAATATAACTTCATATCAAGATCATTGCATGTGTGAATTCGGTTAGGCTATGCTGTTTTCTGTCATCAGAGAAAGCTTAAAATGTGTTAATGGGAGTTATCTAAATAGCAGTGTCAGAGGCATGCAGAAGGCATCACATTCATGCCCTGGTATCTCCAATAAAATAATCTCAGGAAGTAAGGCTAAAAAAAATAGTAGACAGTAGTGGTCTGACTGTATCAGGCAGAATTATACATCAACATCAAATTGCCTCAAAAATGTTTTTTGCAAAAAAAAAAAGCTTCCCGTTTGCAGTTCAGCTATTAAAGGAAACGGTAAATGACTTACTTGAGCTATTTAAATGTCAGAAGGTAAAACCGGAACTTTTTGATAGCAGCCCAGCAAACTTGCTTCTTCATTTATATTATCACAAGCATATTCTCCGTTCTATAAAGGTTTTCAGATATAAAAAGCTTTCAAACTTTGATGATTGTTACTCAAAGGGAATTTGAACTCTCTTGTGCTGTTACTGTCTGTTCCTGAGAGACAATGGCTTAATGTGAATGTGCAAAATTGCTGATTCCTGGAGAGAAATTTGTGGCTGCTTTTCTCCTCCTCTGGCCCTGCATCTTCGCACTGGTTTTTTTTTTTTTGCCATGGTTCTGCTCAATGTTGCACCTGAATTTTGGCACACGGGTTTATTTCTGCCAGGCAATGAACAAGTGGTAAGCCAAGGAACAAACCTTGGCTACAGCTTATGCCCTATGACCCCTATTGTCTCCCCACATTACTTGGTCCAGCTGTGCTGATTAGCTACAGTCCCTCTGTTTGACCATTATCTGTGTGGTGCTGTATGCAGCAAAGGTCCTGTAGTTCCAGGTTATCTTTCAAACATTGGTGTCGTTGAGAGATTCCTTGTTCAGATGGAATGTTAGTGACAGTCCTTCTCAAAGAAGTACGTTTAGATCAAGTCCATACTCAACTGGAAGACTTCAGTCCTAGAAATGACATTTCTGGAAAAAGAGAGTTGGATATTGCTTGTTTTTATTTTTTTAAAAAAATTAATAGACAAAACACAAAATTTCCGATTTACTAGCACTTTGGTTGAGCAGAGTCAATATAGCATACATGTGTAAATTGTCATTAAGGCACAGCTTCTCTTTTCTTCTGCTGTAATGGATCAGATACTGGATGAAGTTGAAAGGAGAAGAGGAATATCAGCTGCCCTGGTTTATCCATTTATGAGAAGTCTGATGGAGTCTCCTTTTCCTGCACCTGGAAAGACAATCAAAGTCAAGACTTTCCTGCCTGGAGCTGGAAATGAGGTAAAAAGAAACCTTAAACTTTCAAGTAAAACCCTAACACACATATATATTCTCTCTCTCTCTCTCTCTCTCTCTCTGAAACAGTAAAATAGAGAGAAAGAAAATAGAACACAGAGAGCCATCACAGCTCTGGAAGTTACATGTATTGTGGATTTATTTTAAAAAAATAGATTTCTTTTGGGAAGCTGTTTCATTAGGCAGTTTACTTTGCTGTATGTATGTGCATAACTACTTCAGGAATCTAATTTATATTTGTTTAACAGATTCTATGTTATAGGGCATCTTGGGTTTTATCTATAAAATTATGACATCAGCAGGCTTTATCACAAGGTCAGCAAGCTAGCCGTCAGAGTAGTCCCAAGGTGTTTTCTCTTGTTGACTAATCCCTAGTGGTTAAGTCAGGAAGCTACAAGTCACCACAAGCAAGGATTGAAAATTATAACCAACATGTTGCAACAGTTTTGTACCATATATAAGTATGTCACGATTTTGTCTATATTTGGTCATTAAAAGACTACATAGTTCAGCCTACAGATTAGTGTCATTGCACTTTTGTCATAGTCATGAAGATAGCCAAGCAAGAGATCATTCCTGCATTCATAACATACTGTATGTGAGCTAATTCTTTTTACATTGTAGTGTATGAATGATGGAATGGTTTCACTCTGTGTACTTGGCTTTTTGTGCTTTTATACTGTAAACCACGCTGTGATCTTTGGATGAAGGACAGTATAGGGATCTAATAAGTAATAAAATAAATTATAATAAATAATAGTAAGCCAATACCAACATCAGCTTCATGTCAAGCACACATTAGGCAAAATACGCACTTTCTCCTTCTCTGCATATTGTGGAAAGTAACGGGAAGTTGTCCTGGGGAAAATACCATAAAAGGTGACATGAATTCTCAAGGCTACCAAACCAAGCAGACAATCCAAGAAATGTTTTGTTGCTTTCAAATGCCACATAATAATTAACCAAAGTCAGAATGCAAGATTGGCATAATGTCCATATTATAATCAAGCCAGTTAGAACATGACTTGTGTTTGTGGAATGCATTCAGGTGATAGAACTCCGAAGGCCAATGGACTCTCGCCTGGAACATGTGGACTTTGAGTGTCTTTTCAAGTGCCTGAGTATACGACAAATCATCAGAATCTTTGCCTCCCTCCTGCTGGAACGTCGAGTGATCTTCATTGCAGATAAACTCAGGTAAGTCACACAAGAACTTCCCTGATTAAAATCTTATATAATGCTATGAGTATAGTGCTGCTCACTGTATAACCATTCATTAAAGCTAGTTGAGGATACTTCCAGTCATCCTGTCTCCCTTATTTAAAAAAATGGAATTGACTTCAGGTTACGCTTTTACTGAGTGCTTTCACATCACTTTATAAAGTAATACACCTGTAATACTATGCTACGTGTTACGTGTTACCCAAAGCTGGGGATTCCCAAATTGAGTTCTACAGACTGAGCTTCATTCAGGTGGTTCACAGTGTGTCTGTGAAAAACAGTTACAATTCTAATACAGTAAAATACAATATAAAAAACAATGCAAGCAATAAAAATGCAAGTAAAAATTATACTGTGCCTAGCAATGCCCATTCAATTGCTACAGCAGGCAGGAAAAAAAATTATTAAATGGCATGCCAAGATCCCCAGCAATTTCCAAGTGGTCTGTGGGAGAAAAACTTTTGGGAAGCACTGGCCTAAGGTGTGAAACTTGGGGACTCAGCTACACCCAGTCAGTTATATAGTTGTAACTCCGTTGTAAAGATGTGACACCAGATGGCGCTGTAGAGCACAAAATTTGTCTATGTGATTTTCATAGGGTTTTCCCCCTTTTGTTATAAAGATCTAATTTATGACTTATTTCTAGCTATCCTCTGAAGTTAAGACATGAAAAGGAATTGAATAGCTTCAGTACCACACCTTTTTGCTTGCATGAACTGGTTCATTCTATGTAGAGGTGTGGTTATTAACTGGTAATATGGGAGGAAGGGACAACTCTAATTGAGAGCACTTCCACAAGGCAGTTTACTGTGGGCTTGGTCAGCTTACTGCTGACACATGCAAGTTTTGTGCAGTGTCCACATGTCATTCTCATCAAAACATTGTCCCATTTTATTTTTCTATTTAATATGGATTTACTGGTCATACAAAAAATCTGATGTTAAAGAAAAAAAGGGCAAGATAGTCAATCCAGATTAAAAGAGGAAAAAATAGGGAATAACATTTGGGTGAGGATGTCATGAGGATGCTGTGAAAAATGTGTGTGCCTGATCTGCATTGAGCTCAGAATAAATGGCCCTGTGGAAGTGCCCTGTAGTGCTTTTCCAAGGGTGTTTGAATTAGATTCACCAAGAGGGAAGTATGCTCTCCCAGTGTAACAGATAGATATATTGGTCAGGGGATAATGCTCATGCTTCTCTTTTCACTTTAAGTCAGTGATGCGCACTCTAGTACTGTACTGTACTGGAAAGCAGAAGTGCAGAGAGCTAAATGAAACAGGGAGGAAAAGATAAAGCATCGCAAAATGTATGTGTGGGCATGAGGGTGCTAATGCAGTGGAAGAATATGGGAAATGCCACCAGGCTATTTTAAAGGACTAGAGCAGGGGTCAGCAACCTTTTGCAGCTGTGGGCCAGTCCACTGTCCCTCAGACCTTGTGGGGGACCGGACTATATTTTTTGGGGGGAATGAATGAATTCCTATGCCCCACAAATAACCCAGAGATGCATTTTAAACAAAAGGACACATTCTACTCATGAAAAGCACACTGATTCCTGGACCATCCGTGGGCTGGATTGAGAAGGTGATTGGGCCACATCCGGTCCCTGGGCCTTAGTTTGCCTACCCCTGGACTAGAATAGTGCTCTCTGTTGCAGTGGTCTGAAACCTTGGAGAGATACCACCAGTTAGCGTAGACAGTACTGAGCTAGACGGACCAAGAGATAAGTTGTGTATTTACCAGATGCTACTGCTGAATGGTGATGAGAATGCTGCGATATTCTACCTGCACAAAGGCAATTAAGATTCCATGCAGGCTGGTGACATCATTGGTTCACACCTGTGCAGCCACTGTGTTGGATTCTGGTCCCCTCATTTGTCACTACCTGGTCACTATTTGTGTGGGAATGCTTCACAAAATTCATTTTGTTATACTTGTGTATTCTTCACAATACACTCTAGGTTGCAAAGAGCCAACAACTGTTTCATAAATTCCTCATAAATAATCTCATTATTGCTGGTGTCTTTGCAGATCAGTGATGAAAGTCTATTCAGGGCATTGTTAATAGCATAACCCAGTTGAGAAGCTCTGTTACATGATGACAGAGAACCAGAAATTTCAGAGATCATTATTATAGTGTGAAGTCAACAATTACCACCAAGCATGACAGCACATTTGATTTTGCTAAATCCTTCGTGCACAATGCCCAAGAAGATAAATCCTTATGCATGACTCATGTCTTTTCAACGTGAAGTTTATGTTGGCTTACATTCATGGAGGAGAAATACTTAGTAGCAGGATGAAGGAGCTGAGAGTTTATTCTTTACATTGTAGCAATAGTTAAAACCTTTTTTGTACAAGGGGATGGTTGATAATTGGCTGATGTGATGTGGAAAGTATGTACTTCCTCCTCACTCCATGCCCCCTACCCCGGCTTTATCATCCAAACCTTTGTGCTCTGCAATTTGTCACATGAAGCTTTCAAGCCAGCATATCAATTCATGTGAGACCACTTCAGCCTGCCCTGCAAGCATTTGATTTTGCTCAAAATCATTTACTGGGGAAATCTTAGCGTAGGGCTGGTTAAACTCCAGCAATGTTTCTGCTGGTGGTTGTATCGGGGCTTGTCCTCACTGGACTTTACCATGAGTTTGAGGCTTTTTGAGTCCAAAATTTATAGGTGTTGTTCACATGACGTTGCCCTCAACTGGAACCCATCCCACATATTTTTGTTGAGTGAATTCGGATGTCCCCCAACCCCCAGGCCATCCAAAAAGCAAAGCAAAACGCAGAGCAAATCTGCTGCTGCCTGACTGCCTGATGGGCTGCTGCTGTTTGCATTCTGTTCGGTTAAGGTGGCATGGAATGGGTGTGTGAATGCAGATGTTTCTTTCTTTGCAGAATGGAAGGAGGGCTTTTTTCTGCTTCCCCACTTCCAACCACTCAATGAAGATTGGGGAAAGGACCTGAATTAGAATATTAAGGCTGAGTGGGGGTGAGAAGTATGGCTTTGTTTTTGACAGCATAGAGCAGGGGTTGGCAACCTAAGGCCCATGGGGGTCGTTTAACCCCTGCTGCCTGCTCGGGGACCCTGTCGCCTGCTCGGGTGGCTCCTGTGCACCATGATAAACTGGCATGGAGCAGAGCAGGGACAGGTTTCCGCAACACTGGCCGGCTTCCTACTGGCTGCAGGAAGCTCCTGCAGTGAATGGGAAGCTGTGCATGCCTCCTCCGCGCCGGAAGGAGCATCGGAAATAGTGTTTGGACATGCATGCGTACGCACTCCAGCCCACTGCGTCGTCTGCAGGACCGTGACCTAGCCCAAGCCACAAAACCTTTGCCAACCTCTGGCATAGAGGTTTGTTTGTGGGGCCACCGTTGGAGCTCCAAATGCCCACACAAGCCGTTTGGGTCTCTTAGGACATCAAAATGGCTGTTCAGTTTGTGAAACAGTGGATTGAATTTAGGATCATGACCTTTTTGTAGAACTGCCCTAAGTCTCAATATAATGTAGCCAGGATCTTCAAGACCTTGGCCCAACACCTGGTCTCCATACCCAGCCTACAGTGACAATGGCCATAGCTTCTCCCCTGCCTGTATGAAAGATTGCATTTTTCATATATTCCCTGTTTTGTAAAAATCAAATGAGCAAAAATCCTTAGAAAAACACATTGGCAGGGGATGCACAACTGTTTTCGAAAAAAAAAATTGTTTATTGCGCTAGCTGAATTCCATGGCAACATCCAAAGAAGGAAGACGAAAGAAAGAAAGAAAGAAAGAAAGAAAGAAAGAAAGAAAGAAAGAAAGAAAGAAAGAAAGCAGTTGCTACATATGCAGTAAAACCATGGTCAAATCCACCAAAATTTCTTATTACACAAAATAAAAAGTAATTCTCAAATAAAATATGCAAATTAGATCTCAGAGTCCCCTTTGCAATTGACTGCTAGATGCAAAACTTGTGATCCACCAAGTGGAATGCAGCCCACCAGCTGTGTTCATCAGGTCACCATCTAGGATTGTAGAAATAGTGAGCTTGGTAAGCACTTGGGAGACCATGTGGCTGGCGGGCTGTACTGTGCAGATGTTGCCTGTCCAGATTATTGTGACTATTCAGCAAGGGAATAACTGAATTGCAACAAAACTCAGAAGTAGAGCCCTAATCAACAACACCCAGGATGATGAAGTGGCCTACAACACATGCTTGCATTATATCCTGGGACATATCACATGACAAATACCGTAGTTGCTCTTAAAAATCCTTTTGTGTTGTGAAATATTCAGCTTTTGTTTCCCCTCCCACCCCGTATCTGAAACATTATCCATTAAATATCCCTCAGTATCCTAGATTCCTGTAAATGCCGTCCCATCATCTTCTGTTGTGGTTTTCTCCTAATCTGTGCATTCAGTTCTTTGACTTTGAATATCACAATTGTCCCTGAATGCATGTGTTAGCATATTCTGTAAATTGGGGACTTTTCTCACGGTTGCAGCTATTCACTCAGCATTTTTTCTTTCATGGGTAGCAACAATGACTCATGCTCTTATTTTGATATTTTCAAAGGGAAGCATTTTTGAAACAAAATATGTATGGCATGTCATTTTTACAATTTGAGTACAGAAAGAAAGAACAATGAGTCTCATACTTCTAATGGGACCAGAATTAGAAGTTAGACCAGGCATCCCAAAACTTTGGCCCTCCAGATGTTTTGGACTACAATTCCCATCCTCCCCGACCACTGGTCCTGTTAGCTAGGGATCATGGGAGTTGTAGGCCAAAACATCTGGAGGGCCGCAGTTTGGGGATGCCTGAGTTAGACCTACAGTATGTCTGCCTTAAGTTGAAATTGGACATAACTTCAGGGCACTGAACTGATGCTGACCATTTTACCATGGTTTTAAGTGGCTTGCGGATTACAGATTGCCTGAGCTGGCATCCCCTTTGGACTACAGTTGTAAACAAATTCTTGCTCATTGCAAGGCCTTGAATTTTCATGTGAAAGACCCATACTTGAAGACCAATTGCATCCCTGGTGAGCCTACTTGGAAACCGCTTGTTTTCAACTCCAGTTCAAAATGTACTTGTGGTGAAGAAGCAGTGGGATCAGTTCATCACAACCATAGACCATGATTTTATATCCCATCATTCAGCCCACTTTAGGAAGGTATTTGGTGGTTTGCAAAATGGCAATTAGCATATAATGACCTGCTGAGAAGAGCCCTAGTTCAGCTTTTGGTGAGGACCCAAATTGAAAAAGTGGGCTGACAATGAGTTGTAATGCATGCTGGCAGTTCAGGCTCCAACCACATCTCAGTTTGCGCATATAAATTGGACCATATCTGGGCTAGATGTTTATTCCATGGCTATGCCAGTATGAGGCACCTGTAACACACACACACCCTTCTTAACTGCCCCATGACGTCTATGCTTACAATATAAACAACCAAGTAGAGCTAAGTATCATGATAAGTTAAATTGTCCAAGTTAATGGAGTTTCAAATGTCTACACATGTTTACACACTACAAAAAGATCTTTGTTCTCCATTCAAAAAGACATTCAGTCCAGGTACTCACTACGAGATATGTTAAAGAGGCATACAAGCATACAACGTTACAATTCAGCCTACCAGCCCTGTTTTTTAATGACATGTGTAAATGATGCTAATGCAGCAAGGTTATTTCCATAATCAACCAATAAGTAAAAGGAAAGGATTCTGCAGTTGGCGGCAATATTGGCTGGAGAACTGATGCCAGACTGTCTGGGTGGCACAAACAACATAAAAGAATGTGCTGAAATTGTACAACAGAGTACCCTTTTCTTTTTTTTCGTACTAAGTACTAGGCTAACTAAATATGATAGAACAGGGGTTCCCAACAAAATTTTCTCGAGGACCCCTCATCGAGCCGCTATTGTGACAAGGACCCCTATTAATTCCTAATCCTAAAATTAAAAAGTGAGAGCCAAATTAAGAGTCTTTTTATATTTTATATTTATACGTTTTTTACAGTTACAACAGAGTACTCCATCAGTATACAGTTAGTTTTAATTTTCAGTTCTTAATGAGATGAACCACTTTTTAACCAACGGTCCATTTTTAACTACACGAACTGTAGCTTCCGCGAAAAACAATGCTTTGTTTACAAATACTACTATTTTGCAAAGAGGCAGCGCGCGCCAGGGAGGAGGGAGGGGAATGGAGAAGACAGGGTACCTGCGCAGTAGCGCACAAATGAAGCCGACGTGCGCAAAGCATCTTGGGGAGGTGAGCGTTAGTAGAATGTGCGCGCTGCCTCTTTGCAAAACAGTAGTGTTTGTAAAGCGCCACCTAACGGCATACAGCAGAACTACTGCCTCTATCTAATTCTAGTTTTGCACTAGACTCTGCTCATGCAGGAAGCGGCCAAAACAAAAAATCTGTTATCATACGAAATATATTTAATATATTTTTTATTCTAATAGCATCTTGCGGACCCCTCTGGCATAGCTCGCAGACCCCTGGGGGTCCCCGGACCACCTGTTGGGAACCACTGTGATAGTATGATCTCAATACGAATCCAAGGCAGACCTTTTAACATCACAGTAATCCAAGGGACCCAGGTGGTGCTGTGGGTTAAACCACAGAGTCTAGGGATTGCTGATCAGAAGGTTGGCGGTTCGAATCCCTGCAACGGGGTGAGCTCCCGTTGCTCAGTCCCAGCTCCTAGCAGTTCGAAAGCACATCAAAGTGCAAGTAGATAAATAGGGACCGCTCTGGTGGGAAGGTAAACGGCGTTTCCGTGCGCTGCTCTGGTTCGCCAGAAGCAGCTTTGTCGTGCTGGCCAAATGACCCGGAAGCTGTCTGCGGACAAACGCTGGCTCCCTCGGCCAAAGAGCGAGATGAGTGCCGCAACCCCAGAGTCAGACACGACTGGACCTGATGGTCAGGGGCCCCTTTACCTTTACCTAATCCAAGTTTATGCACCATCTACTGGTACTGAAGAAACTGAAATTGACCAATTCTATGAAGACATACAACACCTTCTAGAAATGACACCAAAGAAGGATGTTCTTCTCATTATAGTGGATTGGAATGCTAAAGTAGGGAGTCAAGAGATAAAAGGAACAACTGGCAAGTTGGGCCTTGGAATTCAAAACGAAGCAGGGCAAAGGCTAATAGAGTTCTGTCAAGAGAACAAGCTGGTCATCACAAACACTCTTTTCCAACAACACAAGAGATGACTCTACACATGAACATCACTAGATGGTCAGCATCGAAATCAGACTGAGAAGGGGACGACAGAGGACGAGATGGTTGGACAGTGTTCTCGAAGCTACCAACACGAGTCTGACCAAACTGCAGGAGGCAGTGGAAGACAGGAGTGCCTGGCGTGCTCTGGTCCATGGGGGTCATGAAGAGTCGGGCTTGACTAAACGACTAAACAACAACTAGGCTAACCAGTTTGGAAGGCTTCCATGCAGATGTTCCCAAAGAGTACAAATCTTGGATTTGTACAAAACCATCTCCAAAGCTGTTGTTGTTGTTTAGTCGTTTAGTCTCCAAAGCTACTCAGACCTGAAGATTACAATCGAGCTAACCTATTTTCTTATCAAACCAAAAACAAAGAAAGCAACAGCATTTCCTCTGGCAAGTTAAAGTCTCACATTTCTATTGTGTCGAACCTTTCATGAACCAGAATCCATTTCTCCATCCGTAACCTCCATCCTACAACAATTTATGCTGCAATAAATCTGTCGATCTTTAAGCTGTAAATCTCTGTTCATTTTGTTGCAGTAGACTAATGCAACAACTCTGGAAGTAAATAAAATAAAAGGAAAAAAAGTCGTCATGCATGTATAACTGCCTTTGATCACATGTTTACTACCCAGTTGTCTCGCAGCGACTCTGTGCATTATACAATTCATTTTAAAAAAATCTAGTGAAGTGGCCCAAAGCAAAATGTTCCCCAAGCGTGGGAATTGCCCATGAGAGAGAGGATGTTGTTGCTGATTTACATCACAGCCCTGCCTTCAAGAGGAGGGTAGGTTACAAAAGGGCATTCTATAGAAAGCAAGGAGTATGCCCTGAACACTAAGAAATGTTTGTGTTCCTGCTTTTAGATTAACATGGTTCTCACTTTAGTTCCATTTGCTTATTGACTTGACCAGTTACACTTGAAACTTCCACAGTCATTAAAAGCAAGTTAAAGGATTATGCCTGGAAGCCTGTGAAGCATGCTCCACATTTTCTTTTCCTGAATCAGATTGTGGTGTTTTGTTTGTTTTTAAATCAAATACACTATTCAGCAAGATAAGAGTCAAGGCTAGCACGTCACATGTTGGATAGCAGTACTAGGAGGGAAATGTTTGCTAAGAAGGCAGCGTTAAACTTTGTGTAGGTAGGCAAGGTCATGAAAGTCAGTTGCCTTCACCCGGTGCCCTGTGTGGTACCAAATCCATTCCAGTAGAGAGGGATCTGCCTTTTTTTACTAAAGCAGATTGGGAAGATCCATTGGGCAAAGGTGTTCCCAGGTTAATGAGGGATTGCTGGATCTTACATTTTATTCATTTGTTGTATTTAATTTCCCCAAGGGACCCAAAGTGGTGTATATGGATTTCTCCCTCCCCATTCCATCCTCACAACAAGACTGTTTTTGTTAAGACTATTCATATTCTGCTGAGCAAATGGTCTTGTGTGGCCTTTTAGAAGGCTTTTGCAGAGAATTGGCAAGGAATCTTCAAACAGAAGTTTGATGCCATCTAGGGTCATGAAAAGGCCTTGCATGTCAATAAATAGATGTTTAATTGACCACACAGCATTTTCATGTTGTAAAAACTCGTTCAGTGAATGGGTATTCATAACTCTCTGAAATGAAAAGTATTCTCGTGGAAGAAAGCTTTGTGAGGGACTTTCTTCACTAACTTAAGGTGAAGGACACATTTGGAATTCAATCCAGACCATGACATTTGAGCTAACCTTCATCACAGTTAGAACTTGTTCAAGCATATTTGCTTAAACAAGTTTTAACTGTGACTAAAGATTATCTAAGTTGCTCAGATCTTGGCACAAGTGTTGCCGCCTTAAATTCAGGAAGAAACCCCCCCCCCCCAATCTCTGCACAAAGCGTCACAAGTTAAAGTGGCAGTTCTTGAAATAAAAGGCCTTTCCTTTTTTTGTTAGCCTAAAGTAGATTGGACAAAAAAGCTATTTTATTGTAGCCTTCTAGAAGAAGACTGTACTGGGAAGGCACTCTGGGTAAAAGCATGTTGTTAGCAGGGAATTTCCAAAGAATGTGATAGCGAAGCATAGCAGTGAGAGTGTTTTTTTAGTGCACAGAGGTTTCTGAAGTGCCTTTCATTGGAAAGTGCTCTGAAGACGGAGCATATCCTGCAGATGGAAGAACTTGAGAACAAATGAAACTGCCCTCAAAGTCAAGGGCAGCAGGAACTGTGGCTTTCCAGTTCTCAGACTGTGCTGTGCTGGTCAAGGACAAGGTGTTCTGTGAAAAATGTAAGCAGGAATATACAGTATATGGGTTTGTATGAGGACGAGGCTAGTTGAATGGGGAAATAATGAAAATTGCTACACAATTTGAAATTGAAAGCATCAGCCATTAGGCTAATAAGAGCCTTGATTACCCACTGTTTATGCTTGGTAGGATTCTTTTGTCATCTGCATGGCAGGCAGAAATTCAACAGGCATAATTTCCCCATTCATTGCATCTTTAAAGTGGGAAAAGGCTTGCCAGGCTAGCTGTTGAAGGTGGCAGGTGACCCTGCTGGAAGCAGGTCAATAGGAACCCTCCTCTCAATGTTCTTAGTGGCAATTGTCATTGACAAACCACTGGCTGAATGAATTGATGTGTTATGTGAGAGCATGTGGGGATAGCAAACACTTCTTTGCACTTTTGGTTTAAGATCGACAGGCAATTCATGTATTAAGATGTATGGGCTGTTCCACTTCTCAAAGCACACACATCTCATTCTGGGGAAGATGTGCAATTTCTCAATCTACATGTTACACTGGAAGTGAGGTTTATTCTTCTTTCCCCCTCATTTATGGGTAACATGTCCCACCAAGTCCAATGCTTTCTTCACTCCCAAACAACAACAAAATCCTATCAAGACTAGACAAAAAAAATCCTATCATGGCTATCAGCTTAGTGACTGATTTAACCTAGTCAAAGAACTGGCAGAGGTGATTTCAGAACCACTGGCAATAATCTTTGAGAATTCCTGGAGAACAGGCGAAGTCCCAGCAGACTGGAGGAGGGCAAATGTTGTCCCTAATTTCAAAAAGGGGGAAAGAGAGGACCCAAACAATTACCAGTCAGCCTGACATCAATACCAGGAAAGATTCTAGAGCAGATCATTAAGCAAACGGTCTGTGAGCACCTAGAAAGGAACGCTGTGATCACTAAAAGTCAGCATGGGTTTCTGAAAAATAAGTCATGTCAGACTAATCTGATCTCATCAGTGCTAACTTTGAAGGCTTCAGACTATTTCTGTAGGATACAGTAATTTAATCCAGAAGTTAAACAACTATCCTGTCATTTACTAGAGCTGCCAACTTTGGCAGATTAGTTTCACCTCATAACAGGGAGGTTGGCGTACCATGTGATAGCTAGAATCTTGTTCTCAGATACTGATTTTGAATGGGTTCACTCCTTTACAGTGCCATATTAACCTAAAGCTGTGCTCGATACAGTAATTGTTCCACTGCTTTTGCCTGAAAAATGTTAAAGTATATGTGTAATTAACTGACTTACTTTTCAGAAGGGACCCAGGTGGCGCTGTGGTTAAACCACTGAGCCTAGGGCTTGCTGATCAGAAGGTCGGCGGTTCAAATCCCTGTGACGGGGTGAGCTCCCGTTGCTTGGTCCCAGCTCCTGCCAACCTAGCAGTTCGAAAGCACGTCAAAGTGCAAGTAGATAAATAGGAACCGCTACAGCGGGAAGGTAAACGGCGTTTCCATGTGCTGCTCTGGTTTGCCAGAAGCGGCTTTGTCATGCTGGCCACATGACCTGGAAGCTATATGCCGGCTCCCTCGGCCAATAATGTGAGATGAGCGCGCAACCCCAGAGTCGGTCACGACTGGACCTAATGGTCAGGGGTCCCTTTACCTTTACCTTACTTTTCAAAAACAAAATTTGTCCACTCTCTTATTGTTTGGCCAGCATTTTCTCTAGCTGAATCTGGATACACTATAAAGGATCCTGAACGGGTGAAAGCGATTCTTAGAATATAGTATGCTATTAACGTGTTTCAATGATATATTTTGAATGGTGCCCCCCCCTTTATTCTTTTATTCTTTTGCTGTATTACTGGTTAGGTTTATTAAATTTTTACATTGTTTCGTGGTTAAAAAAGAAGTCCTGAAATAACTTGCAAGAAAAGTTTAAAAATACAATAATAAAATCATATAAGCCTATTAGAAACAGATTAGCAGGACAATATATCTTATCACTGGGGCTGTCCAGTTGTCTAGGGAAACAATATCATTGTTGCCAGGGGTTAAAACTGTGGCAAGGTTTACACCTGGTGGGCTTCCATAAATTGGTGACTGGTGATGACTTTTGACTAAACAGGAAAGATTGGATTTGGATAATGTGCAAAGTCATCCTGTAGACCATTTTGTGGTGCGTGAATGTAGGGCATTCTCTTTTCTTCTAGTGTGCTTTCAGACAACTGGTTTATTGAGCGTTCATCCAGACTAGTTTGCAGGGAGATTCAGTGACACCAGCTATTTAATGAGCACTCATTCTGATTTGTTTGTGGGGAGATTAGATGACATTGCACAAAAGCAAATGTTATCCCATGTTTTCCAGTGCCTTTTCTGGTCCCTTTCCTTGTCGTAGAAAGTCCCATCTTTTGGGGGAAGTGTACAACCTGAATTTGCTGATATGTGATTTAACCCCGTCTGAATATAGTGATGATCTGGAAGTGCCCCAACTTTTATTAAGAAGCAAGCAGAAAGTTTTGTTTGTTTGCTATAGCACATGCTAATGTCTATTCTGTTTTGTCCTCAGCACCTTGTCCAGCTGCTCTCATGCGGTGGTGGCTTTGCTGTACCCCTTCTCCTGGCAACACACATTCATTCCTGTCCTGCCTTCTTCCATGATTGACATTGTCTGCTGCCCTACTCCGTTTCTGGTTGGATTGCTTTCCAACTCACTGCCTAAACTAAAGGAGCTACCAGTAGAAGAGGTAGGAATGGAGTCTATAGTTCATTGTGGGTGAAATTCCCAGGAAGGAACTCTGCAATAGATTTAACAAACCTTTGTGCTTCAATTCTTACTTGCAACTGATGGGAAACAGTGCCATTGCCTCTCTGAAAGTTTTCCTCCTCATTGATGTGCCAAGCAGTGAATCTCACTTTTTCTAATAAGCTAGTTTCCACATACACAACTCTATCATCCATCCAGCAAAGCAAAAGAGAAGATGAGAGTTCAAGGCTACATTCTAGACAGGCAAAAACACTCATTGGGGTGCAAGCAGGGCTGGTAGAGGGGATTGGCCTGGGAACAGGGTGGTGTAACAAAGGCCAGATCGAGAAGCATAGAGGACACATTTGGCTACTGAGCTTGCGGTTCCCCAACCCTGCTAGAGTGAGCATAGCACTGAAATGCCAATTTTGGGACAGGTGATCTGAATTGCAACTCATTGATTTCAATAAGCTTATATTCTTACATCCTTATGAGGTGGATGCATTCATTTTTTAATTCTATTTCTGCCTGCAACACCTGCATAAATGGACTACGGTAGAGAAACAGACCATTTTAAAAGAAGCAAGTTTGTCTAGGACAGAAGTAGAATCTTAGTTCTATTTGGGCATTCTGCTCATATGCAAACCCAACAAGGCAAGCAGGTTGTGCATGCTAAGCTGTGCCATTGTGTCACTATTCCCGTCATCTTCCAACTCATGGAGGATGGTCCTGTAGAGCAGGGGACCTCCTCTACTCATGGAAGCTCTTTGCACAATTCAGAATCTTCCACTTCACATAGTTGTACTCCCCGAGTTGGAAGGCGATGGGTGTATCCCTCTTATTCCTGCTCACCTTGCTCCCATGTGAGCTTTACATATGAGGAGCATGCCTGAATCAAACTCTTATGACATATCTGGGTATTTTCTACCAAATGCATGGGAGTGGAGAAGCAACTATCAATACATAGGCTCTTACCAATTATCATGAGCATTAAAATTGAGTGGTAAATTTACACAGACCATTCTAGGAAGGTATATTGGCAGCTTGTTGCTTAGGGAGCAATGTGGTCGACGTGCTGTTGCCTACAACTATGTATTCTGTTCTGAGCTGAATTCTGAGTTTATTCATTCTCCTCTACATACTTTCATCCACCATGAAATTAGCTCAGTGTGAGAACTGATTTCCTGTGGTGTAAACATGGCAAAAATGAGAGCAGATGATGAGGAAGATACTACATTGGTAATTGGCATCAGTCCAGAAAATACAGTGGTACCTTGAGTTAAGAACTTAATTAGGTCTGGAGGTCCGTTCATAACCTGAAACTGTTCTTAACCTGAGGTACCACTTTAGCTAATGGGGCCTCCTGCCACCGCCGCAGGATTTCTGCTCTCATCCTGAAGCAAAGTTCTTAACCCGAGGTACTATTTCTGGCTTAGCAGAGTCTGTAACCTGAAGCGCCTGTAACCTGAAGTGCCTGTAACCCGAGGTACCACTGTATTAAGGACAACTGCATACCTGCCGGTGTCATTGTTCTATTTCAATGGGTCATGAAAGCAGGGCGAGAAGTGTTTTGATATGACTGATTCTGAGCCGCTATTTGTGACATGTGGAAAGCAAGTTTCTTTGTATCTTCTTCTTCTTCTTCTTCTTCTTCTTCTTCTTCTTCTTCTTCTTCTTCTTCTTCTTCTTCTTCTTCTTCTTCTTCTCCTCCTCCTCCTCCTCCTCCTCCTCCTCCTCCCCCCTCTCTAATTTCATATTTATAATTTACAAGGATAGCTTCATTCAGTATCAGACAGTCATAAGAATTGCCAAAAATGTTCCCCACTCCTGGTTTATATGAATACCTTCTCAGATACTAGTGTTCTCAGATACTAGTGGTACTATGTCTTCTTGACTAAAGGAAGGATCAAACAATCCCCATCAACCCCAGCCAGCATGCCAAATCGTTTGGGATCATGAGAGTTTTAGTCCATAGCATGTGGAGGGCACAATGCTGATGTAAGACGCTCTGCTTAATTCACATAGAAGTGGATGTTCAGTACACTGCACTAACCACAAGCTTGGGTTCCTGCTTTATACATTACTGGTGCATACCAAACACTGCGAAGCCACTGGATGGCACTAGAAGTTCAATTTGGTGGTCAAAGTTGTATTTAGATCTCCCCTTTCTTGTAAAGACAATAACATGTGTCCAGGCACCACAATAAAACTTTTCTCTGTGGATTTCCTTTTAGGCTTTGATGGTGAACCTTGGATCTGATCGTTTCATCAGACAGGTACTGTGTGTTTTTTATATGTGTGTCTTGAAATATGCAAAACAACTTCATAGGCCATTAGAAAAAGATAAATAGAGTTAACAGCCCGAGTTGTGAGGTTGTCCCATCAGTTAAGAATGAGAAAACATGGTGGGTGTGTCAACCTCACAATAAACAATAAACCTTCACCCAAAGTTCCCAGAACAGAGATATACACAATCTAAGCCAAAATGAATCAACAACATTCAAACAGCATAAAACAAAATAAAAACTTCAATTACAAATAGAACAACCACCAACAACATAACTTCATAACTTTAGATGTTCAATACACCTAATCTCTTCTCAAAAAACCTGGGCAAGGTGCTGCAACGTCACTGCCAAATCTGGCTTTGGCCTGCTTTCTCTTCTCACAGTGGAAGAGTTAATACTTTATTTATAACATGGTGTGAAATATCAGATACGTTTCTCAGTTCTAAACCCTGAAAAAGTTTGATTGGAAATAGCCTGCTCATTGTTTTCCTTCTTCAGATGGATGATGAAGACACACTTTTGCCTAGGAAATTGCAAGCAGCTCTGGAGCAGGCTCTAGAGAGGAAGAGTGATTTAATAAACCAAGATTCAGACAGCGAATCAGACGAGGGTAAGAGAGGCTGGGAACAAGTCCTGTTTACAGTCGAATCTTTGTGGGATGGGGGAATAACATGTTCTTGGAAGCTAAAGAGGGAAACAAGAATGTTGTATGTAAACTGATCAGCAAACTACAAAAAAAATATATTTTTCAACATTTAAAGTGTACTTCACAACACACCATTACATTCTCACACTGAATGTAACTGACCTGTAGAAAGGACTCTATGAATTGAAAACAGAGACGTTTTATGTACCACTGTTAACTATGAAAATCCTTCAATAAAAACGTACTTCAAAACAGTAAACCATTCAGTATTTAACGATGGCACACACTTTTTTCCACAACACTGTCACACATTGCTAACCATTTGATTGACTATAGCCAGCTATTCCGGAGAGTGACTTCCATGACTGCTTTTTCTTTTTCTTTTTTTGGTTCACTTATTGTGTTTGTAAGAATTTAATTACAAGCTTGGATGCTGTGCTATTCCCAACGGAAGCGAAACAGGAGCCACAGTTGGTTCAGAGCAGTTTGCTGTGTTGATCTGAGTCATTGTAACTTCTCTCGGAAAACAACTGATGCATCTGTCTGTATAACCTAAAGTGTTTGGTAGCCCTTAAAGAGACTTTAGAACTATTTTAATATTTCTTAGGTTCTGAATGGCTGAGTTCTACATGCTTGGCTTTGCAGAGCTCGATACTCATTTTGATTTGTTACATGAATGTCCGTGGGATTGTGCTACATGCATCCTTGCAAAAGTGTCTGTCATTTAGCCTTTTTATTTAAAGGATACAAATGGCTTTTTAAATAAATTTAATAATACTGTCTTGAACAAGCTAGTTATCCTATGACTAGGGAAAGGGAAGAAAAGGTCTCTTACTTGTTTATTTACAAATTAAAGGAAGGAATTTAAGTCAACTGAAAGTGTCCACCTTACAAGACAAGAGACATTCCACAGTCAGTTGGCTGACCTAGCCACATGAGATGGGCAGATTCTGATCTGAGCCTTGGGTGGGTGGGAATCAGTTTAGAGAAACTTGGCAGGAGCCTCTTAGTGTGCTTTGTACTTACTTGAGTCTGAGAGTGGCAACAATTCTGCCTTGGCTGCTGACTGCTCATTTCATACTAATATTTGACCATTCCTTCACAGTTTGTTTCTTAGTTAAACAAAATAGTTTCTCCATGAGATTCAAAGGCATCCTCATTCAAGGGAAATGAATCTTGCAAAGGCTGTTTGGAAACAAACATTTTGCTTGGCTCCTCGTATAATTGTGTTATACACTCTAAACCCACTGGTATTTTGATAAATGAGGGAAATGCTCAGAATATAACGTTTGAAGAGCAAAGTGAAGGTCTTCAAGAAACCTGCTCCAGAAGACCCAACCAAGGATGAGTGAAACCCATTTGTTGGTATTCGTACAGCCCTTTGGTTATGAGAATTGAGGAAACTAGCATGCTGTCTTTACATCAAATGAATTTTGAATGTATATCAAATGATTTTGGGGCCGGGAGTGATGCTTCTAGCTGCTGGACAGTCTCTTGACGATGTCCTGTTGAATACAACAGTCTTTCCCTTGCACCTGTTGGCTAATCTGTTGTACACCACTTACACATTTTAAACAATAGTTTGATAATGAACATCCTGTTCTAACATCCTAATAATGTAGAATGTTTATGTGCATTTACAGTGACAGGGAGCTGCAAGGGACACACACAATGGTTTTCAGGAGTTGTGGGAAGAGACATCCAGTTCATATGGTGTGGGTTCTACTCCATACTGTTTCCTCTTTCTTGCAGAGTGTAATACCCTGAATGGATTAGTATCAGAAGTGTTCATCCGTTTCTTTGTGGAGACGATCGGACACTATTCCCTTTTCCTCACTCAAAATGAAAAGGCCGAGCGAGTCTTCCAAAGAGAGGCTTTCCGCAAATCTGTGGCTTCAAAGAGCATCCGCCGTTTCCTAGAGGTCTTTATGGAATCTCAGATGTTTGCTGGGTTTATCCAAGATAGAGAACTCCGAAAATGCAGGGCAAAAGGTAAGACCTGTTCTCTCAACTGTGAGATGGCCTTTTCATTTATTAATGTATTGTAGTACTCATAACTCACATCTTACACGCATTTAACTTGTGTGCATTCAGTTACACACTTGGCATTTATTTTTAAAGGGAGCGGGTGTCTAGGAAAAGAGACTTTGGCAATCCCACCCACCATCTCCTAACAGGAGAAAGGCTGATGAATGCTGGGATGAATGGAGACATGGAACTTTTGAAAATAAGGCTTTTGAAATACCCTTCAGAAAACAAATGGTGTGTGTGTGTGTGTGTGTGAGAGAGAGAGAGAGAGAGAGAGAGAGAGAGAGAGAGAGAGAGGGGGAGAGAGAGAGGGGCTCTCTGGCTGCCACAAAAGTAAGAGCACTAGGTCTTGACCCTCCTTTCTCTTGGAAAAAGACCAATATTTCTCTTTCATCCATTTCCCACAGGTCTCTTTGAACAGAGGGTTGAACAGTATTTGGAAGAGCTTCCAGACACTGAACAAAGTGGAGTAAATAAGTTTCTGCGAGGCCTTGGTAAGGAACTTAAAAAAGAGGCTTTGAAATATTGAAACATGTGCATCATGTTGAAAAAATACTTAGAAAAGGCCCTGTTATAAAACACATTTTTTTTCCTGGAGGCTTCTTCGTAGTAGCATCTGGTAGATATGCAAGAGAAGGCAACATTTATTAACAAGTAATAGAAGAGCTTAGCTTCCGCAGAAAGTGCTGGTAATATACTTTGCTTCATGATGCACACAACAACTGAAAATTCTTTAGAAGGACCACAGTTGATCAAATGAAATTTTAATATATTGTATCTGATAAGCAAAACAAAATGCAATTCATAGTACTGTTTTCGTTTTAATATAGGTAGGGAAGGTGTGCTTTTTTAAAAGAAAGAAAGAATGGATTTAGCTCTTTGGCTTCTAGATTGTTGAAATGTTCGTGGGGATGATGAGAGTGGGAGTCCAATAGCATCTGTAGGATGACAGGTGCCCCATCCCTGCTTTAGACTATATGTGAGACTCTAGACTGAGGGGGGGGGGAACTATGCATGTAGATGAAAAGCAGAAAAGGGTCAAGGACCTGCCCCCCAAACACACACTTAAAATTGCACCCTCCTTTTTATTTTTGAAAAAAATGGGATTTTGTTTCATTCATTGCATCTAATGTAAAGTTCATATAATGTAAAGCTCATGTTTTTCAAAAGAATCAAGGGAGGGCAAAGATATAACAATATACTTTAACATTATGTCCTTAAATGGGATGTGGAGAGAAGACTATGGTGAGGACTTTTATTATAATGTTTGAGCATGAAAATAAATTTTAAGGCATAAAACGAGAGTGTTTCATCATTGTGTTTCATCTCATGTACATAAACTGGGATTGTGGTAGTAGTGAGTTCTGTGCTGCTTTTCAAACTAAATTTCTGAGACACCACCAACATATAGATTGCATTGTATGTTGTGACCTCTTTAACAAAAAGAAGTTGTGCTGTACATAAAATGTATATTCATAACTCTATGATCTCTCATTTGTGTTATTTCAGGAAATAAAATGAGGTTCCTTCACAAGAAGAATTAATTCATTTCTACTGAAATATGGATCCAAAGACTATTTATGATGCCGGCACAGATTACCACCTACATCTTTTTTTCCGATTCTGATGCTGGAGGGGACAAAATTAGCTGGTCACAAGTTTAAGTGACTGCAAATGATGTTTCACTGTGCACCAGCAATAATAATAATAATAATGTATTTGGATAGATATTTGTAAATGATGTGCTGTAAGCATCCTTAACAAACAAAAATTGTCATGAGCACGGACAACTGTGGTAATATTTGTATATTCCTGAAAATAACACGTGCTTTTTCTTTAGTGCAAACTGAGTTATGCTTGGTGCAAACTGAATAGCTAATTATGTGCAGCCGACTGTCTCAGCAGAACCACTGACTTCATCAGATATTTGTGAGAGCTACATGGTGTACTGTGGAAGCGAATGAACTCCAGTGTGGGAATTTGGGGGGTGGGGGTATATGAAAGAGGTCTGGTTTTTTATATGACAGAGTTTATATTTTTCTCTAGTTTTTCTTCTAATAAATTTTTCAAGAAAAAGAATAACAAGTTATTATGTAATAAGGTACTTGATTCACAATCACAGATTATCTGCTTTGTTTTAAATGATGGTCAGTAAATTATAATGCATTCTGCACTATGATTGCTGAACATGGACAAATAACTGGCCTTTTGACACATAGGCTGCAAATGGTGAGGTACAGTCCATCTTTTTCTAATGTATGTATGATTTCTAATAAATTGTGTAAATACTTGTGTCAAATGTCATTCATTAGAATTCTTCTGGTGTTGGCTGCTGCCTCAATACTAAATGAATAACTAAATGAATTTAATACTAAATGAATTTACTTTGAAGTTGTATAACTCATGCTGTAAATCCCTTAGAACATAGTGGGATTCCCCCCCCCCCAAGGACTAGATATTCATAGGATTGGGCTTGACAGCCCAAACAACTAAACCATTGTTTTAAATCTTGTTAGAAGCTAACTTCTGCATCTTGGCAAAATTACAGTCAAACTAATAGAATTTACTAACTGCATCCTAAAAATCCTAGGCATTCCACTTGCAGAGTGGGACTTTTCCAACTCCTGAGGGCTGAGTGATTTGTTCCTTTAAGATTATTTCTTTTAAAAAGCTAGAATTCCTGGTCACTCAGTGGAATCTACAGTATTGGCATTGCTTTTAAAGCAGACATTACCCTGTGCATTTATGGGATGTATTTAAAAAGGGTTGGGGAACCTGTGGCCCTCCAATGTTATTCAACTCCCATGAGCCCCAGCATGGCCAATGGTCAGTCCCAATAACATCTGGAGGAGCCTCAGGTTTCCTATCCTTGTATTAAAATATGTAGCAGTGACCATTAGCTTAGATGCGCCGAGAACTTCATAGATGATTGGTCAAAGTAAATGTTTGTTCATCATGTCATTTTCATTGCTCACAGTGACTTTATGCATATAAAAAAACCAGGCCAGACAAAAATAAATAAATGGACACAAACCTGACACCAGAAATGGCAATATTGAAAAGGGATTGGAGGGCATTTTAACCTTCTAGGACAGCATGCCTGACCTTAATGCACTTATAATGGACCAATGGCACTTTAAAGGGAGACTGCAACATTAAACTGATCAAGAGGGTCAATGTTACCAATGGGATTTTTTTAAAGCACACTACATGTGTTAATTGGCATACCGATGTCATGATTATCCCAGTTGGATTTGTATGTGTGAATGAAAAGGGCCACTATTAATAATGCAATTATCTCACTGTATTTTTCTGCATTTCCTTTCCTTCGAACCTTACTGTTTAAGGTTCCATTCCACCATCAGTACTAGTGGATGCTCTGCACAATGCCTGTTCCTTTAATTATGAAATATCAATGTGGTGCAGTGGTTAAATGAAGAATCATCCATTGGCCCCCCCCCCCGCTATGGGCACCTCTTAAGAGACCACACCCCATAACCTTGCATGCACCCCCCACAACCATTGCCCCAATATGAAAATGTTTAAGTCAAGCGGTCACTGAATCCGCCACATCCTGCTCCACATTAAATTAAATTCCACACGACACTCAAAACCCTTCTACACGTTCTGCCTCACACAGCCCCCTACAGACCCCCCCCCGATACCCCAGACCAAGCACCATACTGAAATTCTCACTGATAACACTTCCAGTATTTATTTATTTTCCACAGAAACACAGTGATGTAGGACCCACTGGGGCATGTTTGTGTGTCGGAGTAAATGGTTGTTTTCCATTTTGCCAGTTCAGATAGCAAATTCTTGGACTGTCAAGATTCCGGAACAGCGCAGCGCTTCCACATCCCTTGTTCTTATTCATCAAGAAAGCAAACTAAACCCATGCACTGCACACCAGCTTTTAACCTTTCTTTACTCTCTTTTAGCAGCCGGAATTGTGTCCCGTCCCCCTCCCTCCCCCACTTTTAAAACCCTCAAGTGTTCTCTTCCAATAACAAACGTTACTCCTACAACGAGCAACAAAACTCTTCTGTAAGACAAGAGAGCACTGTCATTTCAGAACAACGCAACGAAAGGAAGCCTCTGGCTGCAAGCCTTGGCTAAACTATTGCATCGGCCATCTCTACTTCCGCCCCTCTTGCCCCGCACATGGAGGAGCCTTACTCAGAACCGGATGTGAGGCATGGGGGCGGGGGCGGGGGAAAGTGCGCTTTGAGCTTCGTTTACCCATTTCCCCCCCACCCCCGCCGCGCGAGACCTAGACATCGCGAGAAGAGCGCGCTTCCCCGGTTCTTTTGTGAAAGCTCGCGAGAGAGGCCTCTCTCTCTTTCCCTTTGACTCTGGCCCAGCAAGATGGTAGGTAGCGATGCGGCGCGGTCGGCCGCGGCGGTTTTGCGGGGCTTCTCCGGCGCCTCTCTGCGCAGCGTGTGAGGAGGGAGGCCTCTGGCTTGAGGTCGGGGGCCTCCCTCCTCCTGCTTCGTCCTGCAGTCGAAGGGAGGCGGAAAAGGGGAGCCCTTCCTCCTCTGCCCAGAGCCTCGTGGAATTCCCTGGAGCGGGACGTGGCAGCCGCATCCCCAGGACTGCGCCCTGTTTTTGTGTCCCCCCCCCCTTAATTTCTGCAAATAATTCCGAAATGGGCCACATGCATCTCTGCCCGGGGGGGGGATGTGGGAACCCTGTGTGCAAGGGACGGCTCTCGAACACCCCTTTTGGAAGAGGAAGGTTCCTCACTGTAGAGCACATGGCTTGTAGAAGCTCTTCTCCAGAGTACATAGTACTTTGGGGGGGGGAGCAGGGCATAATAATAATAAATAAAAATACCCCGCCCATCTGACTGGGTTTCCCCAGCCACTCTGGGCGGCCCCCAACAGAATATTAATAGTAATAAAAAAACCGATATATGCTTCCCGGCTAGAAAGACCACACAGTATTTATACACTGCACCCTTATTGAAACACCAGGGCAGTGTACAGTATATAAAATTAAAGCAGCATGGTAGTGTATTTGTTTCATTTACTCAGTCTTGTTGCGCATGCTCAGGATGGCTAAGAGTGTATTAGTGTAGGGTGGGCTGACGTCGGTGGTTGTTTTTGCTAGAGCCAGTTTATATTAAATTTGCAATGCAAGTGTGACTATTCAGGACATTTTAATTTAAAGCATAACTGGGCAGTGTTAAATCTTAAGAACGTAAGAAGTGTCTTGCTGGATCTGATGAGGATCTACCGTTCATTGAAAGAATCCCAGTAGCCAAGAGGTACCAGGTTATCTGCCAGCAACTGGTCAGAGGTCTATCTATAGAATATGATCTACCTTCTGTCCACCCCTATAAGCATAAACATGAACCATATCAATGCCACAAAATGCAACTTGCATTAAAAACCCCACATATATTTATATATTTAACGCTTCTCTTTTAAAGCCTGCTCTTCAGCCTAAAAGCCACCTATAGTGGCTTACAAAAATCAGTAATGAAACAGCCCCTGCCCTCAAGCTTACAAGTGAAAAATATGATACAAAGGATTAGCAGAGAGGTGGGAGAAAGCAAATGTGTTAGTTCTTAGTTACAGAGTTTTTATAACTAAACAGTTCATGAAAGGAGGAGCCAAAAAATTGTGTTGAAATAGTGGGGAAGGGGCTTAAATTGTTTCATCTGCAGTAGTGTGGTCTGTTAGGGGTTGATAGCCCTTTTACGTCAAGCTTTGTTGTGTATGTTTTTCTCATATATATATTACACAAGTCTAATCTTTTAAGCCTTCCAGACTGAGGAAGACCAGGAAACTGAGGGGTCATGTTAGCCATGGCCACGGCCGTATCGGTAAGTGTAGAGGATTATTTACTTTGTTGGTTTGTGCTTTCATGGTTTCAGGATATCTTCTGCTTTATTACTAGACTAAGTCATGTAGAGGATAACATTAGTAGTACTTGTAAGCTTCATTTTTAATACTTAGTTATTTTAGGTTTTGGCTATTTATTTCACAACCTTGATTGAAATAAAACCAGTTTGCAGGGGAAAATGATGATGGTTACAGTGAGGTTGGGAAAGGCATGTAAATACATGTTAATTGAAGTTGCATTCAAGGTTTTAATCTGTTCTTGATTTCTATTATAGGCAAACACAGGAAGCATCCTGGAGGCCGTGGTAATGCTGGGGGTTTGCACCACCACAGAATTAATTTTGACAAATAGTAAGCATTTTTGTACATTTTTTGTCACTTGTAAAGCATTTAATTATATAATGCAGAGAGCAAATCCAAAATAGGTACCAAAATAACCTTTACCACCCAGTAGATGTTAGTTTTGTTAAATATAGGCTGAAGTGGAATAATACCCTACTCGTGCTTAGGGCCATGATGCAGTCCATTACACTGTTTCTGGTGGTAAACAAGCGGAGGATTTCAGCTTTAATTTTGAATTTGGTATGCAAAGCTACTTAACTATACCAGTAGTGGCCTGTTTGGTGGGGTGAAGTTGCTTCACTGCTGCAGTTTACCTGGATAGGGTGACAGTGAGGTTGGGACTCTGTGGGTGTATGACCAGGAGCACCAGAATGTGTCCACAGCCCAGACTGCAACCATGCCAGTGTCGGAAGGGCAGCTCAAACCCATCACATGGGCTGCTACTGATCTACAGCAATCGAGACTAGAGTCACATCTAGATATTGTCAGTTATCATGGTGTGCTATAGTACTCGAAGAGCAATAACTGACCTTTATTCACTGACTGCCCTATTCATAGTTCAGTCAGCCACCAGGTTAGTAACAGAAAACTCTTATCCCAAACTGGGAGATGTGGGGCCACCAGGAGGATAGGTATTATCATTCTGCATGTCCTTGTAATGCTATGTCAATGCCCTGGTTTTCCAAAAGTGTTTGGTGACCTGTTGTGATTGCTGCAAGGAAACAAATAGAACTGTGTGTATTTGACTGTTTTCATATAAAAAGCAAGAGCTTGGAGGACCTCCCATTGTAGCCACAGTTAAGAAAGTTTTTATTGTTGGATCAACTACAGCTTTCCCTTTCTTTTAGAATAACATATTTTTTAAGTTGCTGTAGCCTTATCTTCTGTTATAGAATATTTGGGCATAAAAGTTACCTGTAGTGCAGAACTCCCTCCTTGCAAATTATAAATTTAGGGTGGTTTTTGTACAGCCATGTTTGTAATGTTGTGTTTTATGCTACTTTGGGCACCAGGCAGTGAAATACTGGGACAACTGTAAGGACACAGAAATAGACAGGTTTTTCCCTTCTATCTGATTAGTTTAATTTGTGCTCTAGTTGATTACCTGGAACTAAATAAGTTATTAATTTGGACAATAAATACTCCTTGCAACTCTGTATTTTATTGTTCTTCACCACTGTGGGCCACATTAACTCAGTTTGAAAGTGGCCAGGAGACAATGTCATTGAGGTGTGTGTGAGGGAAATAAGCTGGGTACTAGTAGACTAGATATACTTTGCAATGGTTTTAAGCATAAAAAACCTGTCTAGAGAAATTTAAATGAAGACAATTTCTCATTCAGAAAGCTATGAAATTAATGTTAAATGCTTTGTATGTCCTCTAGCTAGGTAATGATGCACATACATTTCAAAATGAGTTGCACAATGACTGTATTCTGCCTGTGATTTCTTGCCAGTCATCCTGGTTATTTTGGAAAAGTTGGTATGAGACATTACCACTTGAAGAAAAACCAGCACTTCTGTCCTACAGTGAATCTGGATAAACTCTGGACACTTGTTAGTGAGCAGACAAGACTCAACTATGCCAAAAATCAGGCGGGATTAGCTCCAGTTATTGACGTTGTACGCTCGGTAAGTTTATTTTGATAATGTAAAACATGTGTGAAGCTAGTTCAGTTGTGTAGTATGGTAAGTCCTAAAATAGTTTCAGATATGAAAGCTGAACTTCTAACACTCCTTACTTGAAAGTAAGCCCCATTGAATTCAGTTGGACTAACATCTGCGTAGACACGGTTAGGAGTGCAGCCTATTTATTATTTACCGCTATTCATCCAAGGATCACAGGGTAGTTTACAGTAGAAAAGCACAAAATACACAACACAATAAAATGCCGCCCCACTAGCTTAAAAGCTATAGTTTGTTTAATTAGCCAAAGAGGAATGTTTTTGCCTGGCACCTAAAGATATATAATGAAGGTGCTTGGTAAGCCTCCCTGGAAAGAGGTCTCTTAGGCTAAGATGAAACTAATCAACAAAAATGTCTCAAAACAATGTACAGTACAAGTTTACAAGTGCTAAATAAAGGTTGGGAGAATTTGACTGGTGGTAAAGCTGACCACGTCTGCATCTGGTGAGTCTAGAGTGCAGGTGTTCAAATGAGGCTTTGTTAGGTGCTATGCAGGTTTTAGGGTGCAGGAAATAGTTGCTGATTACCTCTCTCTGAAAATACAAAACCAGCTGTTCCCTAGATCTGTCTCCCATATGTAGTCATGGATGGCTTTTGCCAGTATTCCATCCTTTCGCTCCCCTTCTTTCTCTCCCTCAAACTTTGGCAGCTTCTTTACCATCAAGCCTGATGAAGAGTTGTGGAGAACTGAAAAGCTTATGTGCTATTTTGTAACATTTTCATTGGCCTAATAAAGCTATTGTCATAATTTGGATAGAATAGTTATACTGTATATTAAACACTTGATTTTGCTCTTAATATGTGTTTATATTGAGACTGCATTCCTGACATTGGCTTTGTTCCTAAGTGTGCTTTGATCCAGTGTAGAATTCTGGTGACAGGGGGAAGGAAAATGTACTAAAGGGTTCCTTAATGCTCTTAACAGAATTTTGGGGATTCACAGGGAAAACTAGTGGGAACAAACATAGGATCCAAGTACGTATACAAACCATTCATGGTATGTGCTCGGACTGAGAGGACAAAATGTGACATTTCAACATAGCATATTAGTTTTCTAACAACCCTTCTTAGAATATCAATTGTTCTGTTTGCCGAAGTATTTTTAAACCAAGAGGAGAAAGTGAGAAAATACTGAATATGCATGGTGATTTATATTTTGTAATTTGTAAATGTTTGACAAAACTCTTTCTAAAGGTCATGTTACAATGTCATTGTTACATACAGTACTTTTTATTTGTACGGAAATTGGTTCAGTTGATAGTGACTGCAAGAGCTTTGTGTACCTTATATTTGGACTTAAGAGTTTCTGCTAAATTATCTTTCCAGGGTTACTACAAAGTCCTGGGCAAGGGGAAACTACCCAAACAGCCTGTGATCGTGAAAGCAAAATTCTTCAGTAGAAAGGCAGAAGAGAAAATCAAAGAAGTTGGTGGTGCCTGTGTGTTAGTGGCATAAAGGATTTTTCTATGTATCCAGACTTCAATAAACACAATTTCAGCAGTGTATTCATAAGCTTAAAATTTGTCTCGTTGCCAATTCTAATACTCCTAACTTGATTTTGGGGGCGGGGGATGTCCACCAAGATTATTTCTCTTTCAGAAAGTTTTCTTGCAGCTATTTCAATGTACGAGCACAAAAGTGACAAGAACAAACTAGCTATATATTATCTTTAAGGAAAAACATTTCACAAATTTAGGCAGCTACAGTGGTACCTCGACTTCCGAAGTCGGCAAACTTGGAAGTATTTTTGCCGTGCGCGCGCTCTGTGCATGTGCAGAAGTGCAAAATCGTGCATGCGCAAAATGGACGCTTCGACACCCGGTTTCGACTTAAAAAGAGTGTCACGAAACGGATCGCCTTTGTGAGTCGAGGTACCACTATATTTAAATTGAAATGGTTTTTCTTCAGAATTGACTGATCCCCTATGCAGGACATAATTTATATTAAAATCCAGGAAACATACCAGGACTTTAAAAAGTAACTTACAAATTCCAGTGTACCAGAAACCAGTGGCATTACCACACCACTCAAACTTCTTTAATGGAATAGTCACCACTGGCCTTCTTCAGCAGACTACAGTACAGGATGCAGGAAATGTCCTTTTCATAGATGGGTGTATCAGGAAGGAGGGGATTTTCACTCTATAGTCTATAGTCTTAGGGGTTCTAGAGCAACTTTTCAGAAATAACTGGTGAAAAATCCTCTGCACTTTAATACTACACAGGAACTTGGGAGGACAAAGCAGAAATAACTTGTGCATGAGCCTTTAGCTTAACCAATAGTTTAGTGGCATATTAGTGGCTGTGCCACCACACTGGAAAAGCGTTCTCATGCTGCCCACAGCAGAGCATCAGTGAAGACTACTGTGGAGAAAGATGCTCATAAGGGAAAGGCATTCCCAAACATACCTGGACATTGTTAAAAGGCAGTACTTTTAAAATTACACCAACTGGTAGGAAGAATCAGCAAACCAGGATAAGCTGTCTGCGACCTGTTTTGGATCCTAGATTTTCCACCAGCTGATTTTGTTTTTCAAAGTGGGACTGGTCCATAAAGGAGGATCAAGAAAATCCCTCCAACACCAATTCTGTGTGATTACTTTGTGCAATTTTAATGTTATTAGTCCTATGAACATTCACTGGAGAGACATAAAATATCCAAGGGAGGTTGCAAAGACATATATAACAATATGCAAGTTTGAATAATATTACAGAATTCATCCTCCACTGGAACGTGTTCCTCAAAATTATATCCTCATGTAACAAACCAAAACCAAACAACTTCAGTTTTTACGCAAACTTTTTAATAATACTTGAGACGAAAGTTAACAATAACTCCCCGATTTATGGATCCACTCTCGTGCTGAAGAACTTCAAAAGCAGTTGCTTAGGCACTTTCTCCTTCGTAGTAATCCTAAGAAGAAACTTTTTTTTTAAAAAATGGACGTATTCCCTCAATATAAACTCAACCCTATTCAGTAGTATACAGTGGAACCTCTACTTACGAATTTAATCTGTTCCAAATGCACATTCGTAAGTAGAAACTATGTTTCCCATAGGAATGCATTGGGAATGGATTAATTTGTTCCGGGACTTTAAAAAATGCACTTTAAAGGCCGGCTGCGAGGGCCCGATCCGGCCCTATGGCAGCTGGGGGGGGGAGGTGGGAGGCCGGCGGCTGCAGAGATGAGAGCCCGATCCGGCCCTATGGCAGCTGGGGGGGGGGAGGCGGGAGGCCGGGGCAGCGGCAGAGAAAGTGCGATCCGGGCGGGAGCCAGCAGCAATTCGGCCTGAGGCCAGTGGTGGCGGAGAGGGCCCGATCTGGCTGGGCGGGAGCCAGCACTGCTGGCAGCGATCTGGCCTGAGGCCCTGCGGCGGCAGCGAGGCCCCGATTCGGCCTTCGGATGTCGAAAACATTCGTAAGTGCTTGCCAATTATTTTACTTCGTAAGTCGAATATTTTGTAAGTCGAGTCATTCGTAACTCGAGGTACCACTGTATAAGACTTGCAATACAAACTTAAGTGGCATTAGCAACATATCATACAGGCAGAGATGTAAACAAGCATTTTTCATACTTGATAATTTAGACTTCTCAAAAGGATTACAAATAACCGCTACCATTCCCAGCATTCTTTTCCACTTTAAAGTTAAGAGCCAGAACTGGACACTTCAGTTGAAGCCACCACACCCAATGTGACAGATGGGTGTGGTTTGGGTTAAGCAGGCAAAACTGGAACTGTGCTGGGCTCCCCAGCCATGAATAGAACAATTTGAAATTTTAACACGTAGAACGCTATTCTTAAACTGGTAGGTAAGGTTGTAGCCTGATCCAAGGTGGTTTGCAACAGGAGCAATACTACCATGCAAATTTATGGTAAGAGTAAGAAATGGGTCGCCAAATTCATGTTTGGGTTAAAAGCGGGTCTTGGGCCTGAGAAGGTTGAAGATGCCTGTAATCCAAAGTCTATTTGCTGCTCACAAACTTACCAAGACTACAAAATCTGTAGGGACTCTTAATCCAGCGTGGTTTGGGGTATCATCCACTTAGCTAGCATCCAGAGTTGTTCTGGTGCATAGTTTTTTCCTAGTTTTTTCTCCTTCAAGCAGTAAGGTCTCATATCAACTTTTCCAAACAAACTGGATGGCTACAAAGGAAAAAGCAATGCAATGTTGCTGTGTGGCTCATTTTTACATACAAGTATCTTCCCATGAAACTGCCTTAGTCACTTTAATCAGCACTTTGCCTCCCCCAATTTTCAGAAAGTTCACTGGAATTCATGTGTAGGTCTGTCACTAACCTGGTGACTGACTTTGCTACAGAACAACAAAGTCAGTGAATAAAGATCAGTTTTTCTCTCCGAGTACTATAGCACACCACAATGACTGAAGACATAAAGATGTGACTCTAGTCTCGATTAATTATAGGTACACAAACTTCTTACTCATTTACTGTTTCAACCCAATACGTTAATTCTTTCTTGAACTGTAAACAGAATATTATTTCACAAAGAGGAATATTATTGAAAAACCCAAAACAAATGTTGATATCTACAATACTGACCTTACGCTTTAATAACAAAAGCCATGCTTTGGGTTATCTCACTATTTGTAAGGATGTACTTCCATGGTTGTGCCCTCTTCCAACACTACCCATGCTTCTGGGTACAGTTTTTCACATTTCCCTAAAATAAATATAAGTAATGAAGATTATAAAATAATCTTGCACAGATTTTCTAAATAATGAAATATGCACAAAGAAAGCCACAGAGCCTAGAATGCTGGGATTCTACATGTTCAATGTATAAAGTTAAGCTGTTGCTCTCAAAAAATTTCTACAGGACACAATAACTGACAATATATAAAAGTGATTAAACGATTATTCTACACAGCTTTCACAGCTACAAGGAAAGGGTTCTTATTAAGGCCCTTCAGCTCTCCTACATGTTCCCATCACTGACCTCACAGCCCTTTGGAAGCCTGTTCTACTTGTTTAGGTTCCTCACACAAGTTAGGACCCCTATCATGCAGGCTTCCCACTGTAGTACTTCAGCCCTCAAGGTATCCAGTGGCAATATGAAGAACAGGGCAGGCCAATGAGCACCTCCTTAGCCATGCAGCGATAACCATGTGATGGGGGTGAGGATGGGCCACACACATGAAGGAATCAGAAATCACAGAAATTCCTCATTGAATTTCTCAACCACCTTGCTGTCTGAATGTATATGAGATTAATCACTTAATTTATTACATGCTCTGTTCCAGTCAGGAACAAGCAGAAAACACACTCCTCAATAACTAGGCAAGGCTTTTCCCTGTATCATTTATTGGTCATGGGCAAACAGAACTGTCTTCTTTAAGACTATTTTCAAATTAATCATTTCAATTGTAAGCCACCAGCACCAACAAGAAAAGCATATACGAACACAATGAAGCTGTACTTGTTTTTTGGACGTTAAAAGACTTGTTGGATATGGCCAGAGATCCATGGGCATCCCAAATTTTGGACTGTAGCCAATGTTAGTCCTACTCACAGTAGACCCATTGAAGTTAATGTACCTAAATCAGTCCCATCTATTAATTTCAATGGGTCTACTCATATCCTTGGCTACAGCCTTGTTTCCAGCTGGGGCCAAGCAAATGCTTCTGGAGGGCATACGCAACAGGTATACAAAGTAGACTGCCTCTGAACGTTAAGATTTCATTCATCTACAACAGTTTTAATAGCAGCTAGTATCTATAAATTTTGCAAAGCTGGCACAAACCTGGACTTGACGCTACAGGCATCGAGCCACATAGGAGACGGAGCCCGTTCGCCTCCTACAGAACACAACTTCAGCTCTCTTCCCTTCTGTTTCTGATCACAGGCATGCCCGAATCGCCAGATAAATTTACTTATCTTCCTCATCCTGAAAGCCTGGAAAAGATTAAAAACAAAAGCACTGTATAAACGTAGGTTGTTTTACCCAAACACCACTTCTTCTTCTAAAAATAATAATTTTGAAATATCAATTAAATAAAAACTCCGTGAGACAGTTACTGAGGCCGCCCAAGACCCTCACCCAAAAAGAGCGCGCGCCTGCTTGAACTTATCCGTTCATTTTCAACCCTGCTCCGCACTACTCACCACGTGAAAGGAAGAAGGGAAGCATGAAGCGGAAGAAGACCTTCCTCAAGGAATCTCCCACAATGCTCTCGGGGTGCGTGCGGGGTGGGGGGGGAAGGGGCACATAGAACGGGAGAGAGAAGTGAAGCTCGGCCATTCCGAGAGCTGCAACACAGCCTGCACTTCCGGTGGCCATTGAAAGCCGTCACGCTGTGGTGTACTGCATAGCTGCCAAGTTATCCCTTTTTTTAAGGGATTTTCCCTTATGCTGAATAGGCTTCCTCGCGAGAAAAGGGAAAACTTGGCAGCTATGGTGTACTGTGCCGCTCCAGCCCTGTGGCAGCTCTATGATTATTGCCCGCTTTGCATTGGTGGGGAACGGGGGGGGGGCGGGGGCGGGAAACCAATCCAGGGGTATACCGGAAGTTGTCGCTCTCATTGAAGTGAAATGCTGTTGGCGTAAGGAAGGCGATAACGTCACCTAGCTTTTGGTTTTGCTGCTTGCCAGTCAAGTGGGAGGAGAATTCAGCAGAGCCCCTTTTGAGGGTGGGAAACTTTCCTCAGCGCAAAAAGAGAGAGCTCATAACACGTTAAATTGGCTGATGATATAGTCTATATATTTAAATATATCTGAAGAATCTGAATAAGTGTGCATGCACCAATGACAAACTTAGTTGGTCTCTAAGGTGCTACTGGAAGGATTTTTTTTAATTTTAAAAAAGCTTCAACTGTGGAGGTTTTCCTCTCTCCTCCCTTGAGCGTAGTGGGCGGTATCTGTGCTTTCAGTCAAAACTGCAGTCTTATAGCACCTCAAACACTTGTAAATTATTAGAAGGCACTTACTGGTGTGCCTTTTAATGCGGCCCTCTTCGTTTGATAACGTCGCTGAAGAATGCAAAATTGGAATAAATCCCAGCCAAGTCATTTTGTTGTCCTTTTGTATCCAGCGGGGCCCTTGCTCCCTGAACTGTATGTTCCTCGGAGTGCAGCCTTGCCGTTCAGGCATGCTCATAAGTGAGTCCTTTTGATTTCAGATGTACTGACTCCCTCAGGCTGCACAGCTATACACATCTGGGACTATGTCCTATTGAACTGAGTGTGCAGAGACTTTCCTCTGAGTAGAAACACCTAGCATTGGCCTTGGGCTGTCAATATTTATTCCGTACAGTACATCATTAATGAAGCCACCTGCTGTGCTGCTCCCCTTCTTTCTCCCTTGATCTTCCAAGAAGCAGCTATATGCTAACTAGCCTTTTCATTTTCCGCTTGGGGAAAGTGATATAGTATCACTTTGCAGCATAGTGGGAAATTTAATAGGTGGCCACCCAGCACTGCTTGGAACACTTGCTATTTACTACCAGTGCCAGGTACTCTGGATGTGTAAGGGATAAGGCAGTCTTAAGGAAGCTGGTACTAAGCTGTATAGGGCCTTATGTTGTCAGGGATGGTTGTCTCTCTAATTGTGTGTTATTCCACATTCCTCACTGCAGCAGTTTTGTGTTATGCCATGCCGTAGCTGTCAGCCTTCCCTTTTTTGCGGGAAACGCCCTTATTCCAAGCCACAGCTGTCAACCTTCCCTTTTTTTGCTGGAAATTCCCTTATTCCAGCGCTGTTTTCCACTGCAATCCTGGATTGTTAGATATACCGTAGACTGTCCCTGGGACAGGTGAGGCTGCTGATTCCTTATTTTCAAATCCGAAAGTTGACAGCTATGTGCCATGCCAGCCCCATAGCAGCCATTTTGTCCCCAGCACCCTCTTAAAAGTCATAATGTGTCCACTGGGCCAAAAATGTTTGCAACCCCTGGTATAGGTCAGATTAAAATAAATGAGAAATACTGTTGGGGGAGGGGTGAGCAAGCTGTGCTCCCCTCCCCTCAAGAAACAAACAACTATTCCAGAGCAAGGGGACATATTTGTCTCCCTGACTCAAAAGCCCAGTAAGTTCAAACAGTGACAAACCCATACACACGTCTTTAACCTCAGAATGATACAATGGCATGGGACAAATCTGACACTAGGTGGCCTGACGTGTGCTGAATGGGCCCCAGAGCAAAATCAATGTTTTTGTGTGAGCATTTATTGTCCCCAGAAGACCCTGCTATATATGGGCCCACTGTCCCCTCTGTTTCACTGGCATGTACCACTGGTGCTTGGATACAGAAGAAGATTTTGCCTCTACTTCAGTTTTGTTATAGCCCTTTGCTTTCTCCCAAAGAAGCCAATGAGGGACATCCACTTCCAAGCAGGCGATGAACTAAAATCAGGGGCATGAGGTTACAAATGAATGTTATAGAATTCACAAGTGCCTTTGGCCACCATAGTAGCAAAATCCAGTAAACAGGGCAAGTATTTTATTGTGTTCCATATGTCATGGAAGGGTTAGAGGATACACCAGTCAGAAAACTAAACATGAACTTCATTGTCTCTCTCCAATACAGAAAGCAACAGCAAACTCCTGATTCCTCCAAGTACAACTAAGTAAAGTACCACCTGGGGATTAAACTATATGATGACACTGTCTACACACAATAATAGAAAGACTGAACATTTTCATTTGTTCCTAGAAACTCTTCTGTTTTATTGTAAATAATTCATAGTGTGTCTAATAATTGCAGTTATATGCATCTCCCAGGGATAAGATTGCTCAACTAAGATCATGCAAAGAAGTCACATGCATCTTAGATAATTACATTGGGAAAAGGAGAATCTGATGTTTTGCTGACCCACCAATGGAATATAAGGTTTGTTTTTTTTTATGTCTGAATACTGACCAATTACATAATTTTAGTGATACACAGCAAATTTTATTATATGAAAATATGCTGCATAACCAGGTCTTGGGCAGATGTTTCTTATATTGTGTAGAGTTTTTCTTGCTTTTCTCTTGGTAGTATTTGAATAGCAGAGCTTTCTGGAAATACTGTATATGATCATTTTAGGACCCCAGGCCTTTATATGAACTTTTCACTGCTGCACCAGCATTCTGCAGGTAAACCCTTTAATTAGTGAAATGTTTAGCACTTAATGCTGGGTGCTTAGACAGTCACAATTTTGTGGGTATGATTCAGTGGCATACTGGCAAATTCTGTGTGCACAATTGACATTAAGGCATTCTTGCACACACTGCAAAGTGTGGTATAACATCTGCTTGATATAACGTCATATAGCCTCTCCTCAAATTTTGTGCAAACAAATCAGGTAGATGCTCAACAAACAGTTTGCAAGCAACTTTAGTGTGCTACTGACCTCTGTAGTGATGGTTCAGACACTAGAGACTTGTCCAGCATCCTAATGACAAAGAATGAGAAATCTTTCTCATACAATCTCAAGCTTGGGTCACAGTTTAATGACATTGTTTCTCAAATTATTCAATAATTTCCAAATCCACCATTATTGTCTGTGTTCTTTTTACAACTGTTCTGCTATTTGACACTTTATTTGGTTCAATATATAATGTTCTGCTAGAGATGCAAGAAGGAAGCAAAGCAAACATATAACCTTAGGGCAACATCATGCTTACAAAGCTGTAAGCCCCTACTCTGTTCGCTGGTGCTTACTCTTTAGTAAGTATGCTGTGGATTGCAGCCTTAATATAAAAAGCTCAGAGTTTACTCCTGGGAGAGCCTCCCTGAATTGAAATGAGTAATAGTCACGCCAATGAATCACTCTCTGGCTCATCTACCGTATCAGTGTTGTCCATCTTTTCCTTCATGCTTCGCACAAGCAGTCTACCTTTTTTAATTTTGAAAAGCCAGCTTCAGCTGCAAATGTGCAGAAACAGCTATTTCTGGGCTTGAGCCTGGAGAGGAAAGGTGTGCTTTGGTTGAATATATGGAGGACACCATCATTCAGACAGCTCCAGCCTGTTGAGTAAGAGATGAGAGTGCTGTTTACATTCTTTCCTTAAGGTGGGGGCTGTGGGACACACACACACACACACACACACACACACACACACACACACACACACACTGTGGTCATGTGTGTTTGAGGACTCACATACCCATCTTTTTGCTTAGGGGAAACGGATGGAAAAGATGCAAGAGTTAATGCTGTGATGACTTGGAGGCCTGGTCTGCCCTTCCCTGGTGAGTTGCCTTTCCTTGCTTACTTACCTTATCCTTGCACCTCAGCAGTGGAGCTGAGGTTCTTAATGGGTGTTTGCATCTGGAGTCCCATGTTCCTGTGAGTTATTGTGGAAAAAACAACATTTCTCTCCCTCACACCAAGTATTCCTTTTCATCAACATTTGAAGGCCGTAGTTGTCCACCATAAGATAGAGCCCCATGTCATGCATCTCGAGAATATATATATATATATATATATATATATATATATATATATATGCTGTGTTATATTTCTGGAGATGATATACCCCTGTGATTGGTTGCTGTGATTCGTTTTTGTGTTATATTAGACTCCTGTCCTATGATATGGTGTGACAGCATGGTAGAGTGGTGATTGTGGTCATAGCACAGGGCAATCACATTAGGCTCTCCACTGATCCCTTAGTTTTATTTAACTTGCTCTGTCTTTTAATTTGATATGTTACAGTGTTGTTGCAACTGACATCTGTGCATTAGATGTCAACTCTGCCCTTTAGCCACTTGTGTTAGTGAGTACTGTGGTAACAATGTCAGTGTTGCATGCTGCTGGTGCAATAGAGGCCTCTTCTGTGTCTTCATCTGTTGTTTAGCCGTTTAGTCGTGTCCGACTCTTTGTGACCCCATGGACCAGAGCACACCAGGCACTCCTGTCTTCCACTGCCTCCCGCAGTTTGGTCAAATTCATGTTCGTAGCTTTGAGAACACTGTCCAACCATCTCGTCCTCTGCCGTCCCCTTCTCCTAGTGCCCTCAATCTTTCCCAACATCAGGGTCTTTTCCAAGGATTCTTCTCTTCTCATGAGGTGGCCAAAGTATTGGAGCCTCAGCTTCACGATCTGTCCTTCCAGTGAGCACTCATGGCTGATTTCCTTAAGAATGGATAGGTTTGATCTTCTTGCAGTCCATGGGACTCTCAAGAGTCTCCTCCAGCACCATAATTCAAAAGCATCAATTCTTCGGCGATCAGCCTTCAGCCTTCCAGAAGCGAGAATAAACTTTTCTATGTAAGAAGGATTTTTGTTTACAGATGATGGCTTAATTGTATTGGTTTTACTACTCTCTCTACCTGTTTGGAATCTGAAAACTGTTTGTAATTTTTGAAAACTGTTCCATTATTGTTGTTTCTCCGTTGCTGCTTATACATAGTATTTTAATGGTTTTGTAACTTATGTTTTAAATTGTTAGGTAATGGTTTGATTTTGCAGCTAGTCACCTTGAGCCTTTTTATGAGGACAGGCAGGGTACAAGTGTTGCAAGCAAACTAACCCACTACTCTGATTCAAAGTTTTGTTCTGCCAGTATAAGTAACTAGTAGTGATCCTATCCCCATCAAGTAGTTGTAATTCAAAGGCAGAATCACACTGTGGGTGCTTCCAGACAGTCACAATTTTCAGGTGGATTTCAATCATATGCTGGCAAATTCAGTTTGTGCAATTGAAGTTGATTTAGAGCTATTTCACAACAAGCCCATTTCCTTTAAAAATTGGACATTTTGCAATAAGGAAAGTGATGAGAAAATGCACTGGAAAGTTTGAGATAACATTTGCTTGCCGGAGCATTGTCTAACCTCCCCAGAAACAAATTGGGATGAATGCCTAATAATTAGCCAATGTCAGCTCACCTCCTTGAAAACTTTGCAAAGAAATCAGGATGAAAGCTCAGTAAACAGGTTGCCTGGAAGCAAGCAGGAACTCTGCCTTGTGTTGTCCTCATGTTGTATTATTGTATGTGTGCCTGGGATTGCTTTTGCCCATAGCAACTTGATGGTGCACTAAATCCCAAGGGTGCTTTTTCAATTAGAGAGCAGTTTGGGTGGTTCAGTGCTGTGAGTTGCTGTGGCTCAAACTAAGGGGAAATCTGCAAATGTGAGTATGGATATGTTGCACACATTTTACTTAGCTTTTCTGGGGTGTGGCAGTGATGGGGTAGGAAATGGCAGCGATATTTTTTAGCGTGCCTCGCAGTCAATTCAGAAAATGCCTGACTGTGTCTGCCAACAGATTCTGCAGTCTGTAGAACAGGGGGCAGGAACGGTAATTAATTATGTGTCTCACATCTTTTGTAATAAATCAGGAATTATTATGTGCTTAAAAAAACAGAAGAGAAATGACAGGGCAAAGAATCAATCAACAGCGATATTCTCACAGGCCCACACAAGGCACCAGGTGCAAATCTCTAATTAATATGTCAGGAATCTGAAGAGGAAGGAAAACAAATCTGAATCTCAGTAAAATGATGTTACTGTGTGTACTGAACACCATTGAGAGGCTGTGAAAGACAGGAGATATCCTGATCTGAGCCCAACAAAAATTAGTCTTTTACGTGTTGGATATTGTGCTTGATAAATTTGGCATGATCACAGACTGAATTATGTGGCTATCTATTCCATGATAAAATAATCAATGATGAATTTGGGGCTGACCCATCTATACAGTGGAAGGGACATTTTTCTTGACCATTAGGCATTCAGATTACTGAATAATCAGCTGCTGAAATGGGGTGGGGAGCAGAGGGAAGGAGGGAGGGGAAGGAAAGAGCTCATGGCCCCATTGGAGCAGGGTTAGCAGCATGTTATATGAAAAGAGATGGGCATCTTTGGATTAGACAGCTAAACAAGAATACAGATCCCAGGTGGTAGAGTCATTTGACGTTTTCTGATAGGAGACGTAACTTCCTTTATTTTGTGAATGTAAGTCCTACACTGATTACCATGAACATCCGGTTTTCTTCTGTGCCCTCTCTTGTATCAATCACACATGGCAAAAATATTTTGAGAAAGCCTAAAAGGTGTTATTTATTGTCTTGGCTGAAACAGTCACACCCATAACTTCTGTCCAGGACACTCATGTGTCTCTGAATAGCCTTGAGTGAACTAATCACATAGCTGTAGATGTGGGAACAATTTATTATTTATTCTTATTCATAACAGAATAGTAATCTGGCAAATGTATTTATTCATTTCAAACTTGTTTGGAGTATCACTGTATATTGTTTGAAGCTACTTGGATGGCACTTGCATGGCCATGCCAGTAAGAAGGCTGTGGATAAAAATTAGAAAGCCAAGGTAGGTTGAACTCTGTGGGCAACTATACGGGCATCATCCTAAAATTTATGTGGGAATTCAAAGCTGCATATAAACTACTAAGCCCAGTTTCCTGGAGATAAGCCTCATGCGACACAGTAGGAGTATACGGTATAGGATTGGGCTGTTAATGACACTGGCATGGGAGGGAGCTAGCTGTGAAGGACAGGTGCCTTTAGAAAGCACATGTGATGCATATGGCCTAAAAGTATCCTGGCTCTGCTATTGTCCATGCTTGCTGAGTGCAGGGGCAGGGAACTGCTGACATTTGAACTCAGCATGTGGCTTTAAAGAGATCAGTTGTGCCGAATGTGCATGTCTGAGCCTGGGGAGTGGAGGGAGCCCTTTTGTATCCAGCTTGTGTGTTTGTATGTGTGTGCATCCATCAGTACTTTTCCTTATTATGTACAACCTGGTTAGCAGCATCCCTGAACAAACCATTTTTTTGAGAAACTAATATATTATTATTGGTTATTAAAGGTAAAGGACCCTTGGACGGTCAAGTCCAGTCAAAGGTGACTGTGGGGTACGATGCTCATCTCTCTTTTCAGACCGAGGGAGCCAGCATTTGTCCACAGACAGATTTCCGGGTCATATGGCCAGCATGACGAAACAGCTTCTGGCACAACGGGACACCGTGACAGAATCCAGAGTGCGCGGAAATGCCCCTTTACCTTCCCGCCATAGCAGTACCTATTTATCTACTTGCACTGGTGTGCTTTTGAACTGCTAGGTTAGCAGAAGCTGGGACAGAGCAATAGGAGCCCAGCCCATTGTGCGTATTAGAGCAATCTCTGAGGGAGATGCTTTGCCCTTTTTGAAGCAGGTGAAAGGCACTAGATATACAGTGTTTGATCCTTGTTCCAGACCATGCTTATGCAGACAGCAGTTTATGGATGGTGAATGGGGAACCCAGCTCCTTTCTGGGTGCTAGAAAAACAGAAGTGCTTACTTATCTGGCATGAGCTGCACTTGCCATTCCCTGCTGCTGTACCCGCTTTTGAGATGTTGCATTTTACCCTGGAGAACTGCTCAGCTGTCTTGAACCTTCCAGATGATGTCATTCCATGCCCTCCTTTTCTAAGGGAATTGCTGTTAAACTCAAATAGCTAACCAGAACTGCGGACTTGTTTTTTGTTGGTTTGTTTGTTTGCTTATTAAGTGCAACACTTGTGGGAATCTGAGCACTGAACTGAAAGTTTTCAGGAAAGAGGTTTTGGCTCAGAATTGGGAGCGTGTTGTCTCCCCAAGACTAAAGGAGGGATTTTAGAGAGTGAAAACTGAAAAGGTTTAGTGGGAGTGAGAGGGCTTACTATTGGCAGTGAGTGCATAGTTGTTCTCTCAACTATTTTAAAAGTTCCCTTTGTTCCCTTTTGTTTTCGAGGCATTATAGGTGAGAAAGAGCATCCATCATTTTTTGAAACCCACATTGCCCTGGGGTGACATTAAGTCTACCAATGGTAAGGCACATTTGTTCCATAGCCCTTGTGCAGTTTATTCCCCACTCCTGAAAAATAGGTGGCCACCTCTCAGTCCACCACATGTGAATGAGACAGTGAATTTGAAGGCAGGCATTTTCTGTCAGTGTTTTTTTAATGGGTTCCAGAAAGTGAAGCTCGCCAAACCATAGCCATCATGACCGCTAGATGTCCAGTGAATAGAAACGTTAAAAGTGATGGAGAATTACACCATTATTTTTTTTAAAACCAAAATTATAATTGCACGTGCTATTTTTGCTAGCTTCACATTACAGGCACTAGATTATAGGGATTGCTCGTAAAATTGCTTTGTTGAAACCTCTCCAAAGGCAAGTGATGCAATGTGTTACATGCGATGCTGTCTGAAAATGAATACCCCTTAGTTTTAATTAGACATTCACCCTGAGGTATGGATGATAGCATAACTTTATTAATCACACCAATAAGAGCTCAGATTGGAGAGTAAATAAAATATTGCAAGCAGTTTGCATAAGTGTTCAAGGTGGTTGAGTTGGAGTTGCTTCAGACCCGTTTTGGTCAGTGTCTGCTGCTGCTGCCCATTCAAAAGGCGAGCAGAGCAGCTGGGCTTGGTTAGGAAATATGAAGACATACAGCACTTTGTATTTTAAAATACTCCCTGATACCTAATTGGGCCTTAGAGAAAATGTGAGTAATATCAAGAGTTCTGAGCAATTGGTTAATGCTCTTTGAGAGTTATTATCCAAACATTTGCTTAGAGAGGCAGGAACGACGATAAGGCAGGTGAAATTATCTGGGTGATGGATAGAAATTTTATCAGGTTGAAACAAATATAGGTTCATGTGCAGTACTCAGATATGAATTGTCATGATAGATTTTCTAAGTAAAAATCCAACATAGCAACATATTTAGTCAAAGAATAACTTTTTCTTAAAGTTCTTTGGTATCCAGTGATGTAATATTATTACTTGAAGTTGTTGACATCATCATCATAAGGGCACCTTCAGACTGTCTCTTATTTTGTGGGAGGGATTCAAGCACGTATCAGAAATTTAGATTTGAGCAATTAAAGTTGATTTAAGTGATCCATCATCCTTCGCAATACATTCACTTACAATCACACACACACACACACACACACACACACACACACACACACTTTTTGCAGTTAGGAAAGTGATGGGCAGGGCTTTTTTTCAGCTGGAACTCACTGGAGCTTAGTTCCAGCACCTCTCATTTGGGCGCCATTGCCATTATAAGAGGCCATTCATGGGGAACCCTGTCACCCCTTTTTCTAGAAAAATAGCACTGGTGATGGGTAAATGCACTGAAAAATGTGAGATGAATGAATGATTAACAGGAAGATGTAAAACTCTTACAAACTAATCAGAATGAATGTTCATTGTTGTATAATCACCCCACAAACAAATCAGAAGGAATGCTTAATAATGACTGAACATAGTCTAACTTCTGCAAAAGCTTTGTGCAAGCAAATTGTAATGAATGTTCAATAAACAGGTTTAAGGCTGGTGGTTCAGGTCACTAACATGAGCTCTATGTCTCAGTGGAGGCTTTTAAAGAACACTTTAAAAACACATAACTGTTTCCTTGGTGTGGTATCACTCATATGGCACCTGTGGCCAAAACAACATGTAAACCAATCCTCATGTTCAACTCAAAGGCCTGGATTCAATGTTATCTGACCACACTGTTGTGCTATAATAAGGGTGATAATAATGGTTGTGCAATATAAAATCCAGTGCAACAGTTGTGCTAGCAGAAGCTTGTTGTACAGCAGGTTATTCAACAGAAAGTATAATCTGTTTTGCAACCAACCACAAGAAGCAGACTAGCTTCCTGCCCTTATCTTGCAGAAGCCATTTTGCACAAGGTGGCCCAACTTTTCATACCAAGTGGGATGCACGAGTACCTCAACACTTAATTTTTACCTTACACTTTCAGTACAGTTTTTTTTTTTTGCGGAAGGAGATGTCAGAAGAAATTTAGTTATAATTTGCTATTTGGGGACTGTTTGCTCAGGAATAGAGTACAAACATTTTCCTGTTATTTTTGCCATTGTTTTAGGCATTTTTTAAAACTGCCTTATACTAAGTCAGACCCTTTGTCCTGTCTACATTGACGGGAGGGTCTCCCCAGGGTTTCAGAAAGAGGATGTTCCCAGCCCTGCCACTTCAGCATGCAAAGCAGATGCTGTACCACTGAGCTATAGCCCTTGGGGTTCCAGGACATAAAAAAGTAAACCATGGGTCACCATTTAAAAACCAGTGTCCTTGACCATAGAGTTTTAAAATCCGGTTTATAGATGGGGAAAATATGAAGCCAAAATTTAACCACATCTGAAGATGACCTGAGGAGTTTCATTACTTCAGTCAGAGTTCTCTGTAATAATGCAATTTTTCCACAGCATCTCATTTTCGTCTTTTTAAAAGAAGTTTGGATTCAGTTCAAAACAGGTATCAGGAAAGCTTCAAAAGAAGTGGATCGTGCATATATTCTTCCCTGCCTCTTTCAATCAAAAGTATAAATAGCATCAATCCATGTGAAGAGGTAACAGTATTTTCAAGACTGATGAGCTGTGTTTTACAGAAATTAAGATATCATAATTTGGACATGGTGATAACACCAGAACTGAATTTGGTTTATTGATATTCAGACATTGTTGTTTGAGTTGTATAATCCCATGTTGGATTGCTTTTTAGATGTACTGATTGCATCATTCTTCATACGTACAAACAGTGGCTCTCTGGGGCAATGCTGAATACTCTTTCCTCCACCAGCAGAGGTGTAATAATGATATACTGTATTTAAAAGAGGTTTCTGTAAAGCACAGGCTCCAGAAATATACCTTCCTTGGCTTTAGATGACACTGAGTTCTGAAGTTCAGCAGTTGCGTAGGTAGCTGAATATGTACCTTGGGGTGAATTATTGTTTGTGATTTCTTCTTGATGGGTTGATAGTAGGACACCTCTATAGTCTCCGGTTGCAAGCATCTCTTATAAGACATATTGAGAGTTTCCTTTTAAAGAAGATCTGGCTAAAAACAGAATGATTGCTCTCATTTCTGTCTCACCATAGAATTGTCCCCCCCCCCCCTTTTCTATTGATCTGGAAAAACAGCTGAGAAAACGTACCATAGACTGAAAAGAAAGAGGGGAATATAAAGCATGTTAATGGTCTCTGTTCTGAGCCTAGTTTTTGAAGAGGGCTTTACCAAACAGGAAAGGAGCCCCAGATGAACACCGGGAAGGTCTAGTCATTTTCTCTCATCAGCACTCCTGACGCTGTACAGTAAAAGCTGTTTCCAGGGATTACGCGGTGCACGCTCTTCTGCTTAGTAACAACCCATTTCCTCAGCCAAGAGACACTTATTTGTGCTCCTCTCTTAAGTGGCTGCTTTCCAGAGAGAACAGGTAAGCCAACATGAAAAGTATTTTTTTTTCCTGAATAAATAACATAGCCTAGCAGCAGTTTGCAAGGAGGGTGGCATAAGCACTTCCCATTTCTAGTCAGAGCAGCTGTCTGTCAGTTGTGATTCACTGTCAGTAAACAGGCAGAGAGGTTATTTTGCTGGCGTGCTTCATGTTATGCTGATTAAGTTTGGATAGCCGTTCCAAAGGAAAATGCATTGATAATGGGAGCAGCATCATTAAGGTTTAGAAGGTAATAAGAGCAGACAGCAGCAGGGGGTGGGTAGGAGGGGGAGTTCTGCATCTCTACAATGTACAGGTTTAAAATTACCAAGTATTGCAAGTGGAGCTTGATTAGCCAGCCCAGGGTAACTGAAGGTCAATTGTATCCTGTGGGGTTAAAGATTCAGGCAGCAAGATGCAAACACATTTGTTGTGGACCAAAATCAAGCTGTTACCGATCTTTAGGCAGATGATCAAACAGGGGATTTGCCGAATGCAGTAACTGCATCTACCGAAGACTTAGCATTATTTAACAGTTGCCCTTTTGCTTTTTACATTTTTCTGTTTGGGAGTCTCCTTGGTTATCTAGGAGGCCTGAAGGTCATGGTCACTAGAGCTCTCCAAATACACTGGCTGATTCAGACATACAGACTCATTCCGGTGTTTACATGTTTTGAATACATTTGTGTTTGAGTAAGTGGCTTCTGCACATACAGTCTTTTGAGGAGAAATGGGAGAAAGGTCTGTCTTGCCTGTCCAAGCATGCATGGGCTTGTGTGACCATGTGGGGGGGAAATTCACACTTCCCCAAATTTGGCCCATGACGGCATCCTGATGAGGGAGGGTGCGAGGTTCTACAGTCCTACAGGCAGGATTAAAATTCCAAAGAAGAAAGACATGTTTTAAGATAATTTGCCGGATTTACTTTTCTGTTCCTCATAATATTATCAAAGCAAATCAGTTATCTGCAAGAAAAACAAAAAATTCTGTGATTTAAAAAAATCAAAGGCTTTGGGACAGTTATTGTTTATGTAAAAGCCAAACATTTGCTATATTGTTATATATTTTTTTTCCAGTAAGGCCATCATCATCATTTTAGTAAAAGCAGGTATCATCTTTATTTAGTATGTGAGCTTCAATTCTTCTGTCCATGAATGCAAAATAAATGCCAAGCAACACAGAGACATGTGTAATAAACCCAAATAGCTGATTATTTTAGTGATAAGCTGAATAAGAAAGGGGTATTTTAAGTGGAATAGCAGTGCGGAAAGGGATGGTTAATAATTCCCCTTCCCTCTTTCCATTACAACTCAATCCCCCCCCCCAGTCCACTCCCTCTGTCCATGGGATGTAGACATTGCTATCAGGCCAAATTCCCTATGTTACTTCTCCACCCCATAGGAGAAGTGCAGAGGACAGACTTACCCACCCGCCGTGCCTGGAATACTGTACTGGATACAGGGCTCAAACAGAAACCTGTTGCTACTTCCTCCACTACTTGACCTGTTGGAGTCTGTTGTGTTGTGCTCCCTGGCTCACCCAGCCAGCAGAATTTTTGAAAAACAGAAGTTGTCAGTCCTCTCATACCCATATGACACTTAAGAAAAAGGAAGCAAAAAGCCATTTCAAACAAGTTCATTGAATTGTTTATAGGAGCCTCCCTATTGCCAGTGTGTTGTTGATCAGAGATGTGCTTCAGAGGATTAACCCCATCCAGTCTGAACATAAGAGAGGGCAGCTGTACAACTTTTCTACCTAATCCTGCATTGGAAAATGGTGTGAAGCAGCCCTGGCAAGTGACTTAACCAGGCCCATGTGTTGCCCCAGGCAACCATCTGGACTCTAAATAGATGTGTATAAAGAGTCAAATCAAAACTAGCAATATTTAATCCTTTGAGGTGGGATATGTACTGCATTTGATAGCTAAATGTGTTATGCTGAAGTGGAGTTAATCAGGCCCAAAGTCAAGTACTTTGTGGGTTGTGGACTGGCCTCTACTGCTGCATATTAGTTATTTGAAGGGTGCAAAGCTAGGCCTCTGGTGAGATGCTTCACACTTTGAAACTGCCTGCCAAGAGAAATGGTAGGGAAACACATTTACACTCAAACTCTGGGTTTGTTCACACTTATGCTTGTCCCGCCACTTCCTCCTGGGGAAACCTGCCCTTTACTGCTGAATTGGAGTAAACGTCATCAGGTTTTCAGTGGATTGACACCTGCTTTAATTCAGCGGTAACATGCAGGTTTTCCTGGGGAAAGTGGTGGCGCAGATGCACTGGACAAGCAGAAAATCTCTTGGACCCGTGCTTTCTAGGCACAGGGCAGGTGAAGTGTGGACGAGCCTCAGTGGTGATTAGAAAGCATTGTGCATGTGCTCTTTCTCACACCCACACAACCCAGGCTGTGTACACCTTGCCATCTTAAAACACACCTACCGTAGGTTGTTTTCTCAGTTCACATTGAAGCTGGTTTGGAGAAAAATGCATAAAAACGCAGTATTTCCTGAGTGTATAGATACAGGATGTCAGATGTACACCACTTCCCAAACCAGTGCTGGGAGCGCACTGGATGCACAGTAAATATGAATGTGTACACAGCCCAAGGCTTTGTCTAGTTTCAGCAGTTTTATTACCTACTTTTACTTCCTTTATTAGGGACGCAGGTGGCGCTGTGGGGTTAAGCCACAGAGCCTGGGGCTTGCTGATCAGAAGGTCGGCGGTTCGAATCCCTGCAACGGGGTGAGCTCCCGTTGTTCGGTCCCAGCTCCTGCCAACCTAGCAGTTAGAAAGCACGTCAAAGTGCAAGTAGATAAATAGGTACTGCTCCAAGCGAGAAGGTAAACGGCGTTTCCATGCACTGCTCTGGTTCGCCAGAAGTGGCTTTGTCATGCTGTCCACATGACCTGGAAGCTGTACGCCGGCTCCCTCGGCCAATAACGCGAGATGAGCGCCGCAACCCCTTTATCTTTACCTTACTTCCTTTATTACCTTGTGTGTTTTTGTTGTAGTTGCATTCTTATTTTTGGGCTGAATATCAGAACATTTGTTAGCCCTATCAGATCATCTTACATGCTTACTGTATTTTTCCGTGTATAAGACAATGCTTTTTGTTAAAAAAAAAAGGCAAAAATTGGGTGTCATCTGATATACAGATAGTGAATGCAGAGGGGGGATGTGCGATTAATGGCAGCAGCAAGCAGGAGACTGGCAGCAGTGATTGGGCGGGTGATTGGTGGCTGCGACAAGGCCTGCTGGCAATTGGCTGTGGCTGTGGCAATTGGGCAGGTGATTGGCGGCTCTGGCAAGGCAGGCAGGCGATTGGTGGCTGTGGCAAGTGGGTGGGTGGCCTGTTGGTGACGGCAAGCGGGCAGACAATTGGCAGTTGTGGTGAGGTGTGCGATCAGCAGTGGCTGTGGCAAGCGATCAGCAGCGGCAGGCAGGTGGGTGAGCGGTTGGCGGAAGTGACCACCCCCACCCCCAAAGCTAAACAACTTAATTTCTTAATTTTGGATTTTTTAAAAATAGGGGTTGTCTAATACATGGGGGAGTCTTATACACAGAAAAATACAGTAATTCCTTGCTTTCTTGGATGGGAACAAGTTGTTCTGTACAGGACAGCTTAAATATCCCTATTACTCAAAGGAAGCACAGTTTCAAATCCCTACTCAGCCATTCAATAGTAGAACATGTGTAGAGTCCCAGGTTCAACCTCCCACAGCTCCAGGTAGGACTCGGAAAGTCTCCCTGGTGCAATGTTGCCAGTCAGTGTGGACAAGACTGACAACAGTGTAGACAACATGGGCCAATGTCCTGATGCAATCTAAGGCAGCTTCCTATGTTCCTCATGGTGAACTAGTCCTAATTATTCTCTCTTGGCCTAGTTTATTGCATCACTTCACACGAAAGGAGCCCCAAAGCAATTTACAGGGACAACATACAATAAAAAGCCATTAAAATGAATAAAGATACTTTAAAATGTGCATTGTCCAACAACATAAAAAACTACCCCTACCATATAAGGATGAACACACAAAAAAGGACCAAAAGCCAGAGCATTGGTGCTGTCCACATGCTCTGGGGAACAAAAACATCTTCACCTGGCACCAAAAGGATGACAAAATATACCAGTCAAGCCTTCCACAATTGGGTGCGGGGGCACTGAAAAAAACTGTTCTGTTGTTGCCACCCTCCAAACATCTCTTGCATGGGCACACAGGGAAGGGGCTCAGAGGTTGGTCTCAGGGACGAAGTAGGCACATAAGGGCAAAAAATAGGTCCTTAGCCATGCAGCACTTTGTCAGTTAAAACCAGCCATTTGTGGTTATTATGATAAAAGGGACAATCACCATGGGTAGGATTCAGCTAGTGCACAAGAGCTTCTACTTGTATCACAGGGTTTCTCCTCCTTCTCCTGTGCCTCCCCACCCACCCAAAAAAAGGGTTTGGGGGAGACCCGCTAGAACAGTGTGCAGGGTGAGAAGAGGTGGGATTGTTCCATCTGGCAAAGTGGAATGCCTGCCGTAATGGAAGAGTTGCCTTAGCACAGCATTGAATTCCTCCATGTGTATGTTGCCCAGAGCTTGTTTTAGAAGAGCAGGATACAAATTTAATGAAAGACTTTTTGTATTTGGAAAGAAGTCTAATAAAAGAGTGAACTGAAGCAGATTTCATTGTGCTAATATACTGGGGACTGAACAGAAAAACTGCTTTGCTGACAGCATCAACAAAAGATTGTCAGTATCACTTTTTTTTATACCGGCAGGATCTTATAAGAGTGTGCATTCAAGGACAATGAATGCTGAGTAACTGGAAAACATCCAAACCTTAGAGAATTACTGGCAGAAATCTAATTAATCATAAGAGTAATGGACAAGTTAATAGCTGAGTATTCTGCAGAGCGTTCACATGAGAGAGACAGAGGATGCTTGTACAGTGATGACAACTTCATACGGAATTATATATGTGCATTTTTCTAGATACATAATTTTAAATAGGCTTACATAATTTGAACCTGAAAAATACGTCGCCCAAGGCAAAGAAGAACCAATCACAGGCAAATTTATTTATATAGGTCTGCAGTTCTATTTTCACTTGAAATACAAAGGGGAGAAATTGATGTATTGAGTGATACAGTCACTTTGATCTCTGAGTAACTAGGCCCAAGTGGTTGTCAGAGTAACTACAAGTATGATTTTAAGAGCATAAGAAATGCCTTGTGTGGTTGAACTACCGGTAGCAGTCTTTATAATCCAGAATTCTTGCCCCCAACAGATGTGAGGCTGTGAAAACATTGCCTGCTTAAAATGCTGCGACACTATTCTTTTTCTCAACTCAGATTGAAGCTGTTTTGGGGAAAGACATAAAAAACAGAGTATATCATAAGAAACAACAAGATAGGTACAGGATTATGGTTAACATTGTGTGTATACTGCTTTCCACACCAGTGTTTTGAGTATACAAGATGCAAAATAAATGGGAGTATGTACATAGATAGCCTAAGTAAACCACCCCCTGTTTGCCCTCAGCATATGATAATTGAAGGTATACTGTTCTAAACATGGAGGTTCAATTTCAATTTTTTCAGAAGTTTCAGCAGAAAGCAAGAATGTAATTCTCTAACCCCTAGAGAACTTGGATTGACAAAGGCAACTATTCATTCGCAGTTCATCAATTTATCTTTTTTCTACAATACACTGCAGTATTATGATTATTTTTTAAATCTATGTATTGAATTTATTTAGAATTACAGACTCGCCATACTGAAGAGTTCATGGTAGGTTTCAAACTACTGTAGTTTATGAATTCATCTCTTCTGTGAAAAGCACAAACAAGTAAGGGACTCTCTGGTCTGTGTCATTGCTCCTGTGATCAATATAAAGCAAATACTAGCTCTATCCCCTGAGAATACTCTTACAAGTCTCTGCTTATATGTAGCATCCTCAGATAGTAGGTGTGCCAGCACCAAAAGGAAGCAAGATGACGATCAGCTCTAGCTATTTCAAGCTGAATAACAAACCCTTGGGAGCCATTACCAGCATATGTTGTTGCCCCAGCTGAAAACAGCTTTGCAGGAAAACACTCCAAGATTTGCAGTGAATACAGCTGACCAAATTGGGGGAGCATAATAACATGTGAAGCATTGGTTGATGTAACTTTGATGAATGAATATCATGGGGTAGCCATATTTTATCCATGACTGTGTATAACAGATGATATTTTCATTCTCTTATTTTTTTTAAAGTCCATAATTTTAAAACTATAATTGTAGGATAAAAGGTAACATTTCCTGAAACCAAAGTTTTGGTGAAATATACAACAGCAGAAACCTACCTTATTTAAAGTGAGACCACTGGTCTATCGGCTTCTGCATTGTCTCCACTGCATTGTCTACATTGACTGGCAGTGTAAATATGAACCTCTCCCAGGGTCTCAGATGGGAATCTTTATCAGCTCTACCTGGAGATGCCAGCAGGGTTTGAACCTGAGACCTTTGGCATGCAACGCACATGCTGTACCACTGAGCTCTGTTCCTTCTCCAATCTTCTGCAACACACACAGTGCATACTGTATATAGAAATCGTATCCTCCCTAAAAGAGGGCACGTGCTGCGTTGAGACCTGGAGACTGACCTCCTGGTTGTGGGTGGGTCTACTGGAGAGCCAGAATGCCCGATTGGTAGGTCCCTCGTTGCTGAGTGTTATCTGGCCAATGGGTGCAGTCTAAACGGATTGAGGGAACTATATAATCCCTTGCATGTGTCCCAGAGATTCTCTTTCAGCTTGTGCCTACCCGCCTACCTCTCCCTATATTTAGGGTAATTTTGCGATTGACCTTGCTATGTCGTCCTGTGTCGTCTGTCGTTGGGACAGGGGCACAGCAGGAATTTTCCCCACTTGGCTGATTGGCTGTTGCCATTTGGGTTTCGCCTGCCGCATAGCAAATCACAACTTGTAAGGTTACGGATAGGCACTGGTTCATGTGATAGGGATGGGAGAATGGTCTCACCATCCCTATGTGAAGGGTATTCCATTAAAGGAATCCAGGGACTCAACTTGGTTTGGTCAACCCCTGAGAGGGGGTTGTGCCTGTGCCTGAGTCCAGGGGAGCATCTGGGGAGGGAACAGAGTGTGTTCCCGGGCTTTTCACCTACCTCAGGTGTTCACCCTTGGCTGACCTATGATAGAGCTGTGGGTTAGCGCTACCTGCAAGGGTATAGGGGGCTAGTTGAACCAGACCCTATGCAACCACTCACTTTTCTGTAATCAATAAAGTTGTGGACAAAATTCTGCCAAAAACCAAAACTAAAATTTGAGTCAAATGTGTCTTTATTTAGGGGGGAGGTCTCTGGGTCTGAACACGCAAATAGATACACAGTTCCATAGCCAGTCCCAGCCGAGTGGGTGTACCACTGTCATGCTTTGGTGTACATATTTTAAAACTTGTTTGTGAAATAGCAGTGTATTTTATTTCCTGAACTGTTCTTCTTTTCTACCTCTTTGCTTAGGTATCTTCTCATGTCCCGTTTTCAGACACTTCGATTTACCAAGGAATGTAGCTGAACATTTATTTATTGGGGACTTTTGCTACAATAAACCAAGCCATGGCGAGGGTAAGTGGACAATATTCCGAAGCACACCTGGTCGCCACAGAAATTACATGAGGGGCAATAGACAACCAAGGCGTACTTAAGAGTACACCCATTGAAATAAATGGAGTAAAATAATGGCAGTCAATGGGTCTCCTGTGAATATGAGCCACTCCCTTGGCTTAACACTATTAGTTGTAACAAATAATGGTCATGCAGGTTAAGTACAGGCAGCATAGCAATGATAGTGCAGAAGTCAATGAGAGGATCATCAGCTTCTACGAAGTACTTCCTTCTCTGTTTTATTCATTGAGTATTACATTTATATCTCATCTTCCTCCCAAGGAACTTAAGGTGGCCTACCTACTTGGTTCTCCTTCCTGTTTTATCCTTGCAACAACCCCAGCTGAATGGAGTTTTGAATGTTATGTTTTGTGGCTGAGTAGCCTTTGGAACCCCAGTCTCCCAAGTCGTAGTCTGCTAACCCCACTATGCCATGTTAACTAAGCACCTAAAAACGCCAGCTGCTGTACACATAAGCTTAAATGTAGACGAGGCCCAGTCTGCAGGCTTAAAATCAAAGAGGGGAAGAAGGTGGCAGCAGCAGCAGGGCTGGTGGAGAAAATAAGGCAGACTCCCCCATTCTGCTTCCAGTTTAGATGCTGCAGAGGAAGTAGACACCTGGAAGCACCCTCAGGTGGCTATTAATGTAGGCAGATCAAGTTTCAAACCTAAGGGATTCGTTTTATGGTAACTAACTGTTCCCTGTTTGATGACGCAATAGTTCCCCATATGTTTCGGCACTTCCCATTATGTTGCACAAGGCTGGAGTGCAAATACGGTGAGAAAGTTTGGGAGGCAGGGAGTTAATGAGGGAAAGCGGAGGGCTGGAGGGAGCAGTGAACTCCAGGCAAGGGAGTTCCTTTTACTACAGAAGTGAGCACTGCAGTTTTCAGGATTCTTTGGGGGAAGCCATGTGCTTTAAATGTACAGTATGGTATGGGTGTGATTTTAGATTATTGATGCAGACTATTTCATACTCTTCAACCTTCCTGATTTGAGCAGGACACCCCGGAATTACAGAAGCCATCTTGACTTCTGATTGGATCACGGAATGTCCCATTTGGGGGTCCGGTGCTCTGGCGCGAGTCAGTGGGCTCACGTCAGAGCACTGGACCAAAGGATGCTTGTTTTTTAAGTCTTATGCGAGTCATCTGGCTCCCCGAAAGCTTGGGAGCAAAAAACCGAGCATCCCAATTTTGATAAGCAGAATGTTGGAGGGTATTCTATTTTAGCATGAAAAGCATTAGATAAGCGTTCATGTGGCTGCTGCAGCTGAGGTTGCTCCCCTGCCTAGAATGTTCACCTTACAAAGAGTTTTACTGTTTGCTTTGAATCAATTCAAGTATATTATTTGTAGCCAGCATGGAAAGGAAAAGGAATGGGCTTTGGGACTGCAACAAATCAAATGCTGTGGTTTTATGGGGCTACTACATTTGCCTTGAAGCCTGACGAGCCTGTAAAAAACTTTTTTTATCACAAGTGCCACACAGGAATCACCAACAGAGAAGGAAAATCTCTTCTGCAATTGCTTTATATTTGTTTTCGTTAAAGAAATAATACTGGTTCGCTGAAGACTTTGAAGAAAAGATAAAGCAGCACGGCCTAGAAACCAATTGCAGTCTTTGAAAAGTTAACAGAAAAGTAACTAGTGTGTGACAGAGTGACCTAGCTTAGTTTTTTACCTGAACGTCCCCTCTACTTTTTCTACACAGTGGGAAGTTCAGGCCAGGGTTGCCCTGATGGGATCCCTTTGCTTTGGAAGAGAGAATACTACAGAGACTTGTACAGTACTATCTTTGCAGCATTCTTGTTTATTTACACATTTACCTGTTCAGGAGTATCACAGTACATAGTAACAAATATAGGCAGCTCCAGATTTCAACATTTCGGACACCCCCCAGCCCTGATATCGGCTCATTTCAAAAATTTAGTAATACTGTAAAGCAACCACTTGCTTCCAGCACTCCGCCACCCGGCTTGGAATTACAAGCAAACTTTTTAAAAATACATTGGAGTGTCTTGATTATTGAGAGCTAGTTTGATGTAGCATACAAATAAGAGTGTTTACTTTGGCTGGAGTATTGTTTCTCAGTCTAATTTACTTGACTAGGTTATTGCAAAGATGAATGACATAAGAATTGGAAAGTGCAAAAGCGTTGAAAAAGCTATCTGTCATCTGGTTGGCAAACTGGCAGATTACTGTAGACAGGAAAAGATTAAAACCTGGGTGTAGGTTGAGCCTCATAAAGATTGAATGCTGTTCAGTTTGGGAAGGGGCTGCTGTATATCATTGGGCAGCGACAATCGCCTCTAAATTTTGTGACTGTTAGCACAAAGGCCAAAATGGGATGCGCAAACCAAATGCAAATATGGCCGCATAAATGCATCTGTTTTACAAACATAACCACACTCAGCGCTAAATCTCATTTCATAATGTTGTTGCTTCACTTTTTCAAAACAGCTATGAAAATGCTTTTACTAGGAAAATGCCTCTCTATAGTGAATCATTACTAATAATAATTACTAATACTAAAAATGTCTTAATAATGTCTTTGCATGTGCATTCAACATTGCAATATTTGGAGGTTAGGGTCCAAGGACTGTGAGGTGGAGTCAAAGGTCGGGTCTAATTTCAGGATTTGCAAAAGTGCTTCCCATAGAAATGCCATTCAAGGGAAATGCAGTTCCAATGTTCTTTACCCTGCCTTTGATGCTTGCTTGTTTCTCACTGTTTAGCTGTCCACATTAGCAACTATGTGCCGCCTTTTCATTCCGTTGCAAAGGTGAGCCAAGGAAACTAGGAGGAAGCATAAAACTGGAAGGTCAGTTCCAGAAAAGCATAGGGAAGATTCATATCTAACAAGCACTTTGAAGTCAAAAAGTTATAGCTGTAGTCTACTTAAAGCTAACATTGCCTGGAACAGCCTGACCCTCGGGGGGGGGGGGGTTCATCATCCTAATCGAATTGCCTGGGAACAACAACAAAAATCTTGAGTCAGATTGATATAATAACATAGGTGCAGGGAGAGTGGCTTTGCTCCTGCTATTGTCCTTATTAGAACTGGGTTCCCATGTGACTGCTATTTGCAATAGGAGTAAAGTTTGTGGAAGGAGTCTTAATAGCAAAACACGCTGTATAGATTGTCACACTGTGAAATAATAATATATGTAGTACATAAGAAGAGCCTGTTGAATCGAACCCATAGCCCATCTAGTCAAGCATCCTTCTCTCACAGTGGCCAACCGGATGCCTGTATGAAGCCTGAAAGCAGGATTCGAACACAAGGGCCCTCTTCCCTCCTGTGGTTTTCAGAAGTACTGCTGCCTCCAGCTGTGGTGGCAGTGTACAAACAGTACGAAATAGCTTTAAGCATATACAGCTGATCCGTTATCATGGAACCCCATGTAGGGTATAAGGTAAATGGTACAACCAAAATGTTTATTGATATTTCATATCCCTGGAATCGAAAGTTGACAGGATGCCAGTCTACAGCCTGTTTTGCCCATTGCCTTGTTCAGGAATCGCCACATGTTTAGTTAAGAGTGTTATAGAATCAACACATACATCAAAAAATCAGATAGCACAACTAACCTTACACTAACCTATGCAGCTGCGATGTGCTTTTAATAACAAGAATCAATATCCAAAATATCTACCCAGGAATATTATATGTATATGCCTGTCATTTTTCATACTTCCTATCTTTCCAGTGAGCGACTAGTTCTTCATACATTTTTTTTGGCAAGCCATAAGAAGGTCCTCAGCTTACATACAATTTTTCACAATTTGATGTTTGAGACTGTTTTCCTTATCTGTGTACCAAAGATTACTTTTGGCAAGGTCTCATCAGGGCCGAGCCTACTATGTCTTTCCAGGAGGTACACCCATGGAAAATGCAAAGCAAAAGTGAAGAGAATGCCTTCAAATATATGCAGAATGCTTTCCCCTTGATGCTTTGTTAACAGTGTTTATCCAAATTGTTTGAACTCTGCTTTGTCGCTTTCTAAATATACTCTGTCTACTAGGGTATTCTCCCAGCCATCTGTTGTGTGCAGAGAGCTTTTCACACACAACTTTGTGCTGCAAACAGATATTTGCGTGACAATTCTTTTTCAGTACTGGTAATCAGGACTGTGGCTCAATGGTAGAGAATCTGTCTTACATCCAGAAGTCCACAGATTCAATCTCTGGTGTTTTGTTGTGCTTTTATATATGTTGTAAGCTTCCTGGAGCGACTGGGGGAACCCAGCCAGATGGGCAGGATATAGATTAAAAATTATTACTTATTATTTTTTTCTGTACCTCAACATGCTTTCGACTTGCAAAAGTGTAAAAGATGTGCAATCTTTAAAAAGCCCAACTCCCACATTTGCATTAAGTTTAGACATCTCTGTGAGTTAATGGGAGACACCCCAAATTTAAGTTTAGTTTTATTCGGGTCTAAGCTGTTGTTGTTGTTCTTGTTGTCATTGCAGAATTGCTCTGGATGTAAAGAGAAGAGGCCTGCACACAGTCTGTGTACTAACTGCAACAAGTGGCTATGCAGCTTGTGTACAGAAGAGCACGGGCATGGCAAGGAAACAGGAGACAATTTCTTGCCTATACCATTGAAGGGATGTTCAGGTAGAAATGTAATCTCATGGGTTCTGTTTTTGCCAAACTTCACAGTGAAGTGCCACTTGTCCCCATTAAACAGCTCACTTGCGCCACCTGCCACCTGCACCACTTGCTTGCTTGTTGCCTGCCATTCTGTTGTCACACCAGAGCATGCCAACAACCTTACATTTTTATGTATATAGGAAGAAAATGGCTGTGCTGTAGAACAAGGAGTGCTCCAAGATAAATTTACATCTGGGGGAAATATTCATACAAATGCACTAAAAGGCAAAGTCAGTCCTGCAGCAAACTCTACTCCATTCCAGAGTCCTCTCAAGTTCCTCGGAAACTAAATGCAACACAGATAACATATTGGAATGTTTTATCCACAAAGTAGTGAAGATTTGTGGAGAGCAACAATAGCTTTAGTGTGAAGGTGTTTAATGTCTTTACTTCTGAAGGAAGCTTCAGAAATCCCCTGGGGATTTTTGCCCACCTTTGTTGAAATGTTTTCTGGAATCAAGGCCCCCAATTCCTGTCTTCAGTATGCAAAATGAGACTGGGAGAATCTAGCTTTTCATTATTTGTTAATTTTGTTAATTTAAAATTCATGCAGTGATAAGCATAGAAGAAAGATACCAGATAACTACATGTCCATCAAAAAGAAAACATGGCACCAAAGTTAATGCATACCCTAATAAAATATGCAACACTGCTACATACAAGTGGCAGTTTAATAAAGTATGTAACATGCTGTATTATACATTACATCTAGATGAGGCAAAAGCTGGTTGTGAATTTGAGGAAATGAAGTTGAGCAAGTCTTCGGAATGGGAACTTGGCTGGAAACTTGCCTTAAGAATGTAAATGACTTTCCCCTTAAACTGTTCAGGCCTATGTCCTAGGAGGCAGGCATGCCAGTAACAAGAAAGAAAAAGAAAGAAAAAGAAAAAGACCATAATTATACTCGACTCCCATTAGTGCCCAGTAGGTTTTCCTTTCTTTGAAGCTAGTAGTAAGTGATTGAATCAGAACAATCTCACAGGGACTAAGGGATCTGATGCATGTGCATATCAATATTTATTAGGCAGGCTTCTTGGGGGAAAGGAAGATCACATACACCTACTGATTTGGGAAAACTTCGGAACTCAACGTATGTGCATTATAGCCTGAGGATGGATAAATATGTATAGTAGAAGCTGAAGCATTTCATACAGAGCTTTGAGAACAGAATCGGCCAGTGGTTGAATTAAGCAAATTATACTCGGGATAGGTGATCTACTTTGCTGTTGACATTATGTGCCAAAGATACTCTGGTGTCGTGCTTAAAATAGATTAGGAAAATAAACTATAAATGCAAATTTGTTTATTTTGCATAAGAGTGCTCAGATTACATGCTCTATTCCAAACTTAATAAAACTACAAGAGAATAGGGGGGAGAGCGGTAGAATGGCAGTAGGGCAAGAACTTAAGGCAAATGCCATGGCCTTTTTATATACCTCTGGAGTAATTTTGTATTAACCCTGCTTTCCAGGAGCTGATGGGGAAACAAGTGAATTTCCCTTGTTCTGCCCAATGCACAGTCAAGAGACACTCAAACTGTTTTGCGAGACCTGTGACGCCCTTACTTGCCGCTGCTGCCTTCTAACGGAGCACAAGGAACACAGGTACTAAATATTTATTGTCCTTTGTTCTTAGTCTAGTGCTACAAGGAAGAGCCTAGTGATTGAAAGGATAAGGTTGCCCCACTTTATTTTTCTGTCACTATGTTTCTTCAGCTGTACAGAAGGCCACACATCCCGCTATGCAATGTAAACTTCCACTGTTTTCACATGATGCACTTACCACACCGTCCTGTTTTACCTAGAGGTAAGACCCAGTCGAACAAATGCCCAGAGCATCTGTTTTACCACACTCAATCTCCCAGACTGGCTGCAAATACGAAAATGAACAAATTAAGGAAGAACTGCATTCCATATCTTCTTATAATCTCTCACTGCAAGCCACTAAACTCTGTCTAATTGTCCACCCCTTTAGAGGCCAGGTGGTTAACTGCTCTTCCACGTACGATGCAAGGAGGCACCCAGCTGAACTTTTGGGAGTAAACCCCCACTCCATCGACTTGAAATCCATTGTCCATATCAACAGCAGCCCACAAACGCAGAACTGAAACCTTTCTTGGGAAAAAGTCTCATAGTACTCAATGGAGGTTACTTCCAAATTAGTTTGGACAGGATTGGGCTGTGAGCACATTTTCTGTCCCATTTGATTACTATGAAAGTGGGAAAGAATTTGGAGGAAGAACGGAAAGTATAGGCCAATGCAGGTTTTAGATTGATCTTTGGAGGTTATTTGGAACAAAGCTGATTTCGACTACACATATGAAAATTATTGTGGTTTCCTCAGTTCTTCAGCACACACTTATGAAATCCTCATGCGTGCAATTGGTACACATTTGTGCTTATGAAGGGAAGGTGAAGCAGTCTGTGTAGCAGTTACAAATGATATTGTGATTCTTGATAGTTGTGGAATAAACATGAGTAAAAAATAACCTAACAATGTGGTTCAGGAAGCAGTTTTAGGAGATGGCAGCTGTCAAATATGTACCCAGATTTGTGCACATAATCTGACAGTCCAGGCCTTGACTGGGTGGTACATGAATAATGATGCCTAGACAGTGGAAAAGCTGCTGGGGTCTTCTGGAAAGTTTTTGGTTGACTGGACCTTGGGCAGATCCACACCATACATTTAAAACACATGCCATACCTGTTTAAAGTGACCAACTCTGGGGTTGCGCGCTCATCTCGCATTATTGGCCGAGGGAGCCGGCGTATAGCTTCCAGGTCATGTGGCCAGCATGACAAAGCCGCTTCTGGCAAACCAGAGCAGCACATGGAAACGCCGTTTACCTTCCCGCTGTAGCGGTTCCTATTTATCTACTTGCATTTTGACGGGCTTTCGAACTGCTAGGTTGGCAGTGCATAACTTGCCCCAAATGATCCTGGGAAGTGTAGGTGCTGAGAACAGTAGCTCTGTTTGGGAAAAACTACAGTTCCCAGGGTTCTTTGGGGGAGTCCATGTGTTTTGGATATGCTGTAGATCTGCCCTATCTTCAAACATGCATATTTATCACTTCTTGACTGTATCATGTGTGACTTCCATATGTAGAGGAGCCATCATGGGTCAAACACCAAAGACAAAGGTGTCTCCTCCTTTCAGGCACTTTGTTAAGATATCTTTATTGTCATTGTCCCCTTGTGGGAACAACGAAATTACTCAGTGGAGGCAGTTTGCATATTTAATGGTGTGTCATTTATGTGTTGAGTAGTCAAATCTAGACAGTACAAGTGATGTATGAACCTGCCCACATGGTCTGGTGCAGGGGTGGGGAACATGTTTTGGCCTGAGGGTCACGTTCCCATGTGGGCAATCTGTCAGGGGCCACACGCCAGAGGCACAAATCCTTCTTGCGTTGGATTTGAAACTGAAGACTGCTCACTGTTAATTTATGAATTTATTAGTAGAAGAATAAAAAAACCCAAAAGGCTTCTCTTCTTTTCCTAGGTTCAGGCATCTCCACGAAGCTTTACAAAACCAGAGAGCCATCCTGGAAAATGTAACGGCTAAAGTGGAAGAGAAGAAAAATGGGGTGCAGGTCTCAGCCAAACAGATTGAAGACAGGTAACTTCCAAGGACACATTCTAGGCAAGGAAGAACAGAGAGGGTGTGGCTGGGGACAGAATTCAAACACTTTACAAGGAACAGAAAGAGAGACCTGGCCTGAATGGTTGCATTTGGCCTCAGACCTGATGTTCCCACAATAAGGCAGCCAGTGATGTTTTTGAAGGTGGCCTAAGTAGGGACATAACTGGGGCACATCATTTGAAGGAAAGGGGTGTGGCTTGCCTACTTGCTTCCCCCACACCCACTTTTCTTTGATTCCATATCTGGAGTGATGAAGGGGAAAGTGTGCAGAACTCTCTGATCTTCTTGGGGGGGAAAGCATGGTGTGTGTGCTTTTGCTGGAGGTAAACGCTTCAAAGAGAGGAGATCTGACTACCATGCTGTCTTGTTCTAGGTATTCAGTAACATGTGGAAGAGGTGGCCAGTTTGCCTAGCTGTGTTAGATGGGAAGGCAAACACCCTTTGGCATTTTGCTAAATTTAAAGCCCAGTCTTGTGCAGGTTTGTTCAGAACTATGTTCTGTTCAGTGGATTGCAATCCTAAATTAGTAGCTTAGAATAATGGCTAGGTTATTCAGGGTTAGATGCAGGGAAACTCAATTCAAATCTAAGCTCGAGTAATGCTTGGTGAGATATAAAGAATGCAATAATAAGTATTGCCCAATAAGGAGTTGCCAATATTACAGCAGTTAGAAAGGTTTCTTTCTGTCTCTAATGATACAAGAATAGCCACACCAATTACTCTCAACGATAAAATGCTGAGAACTTCAGTCTGACAACTTTGTCTGTGTGTGTGTGTGTGTGTAGGTTTTGCTATAATCTATTAATAATGAACTAGACAAATATAATCATTGCTTTCTCAAGAAATCTGGCAAATTTGCTAAAATTAGGCAGTGTTGACTTGTCACCCTGTTCAGCAAAACTCTTTTGGAAAGTCCTACGTTTGAATCCATTAAGCATGTTATTCAAGTTAGCAGTAGTGCATGCAAGCTTAGAACCATGATTTTAGCCAGATCATAGTACTAAGTGCTTTGAAAGATGCAAACCATATACACTAGTTGGCTTCCTGGTGCAATTGATATGCATTCACAGTGATAACCATCAAACCTTCTCATATATGGATACACACAGTGAAGTTGTCAGTGGCTTCTTTTCTACAGATTGTTTGAAGTAAAGCACCTGCAAAGGAAAGTGGAAAATCAGATCAAAATGGCCAAGATGCTCCTGATCAGTGAAATAAATAAGAGAACAAATGTTCTACTTGAACAGCTAGAGGTAAGTAGAGTGGTTCTAACGTAGCTAAGACAGATCATTGCATGCATGCAGGCAACAACAATTTATTTATGTGGCAAACTCAAAGGTCAAGAAATGCATGGGGCGAGAATAACTGAAAGGGGAAGTCCTTCCTCAGCTGATGTGGGAATGTCTGGTAATGAATAGTGTGTTTTGGGAGAAGGGCAGCTGGGCAAGAGATTTGGAAACAGCACAGCTAGATGTCCATGGTGCCTACAGTACCAGTGGGGTGCCTACAGTACCAGGAGTGGGGAAAGGTTTTCAGTCTGAGAGCTGCATTCTCTCATGGGCAACCTTCCAGAGGTCACATGCCAGTGGTGAGTGGGGTCAGAGGCAAAAGTGGGTAGGACTAATGACAACGTTGAAATTGAGCCCTATCTTTCCGCAGTAGGCTATATTCTACCCATGCAAAAACAGAAGTTTTCCGACTTTTGTTAGATGTTTCCGACAGCAACACACGTTTCTCCATCTTTCATCCAAGCAAGCAAGAGGCATCATCACAGTTCAAACGACTATGTTGAGTAGTTTCTTTTGTTTCTGATTCTTGACAGAGAGTCACCAGTGAAAGGAAGCAGAAACTGGAACAACAACTTCAGGGCATCATGGTGTTAAACAGGCAATTTGAACACGTGCAGAACTTTCTCAGTTGGGCAGTGTGCAGTAAAAACAGTGTTCCATTCCTCTTCAGTAAAGAGCTGGTAAGTCTAAATGCTCACTGCAATCCCAAAATGCAAAAAAGGGGAACGGAGAAAAAGAAGTCCCCAAAGAAGCTAATGCATGAACTTTTATACTGTACTGCTGGCTCAAGACTTTTAAGAGTACTTCCAGGTCTCACTCCCAGAAGCTGAAGCAAAAAGGAGATTGGCAAGCAACTCCTTTAAAAAGTTAATACTGCATTAGTGGGAATCTTTGTGGTGGCTTCTGCTGGGGCAGTGCTTTAGTTGAATATGGCCTAATATGTTTAGAAACTTCTGTTTTGAGTGGAAATCCACAGATTAAAGTGGAAATGGGACAGAGTTGAATTATGGGCAAACACATGCAATAATGGCATGCTGTGGAAGTTGTTTGATTTGCCCACCCCTAGTCCTTATATAGATTGAGACTGCTTTTCATGCTAAATCATTGTGCCAATCACCCACACAACCAGTCATCTGGAAGCATATATAGTGCATATATAGTGCATAGGATGTTTTCTTGTGACCAGCATGGGACTTTAGTGCTGACCCAGAAGCATAGGAAATGGAACAAGATCCGGCTCCCCCCCCCCCATGCTAACACTGTAATTCATGTAATGCCCACCTCATTCATGATTTAAAGGAGTTTCCCGTTACTTTCATCTAGAGTGGGACAGGATATGGAACTGGTGTGAACTGAAGATACAGCACAATATTGATGCATTTATGTATTTAAGTATGTATTAATTACCTGTCTCCCGAAAAGGCAACCAAGACAATGTAAGGCAGCATGAACTAAAAATCTGCATTAATATGTAGGAGCTAAAGCAAATAATGAAAATACAAAAGGTACACATGTGGACTGTAAAGAGTAAATGCCCTAAACAAATAATTAGACCCCCTAAACTAGCCCTGTATAGTGCAGACCTGGCTGTCTTATGAACTCAGACTTACTTCTGAGTAAATATGCATAGGATTCTATTTTGCTGAATCAATAATATTCCAGATGAGGCTAGTGTGAAAGAGAGATCCTATGCTCACAATGGAGTTTCTGAATATGGCTTTAGGTTGCTCTCTATGTGCAGTACTTTATTGGGGGAAACATATATAAAAATATTGTTTGTAATTATGGGAGAAAGATTGTGAGACAGTAAGGATTTGCTTACACAGTAAAGTATTGTGGATTGTTATCTGAGCCTTGTTTCATACACCAGCAACTTATCAATTATTTATTTTATTTAGAGAATTAATAAACCACTAGATCAAAAGAAATTTCCCAAGTGGTGTACAGATAGAATTATAAATAAAAACATGGATAAAGTCACACACCAGTTAAAAACAAGTGTACATAGAATCATCACCATCCTTAAAAACAAAGATAAAAATCAATGACTTTAAAAGAAAAATCATTACAGTAACTAAATCATGTGTCTGCCACACCAAAGGTGCTTCCATACTAAAGGAATGACTCCTCACAAATATGGAAAATACATTATGTGGCACTTGTAAAAGCGCCAGTTCTGCAGAAGCATACTTCTTGTTCACTATTTCAGGCTTATTTGCTGGTCTCTGTAGCAATTTAAGTAACTTTACTCTCCACTGAAGTTTGCATAGCAGACATTACAATCCTTTCTCCTGTGGTGATGGACAACTGGCTTAGGAGTCCCTGATTTCAACATGAATTCCTTTCCTTTCATTAGTTAACTTTAGCTAGGAGATTCTCTCCTTGAAAATGTAAGCAAATCAAAAAGCAAAATCAAACCAAAGAATAACTGAATGGGCAAGTAAGCAATAATGGAAAATAAATGGAAATGTGGGGTCATTTAAAGTTATAAGTCATAATCAGCTGTGACTAATAAAGCATTGATCATTATTGCCTCTAACAGTAATTTTTTGATTTGTTACCAGATTGTGTTTCAGATCCAACGTTTACTAGAAACAAACTGTAATACTGATGCTGGTCCTCCTTGGAAGGTCAGATTCACATGGGACCCATCTTTCTGGACTAAACAACTGTCCAATTTAGGTAAAAAAAAAGTATACAATGTTAGGTTTCCTTTGAGTTCATTAGATGGAAATATGTGTGTGTTTATTATCAGTATTGATGTTAATTTTTCCAGTGCTACCACTGTGACAATTCTTTGTAAGTCACACTTAATACATCACCAAAAAGCTGCTACAAGGTGGGTCAAAAGCTTTTGTGTGTGGAAAAAGGCCAAGTTGTGAGTTATACCCCTATGCGAGTGACACAGGCGCCACTATTTTGCTTTGATGGTATATGAATGAAACACACACACACACACACACACACACATGCAGACATAAATAACCATGCCAGAATCAAAGGCTTGATTGAAGGTAGGGGATAATGTTGATGTAGTCCTTTCCATACCTGGAGAAGTTTTTTTTGGGGGGGGGGAACCAAAAGACAGCCGTGTAGTATCTCCCCCCTCCTCGGCAGCTGAAATAGCTACTGTTGAAATAATCTCACAAGCCCTTCATAAATTAAAAGATTTCTTACAGTGTCTTTTTGGAAGTGCTACAAATGACAATTTGGGCAAAAGTTGTACACCCCCCTTTGGGCTGGCTATTGTCTCGCCAGTCCTCTACTTTTAACAGAGCTTACAACAACAACAACAACAACAACAACAACAACAACAACAACAACTCACCATATGCATCCATTTGATGCTCAGACTCTAGGAGATAATGCACAAGGACTCTTGTGGAAGTATTTCTGAAAAAAGTTTTCCGTGAAGGAAGATTTGATAGCCTGTTTCTAGAACCACCCTTCCGGGTGGGTGGTGGGTGGGTGTTTTTCTCCATTTTGCTGGTGCATCCTTCCCGTTTTTATTTCTTCCTTGCTTTCTGCAGGCCACTTGTCAATGGAGGGGGGACCAATCCATCACTCAGAAGTGCCAGCCTATGGAAGTATGCAAGGAGTGCAGCCCTCCTTGTATCATCATCACGGACATCATTCGCCAGCACCACAGCATGACTCTCTCAACAACCAGTCCCACCAGTTTCAGCCGCCAGTTCATTGCCCTACACCTGTGTGCTGCACCCATTGCCTTAACATCCCACACATGAATAAAGGACAGCTTCCTCATCAAACCATGAGCCATGCTCATTCCTTCCGACAGCCTCCTGACATGCAGCACCACCAGCAGCATTTCCCTCTGCAGTATAGCCTGCAGCAGCACGAAAGAGAGCAGAGGTGCACCTCTCGACCCGTGAAAACCCTGCAGCCTTGTGCCGAGCAGAAATCTCACCAGGAGCATGATAGCTTACCTGCCAGGATGGGAAAGCATTCCCAAGAGCAGCCATTGCAACAGGCAACACATCCCATTTATCCCCTTCCCCTGCATGATGGCCAACAAGGCCAGGCTGGACATTCCCAGCAGCTGCCTGCGCAATGTGCTCTGCACAGTCCGACAGCGCAAGTTCAGCTTGGTCCTCTCCAGAAGCTAAAGCTGAATCACTTGCAGCAGCAGCAGCAGCAGCAGCAGCAGGAACAGCAACCTTTGCCGCCACCGCCACCTCCGCCACTGTCACCACAGCAGTCATCTACGACAGGTCAGAACGAGAAGGCTCACGAACAAGTGATACAGCAGAGTTTGGACATCATGCACCACCAGTTTGAACTGGAGGAAATGAAGAAAGACCTGGAGCTTCTCCTCCAGGCTCAGCAACCAAGCCTGCAAGTGAATCAGGCCAAGCAGCCTCAGCATGTTCAGCAAACAATTGTGGGACAAATAAACTACATTGTGAGGCAGCCGACGGCAGTTCAGCAGCAAAGCCAGGATGAAGCCCAGCAGGTGAGTTTGCTAGGTCTGTCATTTTCTTTTTCTTTTTTCTTTTTGGGTCTCTAGCTGTTTAAATGCCCTAACCAAAACTTGCTACCGAATAGGCTACAATGCAGATAGGTTACACAGATTTAAACCCAGCAATTGTTAATAAATGGGCTGACACCTGTAAACTCAGGAGCCCTTCCAGGCTTCACTATTTTTAGGTGGGATTCAATAACATACTGGCAATTTCTGGTTGCCCAATTAAAGTTGATTTGGAGCTCTTCTGCAAAAGATTGGACTTTCTGCAGTAAAGAAAATGATGAGGAAATGCACTGGGGAGTGTGAGAACACTTGCTTCGACACAGCATCATCTAACTTCACTGCAAACAAATCCGAATGAATTTTAACTAATGGGCAACATCAACAAACGGGCAAACAAAATAGGAGGGTGGAAATGATTGTATACACAGGGATCTGGAAATGATCCCTGTGTGTACAATTAAAATCAAAAGGATTTTTCATATTACGACTCATTTCCTAAGCTGATCTTGTTGCTATTAATGAATCTGTGCTGATCATTCCCTTATCATAGGTTGGTGAAGATTCCACTGATTCAGAAGGTCAAAAACCAGCACTTCCTCCTGATAGGAACATGATTCCACCCATGTCACAGCCATTGGAAGATGCTATTGTCAGTATTCACTCTCCAGAGAGTACTTTGTTGAATCCAGTCAGAAAGGTACACAGAGCTTCTTCTTTTCTTTTTTTAAACATAAGAGAAAATGTTTCTGTAGCTCTGTATGGCTTCTTTGAAGACTGCTTCTCTCTCTCAGCACTTTGACAAGAATGAAGGTCAAGAGTGAAATTTCATCTTTGTAGGGGAGATTCTTCTCTGTAGAAACCCATATCTTTGGAACACAGTGAAGGTGTCCATACAAGTGCTTAAATAGCCCTTGAGACTCTCATGTTATTTCTATACATGTTTCATGGTTGTTAATAAAGAAAAGAATAGAAGAAAGGCATTTGTAATGCAAACTTACATTTTGGGGCAATGTACATTGTACGTTTGCACTACAAACTGATTGAAAAATCACATGTGTGGAAATTTCAATGGGAGTTTTTCATGAATTCTGATTTGTTGATCTCCAGGCAATGCTGCAAGAGACATATTTTTAGGGCTGCTTCGTTCCTGACATTTCTTTTCTACACATGGATGGAGGGAAATCCCAGTGTTGTTCACAATTATTTGAACACCCTATTTAGGTGTTCAAAAACAAGCAGCAATAATTTCATGACGGAGGGAATAGAGGGAATTCACTCAGTCCATCCACAGTCTTGTTCCTTCTCTTAATGCTGTCTCAATGCTGAGGCAGCCTGCCAAATGCTCATAGGTAGTTGGAGCCCAAAGGTGGCAGTTATGTCTTTGTTTATAATCCACACTTTTGTAAAATATATAAAGGTGGCTCAGAGCATATACAACGCAATAATGTCAGTCTATAAATATTTGTAGGGACAGATATTCCTGGACCCCTACACAGCACAGGGCCTCCAAGATAAAGCCTCAATTCCTAGTGAAGGCTCCAGGGCATGGGGAACCACCAGAAGTACTTCATAAGAGATCAGATGGTGCTTTGGGCACGAGTTGTTTAGGGCTTTGTCAGTTAACACACATATAGGAACATGGGAGGTTGCACATAAGGCAAAGGTGAGCAATCTGTGGCCTACCTAAGTTCATTCAGGAACAGGTGGAAAATGGGTGGCAGAGAGAGAGAGAGAGAGAGAGAGAGAGAGAGAGAGAGAGAAATGATAGAGGTAGCACCCCTCTCACTTTTCACTCTGGCCTTGCATACTGCTAGCATCTAGCCTCTGAAGTAAATTAATTGATATTGTTATAATTTGGCTATTATTGGGGGAATATTGGGAAACTAATAAAAATGTATTTCGCCCCCCTCCAAAAAAAACCCCAGAGGTAATGTGGACCTTAGCAGAAGAAAGGTTCCTATCCCTAACATTAGCGATAGCTCAGTGGTAGAGCACATGATTTGCATGCAGGCAGTTACAGATTGTGTTTGTGGGTTATCCAGTTAAGAGGATGAGCTGTAGGTGATAGGAAAGGCTTTGGAAAGCTTTGGAAAGCTGCTGCCAGTCAGTGTACATAATACTAGTCTACTCTAGAAGGACCCGATGTAAGCCAGCTTTCTAAGGCCCAGGCACATGGCTTATTAGGGCAGGTCCCTCTGAGGTCCCTCTGCAGCAGGTAAACAAATCTGCTCAGGAGGGCAACTCAGGTGCAAGGTTGTTTTTTACAAAAGTTGACAATTCTTCTTTTTAGGACATAAATGATTAGATAGATGTGAATAGGCAAGCAGCTAGTAAATATTTTAATTGCCCAGTAACTTCAGTGGAGTTGTTTAGTGGAATAATAGTGCCTTTCTTTCTCTGAAGATATACTATATATTTTGGCCTGGCTTGTTCCTGAATGGAACACTCTTCAGCCTCCCATATATACAACCCTGAATCCTATGGAAAAAGAGCAGGATACAAATAAACAGCCCCATCTACTTTGACCTCAAGACCCTTGTCTTGATATAGTGTCACAGCACTGTCATGGCTTGGTGCCAAAATTAGGCAAGTGCTGATTGAAGAAGTGATGGGGTTGTAACTATAACGGGGGAAAGACCACATTTCCTTATGGTTCAAACTAAAAGACAGGTTGTATCTTTGAGGGTAATTTAACTTTCATGTTACATGATCATTTCGCTTGTACATAACTGTTTAGTTATTTCTCCGCAATTTCCAGGAACGTATGTACAGGTATTTTGATTAAATGGTTTGTAATTTGAGTCATAGGATGCAATGCCATTTGCATAATCCACATGCCATTTATATGAGTTCTAATTGTTTGATGTCTACAGTAGCTAAGGCCTGTTTGCTTAGGCTGCATTTAAGAACATAGGGATTGTATAGGCTAGCATTCTGTATCTGATAATGGCCAATCATCTGCCTAGAAACTGAAATGAAGGATAAAGATAACTGGGCATACCTGTTCCCAACTCTGAACCACCAATTTACAAGGGGATTAATTTAGCTATGATGGCTGATATTTGAATAATTTTAGTGCACGTACCTTCTATTTAAGAATTTTGAAGTCCTTGCTTAGCCAAAGCCAAAAATCGGGATGTTTTATACCAGATTGCAGACAGACCCAAAGTTCTTCAGAGTTTTTGGAGCAGCTTGCAAGGTGGTATAGGGGCTGTAGCCAGAAGGGATCATGTGAGGAGCCTTATGATGTGTATGGTTCCTTGGATCCAGGCTACAGTCTTTTGTCAGAGAAACCAGGCAATCAGTAGAATAATAAGGTTGTATACAAATTACACATTTGCAAATAATTCTGATAGCAAGGCCTTTGAGACCTATGTGACTACTTTGGAGTAGTTTGTGGGTGGAAGAAAAGATGGATGGTTTAAACAGGGCAAGGACTCCACTGTAACTGCCTCTTACTGCTCAATATCCTTAATCAATCAGGACTCGAAGAACTTTACAGCTGTCTTAACTGACAGAATGGACAACATTATCACCCAGTACATCCACTCTGATCAAATGGAATTCATCCCATGATGACACCTGGTGGACAAAGTGTTACATGGGCTTGATGTTGCATACAAGGCAAGACACATTTTGAACATCTTAGCCCCCAACACTGAGAAAGCTTTTGATTGTGTCGAATGGCTATGCCTCCAGTATTTCCTTCTCGAGATGAATTCCAGTCCTAATTCCTCCAGGGACATTCAGGCATTATCAACATCCTTAGGGGCTGTGTCTGTAGACAACCTGGACTTCTATCATACTCATCTCAAAAGAGAGCTAGATCTGGCTGGCTGTTGCATCTGTTGCTGTATATCCTGACAGTGGAACCCTTAGCCTGGGCTCTGTGGATGAACAAAATGATCCAAGTGTAACTAAACACAGCATAAAGTGGTGATTATCTCTGATAACATCCCAGCAGCTCAAATTACATCTCATAACCAGTGCGAGCTTGACACATTTGAAAAAGCATCTGGATAAAAAACCAACTACCAGAAGTCTGATATGATAAATATAAACTTGATCTGTAAAATTATTTTGTGCAGCCCACTAAGCCATGGCATCACCTTGGAATCTTTCTGTCATCCTTCTGTCTACCTATTATACATTCTAACTATCAACCACTTTCTAATCAGCTTTACAAATGCATGCAAAAATGGTATTCTGACTTCTTATGACTCACCAGGACAGCGGTTGTGTGAATGAATGAATGTCTAGAATCCTCCCTCCCTCCCCAAACAATTGCACTTTATCAGTCACCACCAAGTCTTAAGCATAAACCAGGACTGAAGCAATTTCACATTTAATATACCTGTGGTTAAAAGAGGTTTGACAGTTCCAGCCCTGGACTTTATATTTTGCTGCAGCTCTCCTATATGATCACATGACTCTTCAGACCATCATCAGTGGACACAATAGAACAACATGCTACTACCAGAAACTATACACAGGATGCCTTGATTTGGAATGATCACAGGGATCGGCCTTGGTTCATACTTAGGCATCTCTTCCTTTAAGAATGCTCTGTTCATTGGGTCCGTTGAAGAGAGAATCACATTTTTGCCTGATCGTCTTTTTCTGTATCATTCTGATTTAATCAGTTCAAACAGCCTTATGGACTTCTCTTCTTGGAAAACAACAAAGATACATTGGATGGCAGACTTAACATGTTGAAGAAAACTCCAAGGAACATTAAAAGAAAGTTGATTCACCATAGCTTTCTATACAGTGGTGCAGTTAAATCATTTTAGACCCTAGACTTAATTATCTTATGGGGGTGGGATCATTTTAAATGATAATATGCATTACTTCACTTGCTGCATTTGCAGGTCTTCCTGCTCCTTCTGTTGAGTGGGGCCCTAATGGCACCACTATTCCAATATGCCACTCTGCAAATATGCTACTTTCTCAGACAACCATAATTCAAGCAGAATGCTGGAACCTCACTAGCATCATTAGAATCCTGTTTAAATGTCATAATGCTCTCCTCCTTAGTTCTTACCATCTACCTGTTCCTTCTGACCCTTTTTCTGAAGGAGATGCTTTTGTTGGAGGTTTGTAAAGGATCGGCAAAGCACCTGTGCCTCATTCTTTGTAGCATGAATATAAAGAAAACTCAGTTTAAAGATCTTAACAGAAAGTCTGTAACCGCAGCAAAGTTCCACTTAATCCATCTGAGCTATACTGTAGTCAGTTTGTCTAGTATGGCTGTGTCCATACTAGGACCTTTAAACACATTTTGTGGTTGCTCAACTCTTCTACTAATTAATTGCAGAATTCTTTCAGGAATTTATCCATTCTTAAGCAAATGATGACCTTAAAACTATACTTCTTAACAACACAATTGTGGTTTTCTCTGCAAATAATAGCTGAAAGAACAGAACTATCTGAAAAGTGATGATTATGCATAAACTTTGTCAATAGATGCTGCAGGCTAGAGATATAGTCTAGAAAAAGAAGATTGTTGTGATCTGGTTCTTATGGTGTATGTGCCAGGTGGCCATCTCACTATTACCAAATGCAAAAACATTTACATCCCTCCCCTCTCTAATGTTTTGGCTGCTTGCATCTCATTTTTCAGTTTGCCCACTTAGCTTGACAAACATCCTCTTTTCTTAGAGTTCATTGATTGTCTGTGAATTTGACAGTCATTTCCACACACACACACCCTGCATCCTTTACTGTAAATGTGCTTTAGTTTCAAGTTGCTTCTGTGTTTTTCTCCTTTCTTGTGTTCTGTGTCTCTTGTATATTTATCTAATATTTTTGAAAAAAATTTAACAAATAAAATTCATATTAGAAAAGCTCTGGCAGACCAATAAAGCATGTGATAAGTGGGGCTACTGTAGACTCAGACATCCTGATGTAGATTCAATGCTGCTTCAGACAGTTACTGAAGACTTGCCACAAATACATTTGCTTAATGCATGATGACATGACAGTTACTTTTCTTGAGAACTCTGATCTAGCCCATCGGCATCCAGTAGATGGGGCTATGGTCATGCTGCTTTTTGCCCCCCTTTTAAAACCATCACCCACAGCTGTGTCATCTGGTTCAGGGGCCAGGTAGCAAAGGGGTGTACAGGCAGAGGGGGAGTGATGCTGCACAAATGCCACATAAAAGTTTCCAGTAATACTCTGCAAATAAACTTTATAGCAACATATGCACTCTATGGGAGAAGCATCACATCTAAATGTGCACACACCCAATGTTCAAAGCACCCCTCCTAAGAACCTTGGGAATGGTAGTTTGTTAAGGCTGCTGGGAACCGTAGTCCTACGAGGTATAAACTACTGTTCCCAATATCTTTCTCTCTTTTTTGCAGGGGTGATGGTGGGGATGTGCTTCAAATTTATGGTGTGTCAAGTATAGAATGCTGTACTTCTTTGAGTGCACATTAAGTGTAATATTCCTACAACAAAAATCACTACTCTGGAGTCAAATCTGTGGGCTGCATAACAACAACAACAACAACAACAACAACAACAACAACAATTTATTATTTGTACCCCGCCCATCTGGCAGGGTTCCCCCAGCCTCTCTCGGCGGCTTCCAACAAAAAATTAAAATACATTAAAATGTCACACATTAAAAACGTCCCTGAATGCATGCAAAATACATAGCAGGTGTGGCTAACTCCCAGCCCTGTGGCCTGATCTACACTCCCCTTTTTTCTGCCCCTTCTCCAAGACACAATTTCGACAGTGTCAAGGGGGGGTGGAGAGTTAATATATAAAGTAGACACATAGCATGGAGAAGTTTAAACCTCTCAGCCTAGCCCTGCAGGCTGAGGATAGAAATGGCCCCTTCCCCAGCCATTGGCTCAATCATTTGATGAGCAGGGACTCGGAGGAAGTGAAAAAGAAGTTAGTTAAAGAAAAGTTAGTTAAGAAGTTAAAGTAAAATACTATTCTGTACCCCCCTCCCAATCAGTTCTGCATTCCTAATTAAGTCTTTCTGGAAACTTGTGTTAACTAGTCACATTTGAATAAATTCATGTGCAGCATTTCAGTTGAAGATCATCATTTTTAAACAGGAGTTGCTGTACACTCATTCAGAGCAATAATCCTCATACTACACATACACTAGATTATATTATGAATATCATCAATTCTCTGGGAGAGAGTTGCGCCACTCCCAAACAGCTCAGATCCTAAAACTGGAGACGCCATGATTGAACCTTAGACTTGAGTATCAAATATATGCTCTGCATCTCCTTTTTGTGTTCTAGTTTGTTGCAGAATTATGATATTTCGCCTCAGGATTGGGAGAATAGAGAGGAAATTAAGATGAGATATTAATACACTGTAAAGTTATAATTGTGTGGGACACTATCATCATAATCATCTTCATTATTTCCTGCCTCTGAAAATCCCACACAGACCTCCTCTCCTTTCTGGGTCTTTAATGTTGGGATTCTTATATCTATCTCCAGGTTCCAGAAATCCACAAATTGGTAAAACAAGAGGTGATATTCATGACATTCCAACCATTAGGCTTTTTTTCATGGCATAACCATGGGTGTCTAGATTTCTGCATTAATTGATTGTCATAGTAATTTATGATCTAAGCTTAAGCTCCCTGCGCTGCTAAATATGACTGACCGCTACATCAGTGTAAAGTGACAACATTTTCTACATATTGATGTCACCAAATACCATTGACTCTGTGTGCTATTCTGGTCAGGACCATATACTGGGGAGGGAACTAGTGTCCCATCTTTAATCCAGATACCCTCTCTCAATCTGTGTCCAAGAGTTTACCCCTGCAGAATCAATGTTTTTAGGTTACGGTATTCAACTCCACAACTTTATGCCTGGTAATGAACTTTTATATTCCTGGTTTTGTTTGTACTGGCAGCTGGCCTGAACTTTACAAAAGCCATGCCACCTAAATGTCCAAGGCACTGGCATTAAACCGGTGCTGGCCAAAAGTTGCTGTGCAGGTGCAGAGAATAGCCCAGTTTAAGTGTTTAGGATCTGATCCTTTGGACCCTGGTCATCTTGGGGATTATGGAGGACTGGATTTGCTGAACTTAAGCCAGGGGTCAGCAACCTTTTTCAGCCATGGGCTGGTCCACCGTCCCTCAGACCATGTGGTGGGCCGGACTATTTTTTTGGGGGGGATGAACAAATTCCTACGCCCCACAAATAACCCAGAGATGCATTTTAAATAAAAGGACACATTCTACTCGTGTAAAAACACGCTGATTCCTGGACCGTCCGCGGGCTGGATTTAGAAATGATTGGGCCGCATCCGGCCCATGGGCCTTAGTTTGCCTACCCTGGCTTAAGCCATTCTGGTGGTAATCAGTACATTGTATAGGAAAGGGTGGTGGCTTAGTAGTAGAACATGTGTTCTGCATGCTGAGGGTTCACAGTTTAATCCTCATCAGCTCCAGGTAGAGCTGGAACATTTACTTGGCTTTTAACACCCAGCCATCTTTCCTACCCATCTCACCCAGTGAAGAGTTTGGTAGAACTTGAAAGCTTGCTTACTATTTTATGCCATTTTGACTGGCCCAATACAGATATTGCCATGCTATGGATTTTGCAATATTTCACAGTGTGGGTTTTAGATTAGCAAAGCTTATTTTTGTGACCTGAAAAGGGAGATAAATAATACATGATGCTGCTTGTTCAGCTGTCTGTTTCTGCTGCCAGCTCCATTTTCTGGTGATGCATTTTTTAAAAACAGAAAATAGAGGTGCTCCCCCACCCCAGACTGGAGGGACTTTTGGTCATGGGCACTCTGCTTAAGAGCCAAGCCAAAAGAATATATGTGTAGGCTATTGGTGTACTCTGAGTTAAACTTGAGCCAACTGGATTTGAATTAGTGCATTCGTTTAACCTTGCAGCATAATGAGCTGCCAGGGGATTGCTCCACTTAACAGCAGCCTTCGTTACTTTCCAGTCCTTTGCTCCCAGTAATTTCTCCACAATCGCAAAGAATCTGTGTAGGCTTAAAAAATCCTAAGCCAAGACTTTATTGAAGGTAGGCATTTTTACCTCCAACTTTCTTTGTGGTTCATAATGCATGTTGGCATGGAGCCGTATAAAAATATGCTCTTAATTTTTAACTCTGATTTTGGGCACATTATCTTTTTACTATTGTAAGTAGAGCTGCTGTTCCGTTCCCCCCCCCCCGCCTTCTTCCTGTGCCTCTAATAGCAGCCTGACATGCAGAAAGCTTGAAGATTAAGCTTTCCCTGTCACTTATCATCATGCCAGGAACAGCATTTGCCAGCTAAATGTCTGCATATAAGGCTGCTATTAAAGGTATGCAGTAAGGCTGATGGAAAAGAGGGCTGAAATTTGTGCAATATAAGTGATAATGGTTAAAAAACAACCTTTGACATTAAGAGCATCATTACTGGACAGCTGCTTTTGCAATTAATGTTATAATGTGTCAGGAGCTGTACCTAATTGAGATTGTGCTTTTGCAAAGTTTAAGGAAAAGGTGGTGATTGATTTTTTGAAAATGAAGGGAATGGGCAAAAGCAAGCAAAGTGTGAAGATTTGTAATGGCACAAATGGACTTGTTTGTTACTTTACGTATATATTAAAATGTTGGAACCGAAAGGCTTTCCAACAGCAGCAATCACACTGTGACAGTGTATATGATGAATGTAGCATTTGTTGTGTTCAAGGAATGAAATGTTAGAGCTTTTTAGAGAATTCTGATCCATTAATAAAAAGAAAAGAAACACCACATATTATCCAATACTGTAGAAATCACTAGGGGAGGTGAGGTCCCCCACCCACCGCCCGCTACTGCCAAAAGGAATGATTATTTTAGGGAGAGAATTAATAAGATCTTAATGAGCCTTACTCCCAGCGCATTGTTCACTTCACACTTGACAGCAGCTTTGTGGATCACAGTGTAGAATGTGTCAACTGCTTACCAGGAGCCTTAATACACACACACACAGTTTTTTTTTAAAAAAGTGAAAGATCATAATGTTTCCTCATTATTAAAATAACCGCAGAATTAACTTTTGCCTCCAGGGAGAGACAGATGGCAGTTTGATGGCCTCATTTTTCCTTTCTTTCCTTTTTAGTAAGATTAATGTTTTATACTGACTGATGCAATCTATTATACTCTCTTCATACACTTCCTGTAACTGGAGCAGTAATAAGGGAAAATAGAAGCCTCTTCTCTGTAAAACTTAATCTCTTTAAAGGTATTAGTTTCAAATACATCAGGTGATTTTTGCAAAGACCTGTGCTTTGTAGTTCTGAAGTCTGAAGTTACCAGGAGTCTTTCCACAGAGTCTTTGGGAATAAAATCAGACCAGTCTATGTGAATGGCTCAATCATGAGATAGCAATAAGCATGGGATCTCTGGATACTACTCCAAACTTTGCTACTGCTGGCACCCTCAGTCTTTGGCACTCAGAAGCTCTAGCCTTCTGACTCCAGAAATATGGAATCCAGACACTATGTTTCAACAGTAAGAAAACAGAAATCTTTTCTTCTTTCCTGGTAGCTTGTAGGAAAAAGACAGGCCTTTCTATTAGAATGAAATGAGAAATTTGTGGAATAACCAGCCTCATATAACCAACATGCTTATGTCTAATTAAAGCATGAAGGGGTTAAGACCATAGAGTAAGCTGTCCTGCCAGGTTTAGCTCTATGAACTTTCATTGCCTTTGCAACTTTTCTGACTGATGTGAAGAAAAGCACATGAATCTGACCTTTGAAGAGTTTGTAAGTACCCTGTAAATCAGTTTTTAACTTGCCAAACTTGTGGTCCTTTCCTTTGCCAGAGGAAGAATGAAATGTAGTAACTCACTTGGAAGGGTATAAAGGACTAACAGCCTATATTTCAATGTTTTACTTTGCTGCATATGTTGTGACTTTTAAACTCTGCTGGGGATCTCTCTCCAAAGAGTACTTGCCCCAAACTTGGATGTTGGCATCCAAGAATTCATCTATCTATCTATCTATATCACCAACAAAATTAAAGCTGAAGGCTCTAAGACTCTGAATCTAGGGGTTGATAAAAGAGCACCGTAGCATAGAGTCATATAATTGTAGAGTTGGGACTCTGAGAGTCATCTAGTCCAACCCTGTGCAACACAGGAATCCTGCTCCCAGCAGTCCTTGAGTGAACATGCAGTGTTTTGTGTGGATATAGGAACACAGATTCAGAAGGTTGTGGAATAGGTAAAATGTAATTGTGAAAGACTTGCAGGACTGACAGCATAAGCGTCCACAAAATACAAAGAAAGTGATGGAATGCTTCTGAATTAGGCATTTAATGTCCACAACAGTATGGATGAGCCTTTATGTCCACATTAAAAAAATTATATCTGCATGCACACCAACCTACACATTGTCTTCTTTTTCAGCGGTCATCTTCACTGAACATTGTGGGCTTTTCAAATGCTTTAGACATGGAGTTGTCTTCAGCAAGGGTATCCAAGTCAGCTGATTCACAGGCAAAAGAAATATCCACTGTAACATCCGGTCAGCCCCAAAGTATGCCATATACCTCTGACATGCAGCCTGAAGTTTTGCCCAGTTACAGCCTGGCTTTGGATAGAACTACAAATGACCTGAACTCTGATGCTCTTAGCCACTTAGCAACCGGTGGTGTGCCCCTGGGCAGCGCAGTGTGCAAGGTAAGGACTGTTGATTCTGTGGGATAACCAGCCTCCTATAAGCAATACACCTAAGTCTAATGAATGCATAAAGGGTTTGAGACCATAAAGTCCTGCCGGGCTTAGCTCACTTTGGGAGGGACTAAGTAATCATGCCTTTGTTCCCTTTCAATCTACCTGAGAAGCTCAGTGTAAAGAGTTTTGAGCTGGTTGCTCCAGCACAGACTGCATGGCTGACCTGGAGACCCCCATTTCCCCTCAACAGGACTACAATTCCTAGTGTTCCCTGTGGAAAGAGATATTGTTAAACTTCTCTGGGTCTTATAGCACCCTTAACAAACTACAGCTCCCAGAACACTTCGGAGGAACCCATGACTGTCTAAAGTGGCATGATAGTGTTTTAAATGTATGGTACAAAAGTGGCTTATGCATATATATTGCATGCTGCCTGGGCTAAATCTCTGGCATGGATTCAGAGAACTGTGGGACTACTACTAATAATAATAAAAAATTTTTATTAGTATCCTGTCCTCCCCTGCCAGAGCTGGGCTCAAAGCAGCTAACATCATATTAATAACACAATATACATAAAAACAAGCTCCAAAGGAACTAGTAGCCTGAGAGGACTTGTGTTTATTTAACAACCTCTCTTCATGTCACATACCCATGAAATTGCATGTACGTACCTCTTCTCAAAACCTTGTTTGCAATATGGCATGTGGATTGGTGGTTCAAAGGTTCTGTTGAGCATGCCTAAAATAGCTTTTTGGATCCCAACCTCTGCGTGGAAATCAGAGTGTGACAAAGCAACAGTCTTCAACAATGTAATTCTTTTCTTGAGATTGATGTAAAAATCCAGTTTGTATATTTCAACCTTTTTCTCTTTCAACCCCCCCCCCTTTTTTTTTTGCAAGCTGGAGAACGATGAATTCAGTTCCATGACTTACCCTCTTGGAAGTGATTCTGTTGCTTCTCAGTCAAAAGACATCAGTGAGTTATCTCTTCCCATGCAAAATATTTTGGAGGAGCCTATTAATCTTTCAGTGAAGAAGACGCAGCCATGTGCCTCCCCTCCCATACTTATCAGCAATGCTTCCTGCATGCAGCCAGTTACTCCACAACCAAAACATATTGAAGGTATGAGGTTTTTCTTTATCCTCCTTTGGCTTTTAAAATCCGTTCCACTGCATAGTGCGGTCATTTCAGGGTTGCCGTTGCTGCAATTAGCTTGTGTGGCACCTTCAAGACTTCCACATTTATTATGGTACAAACTTTCATAGACTACAGTCTGTTTAATCAGATGCATGAAATGTAATCCTAACTTGGCATTATGGCCTGTGTGTGTAACTATGTAGATGACATCAGAGGGAAATGAAATGCAAAAAGACAATTTCATTTCTGTATGTTTATATGGTTACAAATTTAGGATTATGCAATAATGAATCTGTTAATGTTTAAGGTTCCTTCTGTTTTTTGTAGTAATTTTTTTTTGCTGCAACAGACATAACACAGCTCCTTCTGGAAGTAATTCATTCTGTTGCCAAGCTGTATCATAAAACTGACTACAGTTTCCTTACCTGTTCTCTTTGGCATCCACAATACTTGCCCATGTTAACAGAGAGTGACCTATTGAGACTGGTGTAAGGGAAAATCTGGGGGGGGGATTGGCCCCCAAAGGAAACCATGAAATGGAGAAACACCAAGCTGCTCTCTGCCCTGCCAGCATAAGGGAGGCAGAGCTTTGGATTTGACAGTTCCTCTGTCTGGGATTCTCCCTCCTCCAGCTCTTTTTGATTCTTCAGTTAATATAGTACAAAGTAGTGATGTGCATCACATTCGATGAATCCTGCATTCCAAGGTGGGATGCCTTGTGGACATTTGGGGCTTGTCAGAAGTGAACTGGGGTTTCTACAAGCCAGTATGAATCAAATCTGAGATCCCTGAAGCACTTTGTGGCACCTTTGCACTCTGCCCAGCAACCCCAAATCCCTTTTGTGCCAAGCTGGTGGACTTCTGGGTTGGGTTGAGGTATCTCTCTGGCAGTCCTCTGGCAGACTCTGTTGGTCTCTTGCTAGCTTGTTGTGCTTCCAAAGTAACACCAATGTCACTCTGTTGCTGTGGTGTTCCTCCTTCTGCCTGCCAAATGTGGGGCAGAAGTGCTGCCATGGGGAAACAGGACTTTCCATGGGACAGAGCATGCTGGAGACAGCCTGAGATCTTGCAGTGGCCCCTCTTTCATCATATGGTGGCTTGGGGGGGAGTTTGGATTGCCCCCGTAGTCATTAAAAATGTTGCTGGCAAGTGTCTGCTTAAAGCAAAATTAATAAGCTTCCCAGCACCAGGATGGGATGATAGGAAAGAACAAGCAACAGAGTGAGGACAGAGAAACGGCTCCTGTCATGACTGACAGGTCTAGCAGAGATAATGATTTTAGTGTTGTCCAATCCTGGTGCTTTGGGAAAGGGAGCCGCTTTGCAAAACCAAAGCATATAGAATGGGAATGTGGGGAGTAAGAGGGATACCTCTCTTGTGTCTGCAGTTTTCAAACCAGTTGCCAACATACCACTAGGAGTAATTCTTTTTTTGCCTACTCCAAAGCCATAATAGCTGCTCTTGCAGGTCGACCACTGCAGTTGTCCTTTTAAAAAAAAACTGGTATAATTCATGCCGTCAGAAGAAGTGACCTTGCAGGCAAATTTAATCCAATTTTGGACAAAATTAATAAGTTATAGATGGTTCTTCAAAAAAATAATAATTTAGAGGGGCAACTGTACATGCAGATTTGACTATAGTCAAAAGGGTGGGGGGAGTCACAGCCATTTTATATTTCCCAATAGTAAAGGCGGAAGAGAGAAAGCCAAACCAAGCAGCCTTCAAATTGGGATCTTGGGGGCATAAGTGGGCTGTTTTACAAAATCCCAAATAGGGGTCTGAACAGAATGTTTGTGTTTAGTGCATATCAATACAAAGTTCAAAGGAGGCCATGCATTCCAAATATAACTTCCCCTTAGGATAAGACCACCAAATATTTTATTCATTATTTTTTTCTTGCAGACTGCCATAACTGCGAAGAGGAACATTTTGATATGGAAATTAAAAATAATCAGAGCAACAGGTAACATGAAACACCCAATTTGAAAGTGTAGCTTTAAAAAAATTGAATCCTTTCCCCCCCTCTTAGAAAGGAACATAAATCACATTTGTTGTAATAGCTCAGTTAAATTAAGTAATTCCAGATGTGAGAAGGATCTAGAACAAATTACTATAAACAGTTACAAAAATTAGTTTTCACCACAATCCTCAAAGCACTTCAACAAATATATTAGCAATCTGTGAAATCAATGTGTCAATCTGTGAAGTAAGGTATCACTTTAAAAACAACATAATGACATTATTATTGTTGTCTGTGGAGCAATTGGTGTAAAACGAACCCATTAATTTTCAAGTCAACTCAGTGAGTTTTACTGGTGAGGAAATGTAGGTTGAAACAATCATAGGTCTGACTTCCCAATGGTGAGGGAGCCTGTGGGGAATCTGCTGTGAATCGCCCTGGGATCTTTGGGTGAAGGGTGGTATACAAATTTTCATAATGATTAATAATAATAATAATAATAATAATAATAATAATAATATAGGAAGACCCTTGTACACAGAAATGTGCCTACAACTCCCATTCATATGCGAAGATTTGTTGATCCTGCATTATGAAGTATGAAAGCCCATTCTTGAAATTTCAGGTGTATTAATAACATCATATGAGAACATTTTGATTAGCCATCTAAAAATACAAAGCAACCTTTGAAAACATGTGGTATATTTATAGAGGTGGAATGGAGGGATGATTCTTACCAGCACTGATGAAGTCAATCCACTCTTTAACCTTGTCCTTAGAGCTTGTGCCAAAGAGGTAAAAGTCCCTTATGTGCGACTGGAACGACTGAAGATATGCAACTCAGAGTCTGGAGAACTTCCGGTATTTAAACTGCAACCACAGAAGAGTGAACATGATGGAACTTTCTTGCTGATAATTGAATGTGGTACTCAGTCTTCAAGCATGGCTATTAAGGTAAGCTCAGCTCAATTCAGCTGGTTTGGTTGCTGTTCGGCATTGCTTCTATTCTACCCTGACACATTCAAATTCACTGATGCCTTTGACCAGCAGATTTGAATACACTTAGGGCCAGACTACGAGCGACAAGTAAGACCTGTGATCATATCTCTTGATGCCTTCATGTTTACTTATGAGCAGCTGCAGAGGCCCCTGAACTGGTTCAGAACTTCAGCACTGGGGACAGGGGTAAGCTTTCCCCCATGCCACTTCCCTGACCTAAATCCCCCATCTCAAGCTGCTGTTAGGGGAAAATATACAGAAACAAAAACACTGTATGTAGGTCAAAAGCTGGAAGTGTCTTGCTTCCGGACAGAAATACACTGCAGTGGCAAGCAGTGTGGGATGCTGCATAGAAAGGAATGGATGGTTCCCTGAACTATTGTGAACGAAAGTTGAAAGTACGTAGAGCACTTTTGTGAATGGGAGACAATGGACTTCAAGTCTATTCCTGCCCTCGATGTTTATCAGAACAGCAGCACACAACAAGTGAAATCTTTCTTTGATAGTTGCTGGGTTGTATTCAATGCAAAGGTGAACGTTTCATCCGTTCAAGAATTTCTCCGTGCACAATAGAAAATTCTCCCTTTCTACCCCTACATTCCCCCTAAATCTGTTCTGTTTTATTCCCCAACTCTCTAGAGCAGATTTGAGGAAGGCAAAGGAAGTGTGCAAGGGGACAAGAGGAGGGGGGGGGGTCCCCTTGAGCTAGTGCTAAAAAATTCATTGAGTACCGCCCAGGGTTAGCATCAGGTGACTTTGACTTTCTATAGGAACTGCTGACACTTTTATCTAATGCCCACTTCCAAGTGTTTTCTATGGGTTGATCTCTGTACAGTATAGGAGTTCTGCCTGAAATGAAAAAAATAAACTGCATTTTTTAAAATTTGAAGTTTATCTGTTTTGCTCTGTTAAAATAATAAAAATTTTGAAACTGATGCAAAGCATTTCTGTTTAAGTGTAAGCAGAATCATCCTCTACTAAAACATTTCGCATACAATATGTATAGAAAAACTGTTGTGCTACTCAAAGGGTGCTAAATATCTCATTAACAGTGGTCAGTATGGTATAAACTGATCATTGGGGAAAGATGTACCATATTTTTCTGTGTATAAAACTAGTTCCCCCCCAAAGAAAATAATGTCCAAAATTTGGGGGCGTCTTATACACAGATAGAGGGACAGGTGGTGCTGTGGGTTAAACCACAGAGCCTAGGGCTTGCTGATGAGAAGGTTGACGGTTCAAATCCCTGCGACGGGGTGAGCTCCCATTGCTTGGTCCCAGCCCCTGCCAACCTAGCAGTTCGAAAGCACGTCAAAGTGCAAGTAGATAAATGGGGACCGCTACAGCGGGAAGGTAAACGGCGTTTCCTTGTGCTGCTCTGGTTCGCCAGAAGCGGCTTTGTCATGCTGGCCACATGACCTGGAAGCTATACGCCAGCTCCCTCGGCCAATAATGCGAGATGAGTGCGCAACCCCAGAGTCGGTCACAACTGGACCTAATGGTCAGGGGTGCCTTTACCTTTATACACAGATCTTTCCCCATTTTCTTAAATCGGAGTCCCCCAAAATAGGGGGCGTCTTATACATGGGGGGATCTTATAGATGGAAAAATATGGTACTTAAGTTTTACAGTGTGTTACTTAATCCCTGGAATATTGTGAATTGTAGTTTCATGAACATCTTCTGTTAAGAAACATCTAAACCTGTCAGAGTGCTATAGTTGCGTAGAGGGCCATCACGCACATTTAGGTGCCAGGCGAAAACGTTCCTCTACAACCAGGCCTTGAGCTAATTAACATCCAATGCCCTTTTAAATGTGTTATGGAAGGGGGACTATTGTTTTGGTTTTGTTCTTATTTTTATTAAGTATTTTGTGATTTTTACATTGTATTTTTATGTTGTGAACTGCCCTGAGATCTCCAGATGAAGGGTGGTGGTACAACAACAACAACAACAACAGATTGATTAACAGATACATTATATTTCTCAGGAATATTGTTTGGGATTGGGGCTATCAACCAATTTAAGCCTTTTGAAACTGCTTAATCATCTGGATTTATACAGTACTGATTGGTTGATTAAATGTCAATACATTTGCATATTACCAGGACTTTAATATAGGAGCCAAAATATTGAAGAAGGGGTTAGTTTTTTTTGTGAGTAAGAGAACATACAGTGTAATAAACAGAAGCTTCCACTGACCATGGAAATTGGAACCAGAGGAGGTTCCAATTCAAACAAAATGCCAGAGTTGAAACCACTTTTAAAATGTGCAGATTACATTCCATTGATACTGTGAAAGATTTAGATTGAAAATATGTTAACAGTACTGATTTCAACTGAGCACAATCTGTCTATTGCCTGTAATTCACAGTGTTAGAAGAAAATTTGCAGTGTTTTCAAGGTGAAAGACATTTTTTAAAATTTACTTATAGAATTTATATCCCACCACTTATCAAAAGTTATCTAAACTTCTTCTAGGTCTGACTTCAAACTGGAATGAGGGTACATTTTAACATTTCTTTTCCAGTATATCTGGCACAGGAAGAAGGGGCTCTACTATTCTGAAGGTCATGCTGCCATTCAAGCTACAAAATCTCAGTTTCACTAATTAGTTGGTTAATCTATTGATTAAACCAATTAAAGCTCCGGGCATAATTTTTAATGAATGTAACTGGGGACAATGCAAATATACTTGACATCTTGGTTAGAGCTCCCCATCCCTAAGCCATATCATTTGAGGGAATTACTGCGTTTAAAGTGCTATGCGTTACAGAGAAACTGTGAGATAGAAATCTTCAATTGTGAATGCAGTAAGGCTGCTTTCCTTGAGGCATTTATTCACTGCATTTAATCTTCTGTACTATTTCAAACGTTGCATGTGAAAATTATGTTGTTGTTGTTGTTTAGTCGTTTAGTCGTGTCCGACTCCTCGTGACCCCATGGACCATAGCACGCCAGGCACTCCTGTCTTGCACTGCCTCCCACAGTTTGGTCAAACTCATGTTCGTAGCTTCGAGAACACTGTCCAACCATCTCGTCCTCTGTCGTCCTCTTCTCCTAGTGCCCTCCATCTTTCCCAACATCAAGGTCTTTTCCAAGGATTCTTCTCTTCTCATGAGGTGGCCAAAGTATTGGAGCCTCAGCTTCACGATCTGTCCTTCCAGTGAGCACTCAGGGCTGATTTCCTTAAGAATGGATAGGTTTGATCTTCTTGCAGTCCATGGGACTCTCAAGAGTCTCCTCCAGCACCATAATTCAAAAGCATCAATTCTTCGGCGATCATAGGCTGCTTTAATTTAGATTCTACTTTTCATCCTAGGTCAATCAAGGAAATCCACTTGAAAGACATAATCTCAAGCCTGCGAACGTGGAGGAAAGGAGAATCCCCACAAGTCAACTGACAGAGCCAGTGTTGCATCCTTCTGTAGATCACAGGCTCAGTAATAGTATGAAAAAATCTGTGCTTACCCAGGAAGACCACCCAATTGAGAACGAGGACTTCTGTGCTGTTTGTTTGAATGGAGGAGAGCTATTGTGCTGTGATTACTGCCCAAAGGTGTTCCATCTTTCATGCCATGTTCCTGCCTTGCTCAGCTTTCCTGTGTGAGTACATATAGCACATGAAATATCTGTTCCATTTGGTACATGTTTCAAGGTCCACTTCTCTGAATCTAATCGACTTTGTGCCACCCACTCAGGTTTCATCTGTGGGTTTCAGTGGTTCTTTTCAGGTTGGACGCTTGAAAAGTGTCCTGCTGCCAGTTAGTGCTCACAGGATGATCAACAGGGTATCTTGGGACTTGGGTGCAGACATTTGGTGGCTACTGCTATGTAAGTGATATTAGGCAGCCAGGAGGTGCATCTTTAATCTCAGAGAGGCCTGTGTTCAGTGATCTTCAGACGGTGAAGATGGCAGGAACAAGAAACGGCTCAAGGTCTCTCTAATCTTACAAAGTTGATACCTGGCAATGGTTTGCTAAAATATAAAGACTCCTTGGTCTTTGAGCTCCTTGGAGAGGAAGGGCAGGATATAAACACCAGTTTTAAAGGAACTGCACTGCATGCCAATACATTTCCAGCCCAAATTAAAGCCCTAAATGCCTTGTGCTTGGATGCTTGAGGGTGAGCATTTCCCTATATTTACCTAGGCATAAAGATCTGCTGGAGAGGTTTTTTCCTATGTGTCCCACCTGTGGGCTTTCTCCACTATAGTGTCCTGGTTGTGTCATGCCTTCCCCTTAGGAGCTGTGTTGGCACCATCATTGGCCTTGTTTGGTGCCAAGTTAAGCCCTGTCTATACACTCAACCATTTAGCAAAATTATCTACTGTTTTATTTGAGCTTTTTGTGTTGATTTTTCTGCTGATTATTGAATTTTGTGCAGTGCATTAATTTGTAGGAGGTTTTATTGTTTATGTTATATTGTCATTTTATGGACTGTAATCCACCCTGAATTAATCTGATATAGTATGGATTGGGGGGGGGGGGAGGTGCAACCATCATACCAGGTCAGAACATTGTTCCATCTAGCTCAGCATGATTTATACTAACTAACAGTAACTCTTTGGGTTTTCAGTCAGGACTATTTCCCAGGATTGAACCTCCATGCAAAGAATGTGTTTTACCACAGAGCTACAATTCTTCCCATGCTATATGCTACATGCATATGGACGCACATAATATCCATAGATTGGCATCTTTTTCCGTTTCCAGTAATTTGTTTTGGGGGATTTTTTGAAGACACCAGAGAACTTGATTCATGTTAGGTATGGAATGCATAAGAAGTCACAGTGGGAAGTCATGCGTTGTAATTCTTGTCTGTGATGCAAACCATGTCAAATATTGAAGATAGCAAGATAGAGGAGCAGTAGAAGAGACTTCCTGTGTTTGTTCATGTGGCTCCCCCCCAACATTACTGCAGTCTAGCTGTTGTTAAAAAGAACTTCATCACAGCTTCTTTTCTCAACTCCTGCTGTTTGTTTATTACATCCATGCCTGTACTCAATTAAACACATTGATTCTTAAAGAAAATACACAATCCATCCAAATAGGCTGCTTCTGCCCGAGGTGACCAGGAAAGGAGAATTGTTCTCCAACATGGTGTTTGTTAAAGCTTTCTCTTAGGCATCTGCCATTGGCATCTTAATTTAAGGACCAGTGATCTACAGCAACAATCTGATGTTGTATTTTCCTTCTATGCTCCAGAGGCGAATGGGTGTGCACGCTTTGTCGCAATGTGGAGAAGCCAGAGGTTGCTTATGACTGTGAAAACACACGTTTTAGCTACAGTAACACGCTATTGCCAGCAAGAGTACTTTATGGCCTTGACGACTATGATCAGAAGGTAAGTCCAGTACCAACAGAAGCATATAAACCATGTTTGAGTAACGTTTGAGCCCATCTTCTTTTCCAAACATGTACATTGTCTCTTCAATACTGTATGTCCAAATGCCCCAAGGAAAACTACACAGAATGAAAATGTGAAGTAAAATACTGTAGACTCCATCTACACTGAACATAAGTCAGGACCAAATTACACACCCCAGTTTTGGGGGCGGGGAAGGATAGAGGGAGAAGCATATAGTTTATATCAAAAATTTGAGGTTTTCTACAATCCAGTGGTATACAAAATGTATTTAAGAGATTTTAAAAAATTAATATAATTGCTATAATTTTGGACTTTAGCAATCCAAATGAAACAGAAACTTGTGCTTTTCGTAATGGTAAAATATGCTTAGTGAAAATTAGCCACAGGTTTCTCCAACTTTTCCAAGTAGAGAAACCTGATTTAGAATTGGGTGTGTGGAATACTGAGAAACAAAGTACCTGGCCAAAATATCAACTATTAATGCAGGTATTCATATAGCTATAACCAAAGTTAATTTTAAAACTTACATTTTACAGAAGTGTGAGAAACTGATTCTTTCACTGCTCTGCAACAACCTGAGTCTTCCATTCCATGAACCAGTCAGTCCTTTGGTAAGTGTTACCAGAAATTAATTTCACATCTTTTCCCTATGCTTTTCAGTGTGAAGGAAGCTTTGCTTGGTTAAAAAAGTGATCTTAGGAACCCTCCAGACGACCTGTTTATTGAGCATTCATCCTGATTTACTTTTGGGGTATTTATATAGTTATTCATTCATCTCACACTTGTCAATGCATTTCCCCATCACTTTCCAAACTGCAAAAGTCCAATTCTTCTTATTCTAAAGTAGATTTGTTGCACTAGGGTGACAGAGCCCTTTAATCAATTTTAACTGTGCAAAGATTAAGTTACAGTATGTACTTGAATCTCTCGTGCAAAACAGTGACAGTCTGGAGGCACCTTTAGCTCAGATGGTGGGTTACAGCTATACTTCACAGTACTGTATTCTTTCTCAGGAGGGTTCCACTTCTCTAGTTTTGTTACTATAATCATAAGTAGAGTGCTATTGTATCTCTCTCAGCCTCTTCCCACCCATTCTGCTGCTGCCGCCTCCCCTAAGCAAGAGAAGCTGAGCTCCTTTAATCTTATCTCATAAGAAGCCAACACTGTACTTGGCTTGACTCACTGCATCATCTCACCAAATGATGAGAAAACCCCTCACCAAAGTGTCCTGGGCAAGCTTTTCAGTCATGGGATACGATGAGGGGCCAGTAACTAGTTAAAGAACAGGAAACAGAGAGCAGAAACAAACTGACAATTCTCACAGTGGAAGGAGGTAATCATTGGGGTCCCTGGAGGATCTGTATTGAGACCAGTGCTTTTAAATTTACTCATAAATAATCTACAGTTAGTAGTGAGTGATGAGGTGGCCAAGTTTCTGAAGAACACAAAATTATTTAGAAGCACACACACACACACACACACACACAGAGAGAGAGAGAGAGAGAGAGAGAGAGAGAGAGAGAGAGAGAGAGAGAGAGAGAGAGAACAGTGAAGAGTTCTAAAAAAATGTTTCTCCATACCAGAACTGGCATGAAAATGGAAAATACATTTCATTGTAAGTAAGTGTAATTTTTTGCCCACTGTGCATCACTGTACATGTGTGTGTGTGTGTGTGTGTGCACGCGCTAATAGTGTCTGAGCTAACAATGTTTGAGCAAGAAGGGAATCATGGGGATGTGCATAGCTACCAAGTTATCCCTTTTTTAAAGGGATTTTCCCTTATGCTGAATAGGCTTCCTCACGAGAAAAGGGAAAACTTGGCAGCTATGGGGATGTGGTGAATAGTTCATTGAAAATGTTGACCCAGTATATGCTGTGAAAAAGCCATATTCTGTGTTGGGGGCCGTTAGGAAAGGAATCTAACATAAAACAATTCACTTCACAGTTTTTTGTGTGTGTGTTAAAGAGAAAATTCATGAACACATTAAATACATCTACTTAGCAACAACCACCAGGGACTGCTGAATCAGAAAGGTGTCTCAGTAATGCAACTGCCACTTCTCCAGGAAAAAAAAATCATTTGGATTTTAGATGAAGACATTTCCCCTGCCTAAGCAGTCTCTGATGGTTGTTGGTAAGCAGATGTGTTTACTGTGTTTGTGAATTTTCTTGTTTAATGTTGTGCCCTGTTATGGTTATGTTAAAGTTATTTTGCATAATTATGTATAGCATTGTGTTGTGATGTTATGGATTTATAAATAAAAATGTATAAAAAACAAAACTGTGAATCTAAAACATATTCAAGGTAGAAACACTTGCCTACTTCACAGGAATGCTTTTAGCTGTAAAGAATGATGGTGATATTTATTTACAGGCTCGACATTATTATCAGATCATCAAAAGGCCCATGGACTTGTCCACCATCCGGAAAAAGCTCCAGAAAAAGAACAAGCTGCATTACTCCACCGCTGATGAGCTGGTAGCAGATGTTCGCCTTATGTTCTGGAATTGTGCAACATTCAACTATGTAAGTTCTTGCAATTCAGACACTGCATCACCTGGGCAAATAATGTGGGCAGTGACTATTCCTCTCCATCTCTGAATATTTTTATTTGGGCCTTGATTCTTTAACCTACCTTTGAATAATCCCAACACAGGATTGTCAATTGGATTGACATAATGTGAAAAAATAGCAACCTAGAGAAAAGATAGCAAGCAGCCACTAATCAAAGGCAATTTCTCAGTATCCTGGACAAAAGATGCAAATACTACAAATAGTGGCAGTAATTCTGGAGTGAGAGATCACAATAGGTGGTGCTGGAGAATCTATTATTCTCTATTACGTTACATTCTCATTATCTTCACTTACAGAACCCTCTGCTTTGAAGGTTTTTATTTTATTTAAAAAAATAGCAAGTTATTTAAAAGGAATGGACAGGCACCTGATTTATCTTCCTTGACCATGATTATTGTCACTCAGTGACTAAATTGGCTGATCTTTGCCTTTGTGTTGCCTTTGTCTGTTGCACCTGAACAATGGAGATAACATACCAGGAAAGCCTACCTTCTATGCTGGGGCTTTGGAAGATTATTTGACTTGCCCTTAGATATTTGCTATCTACAAAACTAATTCTGTAGGGTTCAGCACCTTGATCTTTTAGAGAAATTTACCCACCATTAATAGGTTATCTAATAAACCTGACTTTCGCCACAATGTCTGGTTTCCATTTATTTCCTAATACCACCAAGAAGCCAGCCTTCCCATGCTCACCCTTGGTTTATTTAACATTTTGGAAAGAGCCTTATTTAATGTATAGTATTATTTATTTTCACATACAATTGCCTTGACCTTTCTTCTCACTCTGTGCTGGGCAAGTCTCCTGGGTGGTTGTTTTCTATTCAACTGTAAATTGTATTAATTCTTTAAATGATGAGTATAATAATAAATCAAGAGTTTAATAGATCTAGCAACAGAGGGAGCATGTCTTACTAAGTGAACCACATGCTGTTGTAACAAATTATGATGCCTTCTCTTGTAGCCTGATTCAGAGGTAGCTGAGGCTGGACAATGCCTGGAAATATTCTTTGAAAGCAAGTTAAAAGACATTTACCCAGAAAAGCAGTTCTGCTCGGTGCAGCAAGATGACTCTGATTCAGAGGAACATGAAAATAGCCAAGTGGCTCCCAAGGGATTCCAGTGGCCCTCATACAGACAAGAGTGCATCCAGCCCAAAAGAAGGCGACGGCATGCTGTAAGAATATAAAAGCAATACAGAACATAACAAAACTCGATTGTTTAGTGGCCCCAAAGCTAATTCTTTCCACAGCTTTTAATACAAAGCTTTGATAATATGCTTATTAATGTATTAGTAAACTTCAGTCAGACTAGGGCAGGCATCCCCAAACTTCGGCCCTCCAGATGTTTTGGACTACAATTCCCATCTTCCCCGGCCCCTGGTCCTGTTAGCTAGGGATCATGGTAGTTGTAGGCCAAAATATCTGGAGGGCCGCAGTTTGGGGATGCCTGGACTAGGGTGATTCTTTCTTCATGTTCAGTTGTGTAAACAGGTTAGTGCTTGAAGGTCTTGCAAGCTACCTATTTATTTTGCCAAGTAAAATGCAGTGTGAAACAATATTTGAAAAGACTAACAATTTGCCCATTTATTTCCTTTGTACACAGGAAAGTGAAAAAACTAAAAGACCAATGTTTTGGCCAGCTAAAGGTCTTTCTCAGGTGTGACGCGTGGAGTGCTGCAAAGAACCAAACATCAATCAAAATAAGATGTGCGTAAGAGGGAGTCAGAAAATGTCTCTTAAGATATTTCACCTGAACTTCATACCAGTGGTCAATCAATTTCATTTTTAGATCCTATGGGGAGATTACATTTTCAGTGTAATGTAATTTTAATAGGTAGTAAGACAGCTATATGCTGTCTTAACAATTTGTGTTTACACTACTGTTTTGTCATATGCAATAGCTATTAATAATAAAAATAGTACATTTGATATGCTGTTCTTAAAATTATTTCATAAATTCTCATTGCTTAATTATAGATTGTAGCTGGAAACAGCCATCTGGCATCATCACCAGTAATTCCACACATATTTATAGTGTCCATTACAATTTTACCATATGTGGCAGTGTCCAAGCCTATTGTCTCCTCTAGTGAAAAAAATGAATCCAAAATTCATCTGGTATGAGTATGCACTGTTCCCAATGCAACTTACAGTCATTGTTATGATGTCCTGCTAACAGAATGTGGCAACTAAAGACCAAATCTCTGGACATCAGTTGAACAAAGCTTCCCATGGCCCATAAGCCTGAGTTAAACTGAGAGTTCTTGGTTCTGTGTTTACTAGAAGACCAGAAAGTGATGTGGAAAGAAATAACACGAGAACTGCATTTAGGAATTCTACTCTTTAATTCTAGAAAAGGAAAGGACCCCCCCCCACCCCAATTGTTTTCAATTCTCACTCATTTAGGGTGATTGTGCACCAGAAGTGAATTGGTGCAACCAACATGGGGAGCAGAGGGTGGGTGGAGTGAAGTTTGACTGTCCATTTAATACCAGCAGCTCACATTATACCTGTGTTCTCTTTATGCTAATCCCTTGTCTGTGTGTACTGCAAATGGGTATAGGGTAATTATGAAGCCAGTCAATAGTTAAAATGTGCCTGACCAAAAGGAGTGAGACCGATAAAGGGTATTTCTGAGATGCATCAGTTTTGCTTTTTCAGAGCCTTTTTTCACCCTCCCACTTTGCAGTAAAATACCAGATTTAAAATGCGAAGGAATCCCTTGCAGACAAGTTATAGCATAAGCTGAGATACAGTTGTTTCACTCAGTATAATGCCTCAAGCTCTCAACCCTCATGTCTTCTTCTTTGAATCATAGAATTGGAAGGGACCCTGAGGCTCATCTAGTCCAACCCCCTGCAATGCAGGAATCCTGCCCACAGCTGTCCCTGGGTGGGCTCGAACCACCAACCTTCTGGTTAACAGCAAGATGCACTGATCCACTGTGCCACACACAACACTCTGTGAAGCCTCATCCATGATACATCCCCTGCAGTCTTATCTCTCTTTAGCCGCATTCTCAATCCCAATTGCTATACTGGTAGTTGGGATCAGGTGTGATTGCAGATGGGGTGGGGTGGTCTTCTTAGATGTCCTGGTTTTCATCTGACACTTTAAAAGAAGAGTCATTTTAACTCCCCCAAAGAGTAGTGAGTTTCCAGTTATACTAGATTTGCTGTAAATGAAGAGAGTTTTTCAGTCTATATGAATTTCTTGAATATGGTATCAATGGATGTTATAATAGAGAACACGTTAAGTGAGAGTTTATAGAATTACTAGCCACACCTGAATATTTTTTCCTGTTTTCAATGTTAATATTGCTCAAAATAAATGCTGTAGAAAAAAGTTGTCTCTTTTCTTATTGTATAATAAAACATTCATTGAAAAAATAAAGGAAACATTGAAAAAAGAATTCGAACCATTGACCCTAAATTATTTCCCTGCCTGTGTCCTTGGCTATCATTCATATCTAACTCATTCAAAGAATGAAAAAGAACTCTTCCTTTAAAAAAAACCACCCAGTACAAATAATAATTTAAATCATGCATACGGAGAACAGATTTATTAAAAAAATATAATGAATACCACCACCACCAAATATTACTACAAGTAGAAGTAATATAAATCATTTAAAATATGTTTGGTGTTTGGCAGGATGTCTTCTTTAGTTTTTCACATTTGTTAAAATGTTAAAATTTGGGTAATCTCCTTTTATCCTCACAGAATCCTATGAAGTAGATTGGTTTAAAATAGAGTGACTGGTTCAAGTCATCCACTAAGCTTCATTGCTGAATTTGGACCTCAGTTCCCCGTTCCCTGGACTACACTTTTATCTGTTATACCACAGTTTTGAACAGATGTGAATAAAATAAAAAATGCTTCTTAACTTATCCATGCTCTCTAGATAATGTTGCAGGGTGGGAATGCTAAACTGGTGTGCCTATCAGCTGTAAGAAATACTAATTAGTTGCAGAGGAGAAGAGCATTGAGTATCTTTATTAAGTGTTTTTAAGACTCAGGCGTTATGGTGTAATCCTATATATATATATCTCCTCAAAAGTGAGTCCCAGCAATTTACTGCCAGGTAGGTGGGAATAGGATTGCACCATTAGATATTTTAAAGTCAAAGCCAATCAATACCTAGAATTATGCCCTGGTGGGTAATAGGAATCCAATGCAGATACTGAAACATGCTTTTGGTAGCTTACCTGTTAGGACTTATTCTTATTACGAGGCAGGCTGTTGTGTTCTGCAGCAACCATAGCTGCCAAGTTATCCCTTTTTTAAAGGGATTTTCCCTTATGCTGAATAGGCTTCCTCGCGAGAAAAGGGAAAACTTGGCAGCTATGGCAGCAACGAAGCTTCCAGTTTGCCCTGAAGGGCATGCTGGGTCATGTATACTCAAGGACACAGTTCATGTAGGCCAAATGCAATGTTTGTTTTGTAATTCAGCTATAATGTTTGTTTCTAAGTGCACTTGATCAATAAGACAGAAGTAGTCCTATTATTACTCTGAAGTCTGCATCAACTTGGGTAGAAAAACCAATAACTAAATTTGAGATTTTTTTATTTGAAAATTGTGAGCTCTTTAACAGCCTTTAGTCCAGGGGTCAGCAAACTTTTTCAGCAGGGGGCTGCTCCACTGTCTCTCAAACCTTGTGGGGGGCCGGACTATATTTTGAAAAAATAAATAAAAAAATGAACGAATTCCTATGCCCCACAAATAACCCAGAGATGCATTTTAAATAAAAGGACATATTCTACTCATGTAAAAACACCAGGCATGCCCCACAAATAACCCAGAGATGCATTTTAAATAAAAGGACACCTTCTACTCATGTAAAAATGCTGATTCCTGGACCATCCGCGGGCCAGATATAGAAGGCGATTGGGCTGGATCTGGCCCCCAGGCCTTAGTTTGTCTACCCATGCTTTAGTCAAAAGGTTTTCTCTGAATTTCCAAGTGGACCCTTATCAAAATCTACCAATGAAGCACCACAGCTCCCCTCACCCACCCATTTTTATTACTTTCCCATCCACAGACTACTATTTGCTGCTTCAGCAGGTGGCAGTAATTATTTTAGAACTGGAAAATGTATCATCACTTCTGAAATAACACCAGGGGTTAATCAGTTGTCCTACAAAAGTGATCTGGCAGTCCTATAACAATTCACTTTTGATATTAAACTACCCTAGCCATGTAAACATTTAGCGCCATTCTCCTGTACAGTACATCAGAACAGGACACAAAAACTTTGATTACTTACCATCCTTAAAACTACCAGGTACCATTGTTTTACGGTTCCTAAGCTGTTTTTGTGTTTTACTTTTTGTATATGTGCAGTACTGTAGTGAAAGGTGCTCTGTACCCATTTCATTTTATATGCTAATTCATAGTAGTTCTGAATAACAGAAATCCCTATTCTTTGTTTAGGAATTGACACACTTCAGAACTGCTGTTACTATAATAGTGCTTCTCAGGAATTATTCCCATCCCCCCCAAGAACCTACTTGAAATTCATGATCAGTTTCTGTAGCCCTCATCACTGTCTCTTTACCAACAGAAGTGTAGAAGGCATGGACAAGAGAGAGGGAGAAGTACTTTTCAGTTGTGGTTTGTAAACTACAGAATATTTACTATGCTATGAAAGGTTAACTTAGTCCTCACTTTGCCTAATTTTAAAAGGGTTCTGTTTTAGTTTGGCAAGCATGTCATAGTAAGAGATGCTCTGATTATGATTTAGCTTCCTGTTGCTAATAATTTTTATAATGCTGCATTTACTGTTCGTTTTATTTTATTGCTAGGATTGGTTTAATCTTGTGTGATTTCTATTTCTGTTTGCATACTGCCTTGAGTGTGATATTATAGAAAGGTGGGGTATAAATGTTGAAATAAACCCTAGAAAACTGCAGCAGTAGCTGTTTGTATTAGGTACTGTATGTGTATTTTATTTAAATACAGTTAAAATATTTGCATCTATTTTGCAGAGACATTTACTCAAGGGAAATGTGAGTGAGATGTCCAAAAATGAAAGCCTGCCGTTTTAGCTGCATTATGTAAGCCCTGAGTCTCAAAGGCACCTATTCTCTTCTGCCAAGAGTAAATAGCAGCGTGTTGCTATGAGATGATGTACCAAGTGGTTTTACTGCTTCTCAAATGGGGAATCATATTCATGAAAACAAATGTTAGTGGTTTAGATAAAACCTGTCAGTGCACAAAGCTATCTGAACTCCTAACAACATATAAATCACATTGTGAAACTGAGTAATGAAAGAGTAAGCAGTGACAACATTTCAAAATGCATCAGAGTAAAATCCTACATTAGCATAGCCATGTGTTCATATGGTTCCAGGTGGAAACCAAACCAAACTTGGAACAGTTACACTGGGAATACCAAATACTTCACATACACTCAAGTTTTCAATGTGGAGGCTAGAATAGATAAACCTTACTTAGTAGTAGGGACCACCACCACTAGAACCACTCGTTATATGCACAAAGAAGGGAAAGGGAGTGTGTGCGTGTGCGTGTGTATATATATATATATATATATATATATATATATATATATATATATATATATATATTCCTTGAGTGTACATCACGTTCATTGGCTACTCTATCCTACATGTGCTATATATGAAATACGGTAGCATATTAGTTACATGTAATTAATAATAATACTACTACTACTAATAATAATAATATATTTGTACCCCGCTCATCTGGCTGAGTCTCCCCAGCCACTCTAGGTGGCTCCCAATCGAATATTAAAACAATACAGCATTAAATATTAAAAACTTCCCTAATCACATTTTTAAAAAATCATTCTGGGAGAAACCAGGAGTTGATAAATCAATATAGCTTGTGATATTAGATCAGCAAGACTGCATAAAGAAGGATATTAATATAGCATAAAAACCACCATGCATTCTTTTTAACTATACTTGTAATGGGGCTAGTATTTAAACATTACAATGAGAGATTTTTAAAATTTATTTATCCAGCATATGCACTGTCGAGAAGCAAGAACATAATTGCCTTGGCTGTAATCTGAAGATGTGAAATGTGGATGCTGGAGAGAACTTCTTGCAGTTGCTGAAGGAACAAGTTGTTTTAAAATGTGATCACTTAGCCCTTTGATAGTAGGAACTGCTGCGGTTGAAGCAGCAAATAAAACTTCAGTTGTATGCATAGTTCTCTGTCATGTGCTTGGTATCATCTCTTTGGATTGCAGCCCAAATATGTTAATATAGGAGCTTTGCTGTGGTGTTGCGGAGAGTTCCATCTTGTTCCCCGTGCTATTTAACAACTATATGAAACTACTGGGAGCTGTCATCAAGTGATTCGGAGTGAAGTGTCACCAGTATAAGGATGGCATTCTACCTTTCAGTCCCATCTGAATTAGGAGTTATGGTTGAGGTGCTAGACAGGTACTAGGAAGGAGTTATGGGCTGCATGTGGGCCAAAAAGTTGAATCCTGGAAGGACAGGTGTTATGTGTTCCAAGTTCTTGAGTCCAAGAGGTGGGAAGACAGTTTGTTGAGGATGGGGTTCCACTTCCCTGAAAGGAGCTGGTTCATAGCTTGGGTGTACTCTGGATTCAATGTGGTTCCTTGAGGCTCAAGTGCCCTTAATGGCTAGGAGAGTCTATTTCTTGCTAAAGCTGGTTTGCTAACATGGCCACTTTTGGACAGAGCTTACTTGGCCATAATACTCCATGGTCTGGTAACTTCCAGATTGGATGATAGGAAAGCACTATGCGGTGGGGCTGCCCTTGAAAACAACTCTGAATCTTCACTTGTCCAAAGCACAGTGGACAGATTACTGGCTGGGTTTCCATTTAGTTCTCATATAATCATGGCTTTAAAACAGCTGCATTGGCTGCCTATTAATTTCTGGGCCCAATTCAAGATGCTTAAGTTAGTGTATAAAACCCTAAATGACTCAGGCCACAAATATGTGAAAGACTTGCCTCTTTCCTCTTGGATGTTAAGATTGGCAGAGGTCCCTCTTGGTAGTTCCACTGCCCTCAGAAGTTGGTGGTGGCCTGGGAGAGGGCATTCCTTGGGCAGCTCCTAGTTTGTGGAATTCCTTCTCCACAGAGATACACCTGGCACCATAATTAGCTTACTTCTGACACATATAGAATTGCTGTGTTATGATGTAATCAGGGTTGTTACTATAGCTAGCACTGGTAAACACAATGTTGTTTTTTATTGTAGTACTTACTTAGAACAGGAATTTGTATTGAACATTTCATTTATCTAAGGTAAATATCGTTTATTTAACCTGCAACTGTGACTCACAATAGTTTGGACCTTGCAAAAGGTCACTGTACCACAACCCATTGTTCAGTGCTTACAGTAATGCTATTTTGTATTAGTAAATAAGTACAGGTTGCATTCTTCAAGGATATGCTCCTGGCTGCCCCTGAACGATGGGCAATTTTTCAGTGTCAGGCACGATAAAAATTTGTTCATCTCTGTTAGACCAAATGCTACACCTAAAAGATGGAATGTGTATGTACCTCCTCCATGTGTATGTACCTCCTCCATGCTAATTGTTACCTCTTCCCTGGGAGATTGTGTATCTATGTAACTACTTCAGACTGGGTTTGAATGTTTCCCTTTCTATACATGAAAAGCTAACGTCAATAAGATGAGTCATCCACCTGATGTACTCATGACCCAAATGTGTAAAGGATGCACTTGCAGTTGGACCCTGATGCAGTTGAGAAAGGACTGTATCACATGTTATTTCTGCAGATATGAATTGGCCTTAAATTTTCAGTGACAACATCCTTCTATTTGACATAACTTTTTTCCACATGGATCACTTGAAGATTGTTGAGGGTCTTGGCAGACCACTTAATGATTTTTCTGACTGCTGTAGTTGTAATGTGCCGTGATAGATGCTGCATAATTTTAGTTGTATTTTACTGCTTATTTTATGTCTTATTACCTTGTATGTCCATAAAATTCAAACTGTAATACAAAAAGCACAATATAAGAAATAAAAGCAATACAAATACAATTAAAATTGACATGAATATTTGATGTGATCGATGTCTATTGACTTCAACCACAAATCGATAAGACACACTGTGGACCACATAAATGAAGCTTGCAGACCACTTGTGGTCCATGGACCACAGTTTAGGAACTCCTGACATAAGGATTGCATAACAACAGGTAAGGAGTTGCAAAGAGCACCCATTCATCATAGCAAGATTGTACTCTCCCTTATGCAAATTGTATATTGCACTGTTGGTGTTGATTGAGGGTTTTCCTGCTACAATAAGGAGAAAATGTAGTGCCACACAGTTAGAAGTTGTTTAAAAAGCTCAGAAGTGATCCTGTTGTGAGGCAAGATGAGGAGGGTGCCTCAGCGGGCATATTTTGGGCGCTGTTAAAAGATGTCACCAGACATTTGATTTACAGGGCACAATAATCTGAGCTCAGTCAGTAGAGCATGAGACTCTTAATCCCAGGATCGTGAGTTTGAGCCCCCCACTGGGTGAAACATTCCTGCACTGCAGGGGGTTGGACTAGATGAGCCTCATGCTCCCTTCCAACTCTACAATTCTATTGTTCTCCTGTGCAAGCTCCACTGAGGTGTGGGAGTTAGTGGGGTTGCCCCCCACCCCTGCAGATACCGAAGTATCTTGGGCTGGGCGCCCCCCACCTCGGCCTCAACTCCTTTAACCCTATTGATTTCAACAACCCTGCGCCAGGGGGCAGTCTGCGGCTTATACTGTACTGTATGTCCTTGCAAGGCATTTGAAACTTTACAAAGCAGCCTTGCTAAGTGAGGAACTACCGTGTTTCTCATATTATAAGTCATGTCTTATATTAATTTTTTCTTCAAAAAAACACGACATGGCTTATTTTTGAGGGATGTCTTATTTTTGAATAAAGTGCACGCGGGCGCTGTTTGCCGGGCTTGTCAAGCCCAGCAAACAGCGCCCGCCGATCTTCGGTGACAGGCGGGGGTGGGCGGAGAGCGGAGAACGATCTCCGCTTCCCCCCCACCCCCGCCTGTCACACAGCACAGGTCGGCGGGCGCTGTTTGCCGGGCTTGTCAAGCCCAGCAAACAGCGCCCGCCGATCTTTGGTGACAGGCGGGGGTGGGGGAGAGCGGAGCACGATCTCCGCTTCCCCCCCACCCCCGCCTGTCACACAGGACAGGTCCGAAGATCGGCGGGCGCTGTTTGCCGGGCTTGTCAAGCCCAGCAAGGAGCGCCCGCCGATCTTTGGTGACAGGCGGGGTTGGGGGAGAGCGGAGAACGATCTCCGCTTCCCCCCCACCCCCGCCTGTCACACAGGACAGGTCCGAAGATCGGCGGGCGCTGTTTGCTGGGCTTGTCAAGCCCAGCAAACAGCGCCCGCCGATCTTCAGTGACAGGCGGGGGTGGGGGGAGAGCGGAGAACGATCTCCGCTTCCCCCCCACCCCCGCCTGTCACACAGGACGGGTCCGAAGATCGGCGGGCGCTGTTTGCCGGGCTTGTCAAGCCCAGCAAACAGCGCCCGTCGATCTTTGGTGACAGGCGGGGGTGGGGGGAGAGCGGAGCACGATCTCCGCTTCCCCCCCACCCCCGCCTGTCACACAGGACAGGTCCGAAGATCGGCGGGCGCTGTTTGCCGGGCTTGTCAAGCCCAGCAAACAGCGCCCGTCGATCTTTGGTGACAGGCGGGGGTGGGGGGAGAGCGGAGCACGATCTCCGCTTCCCCCCCACCCCCGCCTGTCACACAGGACAGGTCCGAAGATCGGCGGGCGCTGTTTGCCGGGCTTGTCAAGCCCAGCAAACAGCGCCCGCCGATCTTCGGTGACAGGCGGGGGTGGGCGGAGAGCGGAGCACGATCTCCGCTTCCCCCCCACCCCCGCCTGTCACACAGCACAGGTCGGCGGGCGCTGTTTGCCGGGCTTGTCAAGCCCAGCAAGGAGCGCCCGCTGATCTTTGGTGACAGGCTGGGGTGGGGGGAGAGCGGAGAACGATCTCCGCTCCCCCCCCCGCCTGTCACACAGGACAGGTCCGAAGATCGGCGGGCGCTGTTTGCTGGGCTTGTCAAGCCCAGCAAACAGCGCCCGCCGATCTTCGGTGACAGGCGGGGGTGGGGGGAGAGCGGAGAACGATCTCCGCTTCCCCCCACCCCCGCCTGTCACACAGGACAGGTCCGAAGATCGGCGGGCGCTGTTTGCTGGGCTTGTCAAGCCCAGCAAACAGCGCCCGCCGATCTTCGGTGACAGGCGGGGGTGGGGGGAGAGCGGAGAACGATCTCCGCTTCCCCCCCCACCCCCGCCTGTCACACAGGACAGGTCCGAAGATCGGCGGGCGCTGTTTGCCGGGCTTGTCAAGCCCAGCAAACAGCGCCCGCCGATCTTCGGTGACAGGCGGGGGTGGGCGGAGAGCGGAGAACGATCTCCGCTTCCCCCCCACCCCCGCCTGTCACACAGCACAGGTCGGCGGGCGCTGTTTGCCGGGCTTGTCAAGCCCAGCAAACAGCGCCCGCCGATCTTTGGTGACAGGCGGGGGTGGGGGGAGAGCGGAGCACGATCTCCGCTTCCCCCCCACCCCCGCCTGTCACACAGGACAGGTCCGAAGATCGGCGGGCGCTGTTTGCCGGGCTTGTCAAGCCCAGCAAGGAGCGCCCGCCGATCTTTGGTGACAGGCGGGGTTGGGGGAGAGCGGAGAACGATCTCCGCTTCCTCCCCACCCCGCCTGTCACACAGGACAGGTCCGAAGATCGGCGGGCGCTGTTTGCTGGGCTTGTCAAGCCCAGCAAACAGCGCCCGCCGATCTTCGGTGACAGGCGGGGGTGGGGGGAGAGCGGAGAACGATCTCCGCTTCCCCCCCACCCCCGCCTGTCACACAGGACGGGTCCGAAGATCGGCGGGCGCTGTTTGCCGGGCTTGTCAAGCCCAGCAAGGAGCGCCCGCTGATCTTTGGTGACAGGCGGGGGTGGGGGGAGAGCGGAGAACGATCTCCGCTTCCCCCCCCGCCTGTCACACAGGACAGGTCCGAAGATCGGCGGGCGCTGTTTGCTGGGCTTGTCAAGCCCAGCAAACAGCGCCCGCCGATCTTCGGTGACAGGCGGGGGTGGGGGGAGAGCGGAGAACGATCTCCGCTTCCCCCCACCCCCGCCTGTCACACAGGACAGGTCCGAAGATCGGCGGGCGCTGTTTGCCGGGCTTGTCAAGCCCAGCAAACAGCGCCCGTCGATCTTTGGTGACAGGCGGGGGTGGGGGGAGAGCGGAGCACGATCTCCGCTTCCCCCCCCACCCCCGCCTGTCACACAGGACAGGTCCGAAGATCGGCGGGCGCTGTTTGCCGGGCTTGTCAAGCCCAGCTAGGAGCGCCCGCTGATCTTTGGTGACAGGTGGGGGTGGGGGGAGAGCGGAGAACGATCTCCGCTTCCCCCCCCACCCCCGCCTGTCACACAGGACAGGTCCGAAGATCGGCGGGCGCTGTTTGCCGGGCTTGTCAAGCCCAGCAAACAGCGCCCGCTGATCTTCGGTGACAGGCGGGGGTGGGGGGAGAGCGGAGAACGATCTCCGCTTCCCCCCCACCCCTGCCTGTCACACAGGACAGGTCCGAAGATCGGCGGGCGCTGTTTGCTGGGCTTGTCAAGCCCAGCAAACAGCGCCCGCCGATCTTTGGTGACAGGCGGGGGTGGGGGGAGAGCGGAGAACGATCTCCGCTTCCCCCCCACCCCTGCCTGTCACACAGGACAGGTCCGAAGATCGGCGGGCGCTGTTTGCCGGGCTTGTCAAGCCCAGCAAACAGCGCCCGCCGATCTTTGGTGACAGGCGGGGGTGGGGGGAGAGCGGAGAACGATCTCCGCTTCCCCCCCACCCCCGCCTGTCACACAGGACAGGTCCGAAGATCGGCGGGCGCTGTTTGCCGGGCTTGTCAAGCCCAGCAAACAGCGCCCGTCGATCTTTGGTGACAGGCGGGGGTGGGGGGAGAGCGGAGCACGATCTCCGCTTCCCCCCCACCCCCGCCTGTCACACAGGACAGGTCCGAAGATCGGCGGGCGCTGTTTGCCGGGCTTGTCAAGCCCAGCAAACAGCGCCCGTCGATCTTTGGTGACAGGCGGGGGTGGGGGGAGAGCGGAGCACGATCTCCGCTTCCCCCCCACCCCCGCCTGTCACACAGGACAGGTCCGAAGATCGTCGGGCGCTGTTTGCCGGGCTTGTCAAGCCCAGCAAGGAGCGCCCGCTGATCTTTGGTGACAGGCGGGGGTTGGGGGAGAGCGGAGAATGATCTCCGCTTCCCCCCACCCCACCCCCGCCTGTCACACAGGACAGGTCCGAAGATCGGCGGGCGCTGTTTGCTGGGCTTGTCAAGCCCAGCAAACAGCGCCCGCCGATCTTCGGTGACAGGCGGGGGTGGGGGGAGAGCGGAGAACGATCTCCGCTTCCCCCCCACCCCCGCCTGTCACACAGCACAGGTCGGCGGGCGCTGTTTGCCGGGCTTGTCAAGCCCAGCAAACAGCGCCCGCCGATCTTTGGTGACAGGCGGGGGTGGGGGGAGAGCGGAGCACGATCTCCGCTTCCCCCCCACCCCCGCCTGTCACACAGGACAGGTCCGAAGATCGGCGGGCGCTGTTTGCCGGGCTTGTCAAGCCCAGCAAGGAGCGCCCGCCGATCTTTGGTGACAGGCGGGGTTGGGGGAGAGCGGAGAACGATCTCCGCTTCCTCCCCACCCCGCCTGTCACACAGGACAGGTCCGAAGATCGGCGGGCGCTGTTTGCTGGGCTTGTCAAGCCCAGCAAACAGCGCCCGCCGATCTTCGGTGACAGGCGGGGGTGGGGGGAGAGCGGAGAACGATCTCCGCTTCCCCCCCACCCCCGCCTGTCACACAGGACGGGTCCGAAGATCGGCGGGCGCTGTTTGCCGGGCTTGTCAAGCCCAGCAAGGAGCGCCCGCTGATCTTTGGTGACAGGCGGGGGTGGGGGGAGAGCGGAGAACGATCTCCGCTTCCCCCCCCGCCTGTCACACAGGACAGGTCCGAAGATCGGCGGGCGCTGTTTGCTGGGCTTGTCAAGCCCAGCAAACAGCGCCCGCCGATCTTCGGTGACAGGCGGGGGTGGGGGGAGAGCGGAGAACGATCTCCGCTTCCCCCCACCCCCGCCTGTCACACAGGACAGGTCCGAAGATCGTCGGGCGCTGTTTGCCGGGCTTGTCAAGCCCAGCAAGGAGCGCCCGCTGATCTTTGGTGACAGGCGGGGGTTGGGGGAGAGCGGAGAATGATCTCCGCTTCCCCCCACCCCACCCCCGCCTGTCACACAGGACAGGTCCGAAGATCGGCGGGCGCTGTTTGCTGGGCTTGTCAAGCCCAGCAAACAGCGCCCGCCGATCTTCGGTGACAGGCGGGGGTGGGGGGAGAGCGGAGAACGATCTCCGCTTCCCCCCCACCCCCGCCTGTCACACAGGACAGGTCCGAAGATCGGCGGGCGCTGTTTGCCGGGCTTGTCAAGCCCAGCAAACAGCGCCCGTCGATCTTTGGTGACAGGCGGGGGTGGGGGGAGAGCGGAGCACGATCTCCGCTTCCCCCCCACCCCCGCCTGTCACACAGGACAGGTCCGAAGATCGGCGGGCGCTGTTTGCCGGGCTTGTCAAGCCCAGCTAGGAGCGCCCGCTGATCTTTGGTGACAGGTGGGGGTGGGGGGAGAGCGGAGAACGATCTCCGCTTCCCCCCCACCCCCGCCTGTCACACAGGACAGGTCCGAAGATCGGCGGGCGCTGTTTGCCGGGCTTGTCAAGCCCAGCAAACAGCGCCCGCTGATCTTCGGTGACAGGCGGGGGTGGGGGGAGAGCGGAGAACGATCTCCGCTTCCCCCCCACCCCCGCCTGTCACACAGGACAGGTCCGAAGATCGGCGGGCGCTGTTTGCTGGGCTTGTCAAGCCCAGCAAACAGCGCCCGCCGATCTTCGGTGACAGGCGGGGGTGGGGGGAGAGCGGAGAACGATCTCCGCTTCCCCCCCACCCCCGCCTGTCACACAGGACAGGTCCGAAGATCGGCGGGCGCTGTTTGCCGGGCTTGTCAAGCCCAGCTAGGAGCGCCCGCCGATCTTCGGTGACAGGCGGGGGTGGGGGGAGAGCGGAGAACGATCTCCGCTTCCCCCCACCCCTGCCTGTCACACAGCACAGGTCCGAAGATCGGCGGGCGCTGTTTGCCGGGCTTGTCAAGCCCAGCAAGGAGCGCCCGCCGATCTTCGGCTCTGTCCCCCGATGCGCGACGGCTCGGGGAAGCAGGCAGGGAGCTCCTGCTGGGTCCCGCGCCTTCGCCTCTCGCTCGGTCGGGGCTACACGACATGGCTTATTTTCGGGGTATGTCTTATTTTTCACCAACCCTTAGAAATCCTGTCATGGCTTATTTTTTGGGGATGCCTTAAAATATGAGAAACACGGTAGAAGATGCAGGAATTGCACATTATGGTAGCTACTCTGTGCAACTGGCTCTTTCCTGCTTCCTGCTTCTTCTAGGCCAGGGGCTATGTCTTGAGCACACACCACTCCTTATACGCGAAACCGCATCCACGGCAGCAGCAGCAGCAATAAAAACTGCGGAGCCAAGTGAGCCCACGAAATCAGTTCAGAAAGAGGACAATCCCAACGGACAAGTTTCGCAGGGAGCTGAGAGACTCACAGCCTATGCACGCTTTTCTGAGGGGAAAGATCCACGGTATTCAATGCGATTTACTTCTGATTATGTAAACCAAGATTGCCCTGCTAAGTTTCCTTAGAGGCTGGAATGGTGGGGCAGAGCGGCGGCTGCAGCCGGTTTTTGAAATGTAACTTTTTTTCAAAGCGAAGGCCAAGTTCTCTCAGAGGTAACGCCCGCCCTTCTGTTACCGAGAGAAAAGCGTTCTTGGATGGGCGAGGGGGAGACGGGAAAGTCCCACCGCCCCTTCTTCTTTTTCTTCTTCCTCCTCCTCCTCCTCCCCGAGGTGGGGCCGGCCGGTCTCTGAGGAGGGCGGGGGGGGGTGGAATTGCAGGGAGGAACGTCTCCGCGCTCTGCGCTACTTTGTCCCTGCGAGGCCCCTGTACTACCCGCGGTGCCCAGGCTGGCCGGCTGTGGAGAAAAGTTTCTGCAAGCACGAAGGGGCTGAAGAGCCGGCCCGGGGACCGAGAGGCGGGAAAAAGCCGCCGCCACCACGGCAGGGCAGCGGGGTCGGTGAGGTGTGTGCGTTTGCCGCTGCGAGGCGAGGGACGAGAGGGGGACGGAGGGAGGGAGCCAGGGAGGGAGGCTGCAAGTTGTCCGGTTGCCATGACGACGAAGAGGATGCCGGCTGCATTTGGGCGCCCGGAGCGGCCGCTTCCTGGGAGGGGAGCGCAGCATCTCCGCCGCTTGTGGGCGCTTTTCGGGGCTGCCGGGTGCTGGGTGAAGGAGGGACCTGCTTGTGTTTTTATCAGCCAGCTTCCTTTGGGGTCTCTGACAATCCGTGCGTGTGACCCGCCGGGTCACTTATTCGGAGATTCTGCCGTGTTATCCGCTCTCAAAAGCAACGTAGAGACTGGTGGCAGCTTCCTCTGCTATTATAGTTTAATAAAATCGATCTAAGACGTTGCATGGATATATACGCGGGGTAGGCAGGCTTGTGGAGGACGGAGGGGAGGTACATAACCTCTGGCAGTGATGTTGCGGCTTTAAATGCACGTGTTTTTTATTCATTTGATTTATTTATAAAAGTACTTATATACTGCTATAGCGTAAGCCATCTCCAAGCGGTTTACAGCAATAGTATATGCATAGAATAAAAATGCATTAAAAATTAAAATCAGATGTATTCTTAATTGCCTGTATAAGCTTGGTAGCAGAGCAAGGTTTCTGCAGGCTGAAATAGGTGCCTGCTGAATCTCTGTTGGCAGAGCATGCCACAGGACAGGGTTGATGACACCAAAGGCACGGTTTCTTGTTGCTGTCAGGTGAGCCTTGCCAGCTCGGGGGAAGACTAATGATGCTCAGTGATCAAGCTGGGGTAGAAGGGTTTAGGCGGTCCTTAAGGTACCCTGGACGTAAGATGTTTAAGGCTTTAAAAATTAATACAATAGATATGCAGCCAGTGCAATGATTAGGCTTTCAGTCTGCCAATAGTCTTGGATTTTTCCAGGCCTTTTATCCTTTCTTGCGAGTACATAACTTTAAGGAAATACGCTATTTCAGAACCTTCTTGTTTCCTGGACTAAGCAGTCCTGGTGCCATAAGGCAACATGGAAAGTCTTTGTCATAAACCCACAGTTCTCTGCAGAAATATTACTGCACTTTTGTATATTATTGTTTTGTTACTGTTTTACAATTCAAATTGGAATGTTGTCTCTGTAGCTTTTACAGAATTGTCTGAATCAGGAAAAACTATCCACTAGTTAAGCATGCTTAATCAGAAGTAAGTCCCACACAGTTCAATAGGTCATGTGATTATGCTTAGGACAGCAGCCTTAAAGTGTTTTCTCATAAGAGACCTAAATTGATTTGGAGCTTTTTGTATGCTGTTTATATACAGTGAGCATGGCGTGTGACATAAACTTTATGCAAAAATATAGCATAAGGTAAAGGTAAAGGGACCCCTGACCATTAGGTCCAGTTGTGACCGACTCTGGGGTTGCGCGCTCATCTCGCATTATTGGCCGAGGGAGCCGGCGTATAGCTTCCAGGTCATGTGGCCAGCATGACAAAGCCGCTTCTGGCAAACCAGAGCAGCACATGGAAACGCCGTTTACCTTCCCACTGTAGCGGTTCCTATTTATCTACTTGCATTTTGACGTGCTTTCGAACTGCTAGGTTGGCAGGAGCTGGGACCAAGCAACAGGAGCTCACCCCGTCGCAGGGATTCGAACCGCCGACCTTCTGATCAGCAAGCCCTAGGCTCAGTGGTTTAACCACAGCGCCACCTGGGTCCCTAAAAAATATAGCATAGATAGAGAGAAAATATAGCATAGATAGAGAGAAAACATCTGGAATGCAATGTAAATTTTATACTGCTTAGCATTCCAAACCCAGATGAAGCAATGGCTGCTTTTAAGGTTGACATGTTTTAGAAAGTTCTTTCTAATATACCATCTAAACCTCTTTGGTTACAGTTTAAGACAGGAACTGGGACCCTGTGGCTTGCCAGATGCTGTTGGACTCCAATTCCCACCAGCTGTAACCAGCATGGCTAATGGTTAGGTATGATGGGAGTTGCAGTCCAACAATATCTAGAGGCCACAGGCTCGCCATTCCTGGTTTAAGATTTCCATATGTCTCTGGCTGTTACTTTTTCATTCTTATGTCCATGCTCCCTCTGGTGGGTTGTAGCTATGTGCACATCTGTAGGATACAAAAGTTAAGAAAATATTTTTACTGGGCAAGGTGCTATCTAGCATTCTTAGATGAGGCTACTTATCTAGATCCATTTCAATCTCATTATGGTTCATTTCCATCACTAAAACAGCCTTGGATACCCTGATATGTTATCTGGTTGGGAGACCAGAGGAGAGTGTGACCTTACAATTTTTTCTGCCACTCGCATTGGCTTTTGGTTTCCATAAGCAGGGGTAAAGGTAAAGGTAAAGGTACCCCTGACAGTTAAGTCCAGTCGTGAATGACTCTGGGGTTGCGGCGCTCATCTTGCTTTACAGGCTGAGGGAACCGGTGTTTGTCTGCTCCACAGACAGTTTTTCTGGGTCATGTGGCCAGCATGACTAAGCCACTTCTGGCGCAATGGAACACCGACACCAGAGCAGCGCACGGAAACGCCATTTACCTTCCCATTGGAGCGGTACATATTAATCTACTTGCACTTTTTTGCGTGCTTTCAAACTGCTAGGTTGGCAGGAGCTAGGACCGAGCAATGAGAGCTCACCACGTCATGGGGATTCAAACTGCCTTTTGATTGGCAAGCCCTAGGCTCTGTGGTTTAGACCACAGCGCCACCCACGTCCCTAGATCAGGGGTTGTCAACCTTTTTATACCTACCGCTCACTAAGGCATCTTTCTTGATGGTAAAATTTCCTTACCGCCCACCTAGAATCCTGAAATGCCCACTAGTGGGCGGTAGGGACCAGGTTGACAACCCCTGCCATAGACCATGCTGGATTGGCCGATTTAGTTGGGCATTAGAGACTCTGCTGTGAAGTGGTTACATTCCTATCTGGAGAGCAACTTTCAGAAAAAGTTGCCGGGAGACTTCTGCTTAGCCCCCTGACTTTTAATATTCTGAGTTCTTGTCTCCCATGCTGTTCAGCATTTACATAGAACCATCTTGCTGCTTTTCTCTGATTTGTTCAGAAATGTTATACAACTAGCCATGGCTTACAGCAGAAATGAAACTATAGTGAAGTAACACTCTAGAGGCTAGCAAAATGTATTACTGTATTGCTTAAGTGTACATGGATTTCAAAAAATGAGACATCTGATGCTGTGGATTTTAGTCCCTAAATCCTTAGGCCATAAGAAATTTGTTAGCTGTTAAGATAGTAGTATTGTTCTTTTTGTTGTTGCACAATGGTCTACAGAGTTGTGACGGTATAAAGGTAGTAAAACATTTTGATAAAATTAAATTAAAAAGCTATTTGTAAAATTGAAGTTCTTAAGTGCCCACAATAGCAAGGGAGGATGATGATGAGAAAACCAAAACAACTTGGCTGCACCCCATGAACTCCTAGCATCCTTAGTAGGTCTAGTGGGCAGCCACACCACTGATTCTTCTAACCATTTAATGGAAATGAGCACTTTTGCAACATGGGAGTTCTCTGTGTTGGTGGTAATTACTGTACTAGTTTTTATTATTGTAGACCAAACTATAACTTCTGAAAAAAATATAGCCACTTGTTAAAAAACAGCACACTGTGATACATCTCCAGAAGTGCTAACAAGGCTTAATGCCTATCAGAGGCATAGTCTTGACCCTTGTTTCCTACATTACATGATTTTTGACAGAATTTTCAGCTACTTTATTAAATTTGATTAGTTCACCCTTGAATGTATTCAATTATATGAATCTAATTCTTAAAATCCCTTCTGTGTTGTTGAAATAAAAGCCATCTTATGGCTACTGGGCCATAAGACACAAGGGCAATAGACTAAGATGATTACTAATTTTCTCTCTGCTTCTAAATGAGTAACTAATTATGTTATCTAATTTTCAATAGATAGTCATATTCACTCTCCTCAAGAATGTTCACAGCAGCCTGTAAAATAGATGCTTTAAATCAAGGATTCACAAATCATTAATTTGCTAAAACACATTAGGAAGGAATGGTGGGAGTACTTTTTCCTGTAAGGGAGGAGAGAGAAGCCAGCCGTCTTGTCCAGAAAAAAATTACAAAACGGGGACAGGAGCTGGTTTTCTTTACCCTGTGAAACCAGTAAGTTTAGTGTAGCACAATTTTGTCCATTTGCAACATTAACAGAAATGCTACCCCACTGAATTGGCACTACTTAGGTTCACGAACTGCTCCTAGAAAAAGCCTGCTAATTGTACTCCTTGACACTTAGTCCTCCCTGTGCATAACTTTTTCATATTTTCTAGCTTGGAACCTCCTTCTTAGCTGACATTCCCTTCACCCTTAACACAAGAACAGTCCTATTGGATCTACCTGTAAAACAGAATCTACCTGTAATACTGTAATACAGAATCCTCTGTGATTCAGTTTCATTGGATGGAGTTCTGGTATGGAAAAGAGAGAAAAGTGCTATACTTTCTCCCCAGCCCACCTTCTCTACATTGTGCACGGTTTTATAGATTTCTATTATATGCTTGCCGATCGGAAGGTTGGTGGTTTAAATCCCCGCGGTGAGGTGAGCTCCTGTTGTTCGGTCCCAGCTCCTGCCCACCTAGCAGTTCGAAAGCACGTCAAGTGCAAGTAGACAAATAGGTACCACTCCAGCGGGAAGGTAAACGGTGTTTCTGTGCGCTGCTCTGGTTCGCCAGAAGCGGCTTTGTCATGCTGGCCACATGACCCGGAAGCTGCACACCAGCTCCCTCAGCCAATAACGCGAGATGAGCGCTGCAACCCCAGAGTCGTCCGCGACTGGACCTAATGGTCAGGGATACCTTTACCTTTTATTATATGCTCCCTTAGTTACTTATGTCAATATTTATTAATGGGGTGGGGAGGCTAAAAAAAAAGAGAAGGTTCCCCCCTACGGTAGTTCCCACTTGACAGTTCCCACTATGAGAAAGCCTGTATGAGTCTAGCTTACACATGTTAGAATATCTCTATTTTCATTGGAGAAATGTTGGAGTGTATGGAGTTAACTGACCCCCGAGCTGTCTAAGGGCAATCCTGTATAGGAAAGTTTGGGTTTTTTTTTTAAAAAAATGTTTAACGTTTTATTATGTTTTTATATATTTTGGAAGCTGCCCAGAGTGGCTGGGGCAGCCCAGGAAGATGTGTAGGGTATAAATAGTAAAATTATCATTATGGAATGGGATGTCCCTATTTTCATTGGAGAAATGTTGGAGGGTATGCAGTGGGGAATTGCACACCTCTACAATCATATCTTTATGTTGTACAGACTGCATATCCAGACCATAGATGTGATATAAGAGCCTTCTAACTTACTCCAAAGAATGTTACATTTACAATATGATGTAAACAGGGATACATTACACTGACTTGGACAGAATTGGGTTCTCTGTAGTGTGTTGAACAGCGCAGTCTAAAAGCAATTTTTTTATAGGAATGTTCAAGCACTTGAGGAAGTGAACCAGACAAGAATGCAAAAATCCCACTGAAAGCAGTGCTCCTAGCAACTAGCCAAGGCCTGCAGTAAACATGAGCACAGCAAACTTCTTTGTTATGTGAACTTTTGTGGTTTCCATTTACCGGTGGGGCTCTCTGGACAAGATTTTATCTGCAGTTTGTTAATTTGAATGTGGAGATCATCACAATGAGTCAATTTCATAATTTCACTGTTAATATTTCTATCCCTTTATCTTAAGGCAGTCTCTTGTTTAGGATCTTTTACACCTTTATCTGAATACAGTACATGCTTTGTTGTGGTCACATTGTATGGTGATGGGGTTATTTATGCCCTGATCTTTAGAGCTGCTGAGTCAACAAAGTAGAATCAGTTCACAAAATTTGGTGCAATGTAACAACCAGGATATCACACTTGGGGTATGAGCTAATGCAACAAGGTAGTATGGCTTGATAGCTAAGATGCTGGTAGGATATTGCAGCAGAGTTTGTGAGGGCAGTACAGTGGTACCTCGGGTTACAGACGCTTTAGGTTACAGACGCTGCTAACCCAGAAATAGTACCTCGGGTTAAGAACTTTGTTTCAGGATGAGAACAGAAATCGTGCGGGGGTGGCGTGGTGGCAGCAGGAGGCCCCATTAGCTAAAGTGGTACCTCAGGTTAAGAACAGTTTTCAGGTTAAGAACAGACTTCCAGAATGAATTAAGTTCTTAACACGAGGTACCACTGTAGTATGCAAAATTGGTAGAAAGGGCTTCCATTCAGCAGGGACCCATCTATATTGGTGCCAGCCCATGTAACTGGATTTTTTTAATTTTTAAAATGTAAATCATTGCTGTCAATCTCTTTTTTGTCAGCTGTGTCACAAATGGGAGTTGTGGGATGCAGTAGTTTTGAGCTTGGAAACATTTTACCAAAAAGGAGAAAGGTTATTTTGGTTAATGGATACAACTGAGATTCAAATGATGTACTGCCATTATCCCCTCTCTGGAAATTAACTGAAAGGGAATAGCTGCATCACTTAATTTAAATGTACAGTACTCAAAAGTAGAACGAGAAGGGCTAGTGCAGGCACCCCCAAACTTCGGCCCTCCAGATGGACTACAATTCCCATCATCCCTGACCACTGGTCCTGTTAGCTAGGGATCATGGAAGTTGTAGGCCAAAACATCTGGAGGGCCGCAGTTTGGGGATGCCTGAGCTAGTGCAATTTTGTTGTGCAGTTATCCCGCATACTTATTTTGCAATGTGTACCTCCCAACATCCATGATGAAGGAGGTAATTTCCTGATGATTTAGAGAGATCAAATTGCACAAAATGTCTGTAGATTTAATATATATGTATATTGTGCTGCAGATAGCTATAGATAAGAAACATTTTCTTTCACATAATGTTTGAATGGAACACTTGGGTGACTCTGAAGTGTAAACCACAATAATGTTTCTTCACTAAAAAGCAAAACAGTGTATTGAAAAACAAATGCCAATTGAATGTGACCATAGAAAGCAGATACTGTATCGTACTAAGGTGCCATCTGGTGGGGAAAAAACAAATGACACAGTTAAGGAAATCACTTAATACTTCACAGGGTTGGATTAACCATTAAGCAAAATAAGCACTTGCTTAGGGTATCAAGGGAGGGCACCACAGATTCATTGTCAGATTTTTAGCATTAATGGTCACAAATTGCTCAGTTGAGCGTTCATTTTCTCAGTTGAAGTATATTAAAAAGTCCCAACAGAACAACTATGCAACAAGGTAGGCCGGATGCCTTATTATCTCTACTAAGTATGGAGGCATATGTCTTATATAAGATTTGTTCTAAGGAGCTGATGAAAGACTTTGCAATGAGAAAAAGTAGGAGAATTCACCCCCCCCCCATATGAATAAAGTGGAAGTATACAAAAATAAACATTACTCTCCATCTTTCTGTAGGTTTTATTTCATGTCAAAAAATAAAATTTTGAATTAGATAAATATGGGGGCACCAAGATCTTTTAAGTGCCTAGGACCTTCAAAGGTCCTGCTTCCACCACATGGTGCAAGACGTCAAGTGCTAAACCAGCCTTGAAAATAAGTCCAGACTTAGTTCCGGTTTCCGCCTGCAGGAATGGCGGACCTGTTTTCCATCCCTCTGACCTTCGTAAGGAATTTGGCGGTTGCTAGGGGAGTAAATGGCAACCCCCTACCCTCTCCGGGGTTACGAACCCCGCGATGCCCCCAGACCCACTCCGACTGTTTATGGAGTGGGGGGAGCTTGGGCTGAAGCACTTACGAGGGCCAGGACTCCCGGACGCTAATCTGCATGGCGGGGATTTCCATGATTAAAGAAGATAATTAGGCTTAAATCTATGGACATACTTCAGAAGGAGGGGCAGAAGCGCTGTTTACTGCCGAGAAATCTATGCTGCTGAGGGTGAGGAGTTAAAGGCTGTATTTCATCTGGAAGAAGAATTGATGGGGACGGAGCGATAAGGGAAGCGAGTCTTTTTTATTTATTTTTCATATGAGTTACTTCGTACCTTCCCAGACGTGATGTCCTGGCTTGTTTGGAGTGAAAGAGAAGCAAAAGACTGTGTGAGTTGAACTTTATAAACTGTTGTTATTGAGCATATTTTTTGAAGATGAGGAGTTGCTGATGAGAAAAACCCCCCTCTAGTTGGATGGGAGGAGTGCCTGGACGCGTTCGGAGGATTTATGAGTTGTGACGCACTTTGAATTGGAGCAGCGACCTGAAGCTAAGTTCAGCTATAGGGCAAGGAGATCCATTAATTTACCAAGAGTCTATGCATGGTGTGAGGTTTGGTTCTTCTGCCTGGAAAAGCTGTAAATTTTATAAAGATCGTTAATCTATGAGAGAAAACGAAAGTGATTTGAGTTTTTTTAAGATGGCGCTGCTTCGTGTTGAGAGTCGACGCAATAGGGACGCTCCAGACCAAGAAGATTTATGGGGAGGCTGGACTGATTAACTCACACAGGAGAAAGAACATTTGTGAAACTTTGTTTGACATTTATCTCAGCAGCTGGGAAATAATCGGTTGAAAGAGGAAAACATCTATGTGACTGTAAGGGAAAGATCTGGATTATTATGAACTCGGAGAGACGATTTGAACTTTAGAAAAAAGACGGCAGTGGACGGTTGCGAGGAATCCCCAATTTCTTGAAGCATGGGAACCCCCCCCCAAAAAAAATTCTAGATGATTTGGCATAACATTCGGTTTGATTGATATATATGTGTATAATTTGAAATAATGAATGTGATATAATTGGTTTGAATTGGAAAAATCAATAAAAATATATTTAAAAGAAAAGAAAAGAAAATAAGTCCAGACTTTGACAAGCCTGGCAAAGCCTTGGCAAAATAAGCCCCCCCCCCGGCAGAACTTTGCTTTCATATGCTACGCACAGAGGCAGGGCAAAGGATGTAAGCTCTGTTCCATAAAACACCAGATGTAGCAGCAACCATTTTGAAAAGGGGACATTCATTCTTCATATGAGAGCAGCACAGAAGAAAGCCCAAGGAAAAAGCACTTTAAGGCGGTGGGGGGGCTTACAGGTAGCTTGCACAAATTTACAATACTGCCAAGACAGAACAACACAGTGCAGGGACTGCTAAGAATGGGATTTTTAAAATAATTATTTTTCATGTAGATAGAAGTACGCACTTCTGTAGATAGAAGTGGTTACTCACTTTTTCTTAGGCTCCATTAATAAATGTAACTATTTATGGGATAATTTATTCCTGAGGAGACTAAAATAGGATTGCAGAACCCCCTCAGACCTGTATAGGAGAGAAACAATTTTACACTGTGGGGCCGGACTATATTTTGAAAGAAAAAAAAAAGAATGAATTCCTATGCCCCACAAATAATCCAGAGATGTATTTTAAATAAAAGCACACATTCTACTCATGTAAAAACACCAGGCAGCCCTACAAATAATCCAGAGATGCATTTTAAATAAAAGGACACATTCTACTTATGTAAAAACATGCTGATTCCTGGATCGTCTGTGAGGCGGTTTGAGAAGGCGATTTGGCCAAATCCAGCCCCCAGGCCTTAGTTTGCCTACCCATGGTTTAGATGCTTTGTCACAGAAGCTACAAAGAAGAGAGGTTTATGTTTATGGTGAATCCATGGCAGGATAAATTCTGTGAAGTTTTATTAGTGGTCCATCAACCCCTCCCTTCCCTCCTTTTCTTGTCCCACCTTCCTCCTGGAGGAGCCTGGGGCAGCTGGTTTGTCTTTCAGCCTGCACTGAGATGGGGATCAATGTAGGATGTGTGGTCTGTATGCTTGCATGCATGCGTGTGTGCATGTGAGAGTGTGTGCTCTAGGAATGTGTGTGCATGAGTGAGAGAATGTGTATACAGTGGTGCCTCGACTTACGAATTTTATCCGTTCCAAAGGCACCTTCGTAAGTCGAAAAATTCGTAAGTCGAAAAACGCCATTGGAAACGCGATTTCCCATAGGAATGCATTGGAAACGGAAAAATTCGTAAGTCGAAGCAACCCTATCTAAAAATTCGTAAGTCAAAAAATCCCTATCTAAAACCACCGTGGTTTCCTTTCGGATGTCGAGACATTCGTAAGCTCGCGGCCATTACCCCCATTCGCAAGTCGAAAAATTCAGTTGTCGAGTCGTTTGTAAGTCAAGGTACCACTGTACTACTCCTAGTGTGTGCATGGGCACCCTCCTAAGTCTGTTGTGGAATGTGATGCAAAGTCATAAACAGGATAGTTTTTGGTGCCCCCTCTATGCCCCTGAAGTTCAGTTAGCTTTTACCAGGGGCCAAGCTTTTAGTTTGGCAGTTCCTGCCCTTTGGAACTCTTTGCCAATAGAGGTTTGGCAGGTGTCATCTCTGTTATATTATAGATCTCTTTTAAAAATTGTGTTGTTCAGGCAGGTCTTTGAAATACATTTTTTTTTTTACTGACCGTTTTTCATTGATATGTCATTGGCATTTTTAAGGTTCTTATGACAGTTCTGTGTTTATAAGCTGTTCAATGCCTTGTTTTATTTTCTATGAAAGTGTGGTTTTGAAATAGCTAAATAAAAAATGAATAATAATATCAGCTGAGGAATACAGAACGCAATGGAACTTAAGAGAACAGCGAGAGACATAGGAGTGTTTGGAGACGGGTTTACTGAAAATCCATTGTGTAAAGATTTGATGCCAAACCATACAGCACACAGACTCCCCATTCTCTTATGCCATAAAGTGTAAATGGATGAAGGAATGTGGCTTGATTAAAGAAATCACCAAGCCTTTCATGACAGTACAAAAGTGCCACCTTGTGGAAAAAACAAATAACTGCAGTGCTAGGTAACTTATTACTGTAATGAAAACACAGACGTATTTGGGTCTTTTAATTTGGTTCTGATCATAAAATATTGCAAACATTGAAAGTTAGTCCTGTAGGTTTTTAAAGGCATTTCCCAATTTTTTTAAAATATACTAGTTTATGCTACAGTTTTTAATTTCAGGGTTGAAGCACCTTCCGGTTAGCTAAACTAGACAACTGTCGTTTATGCTTCAGCACTTGATCTTTATTATAGCTGCACTTTTCCTTGAGCACAAGTTCCCAAGTTCACCTTAAAAAAACCATTAAAAAAACTTCTTATCAAGTTTGTACCTTTCAGCATTTAATTTTCTGCTTGCAGCAATGTTGCATTAAACTATAAGCTACATCACCCTTGGTCTTTGAGTGAAGCTTCATTGAAGGTATTGTCTTTATCATATGGCAGACTTGTAAATAAATGTTAAACAATTTTGTTGAAGTTCAGTGGATAAAAAAGGTCAGCAGTCTGCCTTCTTTATTCCCGATAAAACTACAAAGATAATAGCTTTGATTTATTTCCCTTTGAGGAGAGAATAACACAGTGCAGTATAGAGAATTTTTCACACTAGATATCTACATGATTTACATACTCTTTTAGAGAGTGCTGTTTTCTTCAACTTTCTCCCCCAAAGAACTGTTAACTTCCTTGTCTTACATAGGCACACAAAATAGAAAGTCTGTAGTACTTTCCATTTTTTCGAGATGAATATTGTTCAATTTGTTTTAGCCTTTGAGTTGAATATATCATTAAGTTTTTCAGAAGTCCTTGATTACATTGTAACAAGGCAATTTTTTGAGGGTGGAAAAGAATTGCTTAGAGCTTTTATATTGTTACCTTGTCCCTTTCCTGGGGGTGGAACTGCAAGCGATCTGGGAACTTTATATTTTCTGCGCTCTAGCCCTGAATGCAGAGGAGCTTTGAGTTGCCTGAGTGCTTTGCCTGTATCGCTGCAGCACCGAAGGGGAGAAAGACGGAGGCTGCCCTTTTTTTTTCTTTGCTATAATTAAGAACAAAGTAAAAACGTTTCCCACCAACTGAGAGGCTGGAAAGGGGGGGTCGACTTTGGATTAAGCCAGCAAGTGGCTGAAGAGGGGTTTATTGCTGGGGAACTGTGGATCTGGGATTCTCCCTTATTTGGATTAAGCCTACAAGTGGCTGAAGTATTTGGCTTTTTTTCTTTTTCTTTTTTTTGGGTTTTATTGGAGCGAACTGTGGATTAAGCCTATAAGTGGCTGAAGAGTTGCGAGACTTGGCTTCTTTGTTTCAGGTTCCAAGGGTGCTTTGACTGCTGGAGGGATAAAGAAGGAACTTGCTAGAAGGGTTTGATTTAATGTAACTAGAAACTGCTGGTTCTCTGTCTCTGGGAGTGGAAAAGTACTGGAAAGACTTGAGGTTTCAGAGTAATCCACCCAGTGGCAGACGGAATAACTGTTGATTCTAGGTATTGGAATTTATTACAGCGCCATCTGGGGGTGGTTGGGTTATTGCAGGTAAATTGTAGGAATTTATTAATACTGGTCCCCCTAGTGGTGAAGAGGGGAATTTCCCCTCTTTCCTGTTTTTTTGTAGAAGAATGGCTGGTAAAGAAGAAAGGAAGGCAGCAAGCACACCAAAAGATAGAAGAGGTTCAAAGCAAGAAGAAGTCAAGGATTTAGAAGCTCTATGGCAAAAAATTAAAGATGAATTTAAACACAGTGAACAACGAATGGATAAAAAATTGGGAGAGATCGATAAGAAGATTGAAGGAGCGGTGGGAGAATTATCAACCCAAATAAAAGATCTGTCGGTGAGATCCAAAACAATGGAAGAAACAATCAAGAAGACCCAAAAAGAGGTAAAGGAGGTTAAAAAAGAGACTGACAAAGTGAAAGATAGTATGAAGAAAATGGACCGGGCACATGAACAAATGCTTGATAATTTGGCATTAATTGAAATGAAGCAAAGGCAATTGAATTTGAAATTAAGGGGTATCCCTGAAGAATCGGGAGAAGATATTAAGTCAAGGATAATTGCCGAATTGGCGAAATGGATGGGAAAGACGGATGAAGAAGTGAGCCAGACAATTGTGAATGTATTCAGAATTAAGGTAAAATCAGCAAAGGCCAAGGCAAGGAAAGCACCTGGTGATTGCGTGGTGGTTCTCAATACAATGGAGATGAAAAATGAGATTTTAAGTTTGAGCTTCACCAACAAGCTAATCATCGGAGGCAAGCCTATAATCGTGTTTAAAGAAATTCCTGGAAGATTTTTGAAAAAACGTGACAATTATAAAGCAATGGTGGCCCTGCTTAGGAAAAATGGAATCCAGCATAGATGGGAATACCCCGAAGGAATAATGTTTTTCTATAAAGAGAAAAGACATGTGCTGACAAGTATGCATGACATTGGGAAATTCTTGAGAAAGTACGAAAAATTCTTGGGAGAGCTGAGCCCAGACCTGGTTATCCTAGCTGAAGCGACCGCAGAAGAGGAAGAAGAACCAAAACCACAAAGAAGGAGAAGAAAGAAAAAAGAAGGAGAGGAAGAGAAATCAGAAGAAGAAGAACAGGAAAAAGAGGAAGAAGATAAAGAGTCAGAGAGTGAAGAAGAGGAAGAAGATAAAGATTTAAGTAAAGAACCCGACCAAGACTAGATAAAATCTTATCTTCCTGATATTAGGAAGTAAAATGGCATCATTGAAGATACATACTTGGAATGTACATGGATTGAATAATAAAGTGAAAAGAAATAAAATTGATCATATTTTGAAGAAGAAAAATTTGGATATAATCTGTCTTCAGGAAACACATGTGGCGAAAAAACATAATTATATTCTTAGAAATAAAAGGTTGGGTAAAGAATTTATAAATTCAGTAGAAAATAAAAAGAGAGGAGTGGTTTTGTATATAAAAGACAAATTGGAACCAAATCTGATGTTTAAAGATGAAGAAGGAAGAGTGATAGCGGTCCAAATATCGACCCAAGGAGAAAAAATGTTGGTGGTGGGAATTTATGCACCGAATGAGAACAAAGCGGAATTTTACAAGAATTTGGAAGAAAGGTTAGCAGAGTATATGGACCAAAAGATAGTGCTTATGGGTGATTTCAACGGAGTGACAGTACCAGAATTGGACAGGACAAAGAAAAGGAAGAATGAAGGCAAGTTACCAAAATCCTTCTTTGAATTGGTAGAAAACCTGGGCCTAGTGGATATTTGGAGGTTAAAGCATCCTACGCTTAAACGGTTTACATTCTTTTCAGAACCAAATCAAAGTTCTGGAAGAATAGATCATATATGGATCTCCAAAGAACTAGTACCCAGGGTGAGTAAAATAGAGATAATACCACGAACACTATCAGATCACAATTCAATATTCATGGAAATGAAAAGCAAAGATCAGAATTCCTTTAGGTGGAGAATGAATGAGGAGCTTTTCGAAGATAAAGAGGTGGTAGTAAAAGCTAAGAATATCCTGAAAGATTATTTTCATTGGAATCTACATAAAGACACTGGACTTGATATGGTATGGGATGCAAGTAAAGCAGTAATGAGAGGCTTTCTAATACAGCAAAATAGTTTCCTGAAACGAAAGAAAGAAAAGAAGAAGGAGGAAATCCTGAAGTGTCTCATGGAAAATGAGAAAAACCTGATAGATAAACCAGAGAATCAACAAATCAAACATAACATAAAGATGCTACAGACACAATTCTCCATGTTGATCAGTCAGGAGATAGAATGGAAAATAAAGCAGATGAGACAAAAAAATTTTGAATTAGCGAACAAAACAGGAAAATTATTGGCATGGCAATTAAGGAAACGTCAAAATCAAAATATGATAGTGAAGATAAATATGGAAGGAAAAGTGACTGAGGAGCCAAAGGAAATAAAGAAAGCCTTTCAAAAGTTTTACAAAGAGTTGTATTGTAAAAAGAAAGAAGAGGAGAAGAAGATCAGTGATTATTTAAGCAAACATGGATTGAAACAAATCCCAGAAGAGGAAAGAAAGAAACTCAATAATAGGATAACAAGGCAAGAAGTACACCAGGCAATAACGAGAATGAAAGTAGGAAAAGCCCCAGGACCAGATGGATTATCAGCAAAATATTATAAAGTTTTAAACGGACAGCTGATACCGATTTTAGAAGAAGTGATGAATGATATTCTTGCAGGAGGAAAGATCCCAAATACATGGAAGGAAGCGTATATTACATTGATTCCAAAACCAGGAGCGGATGGCTTAGAAGTCAGAAATTATAGACCAATTTCTTTATTGAACAACGATTATAAGCTGTTTGCAGACATTATGTCCAAGAGATTGAAAGAAGTTTTGAATGAAATGATATATAAGGATCAAGCTGGTTTTCTTCCTGGTAGACAGTTAAAGGACAACGTTAGACATATAATAGATGTAATAGAATATCTGGAAACCAAGATAGATAAGCCAGCAGTATTAATGTTTGTGGATGCGGAGAAAGCATTTGACAATATATCATGGCAGTTTATGAAGAAAAATCTGGAATCAATGGTTGGCAAAGATTCTTTTTTGAATGGGATTGAGGCAATATATTCAGAACAAAAAGCAAGATTGATAATTAATAACACATTAACGGAATATTTTGACATCACAAAAGGAACTAGACAGGGGTGTCCCTTATCCCCTTTATTATTCATCATGGTCCTGGAAGTACTATTGAATAGATTAAGAGATCTTTCAACTATTAGAGGAATTAAAGTAGGTGCAAAGCAATTTAAAGTGAAAGCCTTCGCGGATGATTTGGTCTTAACTCTAGAAAATCCTAATGAAAGTGTTGCAGCGGCTATAGAAGAAATTGAGAAATTTGGACAATTAGCAGGATTTAAATTAAATAGACAGAAAACAAAGGTGATGGCAATGAATATGACGAAAGAGGAAAAGCAAGAGTTACACCTAAAATATGGGTTCGATGTGGCAAAAAAAGTAAAATACCTTGGAATATGGATGACAGCAAAGAACATTAATTTATATAGTGATAATTATGAACCAGTATGGAGAGAAATAAAGAAAGACCTGGAAAGGTGGACTAATATGAACATGTCATTCTTAGGAAGAATAGCAGCAATTAAGATGAATATCTTACCTAAAATGTTATTCTTATTTCAAACTATACCTGTGGTGAAGGGTACAAGACAATTTCAAGAATGGCAAAAGATTTTGTCAAGATTTCTCTGGCAGGGGAAAAAACCTAGAATAAAACATAAAATCTTGGTAGACAGAAAAGAAAGAGGTGGTTTCTCCCTGCCAGACTTAAGACTTTATTATGAAGCGTCTTGTATGTGTTGGATTAAAGAGTGGATAACGTTGAAGAATACTGACCTGCTAGATTTGGAAGGTTTTAACAATAGATTTGGGTGGCATGCATATTTATGTTATGACAAAAAGAAGTCTCATACTGGGTTTACCAATCATGTGATAAGACGATCTCTGTACGAGGTGTGGGAAAGAAATAAAATGCTGTTAGAGACCAAAAAACCATGGTGGGTTTCACCAGCAGAGGTATTAACAGTGAAGAAAGTAAATATGGAGGGGAGGTGGGCCACTTATGAGGAAATTTTGATAAGAACTGATAAAGGATGGAGACTTAAACCCTATGAAGAAATTAAAGGAGTTTTAACAGGATGGATACAATACCATCAAATAAATGATGTTCTTAGGGAAGACAGGAAAATAGGTTTTGAGGACAAAAGGTCCAAATTCCAAATAGAAGTGCTAGAAGGCAAAACAAAGCTTCTGTCAAAAATGTACAATTTGTTATTAGAATGGTATACGAAGGATGAGTTGACAAAAGAAGTGATGATCAAGTGGGCAAAAGATTTTGGGCACAATATTGAGTATGACGCGTGGTTGAAATTATGGACTCAAACGTTGAGATTTACAGCATGTACTGCTTTGAAAGAAAATGTGTATAAGATGATGTATAGATGGTATTTAACACCAGTTAAATTAGCCAAAATGTATAGAATGAGTGACAAAACTTGCTGGAAATGTAAAGAGAGAGATGGTGAATTTTATCATATGTGGTGGACATGCGATAAGGTAAAAAGATTTTGGGAGATGTTATATAATGAGTTGAAAAAGATGTTTAGATATACTTTCCCAAAAAAACCTGAAGCATTTTTACTAGGAATAATGGGAGGAGAGATTAGAAAAGAAGATCAAGTATTGTTTATGTATGCGACAACCGCGGCTAGGACTTTGTTAGCCCAAAAATGGAAATTACAAGAAATTCCAACGATTGAGGAGTGGCAGATTAAAATGATGGACTATGCTGAACTCGCAAGGATGACTTGCAAGATCCGCGACCAGGGGGAGACAAGGTTTCAAAAAGACTGGAGTAAATATGTGGATTATATGGAGAAAAACTGTAGATCTTTAAAAACACTTGCAGGATTGAAATAAATCCTATGAATTGACCAAACAGTCAAAAAGGAACTGCAAAAATGTAGTAAACAAGAAACCCGCATGAAGGGAGGGGGGGAAGTCGAAGCTCGGCAGAGCAAAATGTTAGATGAAAATTTATAATGTTGTGTATAAAAGAATGTTTTTTTTTTTTATTTTAATTCGGATAAATTGGAAATTGAATAAAAATTATTTAAAAAAAAAAAAAGAATATATCATTAATTTCAGCTTGTTAGCATGATGGAGTGGTGCAATTTCTTCTGCTGACTCCAAATCCATGTATATATCTGCAGTTATTTGTCTCCAACACCAACTCTGCCTGTGTCATTATCTGATGAGGAAGGTTGTTGTGTACAAAAACTATCATTGTTATAAATTAGTTAATTTATAAGGTGCTAGGAAACTTTGGGGTTTCTTTCTAGGCTGGACTTTGTGTACCAGAGTCTGCTGCTGTCTGAGAATATTTCTCAAATTAGGAGGGTGGACTTCCTAGATGAGTATGTCATGTGCAAGGAGCACAGATAATTTGACGCCTGCTATTGAAAACAGGTACAGTATCTGTGGATTTCCCAGAAATGTGGACTTAAATCTGCTGCATTTGCTGGAATTGGATCATAGTACTTAAGGCTGAAGATGCAGTGGTCAGATAGAGGTGTGTGGGTGCAGAGGTGGAGGAGGCAGGAAGCAGAGAGGCATGGAATGTACATGAAACTGCACTAAGTACCGGTATGTAAATAGAGTCATACCTCAGTTTAAGTACGCTTTGGTTTGAATACTTTCAGTTTAAGTACTCCACGGACCTGTCTGGAACGGATTACTGTAATCCACTTTCCATTACTTTCAATGGGAAAGTTTGCCTCAGGTTAAGTACACTTCAGGTTAAGTACAGACTTCTGGAACAATTACACTCATACTTCGGGTTAAGTACGCTTCAGGTTGAGTACTCCGCGGACCCGTTTGGAACGGATTAATCCACTTTCCATTACTTTCAATGGGGAAGTCCGCTGCAGGTTAAGTACAGACTTCCGGAACCAATTGTGTACTTAAACCGAGGTACCACTGTATAGGAGCTGTCTGTAAACCCTAGCCATAGTATGTGGTGAGGATGTCTACAGTTAAACTGCTATGATGCAACTGCAGTTGAGGAATTTCCCTTTTGCCCTTTGAATTGAGTATGTGATTTACAGGGATGGGGTTAACAAAAGTGAGATTGCCACCTCTCTTATTTTATTTTGTGATTATTATCATTGATATTATTATCAATAGGTATGTGCTTTTGTGTGCATGCACACTTCTTCTGAAGAAGTGTGCATGCACATGAAAGCTCATACCAATGACAAATTTAGTTGGTCTCTAAGGTGCTACTGGAAGGTTTTTTTTATTTTTTAAATTTTGTTTCGACTACGTCAGACCAACACGGTTACCTACCTGTAACTATTATCAATAGGGTTCTACATAGCCCTTCATCTTAAGTTTGTGGGAAGTTTACAGGTTAAAAACAGCATTACCACCCAATTTTATTTTATTTTTTATAAAAAAAAATCAATAATAAAATAACATTGGTTTGTACAATCCGCTAAGCCAAACCTTGTCCTAGCTCAGTGTGGCAGAGGAGCAAAAAAGGACCAGAGATGGGCAAAGTAGCTGCAAGCTCTTCTCCAGAAGTCTGTATGCTTGTGCAGCCTCACAAAGACAGTGTTTGCCAAGTGGTGCAAAGCTGGTAAGTGATTTAAAAGCAGCAGAACTGGATAAAATAAAAACAATAAAGTCTTTGTAAAAGTCTTTTTTTTTGTAAACCCCCCCCCCCCCCGGGAGAATAAAAGACCTGGCACAAAAAAAGAAAGCACATACGTGCCAGGTGAGTATTTCTGGGAGAGGAGTACCACAACCAAAAGTGCCCCTTCTCTAGTTGCCACCTGCCTTACTTGCATCAGGGGGATGTTCAAAGAAGAGCATTGGCAGGTGACCTAAGTGTACAGTCTGTATTTGGTCTCTGTATTAGATTTTAAGAACTGTTGAGTTTCTGAGAAATTATTTTTGTGAATCACATAACAGCAGCAGTGTTTGCTTTGATAGCAAGCAGGTTTTTCTTGATACTTTGTGCACTGGAGTGCTTTATTCCTATAGCTATGTCTTAGGAGTCGCAGGTTCAAGATATGTGAAGGTGGGGATTTGTATCTTACGCCAGATGAAATGAAAATCTACTTGGGCAATAGCTCCTCCATTATCTTACTTCAACAGATAAAGCAAACACTATAAATCAGCATTTTATTACTAAGGCAAGATACAAAAGATGGCTTTAACAGTCCTGCACAGAGGGAGTAGATAAGAAGCATTTGTCCTTTCATTAGTGTATGTAATACCATATTTGAATTAATATTCAACACAATAAAAAGTGAACAAAAATTGGCAACAACTGATGGTGGTGAGCAGCCATTCTGAATTATATGATTTTAATAATTTGTGGCAATCTTTCCTTTTCTTATGTAATTATTTTTTTGGAAAGTAAAAGGCTACAGCCTTACAGCAACGTATAAGAGATTTTAATAGAGATTGAACAGAGAATGCAGTGTAGTGGATTTGAACAGGGAACATACTTTCCATACAGCGTATACTGGCATTTCTCTGGAATATATAAAATAGGTATGTGAAATATACCGGTACCTCACAGACGTAGGCTGCAATCCTTACTCCCTGATGGAGAGAGTTAGGATGGTGTGTAGAGTTTTCCCACTGGCTTTTGTCCCAGCTCCACCAAAGTCGGTAGAAAGCTACTGTTGGTGGTTCTTATTCTGATGGTAGACAACTGGAAGGATAGAAGCAGATTAGTTTGTTTTGAGATGGGGTGGATAATACTAAATATCTGATGAAGCCACCTCTTGTGTTTTATTTTTCTCATTGGCTGATAATGTTTTCTCACTTCCAGCTGTGTTGTATGTCTGTGTGTGAGATTAGTGTTCATAGCAGTATGAAGCATTAGTTAGCGGCTTGACTAGTTAAATAATTACCTTTACTTGTACAGACTTGGCCCTTGTTGTCCTTGACAATAGGATGCTCTCATGTGCAATTAAACATTAATTTGCCCCCACTCTCCTTGGGTCTCTGCTTATGGATTTTCTTCACTTCTAGTTATGCCCCACTGATTATAAAACCTTGGTTTCTAGCCTCTGAAAACCCAATTAGACTTGTGCTGCTCTGATATAAGGTTGATTCCCCCCTCTAAACTTTCTAGGCTTACTATTTTGGAGCAGCAAGTATAAATAGCAAGTAAAATATTCGCTCATTCCTTTTTTAAATATAGGGAATGGGAACATTTTGAAGTTACAGTGGTGTTTCGTGCGACCAATCAAATGTGAGTGTATCAGGTAAGAATTATTTTTTTGTTAATAATCAATTTTATTTTCAAATGCTAGGTTTGTAGAAACACAATAGGTTTCTCTTTTAGAAAAAGCACATACATGCGTCTAAACATATTTCTTACGCTGCAATGCTATACACCCATCACAAAGCAGCAGAGTTCTACCACGTACCACTCATAGTAGTTACTGAAGTGTGATAAAAGACAGTATTTACCACACTGCATGTCTACAGTATGCATTGCAATGCAATGTTGTACACTCACTAGTTCGTCACATTTAGGCTACTTAGTTACTTAGTCAGTCCAGATAATAAGTAGGCAGAAGTAAGAAAGATGAACTCTGAAGCTATGCAGTAGTTGGGGAGATACTATATTTTGGCTGGCAGGTATTAATTGGCCAGTCATGTATCAATGAAGAACAAGAAGGCGATGACTACAGTGCTTCTTTCAGGTTTAATATCAGTCAGATCAAAGAATCAGATATTAGGTGACCAGAATGGAGTGTAAGTCAGTCAGATACGCAAGGAACCTCTAGGCTGTAATGTTACTATAGCAAGAGTTAGACTGCATATAGTTCCCTCTCAGTGGACGTTTCTTTCACTGTTCTCTGTTGTTAGACTCTAGTGCACAAACTCCGTAAAGCAGTCCAGACTAGGTTTTATGGAAGCAGTAGTTTGCTGACCTAGATGGGGATTTTGCTGGAGTTGGTGATATGACAGCTTAATTTCTGGAAGAAAAGCAGAAGGCCTTGGAGGGTAATCATACTATGTGGCAGGGTAGCCCCAGATACTGATGGAGTGTCTTTTTTTTGGTAAATAAATAATAATAATAATAATAATAATAATAATAATAATTCTCTTTGTTTTAGGTGTAGGTTGTGACTTCTCTTGAAAGTATATTTTGTAGGATCTAGTGACTGCTTCATTTCACACATGTTATAGACAGTTGTGGACCTGTGAAAACAGGTTATGTAGGCAGTAAGCTTCATATATATGACAGGTTGCAGAAGTCCCTTGTTTGTATATTCCTGTTCTGTCATCAGTCATTCTTCCAGAAACAAAATCATTTATTTACTTTGCTTTAAATTTTGCCCTGCTGAAGGATGCAAGGTGTTGATATAAAGTACAGAACACTATAGGTAGACCCTTGCCCCTTGGAGGACTTGACAACAGAGACGTACATTGACCAAGAGAGGATGGAGAAAAATAAACAAATACATAAAATAAAACATTAGTCTTCCTGCAAATACATGCATAGAACAATATCAGAGTTATAATTATAATTCATATTTTTAAAATGATGCTGTGCACTGTTGAAAAAAAATCCAATCATAACTGGCAAGAAATCTGCTTTTTTGAGATTAGAAAAGGAATTTTCTTGTCAAGTGTCTTACAACAAAGGACAGATTTTTTTTTTTAACTTTGAGGAAATGACATGGTGATGTCCTTTCAAATGAGGAAATGAATCCTCTTCCTGTGAAAATGAAATCCTCCACATATCTCAGTTGCCTTTTAAGCCTTTCAACCTGTCAATGAAATTGTGTAATCAAATAATAGCATGCCTGAAGCTTATAGCCTTTTCTTGAGAAGTAGTATCATCAAACGATGCGCTCTATTGATTTTAATCACACTGAACCAGATTTTTTAAACTTAGAGTAACAGTATTGGCTTCAGTAGGATTACTCCAGAATTTATATCATATAAGCTCAGAATTCTGTTCATTTAAGAAAAATATTATCCACTATAAGGTATGGAACATCACTATGTGAAAAAAATATGGTCGGATTTTCTTTTTCTGGAAGCTATTCAAATAGTCCTTCCCTCTGAACACCTGCTAAAATTGTCAGATATTTGCTTCCATTTTGTGATGAGTATTCAAAGTTATTGCAGTGCTCAACATGCTGCTTTACTTTTTCTTCCTAGTCAGCCTGAGTTCTTGTTCACTTTTTCATTTTTTATCTATTATATATTGTACTTCAACACTGCTATGCTAAAAGTGCATTTTCTTTTTAGTTTATTAAAGGTATTTTCCAGTTAATCCTAACACATCTGAGCATGTCTACTGGTTGCCACACATGTTCAACCACTAAAACTTGCATGCTCTTTACAGTTTTATTATTTATTTATTTTGGGGATTTATATATGTACTGCCTTTCAAAACATTTCTTTCCAACTACCATAAAAACATCATTCAATACATCAATACTATAATTAAAAGAGGAGTATAAAGCAGTTTGATAATTATCCTTTGAGCAGAAAACTTTCAAATTCTGCTAAATTTTGCTTTGCAGGAGCTTAAATGAAAGAGTATTAACAGTATGTTTTATTGACTTTGTTTTTCCATTAATTTTTCACTTTATAAATGGCATGGGCGTACCCAGGATCAAAACTAGGGGGGGCAAGGGGAGGGGCCAAGGCACGGAAGGGGAGGGGCCACAAAGTGGACGGGAACGGCGAATTCGCGCTCCGCCGGGCTGTGCCCCTCCCTAGAAGCAGGGCTGGTGGGCGGAAGCGGAGCCCAGCGGAGCGCGAGTTCAGCGTTCCCGCCCGCCGCGCCGCGCTCTCTGGTTCCCCGCCACGCTTGGCCTTGCCAGAGGGCGCGACGGGGAGCTGGAGGGAGGGCGCAGCGCGGCGGGCGGGAACGGCGAACTCGCGCTCCGCCGGGCTGTGCCCCTCCCTAGAAGCAGGGCTGGTGGGCGGAGGCGGAGCCCAGCCCAGAGGAGCGCGAGTTCGGCGTTCCCGCCCACCGCGCCGCGCTCCCTGGTTCCCCGCCGTGCTTGGCCTTGCCTGAGGGCGCGCCGGGGAGCTGGAGGGAGGGTGCGGCGCGGCGTGGCGGGAATGGCGAACTCGTGCTCCGCCGGGCTGTGCTCCGCCTCTGCCCACCAGCCCTGCTTCTAGAGTAGGGCAGCTGCCCTAACTTGCCCCGTGGTGGGTACGCTCTTGATAAATGGAGCTATTAAGTCCTTACTTCACTATAGAACGTTTTAGTTTGTCAGGATTTTGTAGGTGGTATGAAACAAACTAATTCCATAAACACAAGGATTTTGCCCCCTCTCTCCCCCTTTCATGGCCCCCAAATCTGTTCTGCGGTTTTTTTCCTACCCTCTAGATCAAATTTGAGGAGGATGTGGGGTTCTCATGCGCAGGGAGGAGGGAGTTCTGGTGTGTAAGTGGGAATTTTTTATGCTGAAGGAAAAATCTAGTTGGACAATACCCTGTAAACTGTCTTCTGAAAACCCTTCCCCCAGCTCTCCAGAACAGATTTGTGCCAGTTTGTAGGAACTACAGGGAGCAGCAGGATTCAGCAACCTCTAACTCAGTGGCTGTCACTGCCCCAGAAGATCAAGCACCTATTGTTCATAGCAAAATAAAAAAATTCCTTCAGTAGCACCTTAAAGACCAACTAAGTTTATATTCTGGTATGAGCTTTCGTGTGCATGCACACTTCTTCAGATCTGAAGAAGTGTGCATGCACACGAAAGCTCATACCAAAATATAAACTTAGTTGGTCTTTAAGGTGCTACTGAAGGAATTTTTTTATTTTGCTTCAACTCAGACCAACACGGCTACCTACCTGTAACTAGAACTATTGTTCATATTTATTGCAAACCTTGAAAGTATTTGATGGGGGGGAAAGACTTAAGATCTTGCAAATCACTTTCTGGTTTTGTCACTTGCCCCAAATATGCTGTCCGAGATGCTTTCCCCCTATATGGTTTCTCTTTCCAAGGTACCTCCAGAATTTCAGTACTTTCCCTGTCCCTCCCCAGTCTGCATCATCCTGATCCTGGTCCGAACCTCCAAATTCCAACCACAAGATAAACTCTTTGCAGGAAACATGGCTAAGGTTATGCAAATTTATACAAGTTCATTTTATGCTATTCAAAAATCTTTTGGTTTCTTCTTACAGAGTCTGTATTGCCATGGTGCAAAATTTGATTTTATTGGGAAGAAAACTTCACAGTGACCTTCAGCAGAGTAACTAGAATAATAACTCAGTGAGTTGATACACTTTGGCAGTACAAAAATTAAAATAAAATAGTAGCAGGGAAGCATATATTTGCTTTGAGATGCAACTAGGCATATATAATGTGGTGAAGCAAATGTAACCTGTTTCCATTTAGACAATTTTGACAGTGATTGATTTTGATCTATAATGGCATGGCTGAAATATTGATAAACTTGAGTTATCACCTTCAAATGTTTGAATGCGACACATCACAAAGTACATAGGTGAGATGGCAGACCCAGTTGTGTTATTGCTTGTGAATGTACTCTTGGAAAAATAAAAGGATAATAATAGAATCATAGAATTGCAGAGTTGGAAGTAATAAAATTGTGTGTTTGTTAAGCAGAGATGAAATGTTTGGATACAGTTACATAGTTTTGTTTTTTGTTTAATTATCTAGCTATTGATTTTAGACTTTAATAACAGGGCACCATTGCACTTGAGCTTCCTATAGCATTCTGGTCAAAATGTAAAGGGTCCGTTTCACCTGTAAGGACTTTACGCACCTTTTGCTTTGATTACTACAAGCTTTGGTCTGTCCAGAAGGGATTATAATTATTTATCCTGCATTTGTTTAGATAACTTCTGTTCTTCTTTGATATTTTAGGAATGCTTTAAAATGTACTCTGGCTCTCTGCATAAAAAGAGATTAGGAAGCTAGCTATAAATTTGATACGCTTGGCTAACACAAAAAGTGTACAAGAGATTCTTTAGGTTAATTATTCTTCAGTATCCATGTGGTGGGTAAATCACATTTTCACTTTGCATGGTTGACCATTAAGCTCATTGATATGCTGCTATATGTCAGGGATCGCTGACTTCTGCATTGTTGGGACCATGCCGTTCTCCTAATCACCTGGTGGTAGGAAGTGTCTATTAACTAGCAACCAACTTTCTCATGAGTAGTCAAGCTCCATAATAAAGTAGGTGCAGTTCAATACTTAGGGTATCACAATTATAGAACCCATGTGCTCAAGGTTTAGCCAGGACATTACACACAAAATCCAAAAGGGAGTATGTGTGTGGAATCACTATTTCTTGGGAATGGAATCTATTTTCCTTTTCCTTACAGCTGAAACTGTAGACCAACCTTTTATGACACCATGCTTAGAATTTGGTAGGGCTGTAGAGGGTGCTGTAAAATGATATGGGGCCGGGCTTGCCAGTTGGTCTTTCCTGTCATATATTTAAAGTCAAAATTTTAAATCCTTTTCATATAGTCTGGTAGCAAACATTGGAACAAGCAGAGCTGATCAATTTGTAGAGATGAGCAAAACCAGGACCTATGTTAGACCCACTGCCAACATGTGAGATGCTGGGGCCACCTGATTCCTGGCATGCCCATGGCAGCAGCCAACAGGACTGAGGGGGCAGCTTTGACTGGAGCTCTGGACTACATGCCCAAACTCACCATCCTGCCATATTAATTATGCTGCCCTGGTGTGCTTCTGGCATGGAATCCGGAGCTCCAAGTGGCAATGGGGACTGCAGGGGGCAGCTCAGCAATGACACAGATCAGAGCTATCTTGATTACTGTAGTTGAATCCAGCCCAGAATGATAAAGTAACTAATAACAAACAACAGAACATTCTAGCATGCTGCTTCTGTATGGTTTTTTTTGGTGTGTCTTTTAGTTTATGAGCAGTAGGCAGATTGAACTTAGTCTGTAGACTTCAGTGGTTTCTTTCTATCCATTCTTACTCCAGCTCCCTTCCATGACAGTGCTACCTATGTCAACATGGTCCTCACTTTTTGAGGTAAGATTTTAGGTTGTACATAATATTCCTTCTAATATTACATCATAAAAAATGTAGCATTATATATTCCCCTTTTGTAAGCTGAAATAATCAAGATAAATAATTTCCCCTGCTTAAAAAAGCTAAAGGACCCCTGACAGTTAGGTCCAGTCGCGAACGACTCTGGGGTTGCAGTGCTCATCTCGCTTTACTGGCCGAGGGAGCCAGTGTTTGTCTGCTCCGCAGACAGTTTTTCCGGGTCATGTGGCCAGCATGACTAAGCCGCTTCTGGCGAAACCAGACAGCACACGGAAATGCCATATACCTTCCTGCCAGAGTGGTACCTATTTATCTACTTGAACTTTGACATGCTTTTGAACTGCTAGGTTGGCAGGAGCTGGGACAGAGCAACGAGAGCTCACCCCATCATGGGGATTTGAACCGCCGACCTTCTGATCGGCAAGCCCTAGGCTCAGTGACCTGAATAAATAGGACCTTTTCTTGTCTCTCATTGTGGCCTACTCTGCATGGAATCCATTTTTAACCCCCCCCCCACTGCCTTGCAAGTCTCTTCTTGCATGCATTCTACACTTTGCGCAATGTGAGGAGCGATGTTTATTTGATCCCACACCATTGCTTCTGCTTTTATGGAGAGCTAATCTTTGATATTACTGGTCTCTCTGAAAGAAAGAAATGACTGCTCAAGAAAATATTTTTCCAGTAATCAAACTATGTTAGACCTTTAATAGAACAAGAGTTTTCGATTATTAAATTTTGAGTAGTGTTTGGGTTTAAATGTTTTGGGACTAGACAATTGGGGCAGAAACCAACCAAAATTGAATACTTTTAAGTCTCATTGATTTCAGTGGAAGAGCTTCAAGCATGTGCTCAACTCTCCTATTAATTCATTTGTCATGTTTACAGCTGGTTTGTTCCATGTACTTACACTATGAACATAGACCTGTATATGTAATGTTCTCTAGCTTCAGTATGCCTGATTCCCCCCCACCCCCAAAATAATAGAAAAGAAGAATGGAAATGTGCAATCTCAACCTCTTTTGTCTGTAGGCCTAGTTCGCTCTTGAGAAGTTAAGCAGGCTTAATTAACCAATTGAGTTGCGGTAATTTGGATATAATAATCATTTCCCATAGTGGAATTCAGAGTTTATAATTTCACAGTAAAATTAAGAATATTAATAGAATAATATACAGTATAAAAATAAGACAGAGGAGTTCTGTTGTTCCTGAATAGAAAACAAACTCAGAATATGAAAAACGCTACTAACTTTAGGGTCACACTGGATATTATAAGAGAGACAGAGCTATCTCTGCTCAACATCTCTTTGTAATGTCAATCATGAACAATACAACACCATTACACTGTGCACTTTCCCAGCCTCCACAAGGCAATGATGTGAGGCATGGGTGGGGAGACACAAAATTGGTAGATGGTATACCGTGCATAGTTTATATTGGGGACAGCCGCTTCACGTTTGATCCTTTAATAATGTTTACACACACAAATACCTATATGAAGGGAAATACTTGGTACTTCTCTGTAGTGTCCTATTTCAAGAAAATCATATTTTAAAAGATGGTTAACTTACAAATTTGTTTTTTGCAATAAATCTAGTCTTTTTAATATATTTTGCTACCTTAGATTGTATAAAAATGTGTGTGTGTGTGTGATATATAGAGAGATCGAGAGAGGTCAGAGGTCTGTATTACAGTACAGTGGTGCCTCGTAAGACGAATTTAATTTGTTCCAGGACTCAATTCGTCCTATGAAAAATTCATCTTGCGAGTCGCGGTTTCCCATAGGAATGCATTGAAACTTAATCCTATGGGTTCCAGGGGACTGGCGGCGGCATGGGATGGGGCTTCGGAGAAGGAGCAGCACTTTTCCGAAGCCCCGTCTGATGCCGGCTGTGTGCGAGGCGGGGGGGGGGGAGAAACGCTTCTCCCCGCCTCTGCCTCCCGCCTGTCTTCCCCGGCATGGGACGGGGCTTCGCTGAAGGTGTCCGAAGCCCCATCCGATGCCGGCTGTGTGCGAGGCGGCAGGGGGCAGAAGCGCCACTGCCTCCTGCCTGCCTTCCACGGTCTCCGAAGCCGCGTCCCATGCCGGCTGTGCGCGGCAAGGCGGCCGGGGGGGGGAGAAGTGCTTATTCCCGCCGTCTCCTGCCTGCCTTCCCCGGCATGGGACGCAGCTTCAGAGAAGGTTTCCGAAGCCACGTCCCATGCCGGCTGTGCGCGGCGGGGGGAGAAGCGCTTCTCCCCGTCGCCTCCCGCCTGTCTTCCCCAGGGGATGGAGCCGAAGCACGGCGGGCGCTGCTTGCCCCCGCCTGTCTTCCCCGAGCCAAGGGGAAGACAGGCAGTGGCAGCCACCGCACCGCTGCGCTTCGGCTCCGTCCCCCCTGGCAAAGGAAGATCAGCTGTCAGCTTCCTGCGCTGACAGCTGATCTTCCTTTGCCGCCTTCCCGCGCTACATTCTATGGCCGCGCTTCGCAAGACGAAGCGGCGGTCATAGAAAACCTCGTCATCTTGCAAATGCCTCGCGCAACGCAAAACTCTTTCGTCTTGCGAGTTTTCCGTTGTTCGAGGCATTCGTCTTACGAGCCACCACTGTACTGTCATTGCTTGAAGCCATTGCTAGTCACAACACATTTTAATGTCACCAGACCACTAACTGTGACCTTCCGATTACTTTTCTCAGCTTTTTGTTCTGCTTCCTTCAACAGTGGACACTGAGGTGCCAATCTTTGTGCTACTGTTTAATTTGCACAGCAGGATCTACACGACCAAACAGATGGCTGATCTCAGTCAGGAAAATACAACTGCAAAATGCACTGAGTGTTGCACATCATTTGAACCAAGCAATGGTGTACTTTTTTGCCCCCGTTGCAATAATGGCACCATGTGCCCTGAACAAGCTGTAGTAGAGACCTCAGATTCACCAACTACTTCAGTGAGTGAATGTTCGGATCCCGAAGACACCATGTCAAAGAAACAAACATCTTATTTAACAAATGTAAGGATACTAACTTCAAATATTTTATTTTCTTCCTGTTCCACCATCCTTCCATCACCCCAGTGTATATTCAGATAACTTTCCCTTTCGTGAAATGCCTTTGTGAAATCAGGCCAGCGATATTAACGTCAGGCAAAATAGGAAAATGTCAGGATTCAAACCTATAAAGCACTCCCCTCTAGGAAAGCTGCTTACCCATTCAGCCATAGAAACAGGCAGAAGTTGGGTGCTGGATGGGCAAATTACTTGTTTCTTAATGGACCTCTGCTCCATCTTCCTGTGCTGTTTTTCTTGGCCGGCTAGCTCTGCTAAGTTATTGATAATATACATACCTTGTTCCTCACCACCACCACCCTGCCAGTTGATGGACTCCTTTACAGTGGCAGCAGTAACTGTTTCACTTGTGGGTTCACAGCGGCTGCCCACTTTGAATGGAGGGCTCACTGAACTTAAATCCTGGTAGTAGAAAAAGCATTGGGGCCCCTCCCAGTTAAGACTCTCATCCTGAAGCGAGATTGAACTAGGATGGGAGAGGGGATCCCTATCTGCTAACTCCCAGTAACAAGGAAATGGCAGCTGTATAGAATCTTTTTATTGAACGGCATGACAGATGGAATAGCGTCTGAAACAAAGGCAGGTGGGATTGACAGCCTTTTGTCCCAGCAGGGGTTTGTTGCCATTGAAAATTGCATAACAACAGGCAGAAGAGTTGCAAGTGTTATGCTCATCATGGCTTCTTCTACATGTTGGATATTCCTTTACCTGTTAAGCAGCTGCCTGCCTGTCATCTTGCAAAGGTGCAGCAGCCTGTCTGGTAGCTCCACAGAGGAAAACCTACAAGTGTTCTGGTGACTGCTAAGGATGAGTATGCTGTCCAGAACTCGCCTTAGACTGACTCATTCTCTGATCCCTCCCACACCCCACTCAGGCCAATTTGAGGGCGTCAGAAAAAACATCCACTATTCCCAGAAGCCCTTTCTGCCGGTCCTCTACCTCTGAAACGCAAGCTCCCTAACCTTCGTCTTTTAAAACCTAATAGGCATGGCACTTTGAGCAGTGACAGCAGAGAGATGAAACAAGTCCCCCTTGCAACAACTGGTGTGACATCATGAGATCAGTTTCAGTTGATGTTGAGAATGTAGAAATGTTGAATCATTTGATTTTCTTTGAAATAATAGCTCAGATTTAATCTCACAATTTTCAGAAGTTACAATAATTGTGTGGAGAAATTAAGCAGAAGTTGTGATTGACCTAAATTTCTATTATTCCCCTGATGCTTTTTATAGAAAAGATGTACAAAGGACATTTTCTTTTGTTTTCAGTCCACTGCTATATACTGCATTTATTTGAGAACACAAGTATTTTAAACTTGTAGAGCACAAATCTTTAAAAGCTTTTGTTGCAAAACCCCCCCAACCCAAACCTGAAATAAATACACGTTCAAAACAAATGGGATGGGAAAGCACTTAAGATTGAAACTCCAGAGGATTACCCATAATTTGGTAAATTAACACAAATTGGCCTCCTTAAAGTAGTGCTCTTAAAAAGCGGGATGCAAACTTTGAACAATCTCAAATAAACTTTGTTTGAACATACCATGAGTGATTTACATCTGATATAAAAAGATAATATAGTAACCTATGATTATACTCTTTATGTCATATAGTATAATCAAAAAGAATTACTTCGTTTTGCTATTGGCAACTGAGTTTTATATCTCGGGTGGTCAGTGGAATGCATAGGATGTTTTGAAAAGCATGAACATTAAAATTAGAATTGCCGTACATGAAATCCATTATTGTTATAGATTTCTTTACTTTTTTAGTGTAAGATTCATATCATATTAGCACAAATAATTTTAGCATCATTTTGTTCTCTTGGTTATACATTTACTTGTCTTTTTTCCAACATCAGCTACTTCATTAATTTAGTATCTAATTGATTAACTTAATGCAAGCACTTAATACAGTGTCATTTTCTGTTAGCGTATACCAGTTGGCTGATTCACACAAAAAGAATAATCTTCTACTCTGCTCAATAAAAAAATGTATTAGGCATTAGTAATTCTAGGGTTCTAGGATTTTTATTCAGGCTTTTCAACACCAGTAGCATTTACAGTTGTAAATACAAATACATTTCCACTACAGTTTATTTAGTGGAATTCCTTATATATATTGTCCAGTATCAGTTTAAAAATGATATTTTAAAAGCAGCCATTAGGCTCTTCTGCTTGGTTGGCTTATATAGGTGCAGATTGGATCAGATTGCCCTATTTTATTTTAACACGGTCCCTTCCAACTCTACAATTCTATGTTTCTATTAGAAACATATGAATACAGGTATATGAACCTGCTTTATAAAAAAAGTTTTATTGTGCATTGTCTTGGCTATTTCTGGTTTGAGGGTGCCATACTGCTATATAAATATTTTGGAATAAAAAAACAAAAATTGAATTGGATCATTCGTTCATCTAGCTCAGTACTGTTTCTTTACTGTGATTGGCAGTAGCTTCTCCAGGACTCAGACTGAGTTTCTCCCCAGTCTTGAGACTTGTATTGAATATGGGGTTTTGGATTGACTGTAAGTACATAGAACATAGGAAACGGACTTTTAACCAGTCAGACCTTCAGTCCATCTAGCTCAATATTCTTGACACTGGCTAGCAATGCCTCTCTGGGTTTCAGGCAGGGATCCTTCCCAGCCCTCCCTAAAAACACCAGGGATGGAACCCGAAACCTTTTACATGAAAAGCATATGCTCCACCACTGAGCCATGGCCCTTCCCCTGCAAAGCATGTGCATCACCCTTAGGGAATGATCCCTTTGGGGACCATAGCTGGTGTGCTGCCAGCTATCAATGCAGGATGGTGCTGTTCATGGTGGCTTTCACTCTTTCAGCTTGTGGTACATGGGGGTAACTGCTCACCTGCTACCTAGACATACTAGTCCTCTTGTAGAAATCAAGGAAATAGAGAGGCTTATTGGGATTGGGAGACATGCTGCAGAATCTGGATTCTGTGAGTGAGACTTGCTTTTCAGCAAGCATTTCCTAGAACTGAAGTAGAACATAAAAAAGCAATGCAGGCTTAAATTACTTTGGAACTCCTTATTGATATAGACCAAATGTATCAGAATGGAAAAAGAATACTTATTTTTATATAAGGTGTCTTTAGACCAGGCATCCCCAAACTGCATCCCTCCAGATGTTTTGGCCTACAACTCCCATGATCCCTAGCTAACAGGACCAGTGGTCGGGGAAGATGGGAATTGTAGTCCAAAATATCTGGACGGTCGAAGTTTGGGGATGCCTGCTTTAGACTCTCTCTCTTTCCACTTATTCATATTCCGACACAGGGGTAGCCAATGTGGTGACTTCCAAGTATTACTGGACTTCAGTTCCCACTATCCATTACAATTGGCCATATTTGATGGGGCTGAGGTGCGCTGGAGTTCAACAACAATTACTACATTTGTCTGTCTCCTGCTCCATCATACATTTTGATTGTTTTGCGATCTATTGTTTTGAAATCTAATAAGTTCACCTTTTCTAGGTCTCGTCCCACTTCATATATTTTCTCGTTTTCTTGTAATAACTTACATATAACTTACTGCATGTGCCGGAAGGTACATAAAATAGCATATAGCCTTTTAAAAACAATGGTTTGTAGTTTAATTTCATGCTTCTCTTTTTATGTCCCCAAAGATGCCAAAGTCAGAACTAACAGACTCTCAGAGGAAAATGCTCATTACCACCCCAGGCATTCGTGGCAGTAATACAGAATTCAAAGTTCCTCACACGCGAATAGAAGATGGAGCAGCAATTCAGGTTCGTAGCTGTGCATTCCTCCAAACTTTTGGTACAATTTTTAATTAGAAGATGGCAAAAATAGCTGTGTAAATAGCTGCGTTGGTCCATGGGTGGGAGAGTGGTAATACCTGTATAAGGACCATCCTGACTGACATAATATCATAGAATCACAGAATTGCAGATTGGGATCCAAAGGGTCATCAAGTCCAACCCTCTGTAATGCAGCAATCCCAATGTCAAAAGCAAGCTTTCAAGTTCCTCAACACTCTTCATTAGGCTAGATGTCAGAGACTGGGCAGAGGAGGAATGGTGGAGAACGTCTCCCTAGCCAGACCCTTCCAGAGAAGGAGACAGTTCAGAATTACAACAGGTGTTTGAGGGAGGTCACAGCTCAGAGGCAGATGAGGGGAAAAGCTGGGAGGAGGAGGAAGAGGAACCACCAGGGGAGAGACAGCTGACGGACTCAGTGTCTTTAGGAAGCATTCCAGACCCCACCTCCCAGAACCCGGCAGGAATTGAAAGTAGGAGAGCAGAGAGCTTAGAGGCAGAAGGCACAGCTCAGCCACAGTAGTGACGATGCATAATGGGAGAGGCGGAGAGGGTGCAACACCATTACTCCAAGAGGCTGCATTTCTAAGCCTCTCTGTGTGAATATTGAATAACAAGCATCAGTAAGAATTTTCCTTGTCTTATCCATTCCTGGCAACCTACCATGGGGGGTTGGATGCTCTGACTCCTGACACTGTATATTCAACAAAGCAAGATGGAGGGGGGCAATAAAAATGGTCATTTATTGTTGTTAATGTAATATAATATTCATTCAAACGCCTTCTTGTTTGCATTTCTATATCTATCAGAACAGTTTTGCTGTTCTGTTACAGTGGCATCCTCAGGTTGCTTGGCTAAAAGATCTAAAGCAACCTGGTGAACACAATGGAACTAAAAAGGGCTAGAGTGGACACAGCTACAATATACAAATGGATTAACAGGATGACAAGCGGTTTACGTGGTGTTAAACCCATTTTTCAAACAACAAATTGTTAGCAAAATTGTGTACTTTGTAGATACAGCACTTGGGATTCTCTGAACTTAAGAAGAGCCCTGCTGCCTTGGATCAAAGGCCAGTCTAGTCCAGTTTCCTGTTCCCACAGTGGCCAGCCATAGGCCTATGGGAAACCTCCAAGCAGGTCATGAGTGGAATAATGCTCCGCTTCTTGTGTTCTGTAGCAAGTGCTATTCAGAAGCAGAATGTCTCTGATACTGGAGATAATATATATTGATAATAATGTCTATTAGCCATTGTTAGCAGTAACAACAGCAACTTATAAAGTACTTGCGGTTTTCTAAGTACTGAACATACATTAAAGGAAAGGCAGCCTATACATGCAGGCTGACAATCTAATAGACACAATACAAATGGAGAAAAAAAAGAAATGGGGAAGGGAAAAGGAAAGCAAGTATTAGAGCAGCTGCTCCTTCATCAGCCAATAGATGGGGCTGATTTCCTTGGAGGCCGCTCCTGTTGCTTGATCATTTTGAACGCTCTCATGTGCAACTTTTCCAGTTCTACAATATCTTTTGCATCCCGGGGTGGCCAAAACTATGCCCTGTAATCCAAGTGCAGCCACACCATATATTTGTATACAGTATTATGATATGGGCAGGTTAGTTCCCCCCCCCCTTTCCTAATGATTCCCTGGCATGCAATTTGCCTTTTTAAAGCAGCTGCACACTAGGCTGATGCCGTATTTTCATTGAGCTATCCACCATACCCCCAATATCCTTTCCTGATCAGTCACCATCAGCATGTATGTAAAGTTAGGATTCTTTTGCTCCACTGTATAAAATGGAAGCATCCTCGAAAATTTGTTTTGCAAGTGCATTCTTTTCCAAGTGCAAAGCACACTCCATTGCTGTCAGCCCACTGTTCCCATCATCACAACTTGGTTTTTTGATGTCCTGCAAAACTCAATGTTCCTCAGTAATAAGGATTTGAATATTTAGTGAAATTCATGAGTCTTGATCTTTTCCTCATATATATTTGACTACTTATATACGTAACTTAGGGGCTCATCCACACTTTCACTTGTCCTGTGACAGGTTTGAGCAGTTTTCTGTTTGCCACAGCTTTCTGGGCATAGGTCTGAGCAGTTTGCCCTTGTCCCACAGATTTCCCTGAGAGAACCTGCAAATGTCAATCCACAGAAAGCCCAGCTGGCGCTTAGTCCAATTCAGCAGCAAAGATTGAGTTTCCCCGGGGGGGGGGGGAGTGGTGGGGCAAGGACAAGTCTGGATGAGTCTTTACTGAGTGTTCCTCTGTAACATTTGACTTCTTAATTTTTTTTATTTTTTTTCTTATTTCTGCAGCAAATTTATTCATTTGGAAGGAAATTAGGACAAGGCAGCTTTGGTGTGGTGATTGAAGTAACAGACAAAGAAACAGGCATGAAGTGGGCAATCAAGAAAGTGAACCGGGAAAAGGTAGGCTTTAATTGTATTGGAGTATGAGTTTTTATTTTTCAGACAATGATAATATTATTTATTACAAATTAATCACCACAATACATTTATGTGCCCCAAATTCACATAGCAAATGGAGAATATATTGATTTTCACACTGTCATCAGTTTTCTTCAACTTTCATTTCTCAGGTTACCCATTTCACTGTATCTGAAGAAGTGTGCATGCACACGAAAGCTCATACCAAAATAAAAACTTAGTTGGTCTTTAAGGTGCTACTGAAGGAATTTTTTTTATTTCATTTCTCAGAAAACATGAGACATAATATCGTGAATAACTCTGAGACCTATGGATAAAGGGTGATATACAAATATAATAATAATAATAATAATAATAATAATAATAATAATAATGCTAAGGGACCCAGGTGGCGCAGTGGGTTAAACCACTGAGCCTAGGACTTGCTGATCAGAAGGTCGGCGGTTCGAATCCCTGTGACGGGGTGAGCTCCTGTTGCTCGGTCCCAGCTCCTGCCAACCTAGCAGTTCGAAAGCACGCCAAAGTGCAAGTAGATAAATAGGGACCGCTCCAGCGGGAAGGTAAACAGCGTTTCCATGTGCTGCTCTGGTTCGCCAGAAGTGGCTTTGTCATGCTGGCCACATGACCTGGAAGCTATACGGCGGCTCCCTCGGCCAATAATGCGAGATGAGCGCGCAACCCCAGAGTCGGTCACAACTGGACCTAATGGTCAGGGGTCCCTTTACCTTTACCTTAATAATGATGCTATCATTTTCAAACAAATGGTTCAAATGAAATAAGTGGCTTCGAACTGCCTAGTATGTTCTGAATATTTTAATTCTAGGAATCGTATTTGGATAAATAATTGCAGAATCAATTTTGTAATTATTGAGTTACGTAGTGCATGATCCTATCCTGCACTGGTTCATCACCCAACCACAGAGGGAATGCTGTCGGGCACAAGAGTCTCCTGTTTCTACCCTCCTCTTTCCTTCTTGGTGAGAAGGCAGTGGCATATCACTAGGCCAGTAGGGGAATAGAAGGCTTGCACATTCCTTACATATCTCAATTCAGCCTGCTGCCTCTGATTGTTGGCATTTCAAGCCTGAGCAGAGGGTCAAGGCTGCATGGGGATATTTATTTATTTATGTATGTATTTGGAGCACTTTTAGCACACACCTCAACATACAGTTCCAGGGTGAGCTGTCCAATTAAAAAGAAAAGAACACTAGTTCTAATATAATTAAAAGAGCAGGTAAAAACAACATATCCATTAAAATACCATACATAAAAAGGCCTGTGACTCTGGTGGGATTTTATTGAATACATAAAAAAAGAAAAATTATATTTGTCTCTTCAACAAGTCTCAACAAAATTAGGACAACTAACATCTAATTGGAGTAATATAGAGCCTTTTATTCTTGGTACTCCTTGTACCTCTGATGGTTTCAGATGGTTTATAGGCTTATTTTTCTGTGTATCTTGCAACTCATGCACGCCATACCTCTTGCTCTCTCTTCACTTACCTGTCTGTATCTTACTGCAAATATCTGGATAGTTTTATCATTCATCTTATGAATGTAACAACCCATGCCAACCTTGGCTTGGTTTAGATTTTTATGTGTTTGTCTCATGAAGTTCTGGTAGGGGTGTTTGACAGGACTAAGGCTATGGAACCTGACTTTGAAGCTGCCACAAGAAATATGTTTCTCTCACTCTTAAAGGCAGGGAGTTCTGCAGTAAAACTACTTGAAAGGGAAGTGAGCATCCTGAAAACAGTAAACCATGAGCATATAATACATCTTGAACAGGTGTTTGAGACTCCCAAGGTAAGACATTATCAATAGAAATCCTATAATGCAGTTAACCCAAAGGTGCAAACCGTGTGTGATGATGACAGATGGTTGTGTTAGAATTGTGTTGCGGTTCAGTTCCTATAAAGTGGAGATGGGGCTTTATAGAGTGGGAGAGGCTGCTGAAGCTCCCAAGCCACCCAGCAGTGCTCTGATATAGTCCCACTAGGAATAAAAGACCTTTGAAGAAGGTGAAGTGGGTGGGGCAAAGGGTCCTTAGCACCTGCCTCCCACCTCCACATTTTGCACCTTGAATGACTCTTCTTTTAAAAGCACTTATAACCAATATCACTTTATATTTTCAGTTTTTGAATGTTGTAACATTTAAGAACACAGTCGTACCTTGGGTACCAAACGCCTTGCAAGTCGAACGTTTTGGCTCCCAAACTCTGCAAACCCGGAAGTGAGTGTTCCGGTTTGCAAATGTTCTTTGGATGCCGAATATCCGACAGGGTTTCCATGGCTTCTGATTGGCTGCAGGAGCTTTCTGCAGCCAATCAGAAGCTGCGCCTTGGTTTCAGAACGTTTTGGAAGTCGAACGGACTTCTGGAACAGATTCCATTCGTCTTCCGAGGTACCACTGTAGTTGGCTGTTCAAAAATATGAAGAATATTAATTCTTCAATTTTTGTAAAACAAAATTATTTTTCTACTTTTAACTAAATATTTGAGGCATTTAGATTGAAAATATATATTAATACTTTATTATACACATACACACACACTTATATTGTTTATTTATTAATGTTAGCGTGTGTACCTTGTATTGGAGCTATGTGAGGATGGAGAACTTAGAGAGATTCTACAAAGAAAAGGTCAATTTACGGAGAATGAGACACGGCACATCATTCAGAGTCTTGCCTCAGCAATAGCATATCTTCACAAAAGAGGTAATGTGATAATTATTACATTTTTATAGATTATTATATCTCATCATCACAATTTTGTAGCTCTTACTTGTTTCATAGTATAATTGTGGCCCTATCAACTGAAAAGCAACATTCTTTTAACACACACACACACACATTTTCTTGTTGCTCATTTACTAGTAAAAATGCCATTACTTTCTCCTATTTTTTCTAATTCTTTTTCTTTGTTCATTACATTAAGGGGCCCACCTTAATGGGACCTCCATCTTAGGAGGAAATGTCGCTGAAGGGTTTGCTAGGTGAGAGAGATTGAATCCTATGCAGAATAGTGATCCTCCCTGCCTCTGTTCATCCAGAGTTGATGCTGAACTGAATACCCAGGTGGATACAGCTGAGTCGGGTCAATGCCCTGCTTACCCACCTATGTTTCAGTAATACTTGCCAGCAAGGCTTTTTTTCAGCTGGAACTCGCCTGATCTAAACAGCAGCAATACCTCGTTGGAGACACAGTGGCAAATAGGCCAGGATTCTAAGTCCTGGAGAAAGAGCTAGTAGTGGAAATAGCTTTTAAACTGCTGCCCTTTATTCTCCTTACCTGATGAAGAGTTAGCAAGTAGATAGAGGTGACAGCTCATACACCCTCTGGGCAGTGCCACAGAGCCCAATCCTTTCCAACCTACTGCTCCGGGAGTTATAGATATATTAGCATGTGATTACTAGTGGCTGCTTGCTCTGCACACGAACCCAAGCCCATGCCATGCACCCTTGCCAATCGTCGTTCAACTGCCACTCCATCCCCTCTACACAAAAATAAAATCCCTTATCATTTCTCTAAAATTTCTGTTACTCAAATGAAGTTGTGAAAGTTTATTCAGATCCTGCCAGTGAATCCAGTCCATTCTGTTGTTTCTGCAAATAAACTGTAAATGGTTCCCAGACTCTTTTGAAGCCCTTTTTGTCCTTCTCTCGTAGTTTGTCTGTTAGCTTAGCCAATTCTGTATAGTTCATCAGCTTTTCTTGCCATTGTTCCTTTGATGGTATTTCTTCCATCTTCTAATATTGGGCAATCAAGATTCTTGCTGCTGTTGTAGCATACATAAATAATGTCCATTTTTCTTTTGGTAGCTCTTGATTTGAGATACCTAACAAAAAGGATTCAGGGTGTTTGACAAAATTAATTTTAAACATTTTTTTCAATTCATTGTATATCATTTCCCAATATTTTTAATGCATTTGCATTCCCACCACATATGATAAAATGTTCCTTCCTTTTCCTTACATCTTCAACATCTGTTATTTTCTTTCCTAAACATCTTTGCCATTTTCACTGGTGTGATATACCATCTGCACATCATTTTCATGTAATTCTCTCTTAATAGTATGCAATCTGTGAATTTTATATCTTTCCATAATTTTTCCAAACTTTCCAATTGGGTGTTGTGTCCCACATCCTGAGCCCATTTAATCATAACTGATTTAACCTCTTCATCTTTGGTTTCCCACTCTAATAAAATACTATATGCTTTTTTAAAAAACAATTTAACATTCTCTTCTACTATTTCTTTTTGAAATCTGGAGATTATATAACTAAACCCCTTTTTATTGTATTCCTTAAAATTTTCATTTAATTTCCTATGGTGTAGCCAACTTTATAAATAGTATTTCAGCTCATCATACTCTTTTAGTTTGAGTTTGCCTTCTTCTTCTGTTAATAACTCTCTATATGTCAACCAGCTTACTTTTTTGGTCAACTTAAGTGAAAATACTTCAGTGGGTGACAGCCACCATGGTGTTTCCACTCAAACAGATCTTATTGTTATTGTTATTGTTACCCCCCTTCCCTCTTCAAACCCCATGCCTCCCCTCCCCTTACAGCTCACCTAACCCACCCTATCCTCGCCTGACTATTGTTCTGCCATCGTGCCACAGTTGGCCAGCCAGCTAAACTGCAGCATAGCAGTGTGTTTTCTTACAAAAATATGTTAAGAAATACATGTATTGATTATGGATAATAACTCAGAGCACAACTGTGAATGAGAAATGGGACAAAATGAGAAAGAGTTGTTTGTCTTTACTTCTGGTGAACCTTATGCTTTGTCTTTCTGAGCACAGGAAGCTAGTTGGATGATTTCCTTTGATATGCTAATTTTACAAATGGGTGCTTTTAAAGTGCATCAAATGACAAATCATATTATTCAAAATTATGATTTTCCCTTGATTAGAAGAACGGATCTAAGTTTGATCCAGATTTGGAATGTACAGACCAACCTTTTTCTATAAAAGAAAGCAGTGTCTGCAACGTGCACTAATGTAGGAGAAAATGCACTAAAAGTGTAGCTCATAAATTACTCAATCAAAAGGGTTTAAAACATTTATGTCAGAATATTTTCAATGCAATTGATAAATAACACTTACTTTTTGTTCTCCATCTTGACAGATATTGTTCACAGAGATCTGAAATTGGAAAACATTTTAGTTAAAAGCAGTGACATTGATGAAGAAAATGAAATGAAATTAAATATAAAGGTAAGCCCAGAAATTGCAACACTTTACTTTAAGCAGTACTTTTGCCTGTGGTTTTTTTAAAACCCAGGAATCAAAAGTCAAGTTTCCTAGTACAGTAAATGCCTATTAGTAGCTTTTGAACTGAAACATAATGGTGTAATCAAGCCAAAAATAAAAGGTCTGAGATAAGAACAATTGACAAGAATGTAGGAGTCAAGTGCCATTGAAGAAAGTTCTTGTTGAGTGAAGAGTAGTATAGTTATAGGCCATTTAAAAAGAAATGTTTTTAGAAGTGTACTGTGTTATTCTTATACCTTTTTGGATATAGTTCCAAGCCATTAGCAAGAGTGAGCTGGGGAGCTGTAATTAGTATGAATTATGCATACTGCCAATTTATTTTAAACATTTTAGTAATTTTGAAAAACATACGATGCTTTACATATCAGCCACTTTCTATTTTGTAGACTTTGGATATTATAAGTATTTACTACCTAAACGCATTAAACGTATCAAGAACTTACACTCATTTATTTGTATGGAAATAATTGGAACTTGATGGTTGCTAAATTATATATTACTTTATCCTTACTTAAAATTTTTATTGCTGTTATAAAATGGCTGTGAGGATTGTATAAAAAGTGCATGCTGACATGACACATAGAACTGAAGCACAGAGGTTCAACCTGCAGTAACTAAAGCAGCATACTATGATAAATTGTATTTTGCTTAGAGTGTTCTGTGTGAATCCAAACTTTCCTTTGCACAAGTTCACATGAACATTCCACCAGTCATTTTGCTTCTGAACATGCTTTTGCTTATAGGTGCATGGAGAAATGCACAATAATTCTCGAGCTGGGGGCTGTTTGTGCTGTGCACTGGAAGGGAGAGGGAGAGAGAGGACAGTCATGTTTCCCCTGGCTCTGCAGACTGGGCTGTGACAGCTTGCTGATGTGACTATGCAGCCTTGTTACTTCCCTTCTGTTGGTGTCAATGTGGTACATTCAAGCTTCTGTTTGTTTGTTTTTCCTGGGAAGACTAAAGAGAAAACCCGTTTGTTCTGGCTGCTTTGGGACTATGCTCAGCCTCTGTGATCTTCCTACCCTATGCCTTGTTTTCTTCACCATCCTTCTTCAACATCTTTATCAATGACTTGGATGATGGGCTTAAGGGCATCCTGAGCAAGTTTGCAGATGACACCAAATTGGGAGGGGTGGCTAATACCCCAGAGGACAGGATCACACTTTACATTAAATGTAAAATGACCTTAGCAGATTAGACAACTGGGCCAAAGCAAACAAGATGAATTTTAACAAGGAGAAATGTAAAGTACTACACTTGGGCAAAAAAAATGAAAGGCACAAACACAGGATGGGAGACACCTGGCTTGAGAGCAGTACATGTGAAAAGGATCTAGGAGTCTAGACCACAAACATGACATGAGTCAGCAGTGTGATGCAGCAGCTAAAAAAGCCAATGCAATTCTGGGCTGCATCAATAGGAGTATAGCATCTAGATCAAGGGAAGTAATAGTACCACTGTATTCTGCTCTGGTCAGACCTCACCTGGAGTACTGTGTCCAGTTCTGGGCACCACAGTTCAAGAAGGATACTGACAAGCTGGAACATGTCCAGAATAGGGCAACCAAAATGGTCAAAGGCCTGGAAATGATGCCTTATGAGGAACGGCTTAGAGAGCTGGGTATGTTTAGGCTGGAGAAGAGAAGGTTAAGGGGTGATATGATAGCCATGTTCAAATCTATAAAAGGATGTCATATGGAGGAGGGAGAAAGATTGTTTTCTGCTGCTCCAGAGAAGCGGACACGGAGCAATGGATTCAAACTTCAAGAAAGAAGATTCCACCTAAACATTAGGAAGAACTTCCTGACAGTAAGAGCTGTTCGGCAGTGGAATTTGCTACCAAGGAGTGTGGTGGAGTATCCTTCTTTGGAGGTCTTTAAGCAGAGGCTTGACAGGCATATGTCAAGAATGCTTTGATGGTGTTTCCTGCTTGGCAGGGGGTTGGACTGGATGGCCCTTGTGGTCTCTTCCACTCTATGATTATATGATTCTAGTTTCTCCCAATTTTGAATGTTTCCCCTAAGTGCCATATTGCTGTCACAACTGACACTTTGCTTTGGACTTTGAAATGTGGTTTGACTTCAGTGAGCATTGGTATCCCACAAAGACTATTGTGTGGGTGGGAGGGGGGTATCCTTAAGAGGCCCTAAGGCTTTCAACACCCTAGACCAGCGTACTGGAATGGGGTCTGTCCCACCCACAGGGAAATGGCCAAGGCATGGCTACCCACCTGCATTTGGGTCTCTGTCTACCACCAATATCCCCTCCATACTTTCTTAGTAGTCAGATTAGGCCAGCAGAAACTGAATCCCAGCAGTTGGGCTAGGCAGGAAAAGTCCTATATTCTGGGATATTTATTTATTTACTTATTGACATTTCTATTCCACCTTTCTTCTACCATGGTCTCTCATCCAGGCCCTAACCAGACCCAGAACTACTTAGCTTCAATGAGGTGGTAGCCTCACAGATCTTTATGCCATATAATTTAACTGATACAATTTCTCTTTTTTATTTACTCACTCTATTGTGCTGGTTCCCTTATTTTTCTTCTTCCCAGTCCTACTATGGATATGGTTTTCTGCTATGGCATTATACAGATAGTGGTAGCGGTTGCAGAAGCTCCCAGTCACAGAAGTAGCTGCTGAATATACCCTTGAGCCGCTAGTTTACCTTTTAAGGCAGCATTTTGGGGTAGTGTATAGAATGTTGTACTTGGACCAGGGACATCTGAGTTTGAACCCCCCTGAGCCATAAGGAACACCAGGTGACTTTTGGTCAGTCACTCCATTGCAGGCAAACTTATATTTTAGGGTTGTTGTGAGGATAAAATAGAAAAAACCCTCACATATATATTCCTGACTGCCTTGGAAGGAAATAATATTACTGCATTTCTGCTTGTGATCTCTCACAAACAACTGCAAATAAGTGCAAGGAACAGCTGGTGGACTGGTCCTTGTGTGGACCAGTCATTTAGATAGGAAAAAGTTACCCTTTTTTTAAACACAGAGAACCTCTGTAAGGAAAAACAAAAATGGCATGAAGAAATTATTGTTCTACTAACAACAAAAGCTGTTTTAGAGGGGGGGAAATGCTTCATTGTGCAGTGGAAAAATGTGAAATATTCTGAAACCTTTTTCTGTAGCTTAGCTTTTCAAGATGCTCTCAGGATTCATTAAAAGAGAGGGGAGGGGAAAGGGAGCAAGGTAGTTATTAACTTGTCCTCAGGTATGTTTGTGTATTTGTGTATTTCTGTTGGCACACTCCTGCTCTGTGTGGCAGGTGCACAGCAGAACAGCCCCAGGCACTTCACATCCTTTCTCCTATGCAGTATCCTGGACCCAGTGCACATGTGTGTCTCTTGTTAGGTGCAGGAATAAGCACTATACACAGTGGAGCTTGTACTACTACGGAAGTCAGGCCCCAGGAAAACAAGGAAGGTGGGGGGAGGTAGTAGCTGAATTGGCTGACCAGAAGGAGGGGAGCCACTAATGTTGGCTTTGTGACCAGGAGGACGGAGATGGCAGGAAGGTTGATGTGGTGCAAACAGACCTGCAGAACTGATCTAGTGCCACGCCAACATCCTTGCTGCCTTGCACCTCTCCATATCCCTCCCTAAGTAACAGCATTCCACCAGCCAGGAAGCTCGCATAGCTCCACTCCACCTGGTGAGCTGCTCCTGGATACAAAACCGGGCTGGGCTTCTTCTTCTTCCCTAGTCTCTGCCCTCACATAATAGTGTTCTGGCCGTTGAGGTAGCATTCAGCATTAGGCTGCTGTTGAATAGCAGTCGAGAAGGATGGGTGAGTCTGCCCCAGCTTCACCCCATCCTGTGCACCTGTGGAGTCTCCTCTGTATGTGGAGAGGAAGTGTGTGTCCCAAACACCCAGCAAATCATTTATCTCCTGATTCTTTCCTGTCTGACTTCCTTCCCTCTTGTTGCTGTTCCCCATCTTTATGTCCCCTAATGATCTCATAACTAAAATATTCGGCTTTTTAAAGTGCTTTGATCAGACCCTATAGCAGCACACACTTAGCTTGAATCTCATTAATAAGCTCATCACTTTTCATACGCTCAAATGCTAGTGCAATTTGCAGTGTAAGTATTAAAGTTGTTTAAAACTTGGCTCTGAATATTTATAGGAGGATTGGTGCAGAGCTTTCTCTTCTTTAGGTGTGCTGTTATAGGAGATCATTTGGGAAATCTAGTCAGATTCTGTTAGGTCTCTCTGAAGTGGTTTTGCAATGAACAATGAGCTCTTCAGAGGAATAAAAGAGTTGCAACTACATACCAGCAGAGAATTTTCAAGACAGTTGAGTTCTGTTTCCTGTAGGTGACTGATTTTGGTTTAGCTGTACAAAAGATGGGAGGAAGCGAAAGCATGTTCCAGTCTACCTGTGGGACTCCTATCTACATGGGTAAGTTCAGTGCTCATATGGTAGGATTCCCATTTAGTTTCATCACATGAAAGACTGGCATTTGAATGGAATAAAACTTTATTTTGTAGCCCACAGTCTGTGAATAGGTGGTTTCCATCTGTTTAGATGTATATATACAATGTCTTTATTTTGCCCATTGTTGCTTTGGCATAATAATAATAATAATAATAATAATAATAATAATAATAGGACAGGAAGTGTCAAGCCCCAAACAGAATGCCCTGAACAGATGCACCCTACACTGCAATATTTTGTTGCAAGGCCCCACTTGTTTCATATAAATTACTATCTTTGCATTGGCTCAGCAGGCAAGGACATTGTGAAGCTGCATACAGCTTGTTATGGTGACTTTTTGATCTAAAAATCAGTATTGTGTGTGACAATCCTCTCTGTAATTGGCTTTTCTATTCTGTATTTTAAGCTATGTTGTTGACCTGGGTTTGATACCATACATCAGGTTTCCTGCCTTGTTATGACCCTTGGTTTAAAACCAAGACTGATCCAATAGCTGTGATATTATAATAACATGTCAAAATGAGATTTTATGCTCTCTTAGCAATTGCTTTACAGCTTCAAAGCAAGAGCTGAATGTAGTAAGAGGATGTTTTCTGCTAGCTGTGACACACACTAAATAAGTTTTGAAGGCCAGCCCGTTGGTTATGTAACACATGCTAAACTAAGACAATTAAAGTAACTTGCTCCAGTGAAACAGATGAAGTACTGATGCATGAGTATTTACCTTGCCCTTTTCTCTGAGGTGGAATGTCCTTGGCAGACAAAGAGAACTAACATTGTACTAGAGGACAGTAGATTAGGCCTTAAGCAATTGTTTAAAGTGTATTGAAATCAAACACAGAGAAATCAAACATTTTATTTGTGTATGCAGCCCCTTCACTCCTCTCTTCATGTTATGCAGCTGTGAAACCGGAGAGTCTTTTCATGTGTTGTCCTAACTGAGATAATGTGGTTACCCACTTTGGAAGAAGTAGGTTCTTAAACAAACTTTGAAACTGGTGACTGTAATTTCCTGGTTTGGAGAAATGGGAAACTTTGGCTAATTAGAAACTATTTGGATTAATTGTGGCCAACAGAAAGGGAGCTGTGAAAGGGCAGCATGTGCAGGTAAAAGGTTTGTGCAAATCTCCATATAGTAACCTGATATGTGATCATCTGAGCCAAGCCAGTGATTAGTGAGAACATTTAATGTACATTTTTCAATCGTAGGACATGTATAAATATATAAAACAGATAATTTGAAGCCATATTTTTATTTCCAAAAGCATGTTTATTTTTTAAATTGATGTTACCCATTTTCAGATTTGTCCTAAATGAATATTTAAAGAACCCTTTCTGTATTTAAATCCAGCATATAACCTTATGCACTACACTTGTTTACCAAATGGAAATGTGTTTATGTGGTGTCATGAAGCATTTGCTATCAGTATTTTATAAGCAACGTTTTCTCAATTTATAACTGGAAAGAAAACCAATAATGCAATTACTTAGCCACAATGTCATCATTCCTAAATGATCAAAGTGAGGACACATCAGCATGAATTGTTAAGGGCTGTACATTATTAATCTCAACATCTGCTGCTTTTCTTTTTTGCTTCAGGGAGGAATAAAGTATATCTCATCAGCACATGCTTTGTTTTAAGCATTCTAAAAGTAATTTTTTTGTATTATTAATAATATTCTTTCTGCTTGGTTGGCAGCCCCAGAAGTGATCAGTGCACATGACTATAGCCAACAGTGTGATGTTTGGAGCATAGGTGTCATCATGTATATGCTGTAAGTAGCTTGTAACATTTATATAAAATGAAAATATCCATCATAAAGAAGGTAATTTTGTATTTAATCTTTCCTTTTGAAATAAAATAAAATAAAATAAAATAAAATAAGGGTTGTTACTTGGTTTGGCTACTAGCTGAAATTATTCATTGCTTAGGTTGTCTTTCTCGACTCCTTTTTAACAGGATTGGTTAATCTTTTCAGTACAATTACACCTCAACTCTAGACACTTTTTCAAGTAGGTGTGTTTAGGATCAAAGCTTTAGAATGTACATGTCTAGGCAGCGTGGAGGATCAGAATGTTATTGACAGTATCTTTTTAATGAAAAATAAGGTTTCATGAAAATGTGGTCCATTCTTTCTGTCAGTGTTGGCGTAGACTTGACAGCACTGGGAACCACTTGCCATAGATGCCACTGTTCAAGGCATTTGCTTACACTGTCTGCCCATTGTACTGCACAATTTTATATACAGTGGAACCTCGGTTTATGAACACCTCGGTTTATGAATTTTCGGTTTATGAACGCCGCGGACCCATCTGGAACGGATTAATTCATTTTCCATTACTTTCAATGGGAAAGTTTGCTTCAGTTTATGAACGCTTCAGTTTATGAACAGACTTCCGGAACCAATTACACCCATGCTTCAGTTTATGAACGCTTCAGTTTAAGTACTCCGCGGACCCGTCTGGAATGGATTAATCCACTTTCCATTACTTTCAATGGGATAGTTTGCTTCAGTTTATGAACGCTTACTCCACAGACTGTCTGGAACGGATTAATTCTCTTTCCATTACTTTCAATGGGAAAGTTCGCTTCAGTTTATGAACGCTTCAGTTTATGAACAGACTTCCGGAACCAATTGTGTTCATAAACCGAGGTACCACTGTACGGTGTCCAGTGATTTTTAGACATTGTTAAAAATTTAAAATTTTTATTTTTAATGACTTACTATATTTGAAGAGTACAACATATCGTATAATAGAAGAATACAGTAAGAGAAACAAATTATTCCAGATATACCAGTAAATTTGAGGGTGTTCCTTTAAATCATGGCCTTAATACTTAATTTATGTCATATGGATTGTAATTTCTATATTTCCTGGATTAATGACAAAACATTCTCACTCCGTGTGTGTGTGTGTGTGTGTGTGTGTGTGTGTGTGTGTGTGTGTGTGTATCTATATCTATATCTGTATATGTACACATCTACTTTACATGGCTACACATACCAGTACCATATACACACATACGTATATACAATTCTACCACTTAGGTAGACTGTTATTTATGTGTAATACATACTCCTGGGTATATGCTGCTTAAATAAAAAAGTTTTATGATTGATTTTAAATGTTTTTACTTCTCCAGTTCTTGTAATCATTCATATGTTTTAATAGAGTAATTCAAAATAATCTAAAACCTCCATTTGATTGTGGGAGTAATGAATTTATTCTGTTATATTTTATTTGTTTGTGCGTAAGAGAAAATGCTCAGATTAAGCAAACAGAAGCTGAAATGTTGTATGTATTTTTTTTTTTAAAAAAAACCATTAAGAAAAAAAACCATGTGGCATGTGGATCCAGGTTTTAAAATATTTTTCCTTTAATGAAACCTTTCAACTAAGCAAACCAAAAGCGAAATTGTGGCTGAGGATTGTATCCAATCCTGCTGTTCCACTCGTGTAACATACTTTTGCTTGCTCAACTGAACTCACTTCTCCCATCTCTCCTGTCACTTGCACACGCTCAAGATCTGTCCCAGAGGGTTGAGGGCCCCCTCCCCCCGGAGCATATTTTGCAGTTGTGCAGGTTGAGAAAATGAAGGGAAAGTCCCAGTGTTTCAGGGAACTCTGCTTACACAGTGTAAGATACAACCCAGAGCCCCTTTGATGTGGAGAGAAAGACTTTCCTATCAGCTCTTCTTGGCTAAAAGTGCTACTTTGGGCAAAACTTGAGACGACAAAGGGAGTAAGCCTTCCTACCCCCGCCTCCCCCTGTGTAACCAAACTGCTCCCAGCAGTGTTGGGTTCTGATAGGTTAACTAGCAACAACATCTCTGTTCTGAACAAGTGCAATCAGAGGAAGAACATGATTCTTACCTAAGCTTATGCAGTGGGGGGGGGTGTATCACTCCCCCACCTATTGTTCCTTCAACTCCTTCAGTGTAGCTTTTCTGCATACCATAATATAGATTGAACAGCTTTATTGCTTTTCTTTCTTTTAATTTGTGGCACAAACTGTGTTCTACAAACTTTTTAATGCTGAGGCAGTACCAGTTTTATGGCCATACTTCACAGTATTAATGTTGCCGCTGAAGAAGTCACATTTACACAGTATAGCACAGCTGAATGCATTATAAATTGGGCTGGGGTAACTGAAATACCTGATTGGCCAATAAGAATTCCATGCTGTTTCTGCAATTTGCACAATTCACAGGCCTTGTAAAAACACAGAGCAGTGAATTGTGCTGATTGTAGTCACAGCTCAGGACTCCTGACATTATACTTTAATTAACATATAAATATTTTAAATTAGCATTTTATAATCACAATAGTATTATAACAATGCAACATTATATTACACTTCATCCAGATGACAGTTAAAAAAACGCAAACATACTGCCTAAGTATTACATAGCTGCCAAGTTTTCCCTTTTCTCGCGAGGAAGCCTATTCAGCATAAGGGAAAATCCCTTAAAAAAAGGGATAACTTGGCAGCTATGGTAGTAATAGAATCCACTTCACACCCCTTTTATTGCTCCAAATGGTATTCAAGAGATATATAAGATATGTGTTTAATTTTCACCCAGTTTTCATAAGCAACACACCCTACTATTGTTAGATGGACTTTTGAGCCAGGATGTCTAAGTGAATGCTTAATGTTGCCATTGTTACATGACGTTCCCTGTAGCTGAATGAGTTTGCATTGACCTTCTAGCTACCAAAGCAATGACAAAAGTGCAGAGGCATGACGTATCTTAACAAGTGCTTATCGGTTAGAATTGGCTTTATCTTGAGCTACCTTGGAAATCCAGGCCTTAAGTTTTGATACATTTGTTCAGATTTGTTGAATTTTTCATGTGATGTGTTTGTATAATAGAATAATGCTGCTGTGGTGCTTTTAATGGAATGTATCTGTAATTTGCTTGCCATTTCTCTTTTAGCATAGGCCAGTAAAACAACAAGCAATTATGTTTTTATTGAGCTCCTTGTGGGCTGTGTTTGGCTTAGTTTCATAGACCACAAGTTCTACCACAAGGCGCATAGTAGCATTTTATGTGGCCAATATTTACAAAGCAGCTATGCTTCCAAACAGGATTGAAGCAAAAATTCTCCCAGTTTCTCTGGAACAATTTCAACAGTGTTGAAATAACACTATTTTTTTTAATGCCTATGAAATATTTTCAAATTCTTTATCCTCTGTTAGGTTTGCTTGCCATCAAGTGATATAACCATGTAGCCAAAGCTGATTGGCCAAATATCCATACACTGTATGATCCTTGATTGCCCAAAATCATCTATGTGACTTCTTCTGGAATAAGTGCTGTCACATTCTCAATAGACTTTATTTAACCTCAGTGACATAATCATGTAGCCCTCAGGTCACAAGTCTTTTTGGACCAGAGAACACATTTTGATTTTTGAGAGTGCTGGGAATGCCAGTCACAAAGTGGCTGCCACAGGAGCATGGCAGAACGCAAATTAAAGAGGCCTAGAAAATAGAACAGAAGTAGGAAAAGTACATTGCCACTGCCATGTATTGGGGTCACTGGCAGCAACTATAGGGGGCCCTGGGTGCCAGGGCATCCATATTTTTTGTGTGGGTGCTCGGCACTCACACTGTGAGGCCTCTGATGTGACTTCCAGTGCTTTGTGAGGCCCGAAAGTTGCATTGGAGGCCTTGCACGGACTTGGAGGTCGCGATTTTGTATGTTTCAGAAAACAAAAATGTTATATAGAATTTGAATGTTTATATAGAGAAAAAGAAACAATGTACATTCATTTTAAAAGCAACAATGGAGATACAATAACCTGGCTTAAACTCCTATCCAAAAGAATTGCAATGTGAAGAACAGCTTGCCTATTCTAGACTAGACTTGCAGCCACCTCTCAAATCCTCACGGGGCTTCTATCTTTTAAGCATATATGTGTACTAATCAGAATATAAAGCATCCTTCCTTTTTTGCTTCCTGCAAAACAGATTATGTGGTGATCCACCTTTTATGGCAGGCTCTGAAGAAAAGCTTTTTGAACTTATAAAGAAAGGAGATATTCATTTTAAACATTCAATCTGGGATACAGTCAGTAAGGCTGGTAAGTAGGCAACTGTACGATAAAAACAAACAACAACATCCCCAGCATGAAATTCAGCAAATTGTTGCAATATTTTGACCTTTTTATTACCATTAAGTACTGTGTTTTCTCATAAATGTAAAATTGATGCTAAAGAAAATTCACAGAACTGTTGCCATGAATTAGCTTCACAGCATTAGAGGTAAAATACTCTGTTGGATTAAAGCACTCAGAGAAAACTGGGAGATGTGTTTGTTAGCAGCTAACGGAAATGAGGTTTACGAGTCTTTCTCTTTATAGCCAAAGCTGTGTTAGAGCTGCTTCTGAGAGTAGACCCTGCCCACAGAATGACTGCTAATGAATTGCTTCACATCCAGTGGATAACAGTAAGTTGCTGTTGTTTTTCTTTTTTTAAAAAAAACTAAACTAAATATTTGCCTTATTTTTCTTTTTATTTGTGAAAATGCCCCCCCCCCCGATAATAGCCATATCCCAATTTTCCTGAAGGCTCTACTACGTTCCAACAAGTAAGATGGTAAGACATTCGTCATTTGCCTTATATGCATCTAGATTGTACTTACAGCATTTGGTGTATCTGCCAGTATATAAACAATGACGTCACTGTGAGGGCTTACTGGGCTTTTATAGACTGGGTAAGCAGGAACAAAAATCCGGGCCACAAATTATTACACTTCTCCTTCTACTCCCTCCAGATTCTGCCAATTCTTCATGACCTTTCTTAGTGTAGTTCCAGTTGTCAGAATTCTGATCCAGACACCAAGTTGCATATTCCATCTGTGTACATGCATACTCATTTTATTGTGCTTCACTTTGATACACTTTGCAGAGAATGGTCCTTTTCTGGCCACAGGAGTGGAGTTGGCTAGGGCTAGAACTGGGTCCGCCCCCCCTTCTGTCCCTGCAGCCAGGGAAGCCTGACTTAATAGACTACAGTATCATGTAAACATATCTTTTCACTGGGAAACAAAACAAAAAAAGTGAGACTTGCTTTATTATGATATTCGCTTTATTGCAGTCGTCTGGAACCAAACCCGCAATATCTCCAAGGTATGTGTATATATTTTTGTTAACTGAAAGCATAAGCAGAATCAAGGGCACTATGCACAGGGAACCTCTCTTGCAAACTTCATTTAAATGGAGTGCATGGATGGTTGTTCCCCAAAGCAATTGTATCTACATTTAAGCAAGCAGTGTAGGTACACTACAGTATGAACACTCTGCAAAACAAATATTATTTTCCCAGTATATATGAAGTTTTGGTGATTACAGAGGTTCGGTGATAATAATGGAAGCAATTATTTAAACAACAACAATAATATAGAAATGAATAAGATGTTATGCGCTTTTGATTACTTTTCCAGACTTTACACATTTCTATTTGTTCCAGTCCATTTCTAGCAAAGGTTTCATTCTAAGGCTCCCCTTCCCCATGAAGAACAAGATCAGCTTTGTTAGTGAGATGTTTAATAATGGAATGTTGTTAACTGTCTTACATAGGGCAGCCTAGTGTTAACAGAACTTAACAGTTCTCTGCTTTCCTTGTGGACTGGGCAGAATCTTCAGGAGGTGGGATCCATGTATGGTGCTAACTAGGTCTTCCAGAAATTCCTGGGAGCTTCTACACTATCACAAGGCTTCTGGGGAAGAAGCAGGGCTTACCTTGGCCTCAAAAGGAGGCCCTGATTGTGGGAATAAGTCTGTTCTTGTCCATGGCTTCACCATGCATGCACCCTCCCTCCCTCGGAGTTAAGACATTTGCTGGGAACTTGTTTGGTTTCCCGGAAAGGAATTTTGCTTGTATCTCATTGGCCCATAATGTGAGGTTTTCACCTTCATCTCAGCAAGAGCTGTTTACATTGTTAGGTGTTCATCTTTTGTTTTCTCTGTCACAACTTGAGCAGGATAAGGCATTGGGCCAATACCATTATTATAGTGGGGACTTGGAGGCGGTGTTTCAGTCCTCAGCCCTGGCTTTAGCAAGGCAAGCCTTTCACTGTTTGTCCTAGGTTGCCAGCTAGAACTCAGATGCTTGTTCCATAGCATGTTGAGGATTGTTATGTTGGCAGCCCACAGGAGGTGGCCCCTGCAGATGGGCTAGGGGCACCGCCTTAATATAAAAGGTGAGATCCCTGCTATCCAGTCCTTGCCCTGTGCCTAGCCAACTGCACGTACTTGCTGTAATCTATTTTCACCCATATCTGGATTGTCCTTATCCAGTTGTCCTTTCTTTTATCTTTGGGGGTTAGGCACTTCATGCATGGTACACAGCTTTAGGGTTTGCAATCACTGAAGCTTTCAGAGCATTTGACAGAGGGATAGCTGTTGAAATGACAAGCATTTGGGCAGAATTATCACAGAATTCTATGAGGTGCTATTTTATGTAAAGTGTTAATTCAAAAATCTGTGGGTGATTGGCTATCCTTTAGAGCAGAGATAGCAATGGTTAAAAGCTTCTGTCAGTGTTATTTTTCTCCATACACTGCTGCAAACAAATTGAAATTATGTTGCATCTATTTCTGGATTATTTTTTCATAATTGCTATAGTTCTTTTCTTGTTCTCTTTACCCAAATAAACAGCTGTCTATTTATCAATAGGATTGGTTGTTAGATTTTTTTTTCTTGTGCCCACAGATGGACTAAAGGTCTTGTTTGTTAGATGTTTATAATTAAATTACTCCCACCCACCTCAGTTCCTAAATTTATGTAAGAACTCATTATGTTAATGCACAAAAGTGTTTAGAGATACTAGGGTAAATGTGCATTTCACGAGTGCCTCAAATATTTCATATTCATATTTGCTTCTGTGTAATCTGAGTTTCACTCTTACTAACGCATAGTCTTCTAGTTTCTAAAACTAAGCACACTGCTTCTCAGTTCAGCAAGTTGGTCCATACTGCACATGATGGAACGCTTTGTCACTAGTGGGTGTTTCTTCAATTCATGAATAAATTCAGCACTTACATTTTCAACTACTGAGGCTGCTTCTCCTTCCTTTTGCCCTCCATTTGGCCCTTTTGATCACACAAGTGTATTCTCCAGTGTGTGGCCTATCCCTCACAAAATAATAATAAAAATCATCACCAGTTAACTGACCATTCTGTGTGAATATTCATTTATTTTTCATCACACACAAATACCGTAAAAGGTTCTTAAACTATGCCTTACTTTCGGAACATTTTCTCCAACAAACCTTTATTTCTCTCCGGAAGCTGTGGTGTGGGAGTACTGCCATTCAGAACAGAGTCTAGCAGAGATCACAGAATGGAAAATGTGTTTCTGACATACGTTGGGTGCCACATGATGGAGGGGCACACTGTTCCCTTCTATGCCTTGAATCTCACTGACATGCACTCCCTTAAAATATGAACATAAAAAGCTTGAAGGAAAGACAAAAGAAAATGAAACAATCTAAAAGGCAACCAATTAGTAATCCTCCACTTTCCCCACAATCAGCACCAGATGCTAGCCAATTAAACTCAACAGGTGCTCAAATGAGGCAATACAGACAATTAACTTAAGTGGTTCCACTTTCTTAAAAACTGTCAGAACACAACCACCCCATTTCATGTGCTATTTAAGTATTTGTAGCTCTTTAAAACATAGTGCTTTTTTTTTCCTGAGGCCACAACTCAGCCTCTTATTTTGTAGGTGCGATTTGGTGCACTTAGAAATTTAATTACCTGAATGTGCTTGCAAATAAGGTAGTTATTTGGATGTCTGCAACATCAATTTGTCTACAGTTAATTACAGATGTAAATTTGCACCTGCAAAATTGGAGTCCACATCTGAAAATCATTCTATAAATTTAGAAGGACTGGGAATACATTACCCTGATTCATGTAGAACTAATTCTCTCTGTGCATGGCTATCTAATCCCAACCTCCACCACTCAGAAACAACATACACATACATACCTTGTGCCAAAACCATAGGAAGGTAAAGACTGAAATATGCTGTTAATAAAAACAATATACGGTAGTATTGCGGTTAGAAAAGAAGGTGTAAATCTAGTTATATTGATTGGAATGTATGGATCCATTGTCCTTTTGATACATTTCTTTAAATGGAAAATATTCACACACGTTATTTTTAGACACATACATGCAAACTTTTAAAATCATAGTGCTTGGGTTTTTTTAAGAACAAAGTATTTCTTGCTTAAAGCATTAGGCTGAATGCTTGTATCTCTTAAAGATACTGATCTTCACTTTGAATTTATTGGGTTCAACATCCATGGGGGAGATTTTCCCCACAACAGATCAAACACATGATCTTTCTTTAAGTGGGCCCACACTCATGACTTTCCTGTTCCAGTCTTAAAGAAGCTGATGCTGATACATGATAGAGAGAAGACAAAGCAGCTACAAGGCTGCTTTTACATTTATAGTCCTTGCTCCTCAGTGTGTTGGGAGGGGGGTAACTGCTAGTTTCAAGTAGACAGGTATTATACCCCAGAGACTTTCAGAACCAAAAGCTTATAAAGACTCAAAAAAGTGAAGAAATTCATTGGGAGAAAAACCACTAAAAATAGTGCTTATTTATATATTTAAGATCCATTTATTTCTATGGAAATGGATATGTGCCCATAATGAGCATTACACAAAGACAAGAATGGGTCTGTAAAGCCAAATAAGTTAATGCATAAGAACACAATGCAAGCCTTGCTCAAGTTCTTTACTGAAACATTTTTGGCATGAAATTGAAGTGGGAGGGTGTGTCCTCCTCTCTCCACCATGATTATAATTGCTTGTTGCCTAGGTTGTTGCTTAAGAAATCTGTTTTTAAAAGACCTTATATTAGGTCTTTTCCTATGTGATCCAGTCATAAGCCATATTTACGTCATTAAACCACATAGCCAATTGGATTTGGTTACAATGATAATGTCACAAAGTTAATTCAGAATAAGGACATAAAGCAGTCTTGTCACTCTGAATAGTTGTTGAAGAAAAATAAGTAAAGCTGTTTTTACTCCTGTTCTTGGTTCCACTCCACAGAAATTACTATGAATGGAACCAGTTTTCACAGGAGCAAAAATATGTTCACCCAAACCTCTTTTCGTGTTTTTGGCTCAAGTAAAAAAAACAACCAAACATTTAGGATTCCATAGAACAGACACCCCCAAACTGTGGCCCTCCAGATGTTTTGGCCTACAACTCCCATGGTCCCTAGCTAACAGGACCAGTGGTCAGGGATGATGGGAATTGTAGTCCAAAACATCTGGAGGGCCGAAGTTTGGGGATGCCTGCCATAGAATCTGCATTTGTGGGCATCAAAGTATCTGATACCATATGCTGCAGCTTGTTTTGTCTTTCTAGTATTGTTTTTTTTATAAAAAAAACCTCTACCTCTTTTCCTTTGCCTGGCTTTAGTAGACACTCGTTGCTGCTGTGGCATGAAAATAATAGTTACATTTTCCTGTTAATCAGAAATGCTTCTGAAACTTCTAGGTGACTAGGATTTTGTGCTTGACAACTTTGTGGAGCTTTGTTGGGAAAACAGCTTGCCATCAGGCAGGCAAAATCATTTTCAGATTTTATTGGACTTGCATACTTGTGATAGAGAATCAATAATAATAATAATAAATTTTATTTATACCCCGCCCTCCCCAGCCAAGACTGGGCTCAGGGCGGCTAACACCAGATATAAAACAATTGATTAAAATACAGCTTAAAAACAAGATTAATGAAGGATCAGAGGGACTGCCAAAGCAATTGACTTTCTATTAAGTGTACCAGTGCTATTTTTAATTGCCTACAGGTAGGTATTCCACCTTGCCATCTCAAGAAGTAGGTGTAAGGAGGACCAAAAAAAGGTGCCACCTAGGATGAGGTATAGATGGCACCAGCTGTTTTTAGAATGTTCTGGCCAACAAGAAGAGGAAATGGATCCAAATGTGCTACAATATAATTCCCAATGTAAAACTCTTCATTATCATTATTTTGTGGGGAGAAAATCAGTTTGTTTGTTTTTTAAAAAAGAGGAGCTTTCTCTCTTTGGACTTTTATAATGTGCTATAATGTTCTACAACCTGTTTGAAAGAATTAATGAAACACCTTGGCTTCCAGAAATAAAGACCTGGACATAAATGGTTCATTACTTCTTTAGGGTGAAACAGACATTTCTCCAAGGCCATGTAATGTCCTAGAGTTGATGAAGAAGTGGAATAACGACATCAACACTGACAGTAAAGAAGTAGACCTTCTGGAAGTTGAACTGAATGGTGCATCATCAACTTCACAACAAGATATTCATGAAGAACATGACAGACTTACTAGCAGCAATGGCAACTTAGAGGCCAGTATAGAAACAGAAACAGAGAGTGGGAGCAGCAAATCCTCCACGCCGACAAAACAAGTAAAAGTTAACCTGGTATTTCTAAGATTAAATCAATCTTAGGGGTGGGGCACCTCAGTCCCGGGAACCAAATGTGTCTCTCTAGGAATCTCTGTCTGGCCCTTAGGACTCTCCCTGGGCCACACCTGCTACTGGACCTGCTTTGCAGCCTCCTTAAGTGTTTTTGTTTGGCTGGAATGTGTCTTCAAACTCTGATAAATGCTTCTTGCTTTCCCTGATGGAAATAGAGAGGGTGTGTGAGTTTTGTATGGAAACTCACCTAATGTACACAAGTAAAATTCACATTTGTTCCTGTGCACACTTTTGCCTCTGGCCCTGCCTCTCATTGGTGTGTAGCCCTTAGAAGTTTGCACAGAAGGGCAGCCATTAGGCTGAAATAATAATAATAATAATAATAATAATAATAATAATAATAATAATACTATACCCTGTCCATCTGACTGGGTTGCCCTCCCCTGAACTAGATAATAGCATAGAGCAGTGCTGGTAAAGGCAAGGTTTGTGTTAAGGAGAATCAAAGTTTATGAATCATAGTTACTTTTTACAGAATGTTTACAGTTACTTTTTTACAGAACAACATGTATTCTTTTTCAGACTCGTAAGAAAAAACACCACAGCAACACTTTACCAAATGGGACAACGAGGAAGAAAAGTTCACATAACAAGTCAACTTCCAATGTAAGCATATTTCTAAAATCGGCCGCTTTCTCTTAATTGAAGGGTCATTTCAGCTATGTGTTGGCTCCCATGTAAGTACTTTAGATGCTTCTGCAGTTATTATGGTTTATATGTCAATGCCCTGAGTCCCACGATAAGAAAAGGGAATTGGGGCACTTGCATGTAGAGCTCCCATTAGTGGGTGCTGGTTCATACCTAGGTGTCTAGGAGCAAGCATAGTGGCCGTCTCATGCAGTCCCAGCATCTTAACCAACAGCACACCAAGAGGCTAAATAAAACTGCTCTGAATCATTTAGAGGATTTGATTCTAACAAAGCAGATTATCTTCTAATTTATAGAGGTTGGTTTAGTTAAGTAGCTTCCATATATCAATTTGTGTGATTTACAGTCTTTTTTTAATTGGTAACTGCTTTCTCACTGTTCTTGGTGTGTAAACTTGGTGCAGAAGTTTTCATTATGCTAGCCTTCAAAACCTTCCTTGCTGCAGTCTTTGTGGTGCCGTAGTTCTTGCCACTACAGAAATACTTTGCAAAGTAGAGGGCGTTAATTTCAGTCCTATAGATTATGTCATCAGGAAGGGAATTCTGCTAGCGTGGGCAAAGATGTGATGAAGCTATCAAAGTTTCCAACATTTAGGGCTTTTTAATTTCAGGAAAAAAGGCAAGTATGTGGGGGACATGATAGAGGTGAATAGAATTATGCATTGTGTGGAGAAGGTGGGTAGGGAGTTTTTCTGCCTCTCTCATAATACTAAAACTCAAGACCATCCAATGAAGCTGAACATTGGAAGATTCAGGACAGACAAAACAAAGTACTTCTTCACATAGTGCATATTTAAACTAAGGAATTCATTCCCACAAGATATAGTTGCAGCCATCAATTTGGATGGCTTAAAAGACTGGATAAGTTAATGAAGGATAGGGCTATTGGTGGCTACTACCCTTGATGGTTGTATTCTGCATCCAGTGTTGGAGGCAGTTCTGAATTCCAGTTGTTGAGGTTTAAAAAGATACGGAGAGTGCTATCACATTCTGGTCCTGTTTGTGGGCTTTCCATAGACATTTGGTCAGTCAGTATGAGAACAGGGAGTTGGACTAGATGGGCCCAATAGAATTGTAGAGTTGGAAGGGACACAATAGTCATCTAGTCCAACCCCCTGCAATGCAGGAATCTTTTGCCCAACGTGGGGCTCAAACTCACGACCCTGAGATTAAGAGTCTCAAGCTGCTTTGGTGATGCAATATTGCATAGTTCCTTCTGTCTGGGACTGGAGTGTGATGGAGTACAAAGTCAGGGTCTGCTGCAGCTTGTTCTGTCATTCTATTACTGTTTCTTTACCTCTTTTCCTTTACCTGTCTTTAGTACACATTCATTGCTGCTGTGCTCTTCCTGGTACTTTTTGAGCATCTGGGAGCTTTTAGGCCTATTGGTTTTTAGCTTACAGAATATGGTTCTGTTGAGTAGTTAGAAGAGGATTCTTCCCACTCCTAACACCATGTATTAATAAGAATGCTGAGTCAAATCTGATTTGCTTTATTGCAACTAACGTAGCTCCAGACAAAGTTGTCTTCCTAATGACATTGTATAACTGATCAGAAATCAGAAATTTCTACTACAATTTGAACAAGCATCATCACATGGCTGTTTCTTTCTCCTATTAATACATATGATATCAAATGTATCCTGTGTAAATTTGTGTTCTTGGTGTTGTTTGTTTTTAAGATTCAGACTGGTGGAAGTGGGTCGGTGTCTCCAGGATCAGCTGCTAGACGGATGCAGGATAGTCAAGAGAAGAAAACTGAAATGGAAAAGTCTTCTTTTTCTCTGAGTCATGGGTCTCCAAGCAAAAGTTCACACAAATCAGCTACCCTTAGTGGCCTACTCAAAACGAAAAAGAAATCTTAGGCCGTATCCATCAACTCAAAATGAAGTTCTTATGAAGTAACTTGTGCCGATGCCAAAATGTGGCAGCTTTATAAAAAGGACCAATGTAGCCTGAACTCTTTTGCCATTTTTTGTTGTTCTGAGATCTATAATCATCAAGAGAACTCTAGCTTCACAGTAGTGCTGATAAAAGTTCTGAAGCAGTGTGAATTCCTAACCTATGTGAGGGCATCCACTGGTCATATTACTTTCAGAGCAAGAGCACAGAATTGTGTAAAAATCTGTCTTTTATTTATTGTATTGTTCAGGCAAACGACTGGTTTCTTTCAATCTACTTTCTATATTTTTCCTAAATTTGCTTTGTATTGTCACAAACGTTTGTTGCGTGGGAGAATAAGGAGCCAAAATATGTAATGGCTAGGTGGTATGTATGTATGTATGTATGTATGTATGTATGTATGTATGTATGTATGTATGTAGATTGTGCTTATAACCCTGTAGGCATTATAACTTGTGTACCAAGGTCAATGGATTTTGTTTCTGATATTTTTATGGCACTTTAGTTTGCTTAGAAAAAATACTTTAAACATTCTTAGGTATTATGAAAATTGCTGAGGTTCATATTGCTGCTAAAACTCTTGTGTGTTTAAATAAAACAGATCTTAGAAAAATAATTTTCATATGCTAGTTAATCTTCATTTTTGAAAGGATGGATTGTGCTGCAGAAGAATCATATTTTTGTAATATGATTCTTTTCTTTTAAAGATAAAGCTCTTTTGCTTAAAGTTGTTTCATTAGATTATTCTTGAATGCTTACACTTGACACATTTTGCACTGTGAATTATTCAGGCTGTCAGGCTGAATATTTGTATAGTGGTCTCAGCCATATGCTTGTATAACATTTGGTTCTTTTCAAACTTTTGTGGAAAATTTAGTGTAGCTCTTCCCATGATTGCACGCAACTGTGGGTCCACAGTTTATGCAGAAACACCAAGTACTTCAGTGAATCCTGTGAATGAAGCAGATTTCATTCTTCTTCTGTCACCTTCCCAAGATGATTATGCAGGGCATTGCCAAGGGCCCAGTTCCATGTAAGCTGCAGGTTCCCCAGAGGTTTCTAGTTCCTGGGACCTGCAAGTGATTTAATGTGGGCATGCTGTCACTTAGACTTTTCAAGCCAATGATGGCATTTTAGATGTTCACAATATCATTTTGGTTTTAATTTGTACGACTTGATAAATAATTTGATCTGTCCAGATAAATAGTTGGATACATCCAAACTTTCCCCAAATATGCATGGGTGATAAGGAGGTTGCCTGTTTCTACTTCAAATCTTGATGTCTTACATTTACTTCATGGGAAGAATTTAATATTTTACTATTAATGTGTATTAGTAAAGTTACTAATGTTATAACCCCCCCCCCAAAAAAACACACACATTCAGGCTTGTCCCAGATACTGGATCTGACAGCCTCTCTAGTTTGATATGAAATGGTCAGAGTATCTTAAAAAGTTGAACTAGCTTTCCGAGTCTCCTGACAGAGGTGCAATAGGTCCCTTTTGTTCTAAAAGACCAGATCTAGTTGGCTATTAGCTCTTGGCACCAGTTATTTTCCTTTAGTCAGATAATTGCTTGTAGGGTATGCCAGGACGTGCTCTATTAGAGCTGCAAAGGTATCATTAGCCAGCCTCAGGTCAATCCTACCTGATCGCAGGACTGGCTTAGTTGCAAACTGACTATGTAGCGTTAAGGTCGGTTCTATTTTGTGTTCAAATAAATCCTTGACTATTGTAAATGGAGTTTTAATGACTGGGGCTGATATATACTGTGCCCTTTGCTCTTTTGTACCCTGCACCCAGGGATATATAGAATTTTCAATAAAAGAAAATATGGCAGTCACTTTACCTCACAACTGGGAGGACTTGTTTACGTACTTATTTAAATACATAACTTTTGCTTTGTTATGATGAAACTTTGGGTAGCCTCTTCAGTGCACTGCTTTTATAGTGGCTAGTATCTTGGTTTTGAAGTTGGAAAATCCAGGGCCAAATCGCCATTTACCTTGAAGCTTATTGGAGCATCCTTGGGATTGTCACTCTCTCTTAGTGCTGCAGTGAAGTTATGGAAGGAAGGAGGGGGTAGGGATGCAAAAGTTAACACCACACCACCATATAGTCAAGAAGCTTTGCCCCCTTAAAAGTATCTAAACCTTAGAGCGCTTTATATTAAAATGACAGCTTGCCTATGCTAATGCTTGTATAGTTTGTAGTCAGTTGCACCACTGGGAAAACTGGAGGAAAGTACCCAATCTGACAAGGCCTTAATCAACAGCAGTCTGATCCTTTAAAAATGCAATACTAGTTCATTTGTTCTGCCTATCTGCATGAAAATTTGATAGATACAATCACCTTGAAGAATGTTTCAAATATTCATGTTATCTAGAGATGCAACAGAGAACCTTTCTACTTATGTTTTAAAAAGGGGGCCTGTGAGCCATGCAAGTAGCTTTCACAAGTATTAGATTTGTTACATAGTAGAATTTTACTAATGACGCATTGAACCTAGTTAGTGAAACAGCTGTGGCTGGCTTTTACAAATGTATTTATTTTGTAGGATGCATATTTCCTGCCCACGCTCAGTGCTACACAAGAAAGAAATGAGATACATGAAAATGCCAAGCTAAAACGACTGTTGATGACCCCCCCCCCAGAAATTCCTCTAGAGTCAGTAGAAAATTATGTCTCAGGACTGAATTTGGTACATTCTGCACTGCTTCCTAGCATTGTAACATCAGTAGGTAAAACTGTACTTTATTAATATATGGCTTAGATTCCGTGCTGGGTGTACACTATCATTTATGAGTAGCAGCAAGATATATGTGGAAATGTTCACATTATTCTTGCTCCACCAGGGTACAGTAGTAGTGTTGTTTCAATGTCATTTCTTAGAAGATTTAAGAATTACTCCATAATTTTGTTTTCCTTTGACTCTATCTGCATATCATGTTTGTACTGGTGAAAACATAATTTGGAAGGGATGCAGAATAGTTGTGTATATTGTGTGACTTGATATACAAGAGCTGCAGGGTTACATTCTGCTTCTGTATTACATGCTACCATCCTAGGGACAGGCACTATCCAATGTTTTCTTTAAGTTACAGCAGCTGTCGTTCAATTTAGATGGAGGAAATTTCATACAGTGCTTGTTTTCTTGCTCTGTGCAAGTTACATACTTAACAGATTCCTTCATACCCTGTCACTTAAATTGTATCCTTGGGATTTGGATAAGTAGTTACAGCTGCTTTTAGCAAACAAATGGTATCAATTTGATCTGATTTACTTAGAACAATAGGGATATGCAGGATTCAGAAGCGGTAAATAGCATTCTGAGTGCGGGGATTGCAGCCATGCTGATAGAAAGACCAGAAAAAATTCTCATGGATGAGGCTGTGGGGTATGGGATGGTTGGGGATGATGAGAGTTTTAGTACAGCAACATCTGGAGGGCCAAATATTAACCTGCCCTGGTCTACGATCTATATTTCTGGGAAAACAATATGTCTCCACTTTCCCCCCTTTCATCTTCAGAGAAGGCATTCTTTCTACATTGTACTTACATTACCTCCTATAGTAACAGGGAAATGAAGGGGATATTTGCATTATAAGAGAGGAGGGGATTTTGTTTTTTCCCAAAGGTTCTTGAAATGGGGTATTGCTGTGGAGAAGGGAAGAACATTTTTTTAAAGGCTGCATAAGCTTGCATATGATACAGCAGAAAATGCATTTCACAGAAGAAGAAAAAGAAAGCATTATCAAAACTGGATGGGCATCTGAGTCACTGGTGGAGGAAAAGGAGTGCAGGGGGAGCGCCCCGCCCCTGGCAGCACCATCCCGGCAGGGTACCATCGCAGCTGCTCCCCCACCCATGCTGGGCATACCCAAGACGTGCGCCAGCCCCGCCCCCGCCTGCTCTCCGCTCCCCCCCCCCGAGTGCTGGAGCATGAAGCTTTTGGACATCATGAACATGCTCACAACATTATATATGTACATTGCAGGAGTAACGGTTTCGATAACTGCCTTGAATTTGGGAGGAAGTGAAGTGAATTAATGTTTTGTGGCAGGCATCAGGAGTTCCTCAGTAGGCAAATGAGGTAGAAAACATTAAAGCTGTCTTACAACAAAAGAGCTGCAAGTCAATATTGGTTTTCCTGAAAAAGAAGTAATCTATTCTAGCTTTTATTGGTGAACTCTCACCAATATAACTGTTTATAGGGCTATCATTCTCTTTCTTAACCCATTCTTTTACTAACACAGGGATAGCCATATCCTCCTCTATGTCTCAAGTTGTTTCTGTAGCCAGGGATGCTTATGGCCAGGTTAGGCTGGTTCACTAGCTATGTCTGGACCAGGGTAGCCTGTCCTCTGCTCTGGTGACTTACTACCTGGGCTACTGCAATGTGCTCTATGTGAGGCCCTCCTTGAAGATGGGTTGGGGGCTACAGCTAGTGCAGAATGTGGTTGCACTGGCCGCTAACTACTGTGCCGAATTCAAGAAGTCAGTACTAGTGTACAAAGCCCTAATTGG